>NC_138661.1:37643825-38243825 GCF_964273445.1 Streptopelia decaocto | reverse complement strand
AAAAACAAGGAGGAATTAAAAATGGAAAACTGAAAGGTTTTGATTAACATCTTGTGTTGTGGTTTTGGTTGGTTGTTGTTTTGCTTAAGAGATCCTTCTCTTGTAAAAAGCCCTTGAAAACGGCCAATCTCATGTCTTTTATCTGCATTGTCTTACAGGACAAAATCTCTGAAAAATGTAATTTTGTAAGCTTGAGCTGGTGTCAGTTGTGTCTGACAGTGCATCCACTTGTTTCCATGTCACTTCCGTGAGTCCTTCTCACCAAGATCTATCCACAATATGAGGTCCAAAGAATCTCAGTTCATCACAAGGGCACTTCCAACATGCAGGCGTGCAATGTTGCAGATCCCTGACTTGGCTTTCCTGGTGATGAGTAACAGTCCAGTTAAAGGGATCTTAAAAGATAATAAGCAGAGGCTAATCAGCCCCCATAAAAGTTTACCTTTTCTAGACAAGGACAAAGCAGAGAGAAGACAAATTAGATGTAGGTTAACAGGTCTCACGACATCATTGACGCTTTCTTCAACATTTCATCACCAAAGTGTGACTACTGGGACATGTTAAACACAGAGAAGCATGTCAAATGCCTCGTTCTAAAATCTGGGATGACTACATCCTTATTAGACCATGAGTGCTCCTAAGACATTAGGAGAAAGGCAGAAACTCTGCAGAAATATTTTGCAGTTGAGTGTCATGTGTTGTTATCATTACAAAAGCTTCCTGTTTCCTGGACAAGAAGAGAAAACCACGAAGTTTTTACTTAAGGTCTGGAACTCAAATATTAGAGATGGTGAATATGATGAAGTGCTTACACACGTTTTTTCAGTCATTCATGGTATGCAAAAGCTGCTTTGTTTACTCAGCTACAATATGTGATAGGCAGGAAAATTGCCAAAGCCCAGTCTTATGCCTGTCCTTTCAATTCTTCCATCAGTATAAACAGGATTACACGACATATTATCTGTTTAGATCTTCGTCAGGAACCACTCAATCCTTTTAGCCTCCCTTATGTAGGTCCACAAATAAAATCATCTTAGTATGGAATTTTCCTCAGCATTGAGGGGAAGCACTTTCCCATTGGCACCACTATATTTCCTTTAACATAGATCTTGGGTTTGCATCCAAGTTTGAGAATAGTAACAGATGAGATTTGAACTTTATGTTGACACTGACAAAATCTTAGCTCTCTTGACTGCCCATTCACCCCGGCTTTTATTTCAGAGAGCACTTCCTGAGATGTGCCATGAGTCAAATAGAGATGCTATGATGCTTGCAGTTGCATTTATGAACCCTAGTACTGCCCCAGAAAAGGAAGAAAGGATGTAGCCTTATTACAACACTAAAATAATAATCTACTTTCCACCTCCTACCCCCCATCCCCCATATATATACATATATATATATATACACATATATATATGGTCAAATCATACGCAGACACTGGCTGGAAGGGACAAGGGCATAACATCAGCACTGCTCATATACAGTACTGCTTCTGTAAGAGGATTGCTATGAACATGACTTGGAAAACACAAACTATGCCTGAAATACCCAAGCCAAGCCTGTGATAATCGTGAATGATGCAATCCAACCTGACAAAGCATTGAAACCTACAGATAATGTACATGTTCCCAAGCACTTCACCACTGCTTTGGGGAACATACAGCAAGGCATACAGGGCAGCACTGACACCTGGACACCCTCTCAGACCAAGCGGCCCCCAGATGTATTCCCCAGGACAGAAGCAACAGTGCCTTTGAACATTCACCACAAAAATCCTGTTTTACTTTGAGGCAGACATAAATTGTAAACACAATAAATTGTAGCTGAACAAGAAATAAGAGCATACAAAGAACACAGTATCACAGTATGGAGTTTTGCACTTAGGAGCACAGGTGGGTTTCTCCTGTCTAGTCATTTTGATACTCCTTTCATTACAGATTTCCAATATGCCTGTAAAAGAATTTCTGATCCACTGCACCTGAACTACTACTGCATCCAGCTCCAGTTTGATGTATTATAAAAAGGGCTCTGCTGCAGAAATAATCAAACCACTACATTTTAGATACCTTAATCCTAAAAATCTCCATTTGAACCTTTCAGCATAGACCCATTACTAATTAAAATGCACCATAGCTCATTTTTTCATTTGTGACTACTTTATGATATAAATTTATTTTTATTTATATTATTTCTAAATTTCTGTTGTATCAATTATAGCACCAATTGTCACTGCAGTTAAAAAAAAGTAAAATAGCTATTAAGCCTGATCATATAATATAAAACTAACAAATGGTAAAATTTGAAATTAAGTATTTGAGTTTTGTTGAAAGGATGTTATGTTGCATTAAAACTAAATTTTATGGAAAACTCAATGTGAAAGGAAAGACATTCCTAAACCTCTTCTTTTTTTTTATGTGAAGTAGAATTACCAATTCTCCAGCCTTTGTGGGATGAAGACCTGGCCACCTTCAGGTGTCTCCACAGCAAAAAACAAAGATACATGTACCACCCAGGAAAGCAGAAAACAAAGCTGCCCTTCATTTTTTTAATACAACGTTCAGTAAATAAAGACAATCATAAAGACCTAAGTACTCCTTATCTGTAAGTTGTAGGATTTCTACTGTTCAAAATAACTGAAGTCTTTGAAAGCCTCAAGCAAATAACTGGTAAGTTATCTGGAACAGTATTTCAGACAAAAAGTTCCTGGCTGCCTGGAGGCCAATGTGTGTTTTTTATCCAGAGTCAGTTAAACACGGCATGACGGCTAATGAGAACAAAGAGTGAGCTGGACCAAAAGCCTCAAAGGTGCTTGAGTCAATTTGTAGTTGCTGAATTTTTCTTTTAAACAAAGTTCCCCAGGCTGAAGGAACTGCACTCACTGGCAAATTAGGATTCATAAAAGTATTCGAGGACCTAGTTAACACCAACTATTTTATTAACATTTCAATAGCATAATTTCTGTAAACAGAGCACTTGACTGATCCATTTCCACAAAATGCTGCACATTTTTGCAGACAGTTCTGAAATAAGCTTACTTGGTCTTAGTCTCATCCAAAAAATAGGACCAAATAAAAAAAAAGCTCCAATTAATTCAAATCTGTGAGTGGCTTAGGTAAACATGGGTCTAGTACCCACATCAGGTCACTGTAAAACAACTTTAGCCAGTATATAACAGAAGTCTGAGAGTTTCCAGATCTTCACACTGAAGAGAGTGGGAATGACTACAGAAGAGCTGGGCAATAGCTGCTGGCTAACGTCGGCCCTGGGGGAAAGTACTGCACAAAACACTGCTTAAAAGAGTTACCCTCTGACTGTGCAGCCTACTGGCTTTTTTTCACTGCTTCCCAAGGATGCTTGTAGATGAACATATACTTTCAAAGGGAAGTAAATTAGAACATTTTCAGTCTCTTTCCACACTGCCCCTGGAAAGGCAGCTAAGGTTCTGTAAATTCACAGCTCACCTCACCACACCGCATTACCTGGTCTGTGCAGATGAGCCCAAAGCACCAAGGTCACATAGTACCACAGCATACAGGAAAGGAGGAGTTCTTAAATGAACATGTGGTATATTTTCTTCTGGAAGCTTTTTTTCATGGTAGAGTCATTCTTGCCAGAGCCATCTTACGAAGCTGTTGGTACGGATCAGCTAGATATAATTGCTAGAGCACACACATAGCCTCTCATCCTGCCATCCCACCTAACTCAGTTTCCACAGTGAGCAGGGGTATAAAAAGGTATAAATATGATAGCCCATGGGTATTAAATTTCAGGCACGTTGGTGGTCTCCACTGTAAGGGTGAAGGAACAAAGTAGGAACAATATCTTCATCCTTTTAAAAGTAGATAAAAACATAAAAATCTCTTCATAGCAATCTCAACATATCTCCAAAACTAATAGTAAGCAACAAGTAACAGAAAAGATGGATAATAATGATATGACAAGTCCAACTCCTTTAAGTCTTCGTAACAACCAGTGTACTTCAGCAGCATAGGAAGTTATACCACTCATAGCCTTCTTCCCGACAGTCCAAGAAGTGAAAGGATTATCATCTACCCAACCAACACACACAAGTAAGTGCCACCATGCCAAAGACAAACAATGGATACAAACTTATTTTCAAGAAACCATGGATATCCCATATTGTAGTCAATAAACACAAATAAGCAGAGAAATATGTTGGTTTGCATATATACACCTAAGCCTGGTTTACCTGGGGATATGTGCATGTCAGAGCACTTAATTAGATCAAAGAAAAATAAAATTAACATAAGATAGTTAGGCTTCACCACTGAGTAGATTTTGTCCCTGTAAAACACATTCTTGAGAAATTCACTAACAAACACAAAACCATTTCTGAATAAAGTAAGTAGCACTGTCAAAAGCATCTAAACCTGAATCCTGCCTACACAGATTTCACAGGGAAATTAGCCTACATTTGAAGCATAAGTAATAAATCAACCTTGCAACTTACTAAGCACGACTACCCCATCCCAGCAGGTTATGCAGAGCTCAGCAGACACCAGCAGTGCATCTTGGGTGCTACAAGAAAATCATGTGTTATTTCCCTCTGAAGAGATGACAGCTTCACAACAGACACCAGTCACCGAAGAAGTCACTCATAAGGTCTGACCAGCAGTCAGCAGGCAGAGCCCAGCACCTGACATGGTGCCAGTGAAGCCAACTGCTACATCTGATAGAGAACATAAAGTTCCTTTAAAGGACCAACTGTCCCCAAACTGTCCTCTTGAGAATTACGTGCTTTTGGTAAATCTGCTACTACCCTTAATACTACAAACAATACTGATGGTGATTAAGACACAAAACCCCTAAACACTAATACACAGTCAGTGAAGTGAAAACACATAGGTAAGACATGTCTTGCACCACTACGTAGTCTGAAATGCATCCTTTTTCTCTTGGTAAAACTAAGATGCCTGTTCAGAAGAGTACATTGGCAACATCAGACAAATAAAGCCACTGCCAATGCACACTGCTCTTCTTAATATTTCTTAATATCTTTGGTACACCTTCATTGTAAAGACAAGGTTCCCTGGTTTTAGCATTCTTAGTGTTGTGAAAAATTAAAATATTTTCTTTGGAATCACTTTCTCAGAGTTGAGAGAAAACTAATGGGAGCACTTTTGGTGAAGAGAGTAGGCTGCAAAACATTCCATAGGATTATATTATACATGTGGAGTGACAGACCTCCACTTATACATGTACCCACACCAGAAAAAATAAATGAGAATGGGGATGTTTCAGATTTAGTACAAAGTGAACTTTATAAAAGTTGAAGCCATCCAGAAGGCGTCCTCCCTAAGGAGTATGTATGCTTTGCACAGCTTTACTGTCCTGAAGACCACAAGGAGTACGATCCTCACCTCCATGCTGTTTAAAACCAGCAAGTAGTGAAGCTATTAGAGTCCTTATCGAGGGTACCCGCATTTCAGATTGTCATTCAAGGAGAAGCAGCATGCTAACACAACTCAAGGCACTGAACAAATCATTCGGGTCCCAGGCAATACTAATTTATGGTGCCATCCACTAAGGGTCAAACAATAAGGAAACACATATAAAGAAAGGGGATGTTTACAGATGAGCACAGGATGACATGAACATTAGATGTTGTACCAAGCCACAACCCTGAAACCTCTTCAGACTCTCCATGTTCATACTGTATTGCCACTATAAGAGCTTTAATTATCATAAGTTAATCACATCCCCAAGGCATTACAAGGCAGCAGGCAATGGTGGATGCTTCTAATCCCTCTGAGGTGTAATTATTTCATAACCACTACACATCAGGGTTACCCGACTGCCGTTATGGAAAGTTTTATTCTCTCTCCTTTCTCAGCCCAAGCCTTTTAAAATTAAATACACCTCTGACCTATTTTAGACAATCCCCATTCTTTCCCTTAACATGCAGTGTAGAACTTTGTTCTTTTCTTTAGGCAGCAGAGGAAGGCTAATCTTTTTTTCTTTTCTTTTTTCTTTCTTTTTTTTTTTTTCCTACTTCATGCATATCCAGCACAGTGTAAACTGCTTGGAGGCAATATTTTCAAAGGTGACAGACTGGATTTGAACAGAGATTTATTCTTTGCTTGATTTTGGAAGGATTATGATCCTCTGCTTCGCAATGAAAGGTTTATAAAAGACGTGTTGCTGTAAGAAACCAGGGTCAAATACACGCAGACACATTTTCAGCCACAGCTTACCACCTTTCTGGTGGAAGAGATTTTTGACATGATGTGGATCAATATGAACTTTTTTTTTTTTTTTATTTGGAAGCCCTCTTTGCCTTGTCCATCTCCAATCTCAAAATCCTGAAGAAAAAGCCATCGAAGAAACATAAGCAAATGATATCTTGCTTGAGGAATAGACCTTTCTATTTTTGGAGAATGACAATGGTAGACAATGATGCCATTTTCCTCACCATGAAACACCAGGTTGGAAATATTAAGAATTTTAGAGAATACAAGAGAAATGAATCCTCCTTTCCCGGCAAAATACCCCAACAACTTCCCATATTACACCCAGGCTCTGAACGGCAACAACCAGACCAAAGTCAAGGCTTTCAGACTAGAGCATTGCCATTTCTAGGTCTTTTCAGCACTCATCTATGCAGCTCTGGAAAAATCTGCAAACCTAAAAATTGCAACATCACAGTTCCCAGATTGACACATGTATTAGAGCAATAACTGGCAGCGCTCTTGTGGCCTTGGTGAGGCTGACATCAGACAGTGTTCAGACATCAGCAGAGGAGAATGAACTAGATTGTGTTCGACCTAGTGATGGAAATCTCAGACTATCCTAAAAATATCATTCTTCCTCCTAAAGTTTAAAGTTCTCAAAAAAAATATTATTAATATTTCAGACTTTTCTCTCACTGTTTAACAGGTTTGTGATCCTTATGCATTTGTTTTGTCAAGTTCCCACAGGAGATAAGGGCAAAGAATTAGTAACAAAAGCAAAGGTGGGGGAAGTAAGAGGGGAAAAAGTTTCAAACTGATTCTGTTGACTCAGCAAGAACGCTGTTGCTCTTTGAGAGAGGCAACAAAATAATCAATATGGCTGTAAGAGGTCATTAGATGTCAAGCACCTTAACCAAATCTTATGGAATCCACCATCTGAACTTGCATCCTGACATTCCTCTTCCTCCGTTCCCTCCCACTTTTAGAGTGCGACACCAAACAAATGCTTCCCTTGCACTATTCTGCAACAATACACTGACATTTTGAACTATACAAGAGTCCAAACAGCTGACAAAGACTGTGTCTTGCTAGGACTGTGGCTATTTGGCAAGTAGCAAATACGTTTATCCAGAATATTTTATTTATGTGATATGCCAACTGGATGATTACAAACACAGTTTTTATTTAAACTTGCCTATTTTAAAGCATTTATTTAGACACTGAAGAAATCAAGTATTTAGGATTTTAAGAGTTCTGATTTTTGAAAACAACTCTCAAGAGTTTACTTTCTATACTCATCAAGGGCTCCAAGGTATCACATCTTTACCATCCTTGGATATTTAAGTAAAAACTTATGGGCTGAGTTTTTCAGAATGGTGTTTTAAAATTCTGGCTACAAGATAAACCTTCATCTCTTCTGCTCTACTGTTGGTTTACGTTGCCACCCAAAGTGTTCAGAGTAAACTCTGCAGTTCAGACACCAAGCCCCCTCCTCTAAAGATGACTGAAGGAAGACAAGAGGGAAACTGTTCCTGGGAAGGTCATCATCTGCTTGCATCTATTCTCCTGAAGTAAAATTGGAGTCATTAGATAGAAGCATATTAATAAAACTGTCTGGAGTTCACTGTTTTCTTTAAGGTATTGTTAATAAATCTCCTATAGATATCCCACGGTAAGATTTTGGATAAATTAGGACAACGGAGGCAAACACAACATTATTTCAAAAATAACTATCTAGCCTATGTAATGTGGACTATGAAGCAGGAATCTTTAGTAAACTGTGTTAAAGTTAGAAAAGGGATCAACTCATGACTTTTAGAAGTCCTTCCATTTTCTGTTTTTCAGTGATTTCTTGATGCATTTCAACAAACATTAAAACAAAAGACCGATTGATTTCCCTGACAGTGGAAACATTTTAAGATTAATGACCAAAACACTAAAAAGTGCTTGAGTTCACTGACTTGCAAGTCCATAACAAAGTAAGTTTAATGTTGTTTCATTAATTGGCTAAAGCATGGGGGTGGTGCAGTTTTAGCTACTTAAATATATATCAACTCAGTATTCCAGGAAAACAGTACCAGTTCTCCAAATATGAAAACTGATGGTCTTATCTTTCAAATTGCTCCAGCTACCACAGAAATGAAAACACCACTCTAAAAGCCTGAAAATAAAACTTTTATCAGGTTGTGGGTTTTTTCCTTCTCTGATTTAGCTACGTAATACTGTTTCTTTCTCTTCAAATGGAGCAGAAATGAAGACAGCCAATCTGGACAGAAAGCTCAGCACACTGGTAAAAATAAATGGTTCAACACATTTTTATACAGAGCTTTCAGTCTCCATATAATTGCTTTGAATGTGGCACTGAGTAGGTAAATAAAAAAAAGTATTTCAGTTTCATTAAGCAAGTGCTAAGCTGAATGGCCTGATTTGGCGGGGTTGCCATTGCATAACTGAGAGCCAGTCATAACACCAACACCGTAACACCTTACGTACGATAGCATTGCTATCACTGGCAGTCTCAGGGGAGAGATGGAGATTTTAGCCATCTACTTTAAAGTACATAAAAACATGGAGCAGAACCACAACAAAAGGAGAACTCACAGAATTTTGACCGGAGGACTTTGAACTCAAATGCTGTCACAACAGAAACTTCCACTAATACATCAAAAAAGAAAACAAGGAAAAACCAGAAAGGAACTATTGGAACTCAGCATCGTCCCCTCTTCCTGTTTGTGCATGTCAAGACTGTTCAGGCCCAGCCTGAACTGTAGGAGAAACATTTATTAGTTTCCTCTAGAGCACAAGTTCTCATTCAGAAATACAAAGTGTCAATCATTTCATAGTATTTGCCACTGTAGTGCAAGGACTCAGTAGTTAAGAGCATTTAAGACCTGGTTGAGTACGTACATCCACAGGCTACTAAGCACTAGGGAGTATGATGAAGAGGAGACAGTTGGTAGAGGTCAGCTCCATGAGCCAAAACACTGGTTCAGAAATGCAGTTAATTAATCCTAGTAAGCTGCAACCATTTGCTCCACTGGCTTTACACCGCAGTTTCACAAACCTTACTTATTCAAACTACAAAGTCACTTAAATATTCAGATTTCTGCCACCACTAGACAGGAGACAGACAAATTAGCTGTTTTAAATTTGTATAGCAGAAAGAATATAAGCTTTTTTGTTAATCAGGATTTCAGTTACTTTTTCATTTGATTTCTAGTTCTAAATGAATACAAGAACACTTTGTTTTGCCTCAAAAATTATATCTACATGATAAACCATCTGTGTATCTCAAGAAATCCAAAACATTATGACCCATCAGGAGATGAATGCTGCTCTGACTTTACAATGCAGCTGTAATCTGTAATTAAAGAATTACAAGCATCTTCCCTTGGGATAGGGATCCTTCTCTGTCCAACTCAGAACCGGGACTGAGCTCAAGTCATGGGCCATTAGACTAAGTGCTGCACAGGCACAGGGGGAACAGACACTCCTTTTCAAAGAGGCAGAAAATATGCACAGAGGATGCTAGAGGGGATGCAGGAATGCTAACAGACTTCTGCAGAGCTGCTTTTTTTTTTTAATGCTTTAGAAGTTAAGGCTTTTAACCTAAGTAAGGTAGGGCAAAAAGAAATTTCACATGAAAGGGAATGAAGGGAAGCAGTCATGGACAAGATGCTGTAGAACGAGAAAAATGTCCATACACGCAGCAGGAACTGACCATAGTTTAGCTAATGACAGAATAAAACAATAGGTTAAAGGCTAGACTTAGTCTGCCCAGATACAGGAACATAGAAACATAGTGAGCAATGTCTTCAATTTATTAATGCAAATTTATACTGGTGATTAAAAAAGAAAGAGGGGGCTGTGCCAAGGCACAGAGCTCCTCCAGCAGCACAACCCCAGGCTCCCTCCGAGGTGGCTGCCTGCACGGCCAGTGGAAGCCACGCTGGTACTTCAGACAAGCTTTAGCCAGCCCAGGATATGCACCTAGTAAGTTAGCTGAAACTTCAAAACTTATAAACTTAAGGTAATAATGAAGTTCTTGTAAGATTGCACTACTTAAGTGCAGAAAAGCTTTCATGAAATACAACTATGACTTTATTTTAATTACAGGATAGTGACTCTAGTGAAGCATCTTCATTTCCTTTTTGCTATTTTTATAGCGTCTTGTTTTTTCTTGGCATCAGAACAGAAAGAAATGCCAAAGCCTTCTCAAAAACAAAACTAGTTGTTTTCTGGCAAACTGTACTAGCAAGAAGTCGTCACTGATAGAGGAAGGGAATTATACAGGAAAAGCAGGGCTTTTGATATTTTTCATTGAACGGGCTGAGGCAGACTGAAGTCAACTGAAGGAAGAAAAAACCAGAATCCCAGACCTGTGAAATTTCTCTCCACTACCTACATCACAGGATATTTCTCCCTGTCTTTTCAAATATGATAAACCTACACACATGCAAACATATGTTCATATACTGTACCTATACAAAAAACAGACAAATACACGTCTATATGTATGCAAATATCTTTATGTTATACATGCAAAAATATGGATATTGTACATATATACGCAGCATTTACTAACAGAGGATATTTTCTGTAGTCTTATATCTCACAGTCCAACGGTTATTCTTAAATTTACTCTTCCTGCTTAACTTCCTATCAAATTAATATTCAGAAATTGCATATAGAAGATTTAAGCTTAAAACAACTAAAAAAATTTGGCCCAGTCTTCTACTGCAAAATCATGGAGAGAATTTATACTACTGCTGAACACATCCAGAAGGATTCAATAATCAAAATGTCAATAATTTCATTGCCTAAGGCAAAGTAGAATGATGCCCTAGAGTGATACCAGCAGCTGCCAGCCCCTTCCCACAAGCTGAGACAGAATATGCAAAAGGTAGTTTTTACATATGCCTAGGAGGGACCACGGCCTTTGTTTTCACAAATCTCTTTTGCCCATTTTCAGGAGCGCACCTAGTACAGGTTGGCCAGGAGGGTGTTTCCACCACTGCCCCCTCCAGAACAGGCTGCACAGACAGACAGCCTCCCCGGACATCAGGTCCAGCCCCTCTGCCAAGCCATCAGCAGTTACTGCAGCACTGCCCTCCTACGGAAATTATTTTCTCTCTCACATCCAACCTGAACTTCCCAAGCTGTAATTCAGGGCCCGTATCCATTATTACATCATCTGGCATTACCAAGCAGTGCTTGGCTCCATCAGCTTTGCAATTACTCTTCAGTCCTCCACAGGATTTGCTTGTTGCCAGGCTCAACAAGCCCGGTCTGTCTTCACGAGGCGTACTTCAGGCTCCTGACCATCTTGGCAGCCCAAACTCTTTGGACTTGAAGCTCTTCACTGAACAAGCTTTACCTTCCTCATTACCTGTCACAGCAGTGGCAAATCTTAGGTTTTAACAATTGTTTTGACTAACTTTAAAAACCACAGAAGAGTACGCTGGTTCCTACCATACCTGAGCTGGCCTCTCAGCAAAAGTGGACTTCAACTTTCTCACTTATCTGAACCTCTTTTCATTCACAGCTGGCACTCAAGGATAAGTATAGCTAAGCAAACATCAAAATATACAGACATACAAACACTATTCTTCATTTACAATAAAATTATTTAAGGTGAAATCCAGCAACCCTTTTCATTTGTACAAGCAGAAAACCTGATGAAAAGCTCGCTGAAGGCAAAGGGAACATATCCAAATACTTTAATTTGGTTTGGATCAAGCCATTAACAATCATAAAAACAGACAATCTGAATTAGCATTTTTGCAAGGAAAAGTCCAAGTAGCAGGTGGGAGAACTCCAAAGTAGTTACAGTGACCTTCAGAAGCTGTGCTGGTAATACACTACGTAAAACCAAATCCCTAGCTCGGTATGGTATTAAGGCAGCTCTCAGACTTTGATGTCACCTACTGACTGAATACTTACTTTGTTAATGATAGTAAAGGAATCAGTCCAGCCATCTGGGCCAAATTCCAATTTGAGTTATTACATTTTGATCCAGCCAAATATTTCTATAGCATCTTCACCTACAGAACACTTTTTCAGCTCTCATATTGTTATTAAGGAGCTTTCAGCTTCAAACTCTATACTTATTCAATCAAGAGTGTCTGCATTTCAGTAGTCTATGAAAGTATTACGTACAGTAAAATGTCTAGAAACATTATGGGTATTTATGTCATTTTAATTTGAAACCATTAGTTACAGAGAAGCCACATTCTACAGAGGCTCATCCAATTCAGCAAATTTAGCTTTGATTTTTAAACATTATTATCACTAAATGCCTTTACACCAGAATTACAGTGGGCTGAAGCAAGACACTAATTTTGTCTGAGACTAAATTACATATTGAAAGCTACTGGCCACTTTAATTAGTTGAGCACTCCCAGAATCATTAAAATGAAGACACAAAAAAAAAAAAAAAAAAAAAAAGAAAACCAAGAACAAGAATCTGTATGCCACATACCTAATTTCCTCTGTAGCTTCATGTTGCAAGTTTGATGTCAAGGACATTAGATCGTTCAGCAAGAACAAGGTATTCAAACATGCTGGTTTTGCACAGACAATCCAAAAGCATGAATAAAGACACAGAACTTAAAAGACAGCACAGAACAGAGACAAGTGTGACCTACAGGGAGAAAACGCAAAGGTGATATGGAAGGCAACAGGACAGTTTACCCTGTACAGCTCAAAATATCAAACCTGCCTCCCCCCTTCCAACATTACAAAACCACCCTTTGGCCCCAGCATCACCATGATGTCAAACACCTCAACTGACTGTCAATGCATTCACTACTCGGACTGTAAGACAAGCTTTTTGCATTTATTTGTTTGAAACTTGTCTCTCAAAGGCTCTGTTGATAGAGCCAGACAGATTATCAGGACTGCTGATGCTGTTAGTATTACTGATGCTTCAGCTGCCTTGCATACAAATAAGTAGTGTCAGCTGCTTCTTCCTGAGTACTTCAAGCATTTTCACTGGGATACAGGCACAGCGCAAACTTCTGTACAAGCTAAAAGACATTTTAGCTTTAAAGTAGTTTCCCAGTTTCCCCATATACCACCCAGGAACCAAGTCAGGCACAGATGGACACTGAGGTGGGCAACTAACACACAAAGCAGCGTCCTGGATACTGCTATACCTATTCTTATGCCACATTACTTATAAAGATCCTCTTGCACAGATGAGCTGGAGGAGGCAGAGAAAATGTGCATGTCCTAACATGACATTCTCTGCACTATCTCTGAGCAGGAAAGGCCACCATCCTCAGTTTCCCTCCACTCTTACGTGAGGTGTCAAGACAGTAACTTTGAAGGGGCAGCTGGGAACACCAGCACATATTGGCTTCATACACGTAACCTGGGGAGTGGAGCAAGCTGTCCCCCCAATACCTGTACAGTCCATCCACATGTGCTTCCTTCTCCCCCAGTGCCCCTGTGCCTACTGACAGAGAGTGACACGGAGCATTGCTGCTTCATCAGGCTTCAGAGCAGTAAGATCCACCAGAAAGGAGGTGGCTCCTTCCGTATAAGCTCAAACACTACCACGGAGCAGCTGTCTTACCTCACACTGCCTGCCCAGACAGTCATAATAAATGAAACACAATGATCTACAGCATTTTCCTCATATTTAAAATTGGACCTATTAACCTGTGCCTTCATTCTCTTGCTTCTCCACAGAACAAGATGTAATCCTCAGGTTCCAGAAATTATCACAATGATGTATTTCACAAGATGTTTCATTTTAGCTCTATACATACACTGCTTCCAAAAGAGATTTTGCACATCATCAATTAACTGCTATAGATTTTTGCTGCCTTTAGATTTGTGGTCTTTATTTGATGCATCCATCCTGCTGCATGGAGGTCAGTACACTTATTCTGACAAACATATCAAGTTTATCAGACAAAATTATTAAATATTTGGGGTTTCCTCCTCTTGAAGTCTACAGTAGCCTCTCAAAAAAAAAAAGAAAACACCACACACAATGTTCAGATGCTAGAAACTCCTGACAGCTTCTCATTCAGTCAGAGGAGGCACTAAGGTCGCTGACTTGAAGGGAACCGCTAAACCATGAAGAAAGTCAAGAGTGACAAATGCAAGGCAGGTTAGCAGTAACACTTGGATTGCAACACTGAAAACAACTTTATGAACATAGCTGAGACAAGCAGCCTTACAGCAGCATCAGTGAAGTACACTGATTCACTCCAACACAGCCAGAACAAATATTCTGACCCACTTCACCGGAGGGCCCCCTCTTTACATAGTAATTTGATAGTAGCAACTATTTACCCTTTAAGAAAGAGTAACTCTAGGATGCTATTAATCAGGACACCACCTACCCTGTGCATTTCCAAATGAAACAAAACCAGTAAGTTATTCATTTCTGCGCATTTCAAATACAAGAGGAAAAAAGAAACACAATGAAAATACTACAAAAAGCCATTTAAGTAAGAGACAACTGATTTTGTCATCAAATTCTTTGTATGTTGGACACAGACCCTGGACAACAGTACCACACCAGCACTACCCATCCGGGATTTCCAATGCCTTTAAGAACCCTGGATTTAACAATTTTGAAAGGCACTTTAGCGACCACAACGACAAAACACCAGATGCATAAATCGAGGCCACTGTATCCCAACTGATTAAGCCAGAGTGATCTAATATTCATACTTCCCCTAGAGTATGTCTCTTTGTTTTCGAGTGCCGTCTTGAGACTCCTTGGCAGAGAGGGAGACTACGAAGCGCAGCTGAGCAGTTCTCTCGCCTGAACTGCTCTCAAGACAGCACTTTGAAACAGGAAGAGACAGGACTCAAGAGAACATATAAATATCTTATAAGGTGCTGGAACAGTCAGCAATTAATTTTTCAGCAAAGAGAAGCTTTTATTTCAGCCATGTGTAAAAAATAAATTTAAAATTCCATACCCATTGCCTGGCTACTCACATTCTGACCCAAAGTACTACCAAAATGGAAGAGTCCCGATTAAGGAAACTGCATAAAACAGGCCAAGAGCCCCTGCTTTTACTTAACCCGATTTCCACAGCAATAGATGAGAGCTAGATTTCCATTACAGAACTCTGCAGAAAAAATTGTTTTCTTTCTATATTAACCTAAGAGAAAGAGAGCACTCTGGCTTTAATTAGGACAAGAAGGGGAGGTGTAAGATCCTAAAAGCTTTACCTGCTTCAGTGCAAGAATACTTTTGTTCTTCTCAGGTTTGGTGTAGGTTAGACAAAGCATGAAAGCATTAGCCACACCAAACAGGAATGTCCAATTTTTGTGGGAGCATTAGCTTAAAAGTTGAGCCAGATTCAACACATAATCTGATGGGGAAAAAAGTGTTCCTCCATCCCTCCTCTCCTTCCTGAGCACTGATTTTGCTGAGGCTCTTCCTACACTATTTTAACCCATCTCTCCTCAACATATTGTTCTTCCAACATGTGGAACCATTTGCCCTGTTCCAAGCTCTTCTCTGCTGTCCTGAGTAAACAATTAGTGATAGACTCAATTAGCTCCCTGATTAGTTGACCTGCTATGTCTGCCAAGATCTGGAGGAGAGCTTCAGACATGCACCTAAATGGTTGGCCACACATTTCCACTTTCAGCCAGGAAGCCACAGAGAAGAGAATCTGTTTCTTGGGATGTTTCCAGAATAATTTCCATGATCAAGAAGTCACATCAGATCAGAATATGAATTAAAAAAAACATTTAAGCTCCCCCAAGCCTTTGATGTCACTGTAAGAAAGAAAGAAATTAAGTTCCTATACCACTGCTGCAGCCCACCACTGCTGCAACAGTCCCATAATACATATGATAAACAAAACTGATTTCCTAAAAAATGTAGTGGTCTTGACATAGTTTCATTCCACAAAACAGAAAAGGTATTTATAAAAAAAAGTAAGAGAAGAAGGGAAAAAAACAACAGAAATCAAGAATTCAGCTGTGACAACACACACCTAATGCCACAGGACTGGGGCCAAACACCTGCCCTCAATAAGGCAGCCAAAGAATTTAAATCAAGCCAATGTGTTGTGTGGGTGCATTGCAATACTTGAGCTGGTCTAGGTCTTCATCTCTGGATTTGACAAATACACCACCAGGAACCCAACAAAAATTTTTATGGATACCTTGTACACAAGTTCTCATAAACAGTTTCTTTAAATAAAAAAATCCTCATCCTGATATCCCCAAACCAATGCACCTCACAGCATTTGGTTCCTCTGTGAATTATAGAGCCATTTTATGATTCAACTATTTGTTCAGCTGCTTGCAAGCTGACTGAACAATGAGTAACAATTCTTATTAAATATTTCAGATACTTCTTTCAAAGGTCTCATCCTTAGGAATCCAGGAAGATAATACTGATTTCCATTAAGTAAACATTTTGTCAGCAGTAACTCAAGTTTTGTAGGCTAAGCATTCAAAAGAGGTAAAAAGACATTTCTTGGAGCAGATTCCAGCATTAGCACTGAATGCTTAAGACCTAAAGCAGCAACGTTTGAGTGGGAATTAAAACAAACGAACAACAAAAACCAAACCAAACACTGCCACCAACACGCACACCAAAAGTTAACACTAAAACCCCACAATATCCAAACTTAGTAAATACATATGGACACAAGCAATGAAGCTGCTGGCTCACCAAAGACAAAATATCACAAAGGAGGTGAAATATTTGCTCCTCCAGGTAAAAGCAGCCGTAATAACTGTCATCTTGTTGCACTTGGCAGCTACAAACTGTAAGTCCTTTTCCAGCAATCCCCAATCACTTGATTAGGCATTTAGGACCATACTCACCACCAGCTTCATTCCACACAGCCGGTGCTGGTGGTATTTTTGTCTAGGCTTTGTTTGTTCAGGGCTTTTTTGTTTGGTTTGTGGTTGTTTTGTTGGTTTGGGTTGTTTTGGGATTTTTTCTGCTGCGTTTTGGTTGTGGTTGGTTGTTATATTGTGGGGGTGGCAGCGGGGAGGTGTTTGCTTTTGTTTTGTTTTGTTTTCAATCAGAGTCAACCAGCACTTAGCGAAGCTTTGACTTCATGGATGGCAACAGAGAACGAGTTGTTCCTTGTGCACCTCACAGGCACTCTCCAGCTTCAATCCAGACCTGGGTTTTCACCTTTCCAAAAGCCCCGCTCAATTTTTGCTGAAGTGAAATTGAAAGATAACTCAAGATCCAGGTGTGATTTTTATTCAAACCGCTGAGCACCAGGAGAAAGAACAGAGGAGGATCTGAGAAGCCCATTCAGGAATTAACCCTGTTGAGGTGAGGGAGTGTCAAGGGAGCCAGAGGGGTTCCTTCATGCTGAAGCTGCTGCCTCCCCTTCTAAGCTGCTAATTTCCCACACAATCAAACCATCAGGTCCTTTGGATACAGAACCCAAAACCATCGGAGCCAAACCAGACAGACTGCTATTTTCTGGACATCTAAATTCAGATTACTTCAATGTCTCCAGGGTAATTTCTTTTGCAAGGGGTGTCTGTCTGCTACAAAAATCAACCTGAATGAAATTATTTCCAACAGACCCGTGAAGAGGTAACAAATTGTCATTGTTTTCTTATGCTTTGGATTCAAGTCTGGCTGCAAGATGTAAACCTACAAGCTAAAACAGCTGCCTCCTCTCTTGTTACAATCTCCCTCCATTAACCAGTTTCCCTGCCTCATGATTTTGCTTGCCCTTGAAAGCCAGTCAACTGCATAAATAAGTATGCAAAAAATTAAGACACTAGGGAAAAGAACTATTAAAGTAATGGAGCCAGTTTACCCATTCCTCCATGTTTTTGTAATTCATTTAGAAAAAAGCATCTCAGCTGCTTGTCCTTGTAAACCCCAGGAAGCTCTCTGCAACTTGACATATTTAAATGGTTTCTCTGGTCATTGACTCTTTTCCTCAGCACTTCAACTGAATGCCTCAAAATAATGGAGTAAAGCAGGGTCCACCACCATGTACATGCCCCAGCACACAACCATGTCTCCCTTTCATCGCTCACCCTCAGGCCAGCAGATGAACTCAGTGCAACTGAGACAACAGCAGCCTAAAGGGCACCCAACCTTCAGTTATAATAACTTCCACTCATTTGAAACAGCTACACCATGAGAACTCAAGACTGTCAAATGAAACATTTTTTGGTGGGGAATAATCAGGAAACTGCAAAATGGAGTAGAAGCACATGGCTTCTGTGTGCCTCCACCTGCACCTCAGAGGTGACTCAAGGCCTTGTTCTATGGCCAAATATTTCTCAAATCAATAAAGTTTACACAATTAGAGACAACAATGCCAGCAGACTACAATTAGAGCTTGCATGCAGCCCGCAAGTGGAGTCGGATACTTCTAAGACTGCTGAAAAACTGCTTTAAGTACTTCTAAGTATCTCTTGGAACTCAGCAAACGCTGTTTTCTTAAAAGCAATCTTGAGTCTTACCTCTCTCTCCAAAATGCATCATCCTTCCAGTTCACTTTTCTGCCTACTTTTGGTGTATTCTCCTTTAATCCTCTATTTTTCCTTTAAACACTATTACCCATGAATGTCAGTCACATACACACAAAATGAACAGTTTAGCAAAAACAGAATCAGAGCATAGGCCACTGCGACAAAACTTTTAGTCTGTCACAATTTCATGCAAGTTTGGGTCAAGGTCTTTCTTATGCCCCCTGAAATTCTCAGACATCTCTCAAGCAGGAGGCTAAATAAGCTGGATGCTAAACATACTATGAACAATTTAAACACCATTTTTATTGTTGAAAAAGTAAACGAAGGTTTCTTTCTTGCATGCAGAAAGGAAAACTTGTTATAACTCAACATGCTTTAAGTGCTTTCCAGTCAAAAACACTTAAAAAAAAAATCACTACCAAAGTAGGTCACCTTTCTTGGTAACAGGATCAAGGAAAAAAACACTTTGGCTCGGGTTTACCCACTGTTTTTTCCACAGATTAGTCCAGATACAAGCCAATGGTTGAACTATCTTCAGTGAACAGACAGCTGTAGTGCCATTATCGTAGCTCTGCTTTTCCACGCATGGAAAAAAATATAATTAACACAGCTCCAGTTAATTTTACTATTAAGAGCCCAGTGGGGAACAGTGCAAGTGACAAGAACCCAGTGCTGCCACAATTTATGTGACATTTTGTGCAAGTTATTGAATGAGCTAATTTGTACATAGCTACAAGCCCATGTTTAACAGAATTGTGTGGATTTACTGATGGAGAAAGGCATCTAATTATAGCATCTGTGAATGCAATATTCCCTTTATCTGGGCCACCACCAAAACAGCTCCTGCAGCCATTGGTTATACCAGCAAGCAGAGAATTGTGCTTGCAAATACAGGCTCCGTAGCCCTCCAGTTCCAGGTCCCCTTGCTAAAACTGCCAAGTAGTGCAAGACATAAAGAAAAAAAAAAAAAAAAAAAGTGAAATGGTAACAGAGCCAGAGAGGAAAATTCTTAATATGCAATGGCCACCAAACCTACTTGCATCAAATGAGGGAAAAGTACAACTGAAAATAACTGGCAGAGGACAAGAACAGAAGTGACACCTACAGCACTATACTCTGGGAAGACTGGTACACAAAACCATTTCCATCTAGAGTTTAAAAATATAACCACAGAACCATTTCTATTTTACTTCAGTCTCACAGAACCCCATTTTTACAAAACTAAAATATGAACAAAATTGGAGGTGATCTGCCTTCTCTCTCAATCAAGAAATCAGCCTGAAAAATTCATTAATGTGCTCCCTGATTAAGTTCTTCTTCCAACCTATGCCACTCATGCTGCCACTGAAGCATTAGGAAAAGACATAAAAAATTTCATTGTTTCTTCTTGTGCATGCTACAAATATGTAGCACTTTACCTTCAAAGGCACCAAATTATTGGTCCAAAGCACAGTTTCTAAAAACTTTAGTGCAAGGTCACATTAGCAAGTTCTGTTAACAAAGAAAAGCTAAGTAGGGAGATATCGTATTTAAATGACCACCTTTGCCCACTTTCCCCCCCCGCCCAAAGACATGTAGCCTTTGAACTAAAACACTGAATATACTCAAGAATGAGTATACAATTCCTTGTTAAGCAGACCTGTCCACTTCAGTGTCTGGTTAACCAGTTACTTTTCATTTTCTACAGTTCATTTACCTTCAGAGAGACAAGGAAAAAGAAAATACAGGACAACAACAGCAATGATAAAGAAAAAAGGATGGAAGTAATTGCTTCCCCTTGAACATGGAATGACAGCTCCTCATGAAAAAAAAAAAAAACCAACGTGCTTCAAAGTGTCTTAGGGTGGAAAACATGAGGTTTTAAATGGAAAACCATATTTGCATATTTTCATGGTCCTGCACATTTAATTCTATTTATTGACATGAATCCTCCCCCTCAAAGAAGTTCATAATCCTCTGAAGTGGTATCTTATCAATCAGGACAGAATAAGGGTTTAGCACAAGTTACAATAAAAACAAAAAGCTTTGTGTGCATTTCATCCACTTCCATCCAAAATCTTTTATCTTCCATCTCAATATTAGGCTTCAAGACTGCATCTGAAATACACAGAAGCTGCCTTCTGGAATGAGTCAGGCTGGTAGCTCTTTACTACTTCACTACTTCATTTTGTTTTGATAAAGGAAACAATCCTATGGCTACAATAACACTTTAGGCAGAAAGAAAACACTCATATTCAGCATCTTGCCCAAAACAACACGCAAAAGTAAATTAAAAAATATAGTGAAAATACTTCAATACCATAACTTAAAATGCTGACAACAACAAATACACAAATAATGACATGCAAAAGATGCTGGAGGAATAAAAGAGAATGGTTTCCAAAAATGCAAAGCACTAAGTGCTACAGCTAGAATAGCAAAATCTTACCCTCTAGCTGAACCTTCCCTTTTTATCTCTGTATTCTAAATTTGTACTGATTCCTTCGCTAAAAATACACTTTGAAGTTTTCATAACTATTGGTCCTAGCTCATCTTTCTTCTGCCTCTGAGAACAGCTAAAGTAATAGATCACTGTAATTAGACTCTGATGGGTGCAAGAGACAGTTTGTTTCAGTTAGAAACAGGAACAAAGATGAGTCAGAGAGGAAAAAAACTCAATAAATTTAGTAAGAAAACTGTTTCTGAATATGAAGAAAACTACAAAAAAATAAAGATAACTATATGTTTATCACCAAAATATCTTACTACAAAGAGGGATACAACACACAAGAGCTAAGGCCACCTTTTCCAAGACCAGAAAGGCAGATTTGTATGTGTAAAATGCAAACAGGAATTATTCTGTGCATGCATTATTTGAATGGAAAGATGTAAAGCATATGGGATATATAAGAACATATATCATACAGATATATATTCTTAGAACATACATAGTGGAGAGATGTATATATCTCCTCTATTAGGCTAAACATCTAGCCAGGAAAAATATAAATATCATTTTTTCATCTTCTTTACTTCCAAGGCATGCCTGTGTGTGTACATATATATATATATGCGTGTATACATCTAGAAAAAGAAACAAGAAAATAGTTATTTGAGGGTCTAACTACCTACCACATTAAATGCATTTCCCTATTTGTAACTTTGCACACCACCTATTAAGCTGAATCTTTAACCTCAGCTAAGTCCTAACTATTACTGCAAAACAAATGATGGAAAGAAACAACAAACCCATTTGTGTGTGTGCCAGTACTATTCTTGGCTTCATAAGGCCTTCTCCCTGCCTGACATTTATCCCATAGAGCACTCTTGCAGAGCAATTCCATCTCTCCTATCTCATTTTGTTTTGCTCAGCTAAATAAGCCACCTGTTTCTAGTCCATCCTGTGTAACCAGGTAACATTTTCTGAAGACACGAGATGACACCAGAGAACACATACACCCAGACCAAGATGAGGCCAGATCACCAGCCCTCTATGTAATATTATTGACACCTATCACTCCCCCAGAAATATTTCTCCAAGACACCATAATAACATTTGTGGTTTTAATTGGTATAGTACAATACTAGACCATGACTGTCCTACAACTTACCAGCATACTCAGGTCTCTCTGCTGCTTCTACCCAACAGATCGATTGCATACAGCCATTCCCATCTCTGCCCCCCATTGAACAGCCTCTCTCTCTGTTGGATTCAATTCAATGCCACTACTGTGATTACCCAAGATTTTGCTACGTGACGTATGGAAAGGAGAATTATTGAATATTACACCTGTTATTAAAGGTAATGTCAAGAAGGAATCTCCTAGATAAAAACCACCTACTGCTGCAGCCACAGTTTAACAAGCAGCCCATCTTGCACACAGGCGTTTCCCCCTCCCCATGTACCACCCACTGCAGTTGTGACACGCTGAATCAACTGGATGAAGAAATTAGCAAAGTTTCAAGAAATGGTCAACTTCTGTTTACAGCAAAGGCGCATGAGTATCTGTGGTGATAAACATACTGAAACCCACTTTCCACTGTGCAATACAAAAGTGCAGAGTTAAAGCTGCCCTGCTACCTAACCTGTATGTTAACACATCTTGGTAACCAGATAGGTTTAAATTTGTTTTCCAATGCTAACAATGCTAGCTTGTGCATTACTTATCAAAAACTGTGCATGTTTCAGTTCCTGAAGTACTGATATGTACGCTCAAATTCAGTCCTCGAAATGGCATAATCTCCAACGAAGGAACAGAAAAATCTTTGGGTAAAATTTGAAGACTGTAGGTCTGCAGTGTTATCAACCCTGCATTATCATTATAATTTTAAATTAAAGAACCAATTACAAAACAGAAGCAATTGTGTGAGAATCTTTTATTTCATGTACAAAAATAAGGTTAAATGCAGCAGAATCCTAAAATATAATTCAAGAGACTAAAAGAATGCCAAAAGTATTCAACGGTTCAAATGCATTTTAGGATCTCCTGCCTCTCACTAGAACAGCATAAAACCTTGAAAGGGTTAGGAAACCTCAAAAAAGATGCAGACTGCTTTCATTTAATAAAGTATAAAAGTTGCATGCATAGAAACCATCTCATTTTAACATTCTGCATCTTTTTCTTTCTTTGCAACAAGTCATTATTTGGACTCCACCCTTACTGGTTTTGTCTGCTTTTGACTGCTTGGACAGCATCCTGTTGAGATTTTCATGTGCTATTTAGCACAAATTAAGAGCAAACAAATAGTAGTCTCAGTCTTTTGACTAGCTCCCAATACCAGCTTTTTTTTTTTTTAATTTGAACTGCTAATTTTAACAACAGCCTCTTCCCTCCTGTCTTTGTGCTTTGTGGTCTACACTTTTTTTGCATGCATACATCTATCTTCACAATCACTTACTCTCCCATTTCTCACCCCATCACCATGTCAGATCAGGTCTGACAGCAAGACTCCAGCTATTTTCCACAACTTGAACTCTGGAATCTGCCTGGAGAAATGTTGCTAACGTAAGGCTGCATTTTTTTGTTGTTGTTTTAAAAGATAATTCCGATCTTAAACCGGCATTTAAAAAAAGAGTCAGGCTGCCAAGTACTGAAGGTAGCAAACAGCTCAGATTTTTCTGAAAGCATCTTGTGGCAGCTGCAAGTTTGTATTACATTTACTTAGAACAGTAATTGCCTTTGGAAATTAGATTTTCCTGCTTGTTTAAAAGATTTACGATGAGTAACCATAAAAATTCAAAATTTAACTCACTAAGTGCTGATGTTAGCAAGCAGATATAGAAGATACATGTGGCAAAATTAAGCGGAGATGGAAACGCACCATCAGATAACGCAGGTCATTTATTTTACGATACCCTCTGATATCCTTCAGAGCATCCATGCTCACAGTGATTCTAAACATACAAACAGTACAGTTTGCGAACTCAACCCCATCCTAAGAGATCTCTTTCAGGAACAAGTACGCTTTGCTATCCAATCTATATTTTCATTTCTGTGTTTTCATCCTTCTTGGTATATTCCCCAGGTGCTCCTAAACAATTCTTCCTTATTGGTGTTCTCAGTTCTTATTTAGTCAAGCCCTAAATATTTCCATTTTTCTTTCCTTTCAGTGACATGACAATTTTCCACCATCCTTTCTGTAAGCTGATTTGATTTGCCAAATTATTTGGATAACAGGTCACCTAATAGGTCTGGTGCCAGAAGTACCCAAGAACTGTTTGTCTTTTGATACAGTCTGCAGAGGATGAACTTTCAGACCTGCATTGTTGGAACAATGAGCCAAAGGGCCCCTGGGACATAGTAACCAGAACTCGGAAGCCAGAAGGGCAATCAAGAGTGGCTGGATTTCAAGGGAAAGTGACAGGCATTTAAAATCAATTGATATTTTCTGTTACTGTTTGCTTGGAGGGCATTTTTCTCCTCTTACTGGCTCTTTATTGCATTTTTTTCCTTCTGTGCTGCAGCACCCACACAGCACTCACAGACTAAAGTGAAGATGGGGATGTCACTCACTTCCACAGAAGCCCTTGTGTATCAACATCACCTGCTCCAACAAAAAGGAGGGTAGCACATTTCAAACAGTCTTTTTTAAGCACCACATACCACTCTTCCAGAAGTAATCCCAACAAAAAAAACTAAATAAGCAGCTTCTCCAGATGTGGCCAGACCAATTAAAGAAAAGATGGTTCCTATGTTTTACTCACAGAGCAGTATTTAATGGCAATACAATGTCTGCAGCACCCTCAAATTTTTCATTCAGTACACAAGATAAATGACAGCACACCCTCAATGCGGCACTACCCACAGTCCTATAACCAGCCCAGGGCTAAGCACTGAGACATACAGGGGGATGAGAGAAATCACAGATCCTAGGAGTGGGGTGCAGCTTGCTTAATTATTGATGTCTACCATATGACATAAGTACCTGACAGCGAGGTGTTGAGGCCACCGTGATAGTCAACAGAGACTTAGTCAATACTGCTCATGTAGTTTAGGGTAAAATTCCTTTTAACAAATGTAGGGTGATGCAAATTACACCCTGAACATTACTTACCCTAATGAGGGCCTCTGTACTACCAAACTGACACACAGATGTCTCCCAGAACAGCAGGGCAACAATGAGCATTTTGGCTTAAAAAAAAAATAACATGTCTCTGAATTTGATAAATATCAGTCCCCAAAAAGTTAAGCCCAAAGGTAGAAGAAACTAAGGCTTACCTCATTGAGACCATCTGCTGTAGCAATCAAAGCAGTTAGAAACCATTTGCTTGCAATAGTCCATAGAGAATATCACAAACTAATTGGAGTCAAAAGAAATTAGTTTATTTTGTTCTGCATGGCCAAAATCCATCCCACTTAGTTTCACCTACCTCAGTAAAGAGAACAGCCTGTTCTAGGTTTTTCTCCATTAACAAAACAGAGGTTTCTCCAAAGGGTCACTCAGCACCACCTAAGATCTGATTTGTCCTTCAGGTGTGTCTGTCTCTTGCTAGTGATTATAAAGAAAACCAGGCTACCACAACCACCCTCTTGGCTTATGAACTTCAAACAGACCTCAGGCAGTCTCAGTAAAGAAAGCATGAACAATTTGGGGTTGTAGTCATAGGGCTTTCCTCCCTCAAAACCCACAAACAGGACAGCTATGACAAGCAACATTTGACACTTACAGCAGGAATTATTGGGCTTCCATTACTGAAGCCCACCCTTACTACTTCTCACTTCAAGGGATCAAAAATTGCATCTCAGGATCCCTGCTGTGAGAAGCAAACCTTTTATTTTACTGTGACACAACACCAACCCTGAACTGAATGATACACAGGTAGATTGTGTTCTCTATTCCAAGGAGTCCAGTGTAGTGTTTTTCTCATTCATTACCGGCAGTCAAGCCATTTGAAAGGAAATAAGAGATGGAGAGCTAAACACGCATTTGGAGAGAGGAAAGATAATCAAGAGAATAAGAGCCTTGTCTCAGATTTTGCATATGATTTCTCAACAATAAGGAACATATAATTCATGTGTAGTACATATAACTAATAAACAGTAAATTCAATTTAAAAAGTCAATCACCAATGGAAATTAACTCCGAAGAAAAGGTAATATTAACCCTATTCATAAAAGCAACAAATCCCTCAACAACAACAAAGAAACCACTACAGACATGCATTAGCTTAATATAGATAATACAGAATACAGTATTATTGAACAATGCATGAGGCACGCTATTCTAAAAGATGACTATGTATTTTGACAGATGACTGTATTATGAAGGGCTGATAACACTGACATCTGAGGAACACCAGTAAGGAGAGATGAATCAAATGATATGAGTATGCTCCCTGTTGATACCACAGAACTTGCAAGCCTTATTCTACAGTGACAATCATGAAACAGAAAAGGCAAAGAAATGGAAAATTCCTTTAGTAGAAATGCCATAAGATGAACAGAAAGTGAGGTACGTTCAAATAAAATGTAGTGTTTTCAAGAAGAGGCAAGTGGATTCTCTACCAAGTCAGACGTTTAGTGCCCTAATTCTAGATCATACCACCAGAAACTTATTTCATATCCCAAATCTGCTTCAACCTGCTGGTGTTGGACCTCTCAGCAAACAGGTTCTAGAAAGATAATATGACTAAACAACTACTGCTACTTCCAAATTAGCAGCCGAAGTGTTCATAACACATTCAAAACAAACAAGCCTACACATTACCCAGAAAAGTTTCCCATGTTAACAATTCCAGTTTCCAAACCAAATACGCAACAACTAAACCAAAATCACGGTTATCAAAACGTAATGCTTTAAATAACTTATGCTCTGTATGAAACCTAAATTATTGTCTCAGCATATGAAAGTCATCAAGATTGCAGTCACGTAAGCAGAAAACAGTATCATGTACACCCAACACATTCCAGTTATTTATAGCTATTTTGTAAAGTGTAAAAATAAGTGAAAATATAAATTTTAGCCAGGATCCTACTACACAAGGAAACTTGATTTGAGCTAGGACTGTATCTCTTGAGTTAACAGAACAGTAGCTTATTTGAACCATGCAAGAAGTCTTATTTTTGTCAGAATCATATAGCACTTTCACATGCTACGTAAGAAACATTTTCCAGGCTAAATAAACATTTACATGATTCCACTAAATTACAAAAAGACTCAATTTCATCGATAACAGACAGACCTACCCCAGAGTAAAAAACGATGCCTTAGCAAATGGATCAATAGATTCCTTTCCTTTGCCTTTTATACTACCTCCAAAGTATTTCAGAACAAGACATTTTATCATGGTGAAAGAATGTTCTTTGACATCATTCATTGCTGTTATTTTACCTTGGTCTAATTCATTTTTCACTAGGACTTGAGAAGTTTCTCTTTTTTAATTTAAGCAATGCAATGGGAAGTAATAACAACTACCTGCAAAAAAATCAAACTGTAAATTATGCAACAAAAAAAATTACGAAAAATAGAAAAATGTACTAAAAGATTGTTGTATGACAGCTGTTGCATGCTTAGTGTGATAAAACTTGGAAGGTATGTACATTTATTTTAGCTAGAATTTGTAAACTGAAATGGTTAGCTAAAGTCACATCACAATTACTCACAAGAAGTCAGAAATTTCAAAGTATTAGCTTGTCATTGATTATTTTATACTAACAAGGTTAAATGCTTCCACTGAACAGAATAAGACTTCCAAGTGCCCAAATGATTTAGTGTAGAACACCTGCTTTCCCGAAAACTATTTCAGATATGCATCCAAGCAGCCTGAAACATACCTTTGACATACAAAGGGGCATGGCATCCTTTTACAAGCCAATCACACAGGAACCGGTTTTTCCGAACAGCTCCAAATCCTTACCTTTCTGTAGACAATCATATTTGGAGAACTCTCCTCTGGGTCCACAGCTTCCACATTACTCGGATCAGCGGGTGCTTGGGCCATGGTTGCCTCTCGTTGCTCAGACTGCAAGGACAGGAGCAAAAGTCAGCGTCAGCCCAGGCTGCATGGGCACATGGTGAGGACAGACAACCACCTCCAAGGCAGGCAAACGAGGATGGTACAGAGGGAACCATGCTCTGGACTTCAGCCAGTGCAGGATTTTATCACACTGTGTCAGGCAGTTAAATGCTTTGAACTGACTTATCTAAAGCACGATGCCCCGAAAGAGCAAAGCCGGCCAAGACGCATATAGCTGTGGTTTGGGTCATCCCATGCACACATTTCTCCCCCAGCTCTGATCTTTTATGATGAGCCATCATTCAATAAAAATAAAAATTAAAAGAAAAACAAACAAAAACAAAACAAAATCAAACAAAAAAACCCCACAATACTTCACACAATTCCTTTCCTTGCTATAAAGCACAAAAAGCTTAGACCTTTCTAGAAGCTTTTGAGGTACCTTCAAATAAAAAGCCAAGGAAGATAAAAAGCTTGCTGTGAGACCAAGTGAAAACCGCTGGAACCAGCAGGTGCAGCAGACTGACCAGCATGCTGCTGGTTGTCACCTGCAGACATCTGGAGCTGCCTTCTGGCTGTCCCCAACCCTGGGGCAGCACCGGGAGCTGGGGAGGCACCACGCCTTGCTCAGAGTGAGCAGCTTCCCTCCCCTCTGCTCATGATACAGCTGAGAAGAGGCAGCAGGACATAGGCAAACAGCCGTGAACACTACTTTTTAACCCAAACTACCTTCTAAAAGCATGGAAGTGCTGCCTTATCTTCTGGTCATGCCAGGCTTGAGGTAAAAATGCAAGTTAAAAAAAAAAAGTCACAGTGCAGTGAGGACACTTTAAAACTCTAAGTCAAATGTTACATTTTAAATTTTCTCCCATCAGCACATTTGACAAGTTACATCTTAGATGAGATGCTGCTGTGGAGCCGTGTCATGACCTTTCCTAGCCTAAGAGGTAACACTGCCTCTTACAGACATTGGCATTAAAGCTGTTTGACAAGCTCAACTTCTTTAACATTGAAAGTATTGAAATTTCCCATCTCAATATATTTTATTAAAAATTGAGACAATAAAAAGCCTAATTATGTTCACACATGCATAATCTATACATTCATTCCTGAAACAGTTCACCACTAAACCACCTCCCCTACTTAAGGAAGAAGATACCTTCCTAGTCCTTTCAGTATCTACTTTTCACGTTCTCACAGATGACATAGTGCCCTAGCATATAATACACAGATCCAATTACATGTATAATACAGCCCCAAGCCATTCCAGCTGCCAGTTACCAGCTCCCAAGGATCAGTCAAGTGCCAGAATGAGAGAAGCTCAGACCACCTCCCAGCTCTGTCCTGTTTCAGCAGTGAAAAGGCTATTGCTGTAACATGGCATCCTTCACTGGAGCCAGAAGCAGCTGAGATATCCCTTTAAGCAAGAGATAATAGAGACTAAGGATAAATCTACATCAGTCCAGACTCCTTCACTACTTTCTTTTATAAAGTGCTCATGCACACACACAAATGTGGACAAAAATGAATATGTATACGCACATAGCAATTTTGAAACTCAGTAATACAGTTCTAGCTCAAATTAAACAATATACATATATATAATCTTTCAAAGGGATATTGAGACCAGTTTAGACACTATTTTGTATTTAAAGGACATCGATTCATTTCAGCTCATATTAAACTCTCACATCTTCCTATAAATCCAAACACTGCACTGTTGTGTCAGGTCATGAGATAAAAAGGAAACTGAATTCTCTAAGCAAAATTAGATGCAAAAAGTTTAAACAGCACAAATGGAAAGGGTAAAACATTTTAAAATTATAGCTTCAAATTATTTACACTAATGTGCATTTTCACTGCACTTCTTGGTCATGACCTCAAGGCACTGAAGAATTAGGCTCTAAGTATCATCACTCAATTGAGTGCAGCAGGAACTAGGTTAAGATTCTACATGACTTTCTGAAGGCAATTACAAAGCAGAGTTGAAAGCACACGTCAAGCCACCCAAGTTTCAGCTTCACTTGCCATATATAAAGACCAAGTTCTCCTCTCTCATAGTACCTCTAAGATTATATACGCATACTTCAGAAGAAAACAATTGCTATTAACTTTTGAGCAACACTCCTTTAAAGAAGAAATTTCCAATTTCTAATCAAAAGGTCTCTGTAGCATTACTTAGCTGCACTTCACTTATTGCATTATTCACTTTGAACATCCACATTTACAAATTCTGTTGTTCTTGCTATACTGTCAGCACACTTGATCTTTTCTAATACTTCAGGATTTTCCACCACAGCACATCTCGAAGCTTTTCATCTACTGTGGTGCAACAAGACAAACATCTCACACAATATGCAGTAGTGGCTGTCACGCTGTTCCCGGTGACATCGAGGGAACCACCAACTGCCTCTGAAGATCTACCAGATGTAATAAATACAAACTAACCTGCTGGAAGACAGAAATTTGCCAAAGTGCTTCCCACTGGTGCACAGCATCTCCTGCTGGGTTTTGGTCAGGAGCCGCAGGAGCAGGTCCACCTTTGCAGAAGTGACAACTAGACACATGTCACAGGGGACAAGGATGGAGACAAGGTGACATGGTAGGACCAAGGTGCACCCTGGAGCAGAGACAGAAGTGGGCATGCCCTTCAGGCAGCCCACGTGCTGCTGGTGCTGGTATGAGGCTCAGCAGGGCACCCAGACCAGGGCTCCAGCAGGAACCTTGAGGAATTGTCAGGGTTCTGACTGTCATCCAAGTTTCTACTCTTTGACTACCTTTTTAAAAAACACAAAATCCTTCCTCAGATGGAATTCTTATTGTAGCAGGAAAAAAAAAAAGACTACCGAGAAAATAAGAAAGTGATAAGACATGGGAGTGCTCTTGGCTCTTCAAGGTGAAAGCCCACTGATGCAGGGTCCCTATGGATCCCATGACACCTGTGCTTTTCAACATATGGGAGCTGAGTGGAGCTCAGCATCCAGCAATGCAGGACTTCTTCCCTGCGCTCCTGCCTTGCTAAAGCCTGGTTTCAAGCCAATTCACTAACAGGGCAGTCTCACTAAAGATCGTGGCACTGACTTAACACCCAGAGAACACAGTCAAACTGCTGGCTACATGGCAGCAACACTTCAACTGAAAAGCATCATCAGCACAACCCCAAGAGAGCACCGCTTCACAGCTAGTCTACCTGGAACCTGGATCAGGGATATCACCAGGATGCTCCCCAGCCTGGTGCACTCAACACACTACTACCCACTGCTGATCTTCCAGGCAGGTGGGGAGGAAGCTGCATCCCACAGTCTGAGGGGAATGAAGAAAGATTTCAAGGCCTTGGGACGGTTGGTGAAAGAGTCTGGGGTGCAAGTTATTTTCTCTACTCTCCTTCCATTTTTGGGTGATGACGTGGGATGGAAAAGAAAAATTCAGTCCATAAATTATTGGCTACAAGACTGGTGCTACAGGCAGGGCTTTGGATTCTTTGATAACAGCTGTTTTTATAAGACAGCAGTCCAGACAGTGATACGTGGGAAAGGTTTATCTCACAGGGGCTAAAGGATGCTGGGGCAGGAATTAGCAGGGCTCATTTGGAGAGCTTTAAATTAGACTCGAAGGGGGATTGGGTTGTAGCTGGGCTTGCACCAGTGGGGCAGCACCTTAGAATTGATAAAAACCAGGAGGTCTCCCATCACCCTAGGGTGAAAACAGTGTGCTCAGCTCGCTCCCTGAAATGCCTGTACACCAATGCACACAGCATGGGAATAAGCAGGAGGAGTTAAAAACCTGTGTTTGATCAGGAGATTATGATCTGGTGGCAGTTACAGAGACATGGTGGCACAGCATACGTGACTGGAATGTGGTCATGGATGGCTATGTCCTTCTCAGGAAAGACAGGCCAGCCGGGCGAGGTGGTGGAGTTGCTCTTTACATGAGAGAGCAACTACAATGTATTGAGCACTATCCAGGGGTGGATGAGGAGAGAGTTGAGAGTCTGTGGGTGAGAATTAAGGGGCAGGGTGGCAGGGGTGATACTGTTATGGGTGTCTATTACAGGCCACCAGATCAGGCTGAGGAAGTTGTTGAGGCCTTCTACAAGCAGCTGAAAAGCAGCGTCACAATCACAGGCCCTGGTTGCGGTGGGGGATTTTAACTACCCTGATGTTTGCTGGAAGGACTACTCAGCCAGCCAGCCACAGTCTAGGAGGTTCCTCCAGTGGATTGATGATAACTTCCTGATCCAAATGGTGGATGAGCCAACTAGGAGAGAAACGCAGCTGGATGTCATTCTCACTAACAAGGAGGGTCTGGTTGAAGCAGTAAAGGTTGAGGGCTGCCTTGGTTGCAGCAACCATGAGATGGTGGAGTTCAGGATCTCATGTGGCAGGAACAGAATACCAAGCAGAATCACAACCCTGGACTTCAGCAGGGCAAACTTTGGCCTTTTCAAGCAATTGCTAGGGGAAATCCCATGGGCAAGGATACTTGAAGGTAAAGGGGCCCAAGATAGTTGGTTAGCATTCAAGGACTGCTTCTTCCAAGCTCAAGATCAGAGCATCCCAACATGTAGGAAGCCAAGGAAGGGAGCCAGGAGACCTGCTTGGTTAAACAGGGAACTGCTGGGTATGCTCAAGTGTAAGAGGAGAGTTTACAGATCATGGAAGGAGGGGCTGGCCACTTGCAAAGAATATAAGGCTATCGTCAGAGGATGTAGGGAGGCAACTAGGAAAGCTAAGGCCTCCTTAGAATTAAACCTGGCAAGAGAGGGGTCAAGGACAACAGAAAGAGCTTCTTCAAATACATGGCAGATAAAACTAACAATAGAGGCAATGTAGGCCCACTGATGAATGAGGTGGATGCCCAGGTGACAGAAGATACAGAGAAGGCAGAGTTACTGAATGCCTTATTTGTTTCTGTCTACCCTGCCCGAGGCTGTCCTTCCTGAGGAGCCCCGTACCCCTGAGGCCCCAGAGGAAGGCAAGAAAATGGAGGAGTTTGCCTTGGTTGATGAGGACTGGGTTAGGGACCAATTAAGCAATCTGGACATTCATAAATCCATGGGTCCAGATGAGATGCACCTGCAGGTGCTGAGGGAGCTGTCTGAGGTCATTGCTATGCCACTCTCCATCATCTAAGTCATGGGAAATAGGAGAGGTGCCTGAGGACTGGAAGAAAGCAAATGTCACTCCAGTCTTCAAGAAGGAGGACCTGGGTAACTATAGACCAGCCTCACCTCCATCCCTGGGAAAGTGGTGGAACAACTTATCCTTGGTGCCATCTCAAGGCATATCAAGGATAAGAGGGTATTAGGGGCAGTCAACATGGCTTCACCAAGGGGAAGTCATGCTTAACCTCATAGCCTTTTATGAGGACATAACCAAGAGGCTAGATGATGGCAAAGCAGTGGATGTGGTCTGTCTTCATTTCAGTAAGCATTTGACACAGTCTCCCACAGCATCCTTGCTGCTAAACTGAGGAAGTGGGATCTGGATGATCAGGTAGTGAGGTTGACTGTGAACTGGCTGAAGGAAAGAAGCCAGAGAGTTGTGGTTAATGGGGTGGAGTCTAGTTGGAGGCCTGTATCTAGTGGAGTCCCTCAAGGGTCGGTATTGGGACCAGTATATATTCATCAACAATTTGGATGAGGGACTAGAGTGCCCTGTCAGCAAGTTTGCTGATGACACCAAGCTGGGAGGAGTGGCTGACACGCCAGAAGGCTGTGCTGCCATCCAGCGAGACCTGAACAGGCTGGAGAGTTGGGCAGGGAAAAATTTGATTAAATATAACAAAGGCAAGTGTAGAGTCTTGTATCTGGGCGGGAACAACCCCAGGTTCCAGTATAAGTTGGGAAATGACCTATTAGAGAGCAGCATAGGGGAAAGGGACCTGGGGGTCCTGGTGGACAGCAGGATGACCGTGAGCCAGCACTGGGCCCTTGTGGCCAGGAAGGCCAATGGCATCCTGGGGTGTATTAGAAGGGGGTGGTTAGTAGGTCGAGAGAGGTTCTCCTTCCCCTTTACTCTGCCCTGGTGAGACCGCATCTGGAATGTTGTGTCCAGTTCTGGGCCCCTCAGTTCCAGAAGGACAGGGAACTGCTGGAGAGAGTCCAGCACAGAGCCACAAAGATGATTAAGGGAGTGGAGCATCTCCCTGATGAGGAAAGGCTGAGGGAGCTGGGTCTCGAGCTTGGAGGAGACTGAGGGGTGACCTCATTAATGTTTACAAATATGTAAAGGGTGAGTGTCACGAGGATGGAGCCAGGCTCTTCTGGGTGACAAACAATGATAGGACAAGGAGCAACGGGTACAAACTGGAACACAGGAGGTTCCACTTAAATATGAGAAGAAGCTTCTTCACAGTGAGGGTAACAGAACAATGGAACAGGCTGCCCAGGGAGGTTGTGGAGTCTCCTTCTCTGGAGACATTCAAAACCCACCTGGACACATTCCTGTGTAACCTCATCTAGGTGTTCCTGCTCCAGCAGGGGGACTGGACTAGATGATCTTTTGAGGTCACTTCCAATCCCTAACAATCTGTGATCTCTGCCTGGGGACAGGCCACCAGGGAGGAGGGTAGAGAGGCCAGAGCTCCAGTGATGCAGGCTACCTGCTGCAAACACAAATGAAACTGCTCATGGTCAAAGTACAGGATTTTTTACCCTAAAATTAGGTTAACATGTTGTATTTGCAACCCTCTAATTAATATAATGGTATGTAGAAGTGCCCATCTGACTTGCACAGTTCTCTGTTAAAAAACAAAGCAACAAAAAACTGTAGCCTGGCATGAAAGAATCACAAGACTAATTTTTCAAGGGATCCTATCGACACCTACTCTTTCTGCACGCTTTTTTGCTCACTGCCAGCCCTTTCTCCTCAAGATGCAAGCAGAAAGTCAACCCTACATCACTACACATGGTAAAAACAGAATCTGCCTCTGAACTTTTCTCTAAGCACATTTGCAATACATCAGCCAGAAGATAATCCAGCTTGGTCTTATACAAATATTTCATCTACAAAGGGGTGAGAAGGGTGAAAACAAACATTTTATTTAGGTTTAAAAAAAAAAAAAAAAAAGTATTCACACACAGCCTCTAGTCAAAAGCCTCACCAGTTACCAGGTGAAGAGTACTGTCAGCTCCTTACTCCTACATTTATTACATTACCAGTGGCTAATTCATACCACCCTGCATCCACACCCCAGCAATCTAAATCCAAATGCATATCTGCAAAAAATAAATGGTCCTTAAATTCCAACTTCTAGGTTCAAAAGATGCTATTTTGCCACAGCTGTTTTCTGACAATAGCCATGCTTGCAGTCATCCAGAGTACTCAGCAGCAAAAGTGATAAAAATTGAAAACCATTTGTGCTAGCTGTTCTCTCACTCTGCCATATACAAGGAGCGAATCAGCAGTCTTCAGTTTCTTGTTTATGGATAAGATGGCCTATTAAGCTTTTAAAAAATACTCCCAAAAATATGCTAAAAAGAGAGGGTACATTTACCTCTCACCATTTTTTTTCCCTTTTTATATTTTATTATTTATTATAGAACAGTTCTGCTTTTTTTCTGAGAAACACAAGCACACTGGACTAGATAGGCAGCTGCCAGCAAAATGCACTGAAACACTGTAAGAGTTCTACCTCTGTCTTATCAAACTCTCCCGAAAAAACAGAAGCTGCAAAGATATATGGCTCACATATGTTACAAAAGGATCAGTGGACTCCTTTAAACAGGAATAACCAATTAAAAAAATGCTCTGAAAAGCAGGGAAACCATTCTCTTCCACAGCTCACCTCTCTAGCATTTCTGATGCTGAAGCTTACTAATGAAATTTCAAAAGACAACAACCTTTACCTTTTCATGCATAAAAACTGTCAGTATTTAATCTCTGTGTATATGGAAATTCAATGAAAATAGGTAAGCAGCAAATGAAAATATTGCCATTAATGTTCCCAAATACTTTGATTACTGTAAGAAAATACTATTGTAAATAAAACCTATGCAAAAAAATTGTTATAGGCACAGAAACCCAAGTGCTTCATAGAAGTTACCCCACATAGAACTCCTTATAAACTCTGGGGTTTATAATTAACGGAGAAAGAAAGAAGAAAGACAAAGAAGAAATTCTGCAAAACAAACTTTTTTTTTTTTAAATACCACCTGGATTTAACAACCAAATACAAGGGTCATATTTGAACTCTTATCCTCCATTTTAGCAAGTTATCAAATTCATAAGCAAAATGTCACAGTGCAAAACATTTCTTGCACTTCAGAAATAAAAATGACATTGTTTGTTATATTATGCAAAAAATTTATCTCAGAAAACAGACTCTACTACATGAATCTCCATGTAGATATCTACCAGTACCACACAGCTGAAATACAATTTTGGGTGACAATCAGTGGAAATCACCTTTATGCTATAATATGCAATTTGTCTATTTCAAGTGCAGCTTATAACTGACATGTAGTGCTAATGTCAAATCATGAGAGATTTAGAGCTTCAGCATGCAATCAGAGTAAAATATAACTTCATGTCATTCATATCTAGTTAATTTTTTTTTCTAACTAGTGAAATACATCTAAACTACATGACTTTTCACATGCCTGAGAAATCATACAACCACATGCCTTGCTGAACTGGTAATTACCTAATAGGAAAAATCACTGCCTGGTCTGCTAGAATATTTAGACCAAATAAATCATGTTATTAAGGTGACAAGAATGGGAAGGGGGAGAAACAAACAAACAAAAAAAAAAAAAAAAAAAAGAAAAAAAACCACACACACACACAAAAATCAGTTACTCTGAATTCAATTAGTCTCCACTAATACTAAGTTGATCTTTCATATCCATTAGAGAAGTCTCTCTAGAATTGCACTGGGAAGAAAGAAACTTATATTCACATTTCTCTCCTGATTAACATTACTTCATGTAACAAGGACCTAGGCATGCCAAGCAAGGTGTCTATACTAGAGGACAGCATACAGTGTACTAGAGGATCCGCAGGTCCAACCTGGGCTATACTCTGCTTATAACTGGTGTTGCTCAGTCAGAGCATTGGACAATTCACCTCTGCTCCTCCTGCAGAAGTAAACCTGTATGACTAGTGAAATAACGTCCCAAAGAGGAACTGATACAACATCCACCTGAATCAGGCAACAGTCAGGAAGACTAGAGCAGAGATCAAAACTCCACCATCTCCTCCAGCATCCTTACTGGTGGGGAGGGGGAAATGTTCCTACTACACATGGCACTGCTGGCCACCATGCTCAGCAGAACAAGACTGTACAAAAACACGTTCCTCTCCTCAACCAGACAGGAGGACATAAGGGCTAGTGAAATAGGGGCTGGGCATTCCCACTTAAGGAGCCACACCGCAGTTACCAGGGTCAGACTGAAGGGTCTCATGCCACTGGATCCCATGGCCCTGCTTCCCTGTGTGGAGGAGCAGCAAATGGAGTCTGCTTTCCATCAGTGAAATACAGCTCCCAAAGCATCTAAAAATCCTTCCAATGACTCTTGTGGACATCAAATTGTTACTGAAGTTATTTTTCAAACACTTTCTCAGTGGAAGATAATCCCAGGCCTTCTGCCCCTCCTTGCAATGCCAAGCACTGCAGTACTATCAACAATACTCAGTCTGTTGCCTTTTTTTAAGGAACAAAGTATAAACACTTCCAAGCAACTGCACTTAATGTTCAAACTTTTGCCAAACCAATTCTTCTTTGTTTGTGAGAAAGCAGTTTTATTTATACTGAGAGAATTCATGGATTCTAAAGGACCTCATTCCTCCTCTTTCTGAGGTACCAGCTCACAGGGAACCCCATGCTGAAGTACTGCAGCCCAACACTTCTCTCGATCTGTAACCAGCAGGACACACCACGGGTGCACATCTAGGCATGGAAACAGCACAGACTCTCTTGCCTCACCCTGACAGAGTGGAAAGAACAGACCCAGCTTCAGGACACTCCCTTTTCCTTCTCTTCAAAGAAACTGGGATCCTGATGAAGATTAGATTTCCAAATTCTACGACTCTTACAGATATTTCCTAAAGGTGCAGTCCCCTTCCATACGTGTAACTGCTTTCTGTGAAAAACTTCCTACAGGTATGACTACATTTCCATACAGTAGTAGCTCAGGGAGGAGACTCTAGGCTCCTGATCACCCACACTGATTAATTGCTAGTTTGCTCCCAGGTTCACTTTTCTAAAGCTCCAAACCAGTATGTGGGCATAGGCCTGAGAACACAGTTCTCCCCCATCACCACTTGCGCCCAGGAGTCAGCATGGATGACCTTAGACAGGGTTTGCCTTCTCTACTTCTTTGCCATTCCTCCAACAGTTCCCCAATAGGTTCTGCAACCCCGTACAGCCTCCCAAAGTGTCCCAAGTCACACCATGCATAACTTCATCCTTTTGATGGGCTGCAGGACAATTTCACATTTTTAAACACTGTAATTGGGGAGAAAAAAAAAAAAAAAAAAAAAAAGAAAAAGCACCAACCACACATAATGGTCACTGTATCTTCAGGTCACAGATATACGATCTGAAGGCCAGAAGAGGCTCCTCTAGCCAAGTATATGCACTATGGACATAGCCATCTTTCAGACGGAACTAGCTCTCAGACATGTGGCAATCCAAGCCACTTGGCTTCCTGCAAGTAGACACAGTCTACAAGTTTAAACTCAGCCCACTGTGTAGTCTAATGTGAGCAGCTGATTTCTGCAGGTACTCCTCTCCAATCACTTGCTGTTCCCAATTATATATGTCCTTTAATAAAATGTCCAAATATTCATGGCATGGCAGTCTGAGCAGAACATTGCTAACCAGGGATCACCAAGGCCTTGTACCACCTCCAAAAAAAGGCTTTCTCCATGGTCTTGAGCAATTTTCTCTCCATCTGTGGTAGTACTCACCCAGTCACAAAGCTGCATAACAGCAGACACTAAGGATGGAGAATTCCAGTTGTTCCAGTTGTGTTTGTCACAGGTGACCTGCCTCAGTCACCTGGCAGATGATCAGACTGCTTCTTGAGAAACCATGGAAGTTGGTTACTTTCCTCAAGAAGCCACACCCCATTGTGATTCTACATATTTCTACATCTGCAGATATTTGTAGCTATTTTAGAATGCTGAAAATACTGCCTGCAACTGGATGCTACATCCAGGAAATCTAGGGATGGAAGCCAAGATAAAGTACATTTCTTGGCATGTGACACTGACTAGGTCCTGAGTTCCCTGATGCCTAATTAGAAGCTTTTTTTTTTTTCTAGAGAGAGAAATATGCACTGTTTTCTGGTCTGTCCACCCAAGGTGTGCTGAAAGCATTGGTCATTTAAAAGGAAGACACTTCCCACTTTCAGAGTTTTCGATCTATTACTCACAGATGATAAACAAGGAGAGCAAGGCAACCAAAAGAAAAAAACAAATGGGGAAGGGTAGTAACAAGTATTGACACATGAATTGCCTATTAACAAGGCAAATTTTTCCCTTTATGAAATCAATTGTTAAAATGGGCACTTGCATGCCAAATTTACTTTTAATGGACCAGCGTAATGTTATAACCAGGAAGAAACTGCTTCCAATACATTTACCCTTCTTCCAAAGAATTCAGAACAAAATGTAGTCTCTACCTTCCGATAATACTGCTGTGAGTGCAAGGGCTCTTGGAAATGCTCTGAGCCAACATGTTAATATCAAGGATAGCTACAGAGAATGTAACAGCAAATATATGCTGAATAGTTAACTGAAACAAGTGACAGCACTACACAAATTCAGAAATGCAAAGAGAGAGATATAGCCCAACTTCGAACTTCATCTGAATTGGTGATCCCAAACTACTGCAGTATTTCTAAAGTGCTATCAATCTGCAAGGAGCAGTTGCTAACAAGAGAGCTGAAGCTGTATTTTGTTGGTTTGCAACAATGCCAACTTATTGGCCAGAATCATTCCCTGTGGAAAATGAGTAACTGCACCGAAAATAGAGAGCTTGAGGGCAGAATTCTAATCCCTTCTCCAATAAAAATCTTCTTCGAAAAATCATGTTCCTTGGATCAGTTAAGCTGTGCTAAGAGCAGCCTGTCTGTGAAGTTGGTCCATCAAATACATCATCTCTGAAAGTACCTTGTACTTTATGCACCATAGAAAATACTAACTGCAACTACAGGAAGCTACTTCTGGGACTGCATTTCTATTTTACACTGTATCGAATAAGTTGAAAACAACTGAATAAAGTTGATTCAAAGAGAAAACTGAATTAGAAGAAGCACAAACTAATTGATACTCTAATAGAGGCTGACAAGAAAATCAAAACATTAAAATTTAAAAACTACAGGCCTCAGTATCTGTTAGATTCCAAATTCAGAATTACTCCACCTAAACTCCTTGTTCCAAACAGAGCTTGCCAAAATAAAGCTCAAATCGTCTAATGCAAGTTGATATAACAACCAATTCACCCCTGCATTGATCAGTGACTGCAGAATCTCATTTAAAACATCCCAAGTTGCCGAGAGTCCTTGCTGGTTGTTCATTCTCAAGAGAATGGAAAACTGCAAGTACCCTGCAGTCAAATATAATGGGAAATTTACTAACCAAAAGCACAGCTGCTATTGAAGATGTGGCACCATGCAATACCCTGGTGCAAAGGAGCACAACCGGATGCAAGCCAGGTACTTCAAGGACATGCTGCAATATATTAATACTACGATTTCACTGTCCTGCTGTTTATCACAACAACACACAGCCTTTTCAAATGTGAATTACATCCTAATAACTTCAGTAACTGCCATGTAAAAAATAATCTAAGCCACTCCCAAACTGGCTAGTTCAAGTTCACACACCCACACAGTTCAACAGAGTCTACAAATCCCACTGCAGTGGTTCATCTACCCTGAACTTCACAATGCCATAACTGGACTACTATAAATACAAATATATGCTACGTACATTATAAATACTCATATACTTTACTACCACTGCTGCTATACTATAATATTCATATAAAGACATTTCCTTTAATTGAACTAATACACGTCTATGCCAATCTACACTAGTGAAGGCATAACCTAAAACTAGTCGCTCATCTGTGACAGAGGCAAATATTTTCTTTCACAAAAATGATAAACTAAATCACAGTGAAATTAAGTGACTTCCCACATTCACATAATGGATGACAGAGCAATAAATTAAAAATATAAGCCCTGACTTTTAAACCATTAGTTATCCTTTGCTAAATACACATCCCCATAGCATAGTAGGCCTGTAGTAATCAATTTGAGGAGCTTTTAATTAGCCTGTGAATCTTTCACCTCTGATGCCAGGCTCCATACGCACAGTGAAAAACATGAAATATTGTCCCTTTCCACTGGGATGATGTTTGTAAAATGTAACTGAAGATTCCAGGAAAAAATACAGCACTCATTCCTCACCGCTGCCTAACTACCTCATGGTCCCTACCACCCCCACAGAGGTGAAATGCAGCACCTGTGCCATACTCTGTGGATGCTCAGCCTAGGAACAGATAGCTGTTTCCATCATGACCATGCACAGAGCTCCTGGGACATCAAAATGTCAGAACCTTATTGCTCACTGAAATTTTAATCTACCCCTCTTTCTCTGTCTCTCCACATTCTTTGCTACCAGCTACAGAGATGTTAAAAAACAGTATGAGATCTGATGCAACACAAGTGGGCAGCAGCAATCTCTCTTGACTCCACAATCTTTCTAGGGCTTGACAACCAATTAAGAAAATACAAATTAGCTCCTCTTTCTTGCTCTTCTTCATAGATAGAGCACAGCAGCAGAAATTAGCTCATTCCCCAGTCACCACAATAAGTTGTTACTCCAGCTGGAAACAGTAACTGAAATAATGGAAAAGCCTTTTCATTGTAAAATGTATATAGATTAAGAAAATGCTGTGGATTTACTAATATTAATATCATCCTTCAAAAAATTTAAAAGTCACTATATCACTAAAGGAAAATTGTAATCAAACACAGTTTAGAACTTTCACAATGCATCTATTATTACCTTTTCAAGGCTATGAAGGCAGGCCAAATTTTCCAAAATACTTGAGACTGCACATACACTATCCACCTCTAAACCCCGATAAATCCACCACCACACAAGCAGTGCTTTGACAGTTGCTACACAGAAAGTTAAGAGATAAAGAATGGAGGCAGAAATTTGCAGGAAAAAAAAATTTTAAAAAAGAGTTAGAGATGTAGGAACATAATTTAGTTCAGAATATGAAGACAGATGTTCAACTATATGTAAGAGTTCAAAGATGGAAAGAGGGAATTTTGTAGCCTGAGGAAGTCAAACATGTAGCTCCACAGGAACCAAGTGACTGACTCATCCAGATGCTTCTGAAAACCCAAGGTGGTATCCACTACCACCAACAGGCACCCCAGCATTTCTGAAATGTGCTTGGCCAGCACAGCTCTGGTGGGCTTTTCTCTCAAATGCAGACAGAGCCACCAGCATTCAGGGTTAAAAGTACCACTACACCTTCAGTAATAACACAGGGCCATGATATCTCACATCTCGTTTGACATGCCAGATGGCAGAGTGCTGTCTGATGCCACCTTGATGACAGCAGTTAAAGGCTGACAAGAAAAAATACCCAAATCATCAATGTAATATTCTTATTGTACCCAGCTTTTCTTTGTAATTATAATGCTGTGGTATGAATCGACACAGATAATAATGCAGTTGGGAAGAAGCTCTGAGAAGAGTCCCAAGAGGAGCCAGGAGCATTTCAGTTCTAATGACTAGATACAATATTTGTACCACAAAACAGTCCAGAGCTGCTCAGTGAAGTGGACCTGTGTATTCACACAATCTCCCCTCTTAAGAGCCTAGCTGGGCTTGCAGACACACAACAGAAGCTCCAGGTGATGAGCACACAGAACACAATAACCAATCATAAGGGCAAAATTGCAGTCTCGTAACATTGAGCATAGGAAGAGGTGCTCACCATCCTGTTATTTCCATTAGGGCACCTGAGCCATGGCACTGCAAGATTCAAAAGTTTCAGCACAGACTAACACAGTATCCTAACGTACCATGTTAAGAAGACACAATGCAGCTATTTTGTCTTCCTGCTACTCCACATACAGCAGGTTCTTTTCTTTCCTTGCCATCTGCTAGTTTGCTGCAGTCTGCTGGGACAGGACTGCCCTCTCCTTTTCTCTTGGTCTTGGCTGCTCAAAGGGACAACAACACATCCTAGCATTTCCAGTCCATACACTCAGCTTTCCTCCAGCTGCCTCAGAAACATTAACCAGCACAGAGTTACTCTGTGAACAAACAGTAATCACTGCTCAGCTCTCCTGTGCCCGTGTGCTGCACCAGAATTACATGCTAGACAATGAAACACTTCATAAGGGGTTCATAAGAAGGTAACTGCTGCCTTAAGAGGACACACCCTTTCCTCTTCTCCTCAGGTGTCACTGATTTAAGCAGTTATCTGCCCTACCTGCATCGCAGGAGCCATCAGAGAGAAACTAAGGCAAGCAGTGTTCACAATGACTAGATGCAATTTCTTATTATGCCTCTTCTTAGAAGGGAAGGGTAATAAGAAGAAACCAGAAAAATCAGTCAGGTAGGTGATCTTCAAATACTTTTATGATTATAAACTTCAGTATAAGATGTGTAGCAAATAACTATTTTTCCTTCTGATCACTACTACAGTTCAAAAAGGAAAAAAATAAGGGCTATCTAAACTCCACCACACTTGTAACCAGTTAGGAAAGAAACTGCAATGTTCCCCATTAATTGTTCTATTAGTCAGCTCATCTAAAAATAATGTCAATATCGTCTGAATCTAAACAGTTTCTTCAGCATTTAACACACCCTTTCAAGCAATGAGCACTATTATTCTGTGTTTGTAATCATGTGTCCCCAAGTCAATAACTGCTCTTGAACATCTGACCTCTTTTTAAAGCAGATTTACAAGGAAGTATAGTGAAAGTGTTCCCAGTCAGCTGGTGATAAAGTATTATGGATCATAACCACACAGCAGTTGCTAGGTCTTCCAAGCTGCAAGATTAGGATAAATCTAGTATTCAGGGAAGAGAAAAAAAATACACAACCTTCCACTTCAAAATAAACCCAAATCGACCTTGGAGAATATTCAAAATTATATCAAATGCCTTAAATCCCCAAAGCTTTGAACAATGGTTAACCTCTTTCACTATGCTCTTCAGCAAGCAATTACAAATAACACAATACCTTTACCAAGCACTTTTCACGCTCGCAGCTCTCAAAGCACTTCCCACAGAAACACACAAACGAAACGTAGCTTGCTTTGGGGTGGGAAGCCACCAATATACAGCATAACGCACCAGCACAAAGGTGAGTTTTACAGTCTTGCTTTATTTACCAAAGACAGGTTTTCCTGCTTTCTGATCCCTACACCCTGGCAGTCAGCAAACAAAAAACAATCAAGAGGAATTATGCATATCCATAATCTTTAATTTCAGGGAAGCTTTAGGAAGCGCCACGCTGCTCTGTAGCACGCAGGCTACACTAGGGATGCCGCTCAGTCAGGCCCCTTGCAGGGCGGCTCAGAGAAGCCCCGACTCACCCAGGCAACCCGGCGAGGTCGGCGTGCGGCAGCGGGAGCAGAGCCGCTGCGGGCGGGACAAACCCGCGGGCGCCGGCAGCTCCTGGGAGCGGCAGTCCCGGCTGCTGTTATGTCTGCGCCCCACAAGCGGCAGCGTGCCGCTAGCTATACAAAAATCTGCATCTCCCTCGGAAAAAAATACTTGAAGCTCCTTCGCGGGCCCCACAACCTATTCCTCTATTTACGCCATCGCAGCTAGCGACTAAGGAGATGCTTTTAGTGTCACAGGAGATTAAGGCTCCGGGAGAAGAGTGCCTGGCAGCTTTACTCTCTCGCACCGATCTGCCTTCATGCAAACGCACTTTGTCGGCGGAGGAAGGTGTATTATTACCATACACTACCGAAACGAAACAGTTTCCAAGTTTTCCCACAGGGCATCAGTTCCCCTTTCAAGCTGTACCCCAGCGCTCGCTCCCCCTTCTCCTTCCCCGAGGCCTCCCCCCGAAAAGCTCTGCACTTCCAGGTCACAACTTGCCCTGTGCCCCCACCGAGCGCCGGCTCCCCGGGCACAGCCCCTGTACCTGCTGGGACACCACGTCCCCTGAACCCCCGCTGAGCCCCAAGAGGAGAGGGCACCCCCGCACCGCCGGGACAGGGCCCGGGCGCCTGCAGCTCCCTGGGCCGTGACCTGAGGCCGGGCCCCCTTCCCCGGGGTCCCCGCGGGAGGACGAGCCGCAGCCGCGGTGCGCTCGGGGGGGACCGCACGGCCCGGGGAAGGAGTACAACCGCCCCCGCCTGCTCAGCGGCGCGGGCCAGTATATACACGGACATATACACACATACGTGACACACACACCGCCCTGCACCTGTCCGCTACTACCAACTCAGAGAAAACTCCCCTCTCGGGGCCGCCCGGGCAGCTCCCTCCCCCCGGGCTGGGGCTTAGGGCTCCGCTGTCCGCGGCGGGACCGGGACACGCTGTGAGCGCAGAGCTGAGCAGCAACCGCTCCGCCAAACAAATGCAGATAAAGAGGAAAATAACAGCGCCGGGCGCAGCCCCTGCCCCAACCTTGCGTGCAGCCCACTCCCATTACCTTAACAACCGCGCCGCCGCCGTCCCCTGCCGCCCCCCGCCTGGCCTCTCCTCAGGGACGGTGGGGAGCCCGCACCATGGCGTGAGCCTGCGGGCGGGGCCGGCGCTTTCACCGGGGCTCTTCCCCGCGCCTCTTCCAAAATCTCTTGCTCTCCTCAGCGCCCCACAGGCTGCAGCGGGGACGGCGGCGCAGGCGACGCTGCCGCGGGAGCGCCGCGGGCACACCACACCGCTCCCCCCACGCCCGCCCCGGCCGCCCCGCGCTGCCGCCGCCCGACCCTCCGCCGAGCCCGCGCCGGGCGGGCGGGGGCGGCGGCCCGGGCGGGGCCGCGGGGGCGGTGACGGCTCCGGCTCCGGCCCCGCTGCAGCAGCGCCCGCTGCGGGCAGTCCGGGCACACCTCCCACGCCCGGCGCTGGGGAAACCGCGCTCGCCCCGGTCTTGAGCCTGTCGCGCTTTGCCGGTGACATGGGGAAATTTCAGCCCTTCAGCCCCCCTATCCCGTCACCTCCACTGCGTCTGGGCGACTTGGTGCAGCTCTGAAGCAAGGGAAGGAGCCGAGGACAGGCCTTACATCTATCTTGCACTCCTATTTAAATGTTGTATCGCATGATTAAAGTGTTAGGCAAAACGCTTCCATCTATAAGCATTAAATCCTTATTTCTGGGTCATGCTCTTCGAACACCCAAGATTTCCCAGCTGAAGCCTGCGGTCATAAGCAGAGCAGGAGTGGGCACACCATTACCCATCATAACAGGCAACACAGCTTAAACAAAATCACTTAAAGATACAGTCCTTTTAATCAGACTTGTAACATGGGCAACACCCATTGCTCTTGGCTAGAACAAGTTTTCATACATTAATTACATGTGTGAAGTAACGTATTTCCTATGGATATTCTCCACCAATGTCTCCATTGGATGGGATAAGATTTTTATTCCTTTCCTTGTCCTCCAGAAGGCAAGTTAAGCTCACCTCACCCAAAACTGACCCTCAAGTCTGTGAAAGCTATGCTGTAAAGCACTGGGCCAGACGCTTGCAGCAGGACTCTGCACCTGTCTCTGTACCAAAAGTTTCTGAGTTTCCAAGGTTTGGTCTCTGCATGTCAGATATATTTTTGCAGTTGAAGCTATTCATGGCAGGTTACCAGCTCCACAGGGGAAAGGCTACTTTACCAGCCTATGTACCCAGTGCGATGTCCCTGTTCCCCACTTTCCTAGCATCCTGAAGATTTACTTCATTTGTGTCTTATCAAAACCAGGCTTATATTTGATAAACCTGCTGATTGACACCAAAAGCCATCTTGTGCGGGAATATCATTTCATGTTGTGGTTATGACCTGTCTAGCACATGGACTTTCTGGTGATGAAACCGCTGCAATAATTCAAATGATAAATGTTTAAGAAAAAAATATTTCTGGTGCAACTCTGCATCACTTCCATTTCTACTGGATCTATATCTCTATCTTTCTTTTCCTTTCTTGACTGCTCCTTCATCAGTCCTGCAAATGCCAGGTTTCAGCCTGTGCGGTATGCCCACATCTTACAAAAGGTCCTCCGTCTTCACAGACTATGCATTTATTTCCTTGTCACACTCAAAATTGCATCTTAGTGGCAAAATTCTGTGGTTGTGCCTCACGTGAGCTTGTTGACCCTTACTAGACTTCACAAGGTGTTGATTCAATGGATTTGTTTCAGATTTCAGCTGTGACCACTTAGAACCTTCCGAGACAAGTTTAAACCTTCTGATCTTGGTGGACCTTCCCTGATCTTTTTGTTCAAAGAAATTGCACTTCTGAAATATCACAATTTTTTTTAATAAAATGAATCTAAAAGTATTTCCATTTATATCAAGTTTGAATTTGAAGTACTTGTCATTCCATTCAGATGACCCTAAGCATATTATACATTATTTGCCACACGAAGTTTTCTCATAAAGGGAGAAAGGAGTGAGTGGTTACCTATGAAACACAGATGTCTTTTGCTGAGATTTTCTTAGCAAAGCATTTCCAATCAGTAGTTAGATCAAGTTATGCTGGGGTATGACTTCATGTAACATCCAGGATGAAATATTTCAATGTCTTATATCAGGTCTATTCGGGAAAGCCTGTTTCACCTCTGTTCTATGTAGTCTTTATTCTCCCAGCTGCCTCAAAGGAGTGTACATGCAGTATTTAACAGGTCTAAAAGTGCTTAAATTTATCAGGCTAACTTAGACTAAAATGCAGGTTCTATAGAAAAGCTATTTGCAAATTACAGGATTGATAGAAAATATTTCACTGTGTATTAACATTAAAATTCAAAGAAATTATCAATATGTTTCCTGGCAGTGTTTCCAGGCCCAGTATTACTGTACTACAATAGCACATGATGCTGAGACAGGAAGCTGACTGGAGACATTACAGCAAAAGTAACTACTGTGCTTTTTTTAATCATACTCAACAGAAGAAATTGTAACCAAAAAGTACAAGTAAAAAGAAAGGCAAATCATAAATAAAAATGGCTTAAATGGTATTTCAGTTTTGGGTAATATTTCATTTCTTATTTTCCCATTTTATACTATAATTATATTAATCTTTGTCTTGTGGGTTCATTCAAGTCACAACTATTCTTTGGTCCCTTGAAGTAATAACTGCTACTAAGAAAAATGGCATAGCAACATTTTTTAGTTTCACACATTAACTAGCAAAACAAATGATACATAATTAAAACCAAAAGAAATGAAGCTAGGTTTGTATTTACATTGATCCTTATGCTGAAAACAATGTGTTCAGACTTGGTTCATCACAGAGATCATTTCTCACTTTAACCTCTTTCCCAGTGGGAGAGTCCAGTAGTTTGATGACTGTGATTAGCGATGCAGGAACAGTTCCATTTAGATCAGTGGGACATCTCTAGCTGATGTAGAACTAAGTGCATACAGACGTGTTTGTGGAAAATAGAACTTCTGGCTGCAATGTTTTGTTGTGCTTGGTGAGAATGAATGGTGGAGGACTGCTACGCATTTTCCAGCCAGGAGGGCAGAGTTTTGTTGTCCCCTCTCTGCTGTACTTTATGATGAGATCTTAAAGCCAGAAGAGACCACCATGGTCAATACTAGGTATAGAACATCACCTGTCAGTAATGATATATTACTAAAACCAAAAGAAGCTGAGCTAGATTTCATTTTCACTATTATTTACACTGAAAATATTTGGGCAGTTTTACTTTATCGTAGAGACTGATCTTAAGGACAAAACCACAACTTCTATGGAGTTACCCTGTCTTTTACTGATAACTACAGCAGCAGAACCCTTCCTGCACACCTAGTAGTACTCCTAAAGCTGTATTATCCTCATTGCTGTAAAGAGGTAATTTTATCAACTTTGAAAGACACAACTTCAACCACGGCATGTAGTGGCTGTGACACTGGAGTTACACGTGCTCACAGGACCTGTGCTAACTCTTACTCACAGCCCAACAGTGGGAGTCTCCAGGCTATTTCAAGAGCTTCTTCACATGATAAAGGGAGACACAGCACAGCATGTTCTCCTGTGGTTGTCTGAAAAAAGGAGGAGAAGATGTGACGAACGTCCTGCCAGTAGCATCCTCCTCTCCTGGTGCTTGGAGAGAACCCTGAAAAGCAGAAGCCGGCACGACTGCGGTGGTTGCAGTGTTCTGAGGTAGGGCCAGTGCTTTCCTTTTAGTTTGCAAACCACTAGCATTGTTGAGCCGATGACTAAGTGTTACCCCATGGCACTTACTTAATAAATATTCAACAGCTGTTAATTACAAGGAAAAAAAGGGAGCTGCTGGTTCGGGCGGGTGCCAGGATGTAACTAAACTGGTGCTTTTTTCCCCCAAGAAGGCAGTAAAGCGGAGTGAAGTGCCCATCTCTGGCTGAGTGCATGAAAAAAGCAAAGAGGTTTTCAGAGTTGTTCAAGATAGGTTCTATTTTTCATAAAATGTTTAATTTAACAGTGACCTAGTTTTACAACAGCTTTCAGTGTCTTGCGTTTTTTTATCTCCTGTGTCTTAGCCTACATCATTAGAACAACAGAGCAATAGGCTTTACAGACATTGTTAAAGCAAACTAAATAAGACTTTAGCTGGTGGATTAATTCTTCTCTCCTATTTTGTTTCAGGCAGTCATAATGGCACAGTTTCTTTGTAGATTTAAGGAGGTTTTAGCACATCTTTTATGTCACGTACTGTAGATTTTTTAAAACGTCAGCTCAAATCTCTTTGCTTATTTCATGGTATATTTTTGAGTATCAGGCTGTAGCAGCAGTCTTGAATTGCTCAGCCTTTTTACAGAAGGATCCTTTGTTTTGTAAATGTTCAATTAACTGTATGGAATTGGTGGCTAGATTGACTAGCAAATTTGGAAGTTTACAAGCAGTACAGACTCATGCTAGCACTCAGTGGGAGCAAATTGTGGGGTGCAGTTAATTTGGCTTACCTTACTTCACCCAGCAGAAGGAAAAAGTTACTCTGCATCTTGTCATTGCAACCAATAACAAGTGATGTTTGCTGTCTCTTTTGTTGTGTACTACCTATGGTACTTTGAACTGCTGCTTCGTGGTACCCATCTACAATTCCTATCTTGTCTTCATGGAAGTATACTTTGAAAACTCCTAGTACTCTGTTGTGTGTGCTACTTTCCATATGGATTCAGCACAAAAAGGAAGCAACTAGAGAAACAGTTGAATTCATCTATCCAGACCCAAAACACATTAGGTCTGCAGAAAGATGGCTCTTCCTTCCACCTCGATCTCAGAGACTCCCAGGAAATTTTATCATTGGAGGGTCAAGTATGGGGAGCCTTGCTGTGCTGAGTCCCTCGTGCATGCCCCTGTGCAGAGGGACAGCCAGCGCGGGAGATGCTGCCACATCTGCCAGGTGCACACGAACGCAAGTGCTTTAACTCCAGGGAGAATTCTCCTGTGGGGATCTCTGCCCATAAGAGGCTTCCTTTGATCCAAGTTAACCTGTTTTGTAGAAATTGAACATGTCAGACTGAAGAACGCAGGTGATGTGTACTGGCAGTTTCTGAGCCATGAGTTAAACAGCATCAAGCCAAATGTATAGTTCTACATCTATAATGATCATGTTCTAAAAGAACAAAAACAACTTAATAGGAACCATTCAGAGACAGTGTGCACTGGCCTTGTTGAGCTTCACTGAATTCCCCCGTTTGTGCAAAGGGATTTCAGCTGTCTTTGCAAACATGAAATTTTGTCAGCACTAATGCTTCTTAAATTTTGTGTGATTTCTAACAAACTTCTCATTGACTTGTACCACCAGGAAAACAAACAAACAAACAAACAAGGGGTGGCGGAGGGAAACACAACAAAAACAACAACCCACAAACCACTACAACAACAACAAACAAAAAAGCACCAGAACAATACAGTGAGGAATTTCAGGCATGGAAGAACTTGTGCCTTGAGTCTAGAGAAATCACAGACCCAAAAGTATTAAGAGCAATATTTTGTATATAGCTAAAAATATCAAAGCAGCATTAGCAACGGTCCCTCTATTCAATTTTATCAACAAAGAAGAACACTGGGGGAACCCAAAATTCACAGTATTTGCAAATACATCTGGGACAGTCTAGAATGCCTTGTTTGCTGGAAGTATTAAACAGAGGTTTGTGTAAGAAACTTTGCCTCAGACTGTCTCACCTGGAGTTCCAAAATGGACCAAGAGCAATACAACTAATCAGAAGGGGAAAGATGCAGTTTATTCAGCATTCTGGTTCTTACTCAAGCATAGCAGAGACATCCTTTTCTCTCCTGCCTTGGAAATCTCACATCTGAACAAATCCAAGCACTGGCTGACTGAGTAGCACAGTCCCATTCTTTCCTGTGCTAAAGCTGGGTCTTTAAAGGGGATTTTAGCTTTTTTTAGAACAGCTAGGAACATGCTAAAATCTCCCCACCACTTCTTTCAGTTCACCAGGACATCAGTTCCTTGATATCTAACAATGTTTCTTCTTTTCTGTCCTTTAGTCAAGAACAGCTTTCTGCCCAGATTCCATCCATCTGATCTGAACTTGACAAGTTTTCCCAGACCAGGTAGAGCCTCCACTTCTGCCATATTGAGTGTCCAAATACTGTGAAGCTCACAGCACTAAGTGGCAGAAATGTATTAATTCCTATCTAATTCAGGCTTTCTCTAGTCAGTCTTTACCTGCTGGACTGGAAAACATGCACAAGGAATACTTACTTTGAATAAATCACAGCATCCATAGCTATTTTCTTCTGTGATACTGCAAAAGTTTCCTTTGGACTTTTTTCTGTTTGAAATAGGTTTTATGATGATTAATTACATAAGCTGTGATGGGAGCTGCTGTGCAGTGGGAATGAGGAGCCTGAAATGTGGAGGAAGGCATGAAATGTGTTTAAAAAAAAATGCTTAAAACTAGCAAGATACAGTAGGTGCCTTTCATAGCCCTGATCATGCTGTTTGTATGTGATACCCTCTCTCACCACTATTTATCTGTGTCTTATTAAAGCATTAATCACAGCAGAAACTATATCATGTCTTGCTTTTGAAAAAAAGTGTTTAACATAAGGATAAACTGTAAACATCACCATCAGATGTGGGTTTTTTTGCACCTGGATGATTTATAGTAGCCACCAACACAGTTCAAATACCGAAGTGCATGTCTGTGTGTTTGTGTATCTACATATATCCACTTTGTATACACACACACTTTTATATACAAAATCTTTTCTCAAATAGTTACCAAAAAACTGCAGGTTGTTTAAGATGTATCTGAATCACATGGTGCCACTTCTCCCTCTTTGCCTAATTTACGTAGCTAAACATCACAGTGCATTTTCTGGTTTTGCCAGGGGAGTTTAAAATTTGACATTTGCTTTTGGTGAATATTCAGTTACTTTTTTTTTTTTTTTTTCCTGTTAACAGCAGTAAAGCCTAAGCAGTCAAACATTTCTACTATTTGAATAAGAAAAGTCCCTAAAACTCACCTGGAAATTCAAGTGACTATTAAGGGATTACTTTTCAATTATTGTTCCAGCTTGTCTGCTGCTGAGAAACTACTGCATGTGGAGGAGATCTGGCTGAGTGGGGGTCAGTTGTGCAGTACTCACTAAAAAGAGTGGGAAGTGGAGGCGGAAGGACTCAAAAAACAGATATTAGCCTAGGAAACCTGATTTTTCTAGGCTCTCACTAGAGATGGTGGGTAGATACAGCTGGAGATTCAAAGCTGGAATGTAACCTCAGATGCTCAGAGCTGTGCCAGAAAGAACTTTCTCTCTGTTGGGTGGAACAAGACTGTAAGAAGGTTTGCCAACGGTTTGCCTTGCTGAACTGTAGTTCACCGTCCCTAGCTTTGTGAATCTCCCTTGACTACAAAGCCAGGAACCCAGATGCCAGTTCTGCAAATATGAGATGGATCCCAGGGCTCAGTTCTGGTCTCATCTTCCTCCTTTCCAGCCAGAACAGCTTCATGAGCAGCTCTCTCCCTGAAACACACTCCTTACTTCAACACTCATCCTGCTAAGCTAGTATAATAGATCGATGCACCCTGATTCAGTTAAAACATTTCAAATTGTTCTGCTCTGTTAAACTAGAATGTGAGAACAACACACTTGCACAATGCATAATTCAAAATAATGCATAGGGTTTATTTTAAAAAACACAGGTTTAATTATACTTTTTTCTAGTTATCCAAGAAACTGCTTCAGATCTGTATCACCACTAACAACTCCATAAATCGTTAAAAGATGTAATAGGTTTCATGTCAGGATCTTGAAGAGCATTATAAACGCTAATGAAACAGTGAGCCCTCAAATCCACTTGCATGTAAATAACTATAGCAGGCATGGTTGAAATTCTGCCATTCTTCAACTGCTTGGGCTAAAATGTTTCATTTTATGGAATAGCACAAGGCTGACTTCTTATTTTCTATCTTCTTTTTTTTTTTTTTTAATGTTTCAGCAAAACCACTTTAACTCCTTCCAAGGAGATATGATGAAAAAAGGCTTTTTTCCCATGTTGAATATATTCTTATAATTGAATATGCCCATGTTTTGAGGCTATTGTTGAAAATGTATCAGGGAGATGGTCCTTGGTTACGAGGATATGCTGTTCTGTGAAAATCTGCCCGAATTTTGACAAGTTAAAAAGTCTGAAATTTTCAACTTGTTCCTGCTTACATTCTTAGAGATTGAAGGCTAAATTCCCAGAAGCTGATTGCAGTGATGCATATTCAGAATAGTATAGTTAATTTTAACTAAACATGTAAATTATTCAGTGGAGTTTTGCATTTTATTCTGCTTCTTATTATCAAATTGTGACAGAGAAGGGGACTGAAAGTCACTGAGCCTGTCCCACTGCTCAAGGCAGGCTCAGCTCTGCCTGCGTTACTCCTGACAAGTCCTCAAAGACAGTCAGTGCTCGAGATGCCATAGACACTCCAGGAAATTTAGTCTAGTGTTTAGTGAAACATGATCTGTACAAAGTTTCATCCTAATATTGAAGATTAATTTCTCTAGTTAAAATTGGAGCCCATTATTTCTTCTCCTCCATCATGGATATAGGAAGCAGATTATCACTGTTCTCTTTGGAGCAGAATTTTGCATTTTTTACCACTTTTACCCATTTTTCTGTATCAGATTAGACAACATTGATTTTCTTTCCTTACAGCTTGTTTTTTCAATGTCTCACCATTCTGATGGCCCTCCTCTGGACCATCTCCTGCTGCTCCACATGTTTCTCGTGTCCACAAGTGCACACACCGCTCTGGCTGATGCCTCCCCAGTGTGGAGCAGAGCACTCTCTTCCTGCACTGACAGCCCAGGGTGGCGTTCCCCTTTTTCGCACCAGCCCAGCATTGTTGCCTTCTGTTCAGTTTGTGGCTAAGATGCCTGCTAAATATTTTCCCACAGAACTGCTGTGAAAACAGTTCCTCGCTGTCCTGTGTTTCTGCAGCTCCTCATTCCTGTCTAAATGTAGCTCTTATTCATGTTGAATGCTACCCACATTTTTCAGATCATATCTGCAATTTATCAAGATCACTGAATTATAATCCTGGCTTCTGGCATACTTGCAGTCTCTTGCTGCTTGAAATTATCTGTAGCTTTAATAAAGATTCTCTTTGTGCCATCGTCCACCTCATTAATGAAATTAATGAATACTGCCAGACGTAGAGCAATCCTCTGTGGAACTTCGTGCAACTCATCCTTACATTTTGACAATGAAATATCTATAACTCATGTTTGAACATGACCTGCCAATGCAACTCAGCATCACATTTTTGGTACAAATATTTACAAGTTCACAATTCACCTCCTGCAAAATTGCTGTTTAAAACTTTTTTTTTTTCCCTTCAGGAAATTCTTTTATGAAGATATTAATGGGACCCAGACTTCAAAGGAGATTGAGCAGAGGTAAAGCAAATTTAATGACTCATTCAAATACTTAATTGAAGGAAATATCTTTAAGTGCACTTTTATTAGCATCCATAGAAGGTAGTCACTCTTCTAGATACTGCCTGTCTCTCATTGTCCTCCCTTCCAAAAAGGCTTCTCAGATTTTGGTTCAGCAGCTGATGGCAATAACACACAGGAAAGCATAAATACTGAAACATGGAGAAAGTCCTTAATACTCCATTGGACCACCTCACTTTGAGTAAAAACTTTGTATTTGCAGTGACTTAGGGACCTTATGCTACAGTTTTGCTCCTTTGAACCCCATATTTTGCAAAGGAATAATACCTTCTACAACTGTTAGAACATATTTAGAAAAGGCCCACAGATCAGCTCATGTGGCTATGAGCTATGATCTACCCACACATGCTAAAAAACAGAGCTCTCTTCACTCTGCTATAATCAGCTGATCCTCCTTATTCTTTCAGGACATGAAGGCAAGTCTCCCTTCTTAGATGCTCAGCTATTCAGCTTTTGGAATGATCAGGAAAACACAAAAGCGTGTTTTCCCCCAGCATCTCTCCCTCTTGAGCAGGATGAGTTTTCCTTACTTTTGCATGTCTGATGTGTGGACTTTCCAAAGTGAATAGCTCTAAGTAAAATAGCAAGATCAAAAAAAGTAGCGACACCCTTTGGAGATCTAGCCTAGCTGGGAGTGCAGGTGTCACCTTGAAATGACAGCCAAGCTTTTGTTCCTTATTACACCTCATGCTTTTGTTTTGCTTTGTAGCTATGAAATCTCCTAATGAAGATGGAACTTTTGCCATCCTGGCCACATCTGCAAGGAGCTACATTTTGACCCAGTGCCACCCCCATGGATGTAGCTGCCAACAACCAGTCCAGCTCACCAGTCCACCGGGGTGAGGAGTGCAAGTTCCGTATGCTCTGAGAGCTACCTGCTACCGAAATGCTTCCTCCTCACTCTGGTCACACATTCCCCACACTTCCATCAGATTGATCTAGTGGTCACATGGCTACAGGACAGGTTGATTTGGCTGGCAGATCTGATGGAAAACAAAAGCAACAAATGGACATGACTCTGCAGCTGGAACATGGGGCAAGACTGCCTTTGAAAAAAGCTACTGTTTTTAGCTCTTTTTAGATGCAACACAAACTGTCACCTCTGCCTTCTCTCTGCATATTTATCTCCTTTCTACCCTCTAGCCTCCATGCATAAGTCCCTGCCCACATGTTTTAAGCCGTCTGGTTTTAATTATTTTCAGCAGGTTTAAAATCCCATGCTCCATCCCACAGTTGAAAATCCCATGCTCCATGACAAAACCCAGCCTTGGTTCTTCCCCGACTTCCCTGGCAGTGCATCTTTTTAAAAACAGCCACACTTGTTTGGTCTTTGCTAAACTGGTGTGTACGTTAATCTTCCAATCAATTTCACAGGAATTTAGATTATCAGAAATTAAATCCAAGCAAAGCTAAAAGTACTCAGTTTATTCTTGTGCTCAGCCTTGAAGGACTGTGTTATCTGATGGGGATGGTGCATGGACCTGGGTAGCGGGACTGTTCTCCTACATTAAGTGACTGATTCATCTTATGACCTCTGCTGGGCAAAAAGTTAGGTCATCCCCTAAAACAATGTCCCAGACTCTATAATCGCCAGGGGGCAAGGAATGCACCTGTTTTAGACACAGATTTGATGATGGGATGTGTTGCCCTCCAGAGTTGACACCATCTCTTCCTTCTTTTGAGGAGGGCCTGGACAACCAGCTCAGATCAGCTGTTAGGAGCTGGGGGAAAAGAAACTCAGATAGTGGATTTTAGTCAGAATGGACTTGTTTGTGCGAAACACCGTGAACTTTCATGGAAGTTTTGGACAAAACATTAGCCTTCATTATTGTTTCCTAAAGCTGAGGAGAAACCAAGCATAAAAGAAGTGGGCGGAACCATGACTCACGTAATTCTTGAGGCCCTAATTTTATTTTATTTTATTTTATTTTTACATTTAATGACCTATCCTGTTACATATTTTTAAAGGCAAGTTGCAAAAATTACAAAGGAAAATGCAAAAGGAAAATGCAAAAATATTGTTGTATTGAAACATCCCTATAGATGTCATGTAGGAGACCTCAAGAAATCCAAGGTTTCTGGCTTTGCAGCCACCATTAAAAAGAAATCATGGGACCAGCAATTTAATGCATAATAGTTTTCGCACACAGCAACACAAACTGCTTCACTAGGAAAAAATAGGACCAGCTTCAAAGATGCTTTTTGCACACAGTGTTGGCTGCAGGGGTAGCAGGCTTAGTCTGTCAGTAATATCAAACAATCTTTCTCAGTGACTTACCCTGCAGATGAACATTTTCAGTGCCTGTACACTACATTGCCAGCTACAACTGCTGCACTCTCAGGAAAAACTCCTGAAAAGGAAACTGATAACCGCAAAGAAAACGTGAGAGACAAAAACAGAAGTGAGAGAGACTAATCAAAACCCCAGCTTTTAACTTGCTGACCCCTTCACTTGCTGCCTTAGGCCATCCTATTGTGTTCATGATACAATCCACTGTAGGGAGACATCTTCCTAGTTTTTACCTGATTGTCTTAAAGCTGGTTTTTTTTTTGTTTGTTTGGTTTGGTTGGTTGGGTTTTTTTGTTTGTCTGGGTTTTTTTTAAGTTTGCTTGTTTGTTTTCCCCACAGGAGTGTTACAACCCTGGATATGCAGCAGCATTTTTAAAAAGTTTCCTGTGCAGGTATCCAAGTTCTAGCTGTTGCAGTTTAAGAATACAATTTTGGCAAAATTTTAACAGACTGCCTTATCAGGAAGTTTCAAATAGCTGGAAGTTTTCACGTTTTAATATAGCAGCTAGACCCATCGCCACATTAGAAGTATCTTTGATCCAAGCCGGATTAAGGTTCCAAGTAGCCTTAGGCAGGGAAAAATACCATGGAGGGTATAGAGGCCATGGGAATGTCCTGTAGTTGTAGGCTGCCCATTGTCTATCCCACAAGTTTATTTACACAGACAACACTTCTACAGCAACTGCCAAAAAATACCCAGAGCCAGTGAAAAAGACGGGAGAGTAAAATCCTCTTTTCAGAAGTATCGTGACACCTGTTTTTTAACATAAATGTAAAAACTACCCTTTTACAAAAAATCCCCAGCACATTGCAGGTTTTACTCAGTCCTTTCTTCCTTCAGTTTTTCTGCCTTAATTTTAACAGGTACCACAGATTTTGAGAATATATATATGTAGGCTAGCAGCACCTGGCATTTTGCCTGAAAATTGTGATGTCCCCTTTGTAAGAAATGCACTTCTCTGCTTAAACTTGTGCTTTCACAGACCTGGGACACTGCAATTTACTGCTGTTTACTGCAATGAACAGTCTCTGGAAATAAAGACCACGACTGATTTTGTGTGCCAACAGGATTCCTATTTCTCATTCTCCCTTTCTTTGGGAGGCAAATACAATGCTGTTCACAGTAATTTTTTTCTCACCTTCTCTTTTCCTCAGATGTTACTCTGTTCACACGCCCGCCCCAATGCCCCCAGCTACTCCCCATCACCAAGGGTCAGCTCTGACCCTCTGTACCTGCATAAAAGCGTGGCCTCCCATTTCTTTTTTGACTACACAATGTGTCAGGACTTCACACAAACCACAGGAGGGTAGCCCAGTCTGGTCCTTCACTTTCTGCTCATCACAGACCATAATGAATGTGGGGAAAGTTCAAGTAAAAGGGAATCCCTGAACACTTTTGCTGTTTTTCTACCAGCTCTCATATTCTCATACTTGCCATGACTGTGGCACCCATGTTCTGTCAGTTATTTCGTCCATAATGTCAACATGGAATTACACATTTCTTCAAAAAGAAATGGGGAGGCTTGCATCATGGTTACAGGAAAACTTCTAACTCTGATGATGATGGAGCAACAGAGCAGTGTGTCTCAAGTCTCACCCCAGAAATGCTTATGCATTCTTTTTCTTTACTGTCTAGAAGTTATAACAGCATTCCTAAACACAGATTTGGGTCTAGCTTTGCAGAATTCATATTCTGAATTCAGAATACATAGTTCCTATATGAACTATGGCTCATAAATACAGAGTACATAAATACAGTTCATAAACACAGAATTAATCTCTCATATTCTCCCTGCTAAATTACTACCTTCTGTCTGTAATGGTCAGCTGTACACAACAATCTTCATTATTCCTGTTTTCATCAGTGCCATCATTTCCTCAGGACTCAGTGAACATGAAATAATACTGGGATGCATAAGGGAGGAAAAAATGGAGCATTAGAAGCTCTCATTAAATATTTACATCATCAGACGTAGATTGACCGGGACTAGGGGCCGTTATGACAGGCATTTTTTAATAAAGGTAAACAATCCTTGCTCTGCATTTCTTACAGCCTGTGACCTTGGACAGGCTCTCCTGCTCTTCCAGGCACACAAGCCCAAGTGTACCTGGCACAGCTCCTAGTCTGCCCCAAGCAGGGAGGTGAGTACCTTACCCAGCTCTTTGGACAAATGTGGTAACTCAGTCTCTGAAGTCTTCGGTGGTCTGGCATGTCCAGCTACAAACAGTACAGCGTGGGCATGTCCAGAACATACACAGATAAATCTAAGCCTCTTGTCTTTCCAGAGGGTAAACCAAACCCTTAGAGCTTATTTCCTTTTTCAGGATAGAAGCAGGTCAATATATCCTCTCCTACCACCAACCTTTTCTCTCTTTTCTTTTGACAGAAAAATATCTGGATTGTAATCTGAGATGACATGTTTTTAGAAATGAGGGTTATAAAGGAATTCAGCCAAAGAAAATCTCAAAGGCTGCTTTCCTGTAATAAGAATGGAAAAAGAAGGAGTGGCAAAATCCTCACATGACTCTTTTCTCATTCTCTTCCCTGCCATCTTCTGGAAATGTGATTTTATCTGTCCCAAAATGGAGATGGAGAGAGGACTCCAAGACCCACAATGCAGGAGGGCTCTCTGTGAACCATGGTGAATTTTATGCTCTGTAGCACAAAGTACAAGTCAATAAAAAGTACCTGAAATTCTTTAGAATATGGACATGGAGTTGGGCATCCAGTTCTGGTTCAGTTCAGAGATGCTTCTCATCCACGTCACTTATCTGGCAGGGACAGAGAGCCTCAGCACGTAGCCTCAGATCTCAGCAGCTACCAAAAGAAAACTGCTGGGATGTACTGATTTTTGAATGTTATACAGACTTTGGACTCTGAGTGGACAGTCACTGGGACAACTCAGGTCAATAAAATGCTACAGATGAAGATCTTCTCCTGGAAAGCAGCAGCCTCTCAGCCTCTGTGGAAAGGTGAGTACAACCACAAGAAACATCTGCTGAGCTGAACCTCCTCTCCTGTCTCTGCGGAGAGCTGCTCACAGCAGCACACCCTAAAGCAAGAAACAAGTAACTAGAAAAAACCCAAACCCTCTATGTAATGTCAGGGCTAAGTTGGAACAAATCTTTCAGCAGCCTTCATATCACCCAACGCACTGTTTAATAACACTTCCCAAGGCTTTCAAGGAGGATGGATCCTGATACAATCTTGCTTGTCACAGCATTATTTGTGGTCATGCGGTTACTTAATTGCCCAAAGGAAAGCAACTGGGACTGTGTAAGCGATAGCTGGTCCTGAATTCCACAAACCCCTCAAAGAACATCTCATGGCAAGGATTTCTGTAGGTGAGTTATAAAATAGACAAAGGTACCCCTTCTCTCCTTTTTTTTTTCCACTTCTCCCTTTTCCTTCAGGCCTCCCTGTCACCCCTGTTAGTGCACTCAAGGAGCTTGCACAGGACCTGCACGTACTTCTTCTGTATTGCTTGGCATTGTGCAAACCGTATACGCTGTAACTCTTCAGTAAAATACTCAGGCTTCACCTTCTCCATCTGTTCTCATATAGAAATATTGCCATTCTCCAAATCATGTTTTTACCTGTTTTAAGGCCTTCCAGTGTTTCATGGATTTTTTTCTGTTGGGTAGAAGTGAGGGCTGCATCCTGGGAAAAGATGAGGTATTTTTCCAGAGGCAGCTGTATTAGTTATTCTTCAGACTCCCTGGAGCAGCGGCTGCATATTTTCTGCAGGTTCATATTCCAAAACCCTTTCAGAACATGATTTTCTCCCTGGCTCTCAACTGCTGGCTTCCCAGCCCCAGCAGGAGTTTTCCCTACCAGGTATGGGGAGAAGCCCAGGAGCAGCTGAGACAGGGCCACAAGGAAAAGAACTGGGAGCAGCAGTGCCACGTCAGCTCCTCACTGTGCGGTGGCTCCTCCAGCGATGCCACAACCCTGGGACATGGGCCAAAACAGCACTTACCTTGCAGAGACTGGCAAACCCCACACATTTCCTCACCTAATGGGGAACATCAGCATCTCCACCTGCCAAAATGCAACACGCACGTTTGTGGCTGGTGGTACCAGCTTATGTCCACTACAGAAACTGAATCTCTGCAGCCTGAATACTGTAAACAAGCATGGGGCTCTTCCTTACTGAAGGGAAAAGCTCTTAAATTATTCTTAATTGCAGAAATACACTGGCAGTCTCCCCGTTAACTGTTTTGGGGATAGGGGAATGCAATCACTCCCAGAAAAGCTGTAATTAACTATTTCTGAGACTACTTCCCTGCTTTGTATCTCAAAAGGAAAATAAGTTTTCTATCCTTGATATGATTAGGTGAGGATTCTGGCTTGTAGTGTCACAGAAATATATGTCTTGAGATAAAACTTCGGTGTCCTGTTCTGTGACAGATTTGTAGAGAAATACATTTTTAAAATAACTTTTCACACTTTCCTTTTAATGGGTGGGAATGTTTCTTTAGTACTTCAGTGACTGGGAAGAAGAAAACCCTATGCCTCTTCTCCTCTCAGGGTCTCCCAGTCACCTCCAAAAAGAGTAAATATAAAATCACTAGAAATGCTGATCCATTTTCCAGCATACTTTATTACTGGTAGGGATAGACTCAGTTATCTTTCCTTTGGATTTATTTGGAGATTAATAAAAAATAACGTGTATGAGATGTTGATGCATCTTGCTTGTCACTCTGCTAGAGGACCCAAAACCTAGCATATACATGTATTATTGTTCTGTTAATTTTTTAATAACATATGAGAAAATTGTGTCTCAGGGAGACTAGTAGGACCCAATAGACTGGACAATCTTTTCCCAAGGTTCAGGTTTCTTACAGGAGCTTGCAAAAGCTGTCTCACCATACTCCTATCCAGCAGACAGGCTGAGAATCTGCCATCAACTCTTGCTCTAGACTCAGCACTGCTTTGACATTTTGTGAAACTTTGAGCTGAAATAAACTAAAATTGCTTTTTTGCTTGTTAAAGATGTATCAACAGTATGTTGTCACAGTAAACTCAGGATGAGAAATGGATGTATTCTTATCTTGCAGACATCATTCATCCTGAATATATTTCCATCTTCTTGAAGTGCAAGAATGCATTTTAAAACACAGAACAAGAGAAAAAAAAAAACATAGGCAACCAGGACTGACATAAAATAACCTGAGCTTCTTAACACAGGTTCATTTGAAGCAGAGACTGGCCCCATGGCCCGAAGAAATGCAGCAGCAGCAGCTGAGAGACAACTGTGGCACTCACCTGAAGCAGTATATGCCACCTGGACAAGGAAATACAAGTTGATGACTGTCCTGATATGCACCACCTTGCAAAAATTAAAGGCTCATTAACCCCATCAGTTAATAACTGCAGCTTTTTAATTTACTCAAAATGTATGTATCAGAGCAGTGACTTGAGGACTCAGTTTGTTTGTCATTCGGCTGTCAAGGAAGACACAAGTACAGGCAATGGTTATGGTTGATAACTACTCATTTTGATTTGTGCAAAGACGTAAAATTCTGTGCTCCAGGGGAATGTCTTTGCTCTTGGCTGTTGCCAGTGGTCAGAGCTGCAGGGTCTCACCCCGCTGACAGCAGCCCAGCACCATGAAGCTGCGCACTGCCCAGGTATAGCAGGTACACCCAGGGAAACGCCTCTCCAAACCCCACCTCTGCAACACGGGTACACATAGGTACACACCCTGTCCACTGAGTTGTCCTGTTCAGAGACTGCATCAGCCATGATGCAAATGCTCAGTAAATACTTGATAATAGTAATAAAGCTGCCCTATCAGATAAAATATTGAACCACAGTATTGGAGGTAACTTCTCTTAAAAGCCTGAGCTGTAGAGAAAAATGTAGAAGAGTGTCACTGATTGAAGCCCCCATAGCCTGGTGACAGAGCTTTGAAGGGACATGGCAGGCAACTTTTTAAAAGGTCAACCTTATGCAAGGTAAGCTTGGTGCCAAACACCAGTCACCAGTGTTTTTGGCAATAGCTGTTAAAGGCAGAACCAATAAATTAGACAGTCCTGTGTTTCCTTCTAACTTGGTTTTAATAGCTGAAGGCCTTCAGAACATAATTTTTATATCCAATCAAGAAAGCAAATCAGCCAGCTCCTCAGAAAGACCATTAACTTGGGTTTTTTGCCTCTGTGCGTTGTAGCCAGTTATGAGCCAAAGATTCACAGCTATCACATTCACCTAGAAATTCAGAAGTTTCCAATACATGAATTGTAATTTAATAAAGAATGAAAGATTGACCAATGTAGTGATATACTAATTCTTCACACTGCAGTAAAAAGTCAAACTCTTTTCTCTACAAAAACCAGGCCAGAAAGTGGGAGGTGGGGGCTTAGAGAGAGAAAGAGAGTGGGAGAGAGATTAAACAGCCTCAATATTCAATGCCTGTGAATGACAGTTTCAAAAATATTTCTAGGGATATACTTGGCAGGCGCTTGCCTGCAGTTTCCTTCTAGATACATATAAACAGCAAAAGCACACAAACTGCCTCATATTAAAAGAGATATAACTATCTTAATTTTCGTACATGTACAAGGACAGTTTACAAGCTGGCTAAGGCACAGGTCCCATCATGGCCCCCTGCCTCCTGCCCCCACCCCAGCTCAACCTGCCCTCCCAGCAGCTGGCACTCACCAAGGCGGAAGGGAAGTCTTGAGCCCAGGCCCTTTGGCATGACAAACCAAAGTGGTCTGTGCCCCCCGGTCCTTTCACAGCACCTGCCATCCCATGGTTTCAGACAGGATCCTGGAGTACCAGAAGATTTAGGCTCTGAGTCCCCAGTGCTTTTTAGAAGTGTGAGTGCCTCTGTACTCCAAGATCCTCTGAAAATCCTGCAGTCACAGGCCCGCAAAGAAATCTAAACCAAGTGACAATTTCCTTTAGTGTGCAGAGACAGGTTGTCTCTGGGTTTGAAATCTAATTCCCCAGGAGAAAAACATTAGGTTATAAAGAAGAGCCTAGATAGATGAATGGAAGATTCGGAAGTAGCAAAAGAAAATTTCAAGAGGGAAGGATGGAAAGAACAGACACAGGGAAATAAGGAAATGGGGGAGGTATAATAAAAGGGGAGATTAGGAATACAAGCTGGAAATTACACTTTCACTGTCTTTCTGTTGCTTTCTACTTGGCTCCAATACCTTTTTTATCAAATTTTTGTTTCATTTTGTTTTTTCTTTGCCTGAAAAATAATAAAACGTATATAGACAATCAAGGGAGAAGATACAGAGAGGTCTGAGGCAGAATGGGTGCAACTGACTTCTGCACAGGGCTTTGGAAGGAGGCCCTGGCATGGCAGAAGACAGTAAAGCAGATGGAAAGCATAGAGCAATAGGCGTGTTGGCCTGGCCGTGCTGCAGTGGCTCCAGGCTGGCTGAGGAAGCCCTCCAGCAATGTATGGCAGACCTTCACTGCTGGGCAGCTGCTGCTGCTGGTTCCAGCCAGCAAGTTTATCTGGGGATAAAGGCCAAAGGCAGGAGAGGAGGGGAAGGAAAAAAGCAGGGAGCTGCCTATTTCTAACATCAAATGGCCACAGGACTTCAGCCTGAGAATCCTTTGAAGCGTGACCAATCCTTGTGTGCTACTGAAGTGGGCAAAATACTTTTATTTAAAACAAAAAATACTACATCAAACTTGCCAGTCATTTGAAATGTAGGCAGCTCTGGACCACCTCTAAAGCAGTGCGTGTAAATCAGGGAGGTTAATAAACACGACAGCCAACCCCACCACACCTCTTGTACTGCTTAGGATATACACACGTTTCAGCAGGGCAGGGGTTTCAGGTAGGACTGATAGGTGTGCACTGCCAGCGTGGATATTGATTTAATTTTTTAAATTGACATGTCATACTACTGCCACACAAACAAATACCATAACCTTGGAAACAGGCTGTTATTCAATCATAATCTTAACAAAAAGACAAATGACTGTCACACAGTAAAAGTGAACCCTCAGATATATGTGCAAAAAAGTACTATTGCAATTAAAATGTGAGATAGTAACTCAGAAAGCAGACTGATAAGTAATTCATTTACTGAATTAACTAACCTCCTAGCTACATGAATGAATGGTAATTATAGGTATCATGAAACAGAGTCACACAGTGTAACTGCACTGTAATTATATTTGCTGTATTAAAGTGTGACCCTGGTATTACAATGAGAAATGAGATGAAAGGGAGAAAAATCCCAGCTCAGGATTCAGGCAGGTGGAACAAAGCCACAATGATATCTATTCAGCTGCTTTTACTGCCTTACTGTCTCCCTGCCAGACGTTCTGCACGTCTCTAGAGTGACGGTGCTGGTGTGTATATCAGTACCAGGATTACACACACATTGCTGCCCTGGCTTAGTATCATCCCTGGAATCATTACTCTGTGCCACTATCAGTGACAGGCAAACTCCATAACAGGAATAAACTGTCGGCTGCACAAATTCTGTATTTTCCCTACAGTATATTTGGTTCTAGTAGGCTTAATGTTAAATGCACATAGACTGGGCTGGTGCCAATGCACTATCCTTGTCCCCAGTCCTTTCTGCCTGAAGCTAACGAACTAGAAGGAGGAAGGGAAGCTGTTTTTGTTGGGTTTGTGGTTGTTGGGGGTTTATATATTGCTTTTGCAGCGGCAAAGCTTGCTGATAGCTCTGTGACCTTTCTAGTGCCCAGTCAGCTCAGAAGAGGCATGGGAAAGACTCTAGTATACACTGAGGAAAACAAAATGAGAGCTGGAAGGAACGAAAGCATGGGAAAGTAGCCAGGTAAAAATAAGAGACAGGATGGGAGAAGCAAGTGAATCTGGTCAAAAGAGCCATGAGTATATCACAATAGGACTTACGGGTTCCCCCTCGGAAAAACACACATTCCCAGTCACAGGCAAGGCATGCTTTGTCTTTATTCCCAAACCTGGAAGAGAGAAAGCCAGCTTGAGCTTGTGTAACATTGCCATCCAGTGCTGCCAGTGTGCCCCAGGCTGCAGCCCCACATCCGTGCCATGACCTGTCCCGGCCCAGAACAAGGAAACTGTCCCAGCAGGGCCCCGTTATCACCATCCATGGGGCAATCCCCCGAACTGTATTCCCTTCCCCTGGCAGGGCTCTAGCCTGCGGGATGTAGAGAGGGTGCAGTTGTCCTCAGTCGCTGGGATGCCCGGAGCATCACTCAAAAGTTGAAACCAGACACATATTTTCTCCCCATTCTCCAGTTCATTACAGCTCTAGAAGGAAGGTTTCTTATATACTAAATACAATGGTAACTAGTTGTTTGCTTTGGGTCTTGAGAACTGATGTGGTAACTAAAGTCCTTCCTCCTTCCTGGAATGGAGACATTGCTGTTCAGCCCACAAAAGGGAGACAGAGTCACAGACCTGTTATGGGCATGCTTGTTGGGTTTTGCTCTAATGGTCACCACAGTTAAATCTGATGAGAGGCCAATTTCCTATGTTTTAAAGAAACAAAAATTTTCATCTCCCTCAAGCAGTCAGAAGGGATCTTCTTAGACATTTTTCAGCCTTTCTTCTATTTTTTTCTTTGAACTGGCTAAACCCACCAGACTAATATTTCGAGACCCTTTTCAAGATTTCTCTCATAATAAATACAACAAGTTGATTAATACAATACCAAATAACTCACATGCAAAAGCCTCAACATATTCAAAAGCCACTTTTTGCCCTTCTCTTGCTTCAAAGCAGAGTTTTTCTTTTTGGCGACGCTAATTCAGAGCTGTGTGCAAGCCTCTCCCAGGCCAGCTCACTCTCTTTGTAGAGGAACAATTTTCTTCTGGATCCATTTATCAGCCTTCAGCAAAGAGATATCTGGAATTTTTTCACAACTAACTAAATTGATAAATTTGCTACTGAATAATTACAAAAATAGCTTCCTTCAACTGAACAGCATCAGAATGGACTGCAATGAATCACAGAAATAGATCTGTTGGCTTTTGAACATGCTTCAGCAAGAAAAGTGCAGCTGAATCTGATAAAATACAGCTACTTTCTCTGCTGACTTGCAGAGTCAGGAAAAACCCTGCCTTTCAAATCAGGTGAATTTGAAAGGAAATCTTTGATGTAACAAACAGAATAGTGTCCTGCATAGCTGAGGGAGTATGAACAAACAAATGCTTCTTCTTTATTTTACTGTAGCTATATTTAGTTAATATTGAATGGATTATTTGAAAATTTAATGTAAAGATTGATAGTGGGGATTGTATTTTTATTCTTGACCTGCAAAGATACATCCTTGTTCATTAAAGCAGACGCTGTACCTGCTGAAGCCAAGTAGATAGAACATAATATTTTCCATGTCTTTATGCTTAAGGTTTTTCAATCAATTTTCTGGAATATGCAGAGTAATAACACTGTTTCTGGGGAAAAAAAAAAAAAAAGTCTAACTACTGATTGATGCAGATGGAAAGATACAGTAAATATTATTTTTAGCTAGGAAAGCAAACTCCAAAAGTTTGGGATTGGTGGCTTATTGTTTCTGGGCAGTAGTTTTAGCTTACTCCATGAAAAAGTGTTAAACTCCAGAAACCTTTCAGGTGAAAGATTTCCATCAAAAGCTATTATGAAAGGATTTATGTTCAGTTTTCAGTCTTACCTCAGCCTCCAGGCTTTTCCTGATGTATATATGTTGCTTCCACCTGCTCTGATAATCTTCATTATTTCCTGTTTCTCATAATCAGAGGCCCCTCTTTTGTTGTTCAATAGCACAGGAGCACAGCACTGAGCATCACCTGTGATGTCCTTCCAGCACCAGCCTCATCTTGGACACATGGGCTATGCTCTCTATGCTTCACCAGCCCCAGCCACTTTCAGAAGATAATAAATGCCATAACCAAAAGGCTGTTAGGAGAACTATGTGCACCGCTTTAGGGAAAATAAATAAATAAATAAATAAATGTTTTTCAAATGCAGTTCATTACTAGCAGCGTGCCAGAAGTTTATTGTCCTAGTTTTCCTAGTTTCCATCTCCAAAGAACATCTCTACTTGGGCACAGTGACCTCTCACTCTTCGCAACTACAAAAAAAAAAAAAAAAAAAAAAAAAAAGCAGCATGGAAGGACTGAAGATCTTAGATAGAAATGTGTATGGTGTGCCAAATACAGTAATGACAAGGTGAAAATCCTCACTCGCAGAGAGCTCACCTTTAAGGGCTGAAATGGAAACTGTATGTGCATTCATATAGAATAGGGTTGTGTCCTGGTTTTGTTAAAAATCAAGTTTCTCTTTTAGTGAATTTGCCTGTCAGCTAAAGCCTTCGCATTAGCTGCATTTTCCTGAAGAACCAGATACATGTTTTGGTAAATATAGCAGCGGAATGCGAAGTTATTGATAAGCATGGATGGACATCTCACAAGAGGGACAACGAGAAACAGGTGACCAAGAAACTGACCAAATGTGTATAACATTCCATTCACATGAATACTTCATACAAAAGTGGAAGATCAGGAGGATCTCGTCCCTTTTTCCTTCTTTTTTGTCCCTTCTGCTTATGACCGACGTTAGGAGAGGACCTTGCTAGTCATCCCTGTGAACTGAGGCCTAGTGACAAACTGAATCCAGCTCCGGTTGGCTGCAGAGTCCAATCCAGGACTCTGGGTGCTGGCTCTGCAGTTGCTGGGACTTTCAAGATTGGTTTTGTATATTTTGTATTATTTTCTCTATTCTTATTAGTAGCATTAGTAAAACATTTTTAATTTTTCCAACTCTCTTCTCTCTGTCTTTCTTTCCCTCCTGATTGCCTGTCCTTAGTGGGAAGGGGGGAGAGGGAGGGGCAAAAAGGAGGAAGGGGGGGAGGAGAGGAGGTTAACAATACATCTGCCAGGGTTTTATTGTCACCCCGCAATCTAAACCCTCGACAGGTTGCTGGTCCCTGTTAGTATCAGCCTGTTACGGGCAGTGAAACCTGCTGGCTTGATTTCCACCATTGCTGGTTTCCTTACCTCTGCTGGCAAATGTGACGAAGAAATATTTTATCTTAAACTTGAAGGTGGGCCCTTCTGTTCCTAGGTTCTCAACGTCGGTGCCTAAGAAGGACCTGATTAACAGAAAAGCACCTCTCCAGAAATCTGGTGTATGAAACAGCCCAGCTGGTCAACAAGTGGTCAGAAGTCCCAAAGCCTGACCTTAGATGAAGGTCAAGTTGGGCATCTGCCCAGGGCAATAAACATGTATGAGGGAATGATACTCAAGTCTCACAGCAGCCAGAGGACAATGGTCCAGTGGCAGGACCACTTTCCAGGCAGCTGGACAACAAGACCAAACAAGCATTCCTTGACCTCTCTGGCTGCTTGTCCTGCTCTGCCCGTCTTTGTACCTCTGCTGGATAAATCAGCTGGCTACATTACTCCTCTACCACAGCAAAGCCGAGCCTTTTCCAAATCACTGAGAGACCTTGAGCCAGCCCTGATCATAGGTATCTCTAATGGGATCTAACAGGTATTTTATCTGCTTTCACCCCCTTTTCATAAAAAACTTACTAAAATACAAATTTTGGATTTTGGCTAACTGGGGATCCCCCAAATGCGTCATGAAAATGAGCCTTTCACATACACATTTTTTGCCATCCTTCAAAGACCATTGTTTGCTCTTCCCACCAGTCTCTGTTCCCAGTATAGCACTATATTCTAGAATTATTTCTTGAAGGAATCCAGACTTTCATACTCCATCTTTATATTAGCCCTTGAAGTCTTTTGGTGCCAGAAATACTCCCAGTTCAATAACACAATTCCATTGAAAGACACAGGGATAAAGGAAAGCAACTAAGTTTCTGTGAAGCAGAATCAATTTGCAGCGGATTTATGTATTTCAGCTACATGTAATACTTACCTTGTATCCAGAGCCAGAGTCATAGAGGGTCACAATGGGAAGTCTTGTTCATTTCCATTAGTCAGTTCTCTGAGGTCTTGGGCAGGAATGTTACTCACAATGCATCTCGGAGGACTTTGTTACACATATTTCTAAATTAAACAGTCTTCAGCTATTGAACAAGAAGTCTAACAGACAGAAGAGCTCTAAGGGGAATTTTAGGTTTCACTTTGCTCAGACAATTAATATAATGCTGGCTCCCCATTGCCTCCCGTCCTGCATAGTTATGCAGGCTAAATCTGCAGAGAGATTTTTCCTTCATTGAAAATGCAAATCCTCAGAGTCCCCTTTTCAGCTGTCGCCTAACTTTGGAGCTGGCTCAATGCCCAGGACACATGAGATCCCATCAGTGAAGCTCTCTGGTTGCTTAAATTTCTGCCTCTGGGCCTGCCCAAATATATTCAAGTCCTGACAGCACTGAATAACTCAGTATTTCAGTTCTACAGGGATTCACAGGTAAGGTGTTCCTCTTCTAGCAGCTGTATCTGCTAACTGGGATCCCACAGGAATTTTGACAACCCAGAGCTAGCACAAACTGTAGCTCCAGGAAGGGGACGGTGTGGGGGTATAAACTGCCACTGCCATCATAAAGAAGAGGCGATGAGAAAGGGAGGTAAAGTGTGTCCAAAGAGCTGTTTGTGGGGTGTTTCTGTCACTCCTGGAGGTACCAGCAAACTCCTACTCTCAAATCTTCATTTCACTGGGCATCAGGACACTAAGAACTAAGCACCGAAACACTAAAATTAAGTTCTCTGCACAACTTAGCCTCTACTTTGCAAGTGAGTTTTGCCTGGGAATCCCATTTTTCCACTTGGATGATAAAAAGCTTGCAAAGCAGTAAATTAGCCCTCTGGATTTAATTATGCATATGCATTAGTAATGGGAGTAATGACATTATCTCGGTCACATTGCACAGTGTACTTACCTGAAACTAAGCTGAAGAAATACACTGTCAGCTACAGGAAGACAGATCAGACAAGAGGACATCAGGTGCAGTGAGACTACAATGTTGTCACCTCACCTGCTCTGGTAATTAACAGCCACAACTCTCACCATGCAGATCATGATTCCCTCCATCACTCACTTCTGATGAAGGGTTACTATCAGATTGTCACCTGCTTGCAGTACATCCTCTTGTATGAAAGCTGAAGAGCTGCAGAAGGAATTTTATCTCCTTCCTGTATATTCACAAAAAACCTCAAATGACTTGACTGCTTCCCTGGAGCTGCCTATACAATAGGGGCATGCACTGGGGATTCACAGTCTTAAGCTGAAACAACCTGGGGTGCATGTTTGCACTGATAGTTCTGTGCTGCTGTGCAAAAGAAAAAGACAAATATGCTGGGAAAAATTCCTCCTAATCTACCAAGAAGTCCCAGGACATAACCCTCACCCTGCACTAAGCTCAGCAACTTATTACTTAGAGCAATATGGGGCCCCAGCCATCTGTTCACTCAACAAATTATTTAAGTTGAACTGAACATGCAAGTCAAACCAGAAGTGCTCCGCACAGGCATTGTGTAGTGTTATGAAGTACTCAAGATTGTTTGTGTGTGTGACTAGCACAAGCCTAGAAAGGCAAGATCAGTTTAGTCTGAATTTGTGGAGAAACATCTTTTTACCCCTCCTGGTGCAAACATTTGCTGAAGCAGAGCACTCTTTGTCAAACACAGTTTTGCCCATTTTGCTGTCAAACCCTCCTGGTCCTTCATGGTCTCTCCGAGAACAGTCAGCACTGCCACCTTGTTTCAAAATAGTCGCCTCCCACGTCCTTCTCTGAAGGCCTGCAGGTGTTTTCATCTTGACACCATGCCAGGATTTAATTCCTTGATCCCAGCAGTAGCTTTGAAGGTCTCCAAATGCACCCAGTGTCCACCAAGCTCACTCTCCTCCTGTCTATGATTTTATAATTAGCAACTCAGAAAACAGCAAATAATGGAAATTTGGCACAGTTATCCTGTCATTTGCGTTCATCAGATACAGTCAGTTTTTAAAATCCATAACAAATTGCTAAAGAAACATGTTTTCGAATGACACAAAAATCTCACATTGAGAGAGGGATGTGTAATAACACTTGGGATTGAAAACAGTAGATCCTACACTCCCGAAATGACAATGCTACTGTCAACTTGTGGTTTTCTTTAAAATGATAATTGGAATAGAAACGTTTCAAGAGTTGAATTTTGTACAGTATTGACAACACAGAAGAGAAATTCTTGGGCAGGTCATGACACTCTGTGCTGACACAATCAAAGTTAGCTGCTCACTGGCAAAAGGGAAGTGTGGCTTTGGAGTGTGTACATTCTAAGCGTGTATGGCGATCTGGAAGAAACACCAACCATTTTGGTAGAAGTAGCCTACCTTTCACAAAGCATAAGAAGGTGTCATGAGGTGAGGTGCTGATGGAAAGGACTGACTGATCTGTGGACCTAGAAGCATCTGGGGGAATTCGTACCAATCCTGAGGAGAGCAAGCAGATCACATGCTTCAGCTATAGGGTGTGTTGTGTACGAGTGACAGGGTAATGAAATTACTTGACAGAAGCTGTTTAATGCAAAAAGGTTTTACTATCTGATTCTCCATCATCTTTCATGTTAAGTTGGCATTTGTCTTGGCAAGGAGAGTTCAAAATGAGTGCGCAACACCACCTCCATCACCAGTGAGTGGAAAACTTTGAATAGGCATGTATGTGCTCAAAACATATTTTCTGTAAGTGTAAGCAAATATAGAGATTACATGACAAAGAATCAATGCATTTGTATATGGAGTTTGGGGGAGTAACACCCATCCAAGAACAAAAGACATCAAAGTGTTGCTCTGCATACACACATGCTAACTGGGAAAACATGTCACATTTATATTCAACAAACCTCCTAGAGCTGTATATTTCAGCTGAAATGGGATGCTGCTGGATAAAGCATGTTCCCATTACTTTTTCCTTCCATCTGTCCTGTAGAACCAGGACAGCCATAGGATGATTTATCTGCATCATCAACTTAAACAACTTTGGCCAAGACACTGGAACTAACAGAGGGGATTTTTGAAGAGTACAAAATCTGTTCTCCATTTACCTAAAATACGTCCTTACAGTCATAAATGTGCAATGAGATAACACCATTCATCATTCCGAACCACTGCTGTGAGGACATTTGCATTTCATGCATTAAAAACACACAGATGTTTATGACATATGACAAAGTGTTTCCTGACCATTTACATGCAATAGGAATACATAATGGCTAATGTGGTGCAGAGGTCTCATCACTATGAATTTCAGAAGAGTACTGTGCAAAGTTGTGGTAGAGCCATTTGGTTGCATAGGTTACTCTGACCAAGTCTTGGTCAAACCTTTGCACATAGACCAGTGCACAGCATTCTTTTTCAGAGTTCAATGAAGAAAAATAATTTTAAAGAGTTACAAAATATTGTCATGCTCTTCCCCCCTCCCCCCCAACATAAAGCCAAGTGATTTCATCAGCTTTAATTCCAATCATGTATATTTTTACAGTGATTTTTTCGGGGCTCTTCAGAAATTTCTTTAAGATACTTTCCTTGTTAGAAAATTGAAGCCTAGTAACTTGATGTCTTCAGAAACTAGGTGCTAGTGCCAAGTCTCAGAAGAAAACCAGCTTTCAGTAGTATAAAACTCTGATTCTTAGTTGTACAGAATCAAGAACTTTGAAACCTATAACAAATCTATTCTTTAGATCACAAAAAAAGCTGTTGTAAAGAATTACATCCAATTCATCATGCTACCAGAGTAAGTCAAGCCTGAATACATCTCTGTGGAGTAAGAAATAGGAGAAAATTCCAGGTTAGAAAAGAACCTTACAGAAAATGATGGTTTCTTCGCTACCATGAACAGCAAATGGCACCTCTGGAGCTGCTCGGAGTGGAAAGATGCCCAAATGTCCCTGTCCTGGTTTTGTTAAAAAACAAGTTTCTCTTTTAGTGAATTTTGCCTGTCAGCTAAAGCCTTCATATTAACTGCATTTTCCTGGAGAACCAGACACATGTTTTGGTAAACCTAGTAATGGAATGCAAACTTATTGATAAGCATGGATGGACATCTCGCGAGAGGGGCGACGAGAAACAAGTGACCAAGAAACTGACCAACTGTGTATAACATTCCATTCACGTGAATACTTCATATAAAAGTGGGAGATCACGAGGATCTCATCCCTTTTGCCTTTTCCCTTTTCCTTATGGCTGACATTAGCAGAGGACCTCGCTACTCATCCCTGTGAACTGAGGCCTAGTGAGAGACTGAATCCAGCTCCGCTTGGTTGCAGAGTCTAATCCAGGACTTTGGGTGTCGGCTCTGCAGTTGCTGAGACTTTCAAGATTTGTTTTGTATATTTTGTATTATTATTTTCTCTATTCTTATTAGTAGCATTAGTAAAACATCTTTAATTTTTCCAACTCTCTTCTCTCTGTTCTTCTTTCCCTCCCGATCGCCTGTCCTGAGTGGGAAGGGGGGAGAGGGAGGGGCAAAACGGGGGAAGTGGGAGGGAGAGGGGGTTAACAATACATCTGCCAGGGTTTTATTGTCACCCCGCAATCTTAACCCTCGACAGTCCCACAGAGAGATGAATGGAAAGGCAAGATGGAGATAACTGTTAAAGATGAGTGTTTTTACATTTTGTCACACAGGTCAATCATACATAAAACCAGGCAAGTTTGTGGTTTTGCACATACAGACCTTTACACAGGCACCACTGAATAATATTTTCAGTTGTTGAAAGACTCAATTTGTTTCCAGTACTGCACAGACATGCATATACAGAGAGCAGCCTCTGATGCTCAAAGTGAAGGTAAAACCAAGCAAACAGCCACTCTTCTCACCGCACCCATGTTCATACAGCGCACCTTTCTCCCTGCACCCCCACAAGGCAGGACCCAGCCCTGCAACCACACATGAATTGTACACGGCTTCTCCTCAAACTGGGAGCTGCATGGTGCACCCGCCCACATTCCGGCTTTTTTAATGGAATTGTCCGACTTCTACTTCAGCCACAGCAAGTTCATAAGAAGTTTCCAAAAACTCTTTTTGGAAAAGGCTGTATTCATGTTTCACTTAAGAAAAAGATACTTCTCATTCTGGCAGCTAAGTTTTCTCACAGATGTATTTTCTATAAAACATAACCTTTACTTTTATCACAGCTCCTTGTTAACTGTATTCAGAACTTATGCAGAACTTGCCCAATATAAAAGCTCTGCTGTAACCCTCTAGATTAACAGGCAGGTTTATCTGTGGGCACAGTATGTTCCCAAGTCTTACAAAGGGCACTGGTGAGAGAGAGGCTGCACAGGTCTGCATCATGGGCACCACAACAAGGCGCTAGTGTGAGGTGGTGGGTGGTAGGAGAAAGATGCTTCCACTCACAGCAAGGATGGTGGGGGATAGTGGTGAATGATCATGCAGAGTCTGGTGTTTCTCTTTGGGCATTAATGCAGAGATTAAAAAATACATACACAACCCTAAATCTAAATAACAGAAGGGACTTGGAGCACAGCTAATTAAAGCATTGAGGTAATTATCTGCAAGTATCTGCCCGTCACAATAGGAAATACTGTCCTTTAAAAGGTCTGAAATTACACAGAACAAAAATGTATTCTTTGCTCCTCTTTCCCCCTCCCCACTTCAACATCTATTTCACCCTACACTTTTAAATATTTATTGGTGAATTCAGTGTTCTTTAGTATTCTTTAGCATTCCCCCATCATTTTACCAGAACATATTAATCCTGATTGGTGAAGACCAGGAAAATGTTGTGGGTTTGGTTTTATTTTTTTTTGCCTTTGCTCAAATCAGTGGGATATAAACAGCATCATAGCCAGTGAAGCCTGTGGTTCTTCATCAACACAAGGAGCGAACAGAGCCAGGACCTACTGACCTGAAGGAAGCTCCAGCTCAAAGAGTGGGGAAAGTCTACTGCTGCCCTTGAGAGTGGCTCCTGAAGATGGCAAATTTACATATATGCATATGTATTCATGTGTATGTATATATATATACACACACATATGTATGCGCACACAGAATAAAGGAAGAGAAGGGAGACAGATGAATTTGTAAAGTGATGTTCTTTCTTTCAGAGGATTGTCTGAATAGCAAAACCGCTGTGGGAGAGCTCAAGGCAGTGCTGGCCAGAGGGACAACACTGGTGGGGTCCATTCTGAAGCAAGTTCACCGCAGACATAAGAAGTCACTATCTGAGAGTGAGGTAACATGTAGGATGAGATGTCGGGGTGGAGATGGGCAGAGCAGGTCTGTGTTGCATTCAGACTGCCCCTGTCATCTCCCTGCTGAACTTGTTCCTGGTATTTAAGATCTGCCACTGCTATTGCCAGTGCTGGAACAGGGACACATCCTGCTTCTAGGGAGCCGGGAGGAGATAACTGCCCTTTGGGACTGCAGGGTAAAGCAGTGTATGGAAGAGAAAAAAGGCCTGGCCACCCTTTTCCAGTTCAAGGAACACCTGTGAGCTCACCTAAGAGGTGACCTAGAAATCACTTACTTTGCAATAGACTTTTATTAAGCATTAGTGCCCTAATTAAAATGATTCGCAGTCCTTTTTTAGTTTATTTTCTGTGTTATCCCAGCTGCTCATGGCAAATGAGATGAAGGAAGGATTCTAGTGCCTGTTTATATGTCTGACAAGAGACAGCTTATCTACTCTAGCCTATCCCAAGGGTCCTGTCCAGTTTTCAGTTCTGCTGCCATCACTGGTACATCAATTGCCATCAGCTTTCAGGGCCAGTTTTCCTTTGCTGAGCAGAAAAGATGATGATGAACAAAGGGAACTTTTTCCCTCTCAGCCACATGCTGGCAGGGAGCTCCATCCTGCTGGTGCTGAGATGCTGCATGGTCAGTCCCAGTGCCAGCATTGCTCCTTGAGGCTCTGCCAAAAAGGCCTGTGGTGGCCCGGCTGTCCTGCAGCAACAGGGTGGACCCCACAGTGGTGACCTACAGCCCCACTGCACACCAGCCAGTCCCGCAACCAGGGCTGAGTGTTCCCATGGGGTGAGACAGCGCAACTGGAGACATTGCCAAACCCAACAGGCAGGTAGCAAATGCTAAATCACCCTAATTAAACAATATCAGACTTTGGAAACTGCATGCTGGATACTAATGTGACATCTCAAGATGGAGAATTTCAGGTTTTCCTTTAGGTGAAACCAAAATTCAAGACCTAGATCTTGACCACCAAGGGAGCACAGACATCACTACTGCAGTGACAAAGCCCAATGACATCATAGATTTTATCAGCTATTTCAAAGCTCCATATTTTGCCTCAGATTGCTGAAGTGCTTTTTCAACACTTAACTGAACTATTCGGTGGATGATTTACAGTTTGACCTATATACCAGTCCAGATTTCAAATGAGTTTCAAAAAAATTTCAGGCAGATCAAACCCATATGACTATACATCTTGGAAATGATTGCTCACAAGTTCCCAGGACAAATCCCTGGGGCTTTCTACATCTTTTATCCAAGCAGTGCGCAAGTGTTATGACTGATGTAGAATCTCTGATATTCACCCTCCACCACTCTTGAAATACAAATACTCTTGAAATACAGTTTTCAGAATGGATCCAGGAAGATTGTAAATATAAAAGAGCAAATATACTAACCTGAAGTACTAACTGAAATCCAAAGCCTAAGAATATTTAAGATCACAGCAAGTTACACTCCTATTAAAAAAAAAAAATTAGACAAAAAATCAAAGGAATAATTATACAAAAGAGATGAGTAAAACAAAAAGGTTGGAAGAGGAATGCGAGTGTGAAGTTTAAGATCTCTGCGGAGCTCAGGTTGCATTGAGTCCCAGGATCTACATTCACATGGAGCCACATGCACACCTTGCTCTGTCCACAAGAAGCAAAAGCTCTGCTGACACCCTGCAGTAGCAGCTATATCTATTTTGGGGCTCAGTGCAAACAGACTTTGTGAAGGAGCCACGAGGAAGGGAGCAAGATAGAGGCTATCACCTCCAAAATCTGCATGCATTCAAGTGGGAGTTACTGCAGTAACAACACAAGTAATATAAATCCCAACAGAAGTCCTGTCAGTTCTCCTTACAAGTGTCCCTTAACCTCATTCTCCACTCCACCTCCTCCTTACCCAGTCGATATTTAGCAATAATCTGGTAGTGGTGGATTACAGAGCATCCTCACAAGAGAATTTTCCATGCAGGAGAAACACTCACTGAAAGTGCGGATTCATAGCGGATCTTGCCTCTTCCTACAGGGAACCCCACTGAAGCAACAAAGTCAATAGGACCACACTGTGGACAACCTAGCTTACATATGAGAAATCAGCAGTGCCTGTCATTGCCAGCATTGCTTAGGAAAATTCAGCGTGAATAGGATACTGGCTAGTAATAAAAAGATGGATTGTCCTCATGGCTGTGGTGAGCGGCACCTCTAACTGCCTTCTGGTACCTTTATTAAGAAGTTACACTGAGTGACCATATTCAGGAGAGTGTTTTAAGACTTTGTTGACAGAAATAACCAACAGAAACATGAGCTGTGGAATGTGAAATAACTTATTCTGTAGATCATTATCATCTTCTGTCTGTTTCAGCCACAGTAGTGCTGCCAAGAGAACATGAAAAAGATTGTTATCTAATTGAGTCACAGGACAATGACTTATTTTGCTACAGTGGTCAGTTTGAATTCCAATGAGTGTAGAGCATAAATCATGACAGACAGTCTATGCCGCTGTCCCTGTATTTTTAGGAAGTGCCATTTTCCTCAATTTTCTGGGCCTCATAGGAAAATATTTCAGGTCACTCATTAAATAAGATGATGTCTTCTACTTCTCTGATAAGTGCAAAAGTGGCCAGTAAATAAATAATGTATATCACAGCTAAAACTCTTGCATAAAGTAATTTTATACTGACTCTGAAGAGAGGATAAAACCAACCTATGTCCCTAAACATTTCTGAGGGGTCTCAAGTGATGGCAGGTCAGTCAGGAGTGAGCTGGTACTGCACACCCAGCAGTCCCTGGGATGCACCTGTGGCAGCTGCTGGTCCTGCAGCACCAGGCATGTGCATGGGGACATCTGTGTGACAGTGCCTGGCTCTCCCGGCTGTGTTAGGGACAGCCAGCAGGATGTCTCTGAGCTGGTTTAATTCAGAGCAAATAATCTCACTCCCAAAACAGGGATGGGGTTGCAGAGATACGGTGTCTGTGCCTTTATCCATCCCTCTCCATTCCTGGGGGAAGACACGCAAATGTGAAATGATTCCCTGCTTTAGCCAGCAGAAGTAAAATGCTCTAAAGCTCCTCGCCATGGCTCAGCCCTGCCAGGAACCTGCATTAGCCACTGGCTCTGGCAAACGCTGTAGTTCCCCCATCTGGGGTGGGAAGAACTCTGCCAGGGCTTTTTGGAAGTCTTTGTGGTTTCTACAGTTATTGGACCATGTCATGAATAGGTCTGCATTGATTGTCAGACTTGTGATGCTTTCAGCCCTCTCTTTAAACACAAGGCTTTCTGTTGCCTTTCCAAAAAGGAGAGCTGCTAGGCAAGGAAATTACTGGGAAGCCTTCCATAAGTACTTCTAGCCCCCAGAAAATCATAGCAATCAGTCTAATAAAGAAATTTAACAAAAACTTTCTAGTAACTTCACCGCACTAAATGCACGCTACGGGGGTTACTTACAGTAATGCGACAATGCTATAAGTCATCTCACCAGAACACCCTGGATTTTCTGCCACCTGTCTTGCTGCTCTGTCATTAGCTGACAGCAGGCTCAGCCATTCTGCCCTTGTCCCACTTGCCACACTGCTCTGGAGGTGAGGAGTGGACACAGCAGAGAGGGGGAGGACAGTAGCAATGCAAAAGTCCTATAGAAAGCAGATTGGGAGCTACATTTATTAATTTCTCTGCTATGGTAATACACATAAATATAAATCTGACTTACTCTCAGCATGTAAACACTATATGCCAAATCTGCTGGCAATACATCAAACCTACTAAATAGGAGAGACAAGGGATGATGTCCTGGAGCTGCAGAATGGACAAGCTGGAAAGTGACATTGGCTCTTCAAAGTGTATGCTGCCAGTCCTGCAGCTCAGGATCAGCACAGGGGAAGGTGAGGTGATGAAGCAACGCCATGTCTAGCCCACAGCACACAAGGTGATAAGACGAGATTGAAGCACTGTGGCAATCCTGTACATATAAAAGATTAATAAAACACAGTTTGCTTTTGCATGAAAGAAAAAAAGAAAACTGAGCCTTCGAGAATTACATTAATTTCCTTAAGATTCACCTAACATGTATGTTGCAGCACAGGCACTTACTATTAAGTACAAGCCATTTACTAAGTTTATCTTACGTTACTGTAATTTCCTCTTTTTAATGGCTTTGCATTATTGGAAAACTTTCCTATTAAAATTGGTTGTTATACATCACACTTCTCGTGTAGAAAAAGAAAAAAGATAGTTCAATACACAAGGTGAGAGAATTACAGTGCCCCTAAGTTAAACACATGCTTAAAGCACTTTGGTGGATGGCTGAAACCAATCTATTGGGTCTGAGCCTTCTGCATAGGAAAACTCCCCACTCATCCTTAGGGGGAGCTCAGCCAAAGGTTCCTATGGCAGCGTCTGCAACACTGTTCAAACTTCTCAACAGCAAGAGGCGTAAAGATTGAGATTATAAATAAAACTGATTCATGCTCAGGTCCTCAGAAAACCAACAAAGCCTTAAGAAACCAACAACACCAACATCAAAAGGCTTCAGTTAACAGTAATGATCAAAATGAAACTTTACCTTGTTGTATTACTTTTTTTTTTTTCCCTTCGTCATGGAGTAATCCTGTAAGAATTCTTTTCTAAAACTAGCAGCTGGATGTGGAGTCAGTTTTGTCTGATGAATGCTGTAATTTTTTTACCCCTTGTAAAGGTGCATGGTACAGATAATTACACCACTGTTGCTCCCAAAGTGGAAGAGGGTGATGCAGGAATCAGGTAGGGACAGCAGGGGTCATCTTGTAGTTATACTGTTCCCCCAGCTTGCTAGTACCACGTGCCGCTCCTCTGCATGTGCCACTTCCATCTCCAGATATGGAGAAGATGGATGAAATCAGGAAGGAGTCTGCTGGAAGAGCTATCAAGGATTGGCAGCAGTGACAACCACAACCAACCCGAGGCCTGCCCACAGGGCAGCCGGACTGAGAACAACAACTCAAAGAGACTCCAATGTTTGTTAAACCTCCAGACCTTTTCCCATTTGTTGTTCAAGCAGGACAGCACAGCACAGGATAATGGCCTGGATTACTTTTGTAACCATACTGTGAATGCTGAATTTATCTGTAAACTCTAGATTGGTCTCTGGTATATAGCAACTGTTTTGCACACACATAGGCATGCAACTTGCTAAAAATAGCTACAGAATTAAGTCAATACTATCACAGTCTAGTCAAAACTGTTATTTGGCAGCATCCGGCACAGCTCCCCTGCCAATTTCTGTAGCTGGGGCAGGGAGGTGAGGTGGACTCTGCACTGCTGACCTCCACACAGGGTTACAAGTCCCCTTCCAGCCTGCCTAATAATAACTTAATCTGGAAGACACACAGAAGGAAAAACAAACAAAAAATGATTGTGCCATTTCAATAAGCCTAATTAGCTAATAAAGGTCAGCCTCATTAGAAGCTCTTCAGGGAAGGATCCACTGAAAGAAATTAAGCAGTGAAATAATTTTGACAAGCTGTCCTCCCTCGCCTGCACCAGACTTTTCAAGGAAGACTCAATGAGAAACCAAATTTTTTGAACAAGTGATGAAGGAAGGTGTTGATGCACAGGCATTCTGTGACAATAAAAATGCGTTTCTTAACTGCTAGAAGACCATCAACGTCATGCAGAGGGCCCCCGCCTACAGTCCACACAGGAGATACGGACTGCCTTGGGTCCATAAAGCAAGCTTGCCCCTGAACTATATCTTCTATTTGCCTCTCGGCTCCCCAGCACCCAGAATGCCATCTCCCTAAACTGGGCAGTCAAGCTCCTGCACAGCACCCTGATATGGCATTTCCTTTGGTTTCAGCCCATTCTGCCTTCTTCAGATACACATTACTAAAAATTGTTGTCCACTTGTGGATCTGCCATCCTACTGCTGGGATGACTCCATTCACATTCGCTCCAGTAAAGACCACTCATGACTTATGTCAACTTCCTACTTCCATCCTCTTAAAATTTACCTTCAGAAGTCACAATGTGTCACAGTACAAAAACGTGCAACTAAGCTACACCAAGTATTTTTTTCAAAACATGGATCGTACCTTTACCACAGTGTCCACATGATCATCCCAGCCAAAGAAATACTTTTAGCTTTTCCCCTGTTCTGAACTGGCTTAGATCAAAGTTGTAGGTGGTCTGGATTTTCTTCCACGTTACTAGAACTTCATACAGTATAAAAGGGATAGGGAACGGGTCAGACCATTTTGGAAGCTGGAAGTTTAACCAAGAAAGGGACTGACAGTTCTCTGGCTTGCACTGGGCACTGAAAAAAACACAATAATGAAGGAAGATGAAATTATTCTCTGCTTTTTCCATTGCTAGGCCAGAAGAATCCAGCAGCAGCACTCCTGATGCTGAAGTAGGTTTGAATTCTAGCTGTGGTCCTTCTGCCACAGCAGATCCCAGAAACAAAGCAGTTTGGGGGAGTAATGGGGAGACAGTTGTTTTGGACTCAGACTGTGCACTGGTGTTAAGTAAGACTCGTGGGACCTCTGAGACTTTGATACCTATATCTGTTTAATGACAAACGAAGATATCTTTTACCTGAGCCAAGTTTGTGGGCTCCTGTAGGAAGAGCTTTACCACATCTTCCTGACTGAGACCGGAGAAATTTAACCTAGTCCTCACCATCTCACTGGGGCTGGGCTGATGCAGAGACTGATTCTTCATGTCAACAGTCACAGGGACAAACTCACCATACGAGTCTGTCTCACAGACAGTTCCCTACAGGAGGTACAGGCACCTCCTGGCAAAGCAGAGCAGTAAATGTATAGGAAGGGTGTGAGTTCAGGTGACCCTCACTTCCTTTGGAGACCAGATAATATAGGATAAGCTTTCCCCAGGGGCTGTCATCCCTCCTGTGGCTAGATCTGCTTTACCAGAAAAGTCTGGAAGAAGAGACAACTGCTCCAAGAGATCACATGAGAGATGTGTAGCTGCTACCCAGAGAAAGAAAGGGATTAGAGGAGTATAATTTCTTTACCAATGCTGAAGATTCATTTCCTTACCACAAATCCTGCAGTGCCCAGCAGGCCCTGGGGATCCTGAGTCATGTTTTTATGTTTCTCTTCTGGACACCTTCCCCATGGGATGGAGCTGGTGATGGCTGCAGCATCTTTCACTCCCATTGGACTCTCCTCTAGATGCTTCATGAAGTTCCAGGGGAAAAGAAAGAAAAGAGACTGTAAAAACCTCCTGGGCATCCTTTGAATGCTGCTGGCTGTGACAGGACACATGTAGGAGTGTCTCCCTTCCCCTACTGTGGAAAGAAGAAACATGTTTTGAATTTGTTCTTTTTTTTCGTAATAACCACCAAAAAGGTGAAGAAAACATATTGAAATCGATTTTTTTTTTTTCATTCGACATTTTAAAATATTCCCTGCAATCTTTTGCCTGAAGTGGAGAATGAGTGGAGGAATCAGCAGGCTATCAAGCAAATAAATGAAGCAAACCTCCTACATCCAGATTTTTAAACTATTTCCTGTCAAAATACTTTGATATTCTTTGTTTGGTTTACTTTTAAATTTGTTAATAAAATCAAATTTTAATCCCCCCACCTCCCAAATATTCACCTTAACAGACAAATTTTAAAGAAAATAATTTAGATTAAACTGTCTTGAGTAGTTCTTTTCACAGCCATGGAGCCCCTTCTGACTGATGTTCTGCCTTAGTGGCTACATCACTAAGTTACTGATGTCATAGGGCTTACACAGGTAACGTTTAGGAAGACTTTGGCTTTTATGTTTGCTTGTTTGTTTTTAAAGACGGCTTTTAAGGAGCTTCGAGGCCCTAAAGTGGCCCCTTTGCTCCCAATTAAGCAATAGCTGTTCACAAAGATTGTTTTTCCCCAGCTTGTTTGTATACAGAGACATTCGCTAACCTTTTTTTCTGGCAAAATTCAGCTTTGTCCCCTGGCCAGAAAGCAGCTCTTCCTGCAGTGTTGCTTTGTCCCTTCCCTGTCTCCACTTTCTTTGTGATTTTTTTGGATCCAAGTCTTTCTGGAGGGGAAGAGCAGCCAGCAGGCAATGCAAAAAGTAATAAAAAGGGAGCTGCTCCACCCAGTGGGTGCAAGCAGCAGGCACCACACAGGCTTCCTTAGCAGAGAAGCACAGAAAACCCAAAGAGTGGAGGAATTCGAGTGAAGGACGCATTCACCCGTCCCTCGTGGGGAGATCACAACCCATCATGTCCCCACTTCCAGCTGCTCCAACTCCAAGAGGTGTGATGCAGTTGGGAAATCAGGTCTGAGCCCACAGAAGAGCTGTACCCAGTACAGTTTGTTACTCATAAGGCTGAAACTGGATGCTGGTTTGTTGCCTTGGACCTGTGTCCAAAGGCTGGCCAGTTGCACAGACTCTGCCCTGACCAACTGAGGAAAGTCAGGGTCCCTGGGCTGACACCAGTGGGTCAAGAGCCCCAATCGGCCAGCCCTAGTTGGAGCATGTGGGGCACATAGCCCTGGCAAGGAAAAGATGGGGACGTCACAGCTGAGGGCAGGCAGGGCTGGTTGCACCAAGAGCAGCACTGTACAAACGTATTTGTGCTAATTAGACCCCACAAAACCTGGCTGCGAATAAAAGCAATCCTTATTTTTAGTAGTCCAGTACACCAAACCTTGTGTGATGAGCATACAACCCCACAAAGCATAACTACAATATCTTGATGGATGGGGGCAGGAAAAAACCCTCCAGCCCACGATCTGGCCTTTCCCTCCTATGCACTTAGCACCGGGCACAGTCAGGCTGCTGTGTCAGTTGTGAAGCCTGGGCAGAAGCACTTCTGCTCTGCTTACTTACCTGGGCAGGCAGTCCAGGTCAGCCCATTAATGTCAACTCCGAAACATCAACAGCCAGGTCTCCTGGGGGGAAGATGATAACTCAATGGAGAGAGAAGGCCAGGGCGTATCCAGTAGGGAAATACTTTAAGGTTGAAACTGTAAGTACAGCACTACTTTGGAAAGAGGTAAGCTCAGACTATAAACCTCTGCACGCTAGAAGCTACTGAAAAATAGTTCAAGAGCTCCATTTCTGCTTTTCCCTTGCTGCAAAGGGATAAACAAAACAGAAATTTTTAAAAGTGCCTTGTGGCACAAGCAGCTCTGGATTAAAATAAACTACTTCTGTGCTCCTCACACAAACTGGCTGGTTAAGGCTTGACCCTCAGATGTACTTTGCAGGATGACAGAATGACTCCAGGCCACCCTGGGCCAAGACAGCTCTTAGTTCATGATCTAATCCTCATATTTTTAGACGACAGTCTGCAACATTACTCTGCTTCCTGTGAGGCAGCAGCATAATGCTGTTACCATTATTATTTGATAGCTTCATACTGCAACAACAGTGAGAGCATCAGGAAAGTTAATCTGAACTGTGCAAGGTGCCGCACAGATTTACAATTGATGGTGTCCCCTTGACGCACCTCCAGTGCCTTCCGGCAGGCACAACAAGCGCTTGTAGCAGGTGGTTCAGCTTGATGCATAACAAAGCACGTCAAGCACTATTCTCTGCTGACCAGAAATAGCCATCAGAGCTCTTTGATGCCTTCTTCCTTCAAATTTGGGTGCATGCAACATCAGGCAACTTCTCTGCTCTCACTGTTGCTCCCACTTGTCTCCTCCAGTCTGCTGGGAAGATGCTGAGCACACCACTGCAGAAGTCTGGGGCAGCACTGCAGCCTGGGGTCACTCCCAGTTAGGCGCTCTCAGACAACAGGCTTCTGAACCTCTGGGAGGAGCTGAGCCAGAGGAGGAGAGTAAAAAGTCAGGGGAATCCATCCTGAGCATGCTTTCACTACAGCATTAAAACAAGCTTTTAAGCAGCAGCAGCCTCTCTCCATGTCTCCTTTCTACATTCGCATCAGGTTTTAACCATGCTTCCAACCTGAGGTGTCTGGCCTGGTGTGGACGACACACTCAAGATCACAGTATCACAGTATGTTTGAGATTGGAAGGGACCTCAAAAGATCATCTAGTCCAATCCCCCTGTTGGAGCAGGAACGCCTAGGTGAGGTCACACAGGAACATGTCCAGGCGGGTTTTGAATATCTCCAGAGCAGGAGACTCCACAACCTCCCTGGGCAGCCTGTTCCAGTGCTCTGTCACCCTCATTAAGAAGAAGTTTTTTCTCAAATTTAAGCGGAACCTCTTGTGTTCCAGCTTGATCCCATTACCCCTTGTCCTATCATTGTTTGCCACCGAGAGGAGCCTGGCTCCATTCTCGTGGCACTCACCCTTTATATATTTATAAACATTAATAAGGTCACCCCTCAGTCTCCTCTTCTCCAAGCTAAAGAGACCCAGCTCCCTCAGCCTTTCCTCATAAGGGAGATGCTCCACTCCCTTAATCATCTTTGTTGCTCTATGCTGGACCCTCTCCAGCAGTTCCCTGTCCTTCTGGAACTGAGGGGCTCAGAACTGGACACAATATTCCAGATGTGGTCTCACCAGGGTGGATTAGAGGGGAAGGAGAACCTCTCTCGATCTACTAACCACCCCGCTTCTAATACACCCCAGGATGCCATTGGCCTTCCTGGCCACAAGGGCCCAGTGCTGGCTCATGGTCATCCTGTTGTCCACCAGGACCCCCACATCCCTTTCCCCTACACTGCTCTCTAATATGTAATTTCCCAACCTATACTGGAACCTGGGGTTGTTCCTGCCCAGATGCAGGACTCTACACTTCCCTTGTTAAATTTCATCAGGTTATTCCCCGCCCAACTCTCCAGCCTGTCCAGGTCCCGCTGGATGGCAGCACAGCCTTCTGGCGCATCAGCCACTCCTCTCAGCTTAGTGTCATCAGCAAACTTGCTGATAGTACACTCTATTCCCTCGTCTAAATCGTTAATGAATATATTGAATAATATTGGCCCCGGTACTGACCCCTGAGGCACTCCACTAGATACTGGCCTCCAGCTAGACTCTGCACCATTGACTACCACTCTCTGGCTTCTCTCCTTAAGCCAGTTTGCAACCCACCTCACTACTCTATTGTCTGGACCACACCTCTTCAACTTAGCTGTGAGGATGCTGTGGGAGACTGTGTCAAAGGCTTTACTGAAGTCAAGGTAGACCACATCCACCGCTCTGCCATCATCCATCCACCTTGTTACATTCTCATAAAAGGCTATGAGGTTGGTCAAGCATGACTTACCCTTGGTAAAGCCATGCTGACTGCCCCTAATTACCCCCTTATCCTTGATATGCCTTGAGATGGCACCAAGGATAAGCTGTTCCATTACTTTCCCAGGGACAGAGGTGAGGCTGACCAGATAACTGCTCATTTTGCATAATTTATAATTGTGGAGGGTTTTGATTGCAGGGTGACAATAAAACCCTGGCAGATGTGGTGTTAACCTCCTCTCCTCCCCCCACTTCCCTCTTTTGCCCCTCCCTCTCCCCACTTCCCACTAAGGACAGGTGATCGGGAGGAAAAGAAGGACAGAGAGAGGAGAGTTGGAAAAATTAAAAATGTTTTACTAACGCTACTAATAAGAATAGAGAAAATAATACAAAATATACAAAACCAATCTTGAAAGTCCCAGCAACTGCAGAGCCGGCACCCGGAGTCCTGGATTGGACTCTGCAGCCAACCGGAGCTGGATTCAGTCTCTCACTAGGCCTCAGTTCACAGGGACGACTAGCAAGGTCCTCTCCTAATGTCGGCCATAAGGAAAAGGGACGAGATCCTCGTGATCTCCCACTTTTATATGAAGTATTCATGTGAATGGGATGTTATACACCATTGGTCAGTTTCTTGGTCACCTGTTTCTCATTGTCCCTCTCGCGAGATGTCCATCCATGCTTATCAATAACTTTGCATTCCATTGCTATGTTTACCAAAACATGTATCTGGTTCTTCAGGAAAATGCAGCTGACAGGCAAAATTCACTAAAAGAGAAACTTGATTTTTAACAAAACCAGGACAATAATCTACTCACCTTCTCAATGTTGATACACATAAAACACATTTATTTCAGACTTACAGTGTTGGGTTTTATGAAACTGCTCCACAGCTACTGCTCAGATGAACAAAATGGTTGTAGGAAGGTATAAAGCTTCCCAGTCACAATTACACGTTTGTTCTCTGCTCCATAATACTGCACGGTGCTGGTTATGCACTGACTGTGAAGTACTTGTGGGACTGATGAGCCTCTTCAACCTGGCTTCAAATGCAGTGAGCTCTGTGGGGTAGAGGAACACAATCTATCCAAGGTGATCAGAGAGGCCATTTTGATGTGAAGGATGAGCCTGAGATGCTGTGTGTCGAGCTGCCCTCTTGAGTGTCATTGTGATCTCCGGGCCAGTCTTGCTGACTGCATCACCTTTGGCCTCCTGACAGACCCTTATGTTCCTCACAGTGCAACTCATGGGCTCTCCGAGAAGAACAGCTGGGGAACATGGAATAACTTGCATTGGCTGAGCAGAGAGAAAGACTTTAGTGTTAATTACCCCATATCCTCCTTGCTGGGCTACAGCATTTGCAAACGTTACGTAGGCTAAGGAACAACCTCATGTCACCATGGCAGTAGTGATGGTGCAAAGTGCTGCAGCTGTCGGGAGGACAGGCAGGACTCTGCATGAGTTGCCACCATTAAGTTATTATACTGCCTCTTTCCCACTATGGCGTTAGCAAACTTTGGGGAATTGCATTTGCTCACTAGGCATCAAGTGCAAGAATTAGATTCTCAAAGCATATCTTACAAGCAGAAAGACAAAGAAGATGAAAGAAGCAAAGTTCATCAGAGAAAGACGCTAACTTGGCAGGCTACCTGTTGGCATTCACTCACCTTTGTTTTGAAGGTCAGGTTTTGGTGGTACTCCAGCTTTGCTGATCTACACTTCTTTTAAGCAGAGGTGAGACGTGCAGGAGAAGGATGAGCTCCTAGCAGCAGGTAAATGCAGTTTTGTCTGTGATTCTTGCTGCTTGTTGCTGGGAAGACCAGAGCATACCATATACAGCCCCATTAACAAATTCTGCATCTTGGCTTTACTTCATTTGCCCTCGGGAAACTGTTGAGATAGACTCCTCTGCAGCCAAATCTGTAACGACAAATTTTTCACCACTCATCAAACCACTTGTCCTTTTTCAGCTTGCTCAACTGAATACAGCTGAGCACTCGAGCTCTGAGCCTGTTGTAGGAAAAGGTCTGAAAGCATTTGACAGTGATGGCAATGGACATAAACAGGAGGAAGAACAGGCTGGTCTTCAGAACTTTGCTGGGCACAGGCCTACAGAAGGCACATCTCCTGCTGTTGCCCTTTTTTCTTAATTGATGTGCTTGGTGTGGCTGCAAATTTGTGGTCCCAGGCAGTGGTAGCAGCCCCACACTGCACCCAGCTGCTCCTTGGGTCCAGCGAGCTGTCAGCTGCCTCTAGGAAAGAACCTCCTACGAGTGGCAAAAGCTCTGTTTTATAAACCCTGTGAGCAAACCAAATTTACAGCTGTTCATATATGGACAATACTTTCCAACATTGTTTACATGCTGACATAACTTCGCTAGAAGCATCAAAAATCAATCAGCCATTTTCTTTTAGCTGAGCAATACTTGCAGCAACAATTTTACACATGATGCTTACAGGTTAAGCTGACCCCACCACCACATTAAACCCTGCTGAACAACTGAAAACTTCATCCCAAGAAACACTAAGGCACAGGCTGGGTATATTCTGCATCTGCTGCTTCTTTAAGATTAGCAGCCACATCCATTAGCCCATAACAGTGGATGTAAAAAGCAGGAACTGCACATTTCTTATCACTTGACAGCTGATTTCACCCGCTGAGAAGAAGCTCTGCTGTCTACAGCCTTGATTCAGCACAGCAGGAGGAAAATGGCCTATGACAACCACACTACACATCTAAAATGCTTTACAGCCAAAAAAAGGTAGGAGAAACAGAGATTGAGCAGAGTTGCCAATTCTAAAAAGTTAAAGGAACATTCTTGAAAAGAGAGTAGGTTTCACAAAAAAACCAGGATGTGCAATTCTTTTCATCTCCAGCCTGCATCTGTGGAAGACGTGGAGCACGAGAAAATAGGGAAATAATGCAATAAGAGTATTACATGTTTTCTCTTACCAGGGAACTACCAGCATGCTTTCTTTTTTATCATGACAGTTATGTAATACTAATAGCATTTAGTAGCTGAGAAACACAGTTGTCTCTCAGAAACACAGCTGCAAAACCAAAGATAAATCAGCTCTGATTTCTTAAAGAAACAAAATGCAACTTTTATGCTTGAAATAACATGTGGACATATAGATTAAAAACTGTAATTGTAAGAAACAGGACCTTTTCCCAGCAGACAGCATTAAGACCCTCAAAGGAGAATAGCTTATTGTAATAACCTGGGCTTCAACACAGCTGCCAAGTGTGCGGCTGTCCCATCTCTTTCCATACAGGTAGCAGTAACACTGTTCCTACAGAACATCCATTATTAGCAGAGAGCACTGTTCCTATATATATATTTTTTTATAAGCACATTTCAATACACTTCACAAGGGAAGTGGAGCTCTTGTGCTCAATCTCTTCACTGGGAACCTGGGACAGAGGCACGTAATTATTTGCACAACATTATTCCTTCAAAAATTGCCACATTGCTGGGAAAAAAAAGCAGCACAAACCTCTGGAACAACTGCCTGTCCTCATATCCAAGGGGCTACGCTTTTCACCTGGCTGCCATGTAGCAGGGCAGTGTCCAGCTCTACAGGTAGAAGAGCAGGGAGATAATAGCATTTTTATTACCCATTAGGAGCAAACAGCCTCCTGTATACTAGAAGTGGATGACAACTTTTGTGGAGGAAGAGTTATTGGAAACGGCTTCCAAGAGCAGTACAGCCAATGTCATCAGCACAGCTCGGGGATTCACTCTTTAGGTTTAACAGGTGTTTAGATGCAATTGCCACAAACGAGAGATGCTCAGCCAGGGGCTGCTCTTCACAGAGACCGAGGAGAAACGGAGTGACAGTAGCAGAGCGGTGAAAGCAAGTAAAGAAACCAACCACAGGGAGAGGGCTGCGTGTGAAGAGAGGGCAGCGGTAGGAGGTGGAGGACGGGAGAGCCGTGAGGAGACGTCCTGGCTGGGCCCCGGATCCCCGCCAGCACCTCCCGCCTCGGCGCGGCCCGTGAAGAGCAGCCGGGCCGGTGGCAGCCGGGCTGCCGGCGCTGACCGCCAGGCTCGGGGGCAGCGGGGCCGGTGCAGCTGCCAACAGCTGCCGGCGCCGGGGCCCGGGCAGCGCGCAGCTCACAGCTGCGGTTGGCGGCAGGACCAGCAGGGGGCGCCCCGGCCCTGCCCAATGGCCGGTCCCGCTCGGCCCGACACGAGCGCGGCGCTGCCGTGGGTGCGGAGCCGAGCCGGGTCAGACCCGCGGCGGGGACAGCGGGGACAACCCGGGTGTCTGCGGGCCGATCGGAGCAAACCCTGCCCGAGACCGGGGTGAGGTAAGGGGCTGAGCTGGGAGCGGGGCGACGACAACGGTGCAGGAGGTGCCCGGCTGTGGCTGCTGCTTCACCAGCGCTGGTGCAGCTCAGCTCCCCGCACCGCGGGGACCAGTGCGGGACCCTCCCTTCCTTTTCTCTCATTTTACTTCATGGGAAGGGAACAAAAAAAATCCTCCACGTAGCTCAGCGTGGCATTCCTGTGCAGCTAACCAGCCCCGCACGCCTGCCCCACCGGGCCTCTCCACGCTGATCCCTTGCGAGCGAGAGGAGCCCCCGGGCTGCCACACACAGGGGGAAAGGGCTGCTCGCCCGTCCCAGCAGGGAGCCTGCTTCCCAGTAAAGCAGCGCATGGTTCTCACTGGTAACTTTATATGTGGATGCAGACCCAGAATTTTGATTACCTGTGACAGGTAAGAGGACAGAGTGTCTTGCAAGGCCAGCTGTAACAGCCTTTGGGGGTGCCTGAAATGTTAGGGAGGTGGATTTGGCAGCAACTGAAAGTTGGCTGTTTCGGAGCTTCAGTCCTGCTTCAAAACAACATCTGTGACATACATTAAATGTGTTCTAGTCAAATTAGGGGAACTACACTTATACGGAAGACCCATAGATAGGCCTGGGCTGATTTCTTGTGGTCAACGTAAAAGACCCTGTGTTCAGTGGACTTTGGCTAGAAGAAGCCCTAACTAAGCTGCCACAGGAACATACTTACACCCTGTGTGTTGGTCCAGAGCACTCATTGCCATTTCTCCAACTCAGCACAAGCACGTACAGAAAAAGCTACCATTCCTAACAAAGTCTTTACCTCCTACTAAGCCCTGGATATGCAAAAATTGCTGGTCAGGTATTTCTCAGGTGTTACATTCTTCATTTTTCCAATGGATTTTTTTTTTTTTTCAGACTGCAGTCAGAAAAACATGCTAAAGACAAGACTAATATATTGTGGCTTTAACCACCTCCCCCTTCATCGTGACAAAGGTTGGCGTTCTCAACTATGTCTGATCCCTCCTACTGCATCAGGCTACCGCCCAGCTGCCTGTCATGGCACAATCTGCTCCTCTTCTCCTAATGCCTGACTGCCACCATAGGCAAACCATATCACAATACGACAGCCACACAAGCTGATGAAATCCTACTCCACGTGAGCTTGCACATCCTGAATTCAGTACAGATCTTCCTATTAGCTTCAGCCAGCACAGAGCAGAAACCCTCTCTGCTGCTGAAAGTCCTTTCCAAGTCAAGGGGCTCTTGCCCCATCCAAGCAGCTCCCAGCCATTGCAAGGCTGTTCCCAGAATTGGCCACTTGGTAAGTGCAGTGACTGGGGAGTTAAACAGAAGCAGCCTTGTGACGCTCAGAAAGCTGCTTGGACCAGGCAATTTCTATGAGTATTGAGTACATCTGAAGAAATCATAGCCATGACAGGAGAAGCAGTTAAGTCCAAAGTATTATCTGAGGCCAAAGGGAGTAAAAGAATCCTGAAATCCATGTTCCCGACTCTGTCTTGACAACAGCTTACCACTCTCTTCTGCCTTCTTAAAAACAGGGAGGAAAGCTGCCATGCACAAACATTTTTATCATTGTCTCTCAATACCCAAAGTACCTGACACAGCAAGAAGAAACCTCTCAGCGGAGACCATGCAGTCCTGAAGCATATTTTGGAAACAGCTGTCGGGCCTCATGAATAAAAAGTGAATTACAAAGTGCATTAGAGTAACCACTGTGTCAGCTAATACCCTAATAAGGGCTTCTGGCTTTATCACAGACATCAGATACAGAAGAGATCTTATTAGGCCTAGCTCATCCTTGGGGAACACAGTAGGATTAGTCTGTGTAGGACAGGAGCAAGTGCTTTGTTTTACCTCGGCAACAGAGATCTGTGATTGATTTCCCATATGCAACGTCCTAAGGACAGGAGTGCCAAAGAGCTGAGCCGTGCGAATGCTCCTCTACAGAGCTTTACACCATTACTGCAAGCCCAGAGGGAAAACACTTCCTTGCTGATCAACTGCCATTTAACTTAATTATAATATTCCTATACTTACCTGGTTTCAGTCACATCCTTTTTCACTGCTCATCTCTGCTTTTCCTACCTCTGCCAGGGGGTTGTGAATATCCACAATGCACTTGCTTGAAGTGTGACATTGACAAGAAAGGAAAATGCTCTGAAAAGCTAAACCAGACACTGACCTTCCAGCCAGAAGTGGGGCTGAAAACTGGCTTGCAGCTTGTCAGAGCACTGAGAGGCCTCAGACATGGCGAGCTGTTAACAGGGGGATCCCAGGACATCACACCAGCTGGGGAATCTTCATGTCCCTTCACACACCTGCTTACCTATTTTTCTGCCTGATATCCTGTCCTTCATTCCGGGGATTACTTGCCAGTCCTTCACCAACTTTGTGTTCCCCAAACCTGCCTTCTCCCCATCCTGTTTTATTGGGTTTTCCAACTTCTCCTACAAGTGCAGTACAGAATTTGGTAATCCTCCCTGTTTCTGGAGTCTCTCCTTCCAACTTGCCTTCTGGATGTTAGGGTCCCCATTCCTTTCCTCATCATAGGAGCTCTGGGCACACACCTGCCTGCATTGCTCGCACTTCCAGAAGTTCTGTCCCCAAGCTTTCCACCACACACATAATCCCTCCAAGTGTCTGAAGACAGAGCAAGACTGTTCAATAGCTTAAGGTGTTCTCTAGGAGGAACAGGAGCAGGTGGATGATGGAAGCTGGACTTCACTGTGAAGGAGGCAGTTGAAATCTCTATTTGGCAGTGCTGCAAAAGCCAGAACAAGCCTTTTCACATTTACATCTCTCTCTTAATCAAGCATCCTCATGTGTGGGCTGTAAGCAATTCTGCTGTCAGTCATTTTCATTGCCATTGGTTCCACTTTCAACTGGAGGAACCAAATATTCACCGAAACAGCAATGGATAAAAAGGAACTGAAATGACAGTCACCATGCTAGACATTCCCATTCCTGAGTCAGTGCATATTTTAAGCCAAATGAAAGAGATCTAACAAGAAAAGCTTGGAGAAAAGACAAGTTAAGCTAATAGTCTGGTAGTTAGAATGGTTCCCTGGGAGATGCAATATCAAATCCCGTTAGAGAAAGGAGGCAGTGAAGCAGAGTCTTTCAGCATCCTGGACAGACTCTATACCCACTGGGCTCTTTGGCAAAAGAGAGGTAATACTGGCACTTTTGCCCTCTTGCTCCCTTTCTACCTCCCACATTGTCTTCTTGCTGGAACTCTATTAGAGGTCTTTGAAGCAGCCATCTTGTATGTAGACAAGAAGGTCTCAGTGCATACAAGCACCTGCTTATCCTACTGAAGGGCCTTGAAGCAAGCTTCTTCCCCAAAGGTTCTCTAGGAATATAAACTCTCATGGGATAAGAAGTGGATGAATGATTAAAGGATGGGAAACAAAAGGTGGAAATAAGCAGCAGTCTTTCACAATGGAGGAAGTTTACCAGGGCAATATCAGAGGGTAAGTGTTGAAGGCTGTGATGTTCTGTGGGCTCAGTACATTACATGGCAAATAAGTGGGCAATAAATGTGACAAACCTGCTGATGGCATGAGGACATGCTGAGTAAAACCAGAAGGGTTACCTGTGAAGAGCTGCAAAACAACCATGTGCTACCAAGTGATAAGGTGAGAAAACAGCAGAAAAACTGCAACCTAGAAATTCAAAATAATGGACATGGGAAAAGCAGTGCTGACCTCATTATATCAAGATGGGCTCTTGAGCTGATTCTTGGAAATAACAGAATGGAGAATGTTGGGATAATATGGTGGTGCATCTGCATCCCAAAGCCTGCACGCATTTCTGGTCCTGCCAGCTGCAAAAGGACTTAGCAGAACATAAAGTTCTTGGAGAAGAGCAATGGGAAAAATTTGAAAGTGCTTCCATACAAAAAGACTAAGGCCAGACCAGGACTGGAAAAGGGACAACTGAAGGACAACACAATAAAGGTATTTTAAATCATTAATGGTTTGGGGGCCGTAAATGGGGAGTGATCATTTGCTGTCCCTGCCTTGCATAAACTGAGGAGAATGAGGTGAACTAGTGGGTGCAAACTCCAAGTAAGCTAGTGGGGGTTGGCTGCAGAGTCACCGTGGGACAGGTGCAGGAATCTTACATGGGTTCTGAACGACGTAAACCAAAAGGTCATGCAAAAAAATCCACTGAGGGCTTCTGCATACAAACATGACCTCTCCAGTCAGGAATTCACTAAATTAAATTGCTGTAGGTACATTGCAGGGGAATAACCTTGTACATCTGACCAGATACCCAGTGCTAAACACCAAGCCAGACTGGCTTCCATCTCATCCAATGCTGCCAAGCCGCTGAGCTTGTCTGTAGCCCAGATGGGGAGCACTGCTTCAGAGCAAATAGAGTATTTGCTTTATGTCAGATAAATAAAAAAATATTTTATTGGTAGTTCTTCATGTCCAGATGAGGATAACTAATACAGACTTCAGTTTAATAAGGACTAATTTATTAATGTGTTTAGTCTCAGAAGTGAAACTATAAACTAGCTCACAGTATAGACACAGAGGCAGAAGAAACTTTCAGCTGCCATCAGCAAGGCATTAAATACATAGATGGCTATAGACAGGCCAGAAGCAGAACATCCTATGTCTCCATGTTCTGATTATTTTATTTTTAATTTCAGAATTGGCCTGGTTCTGTCTGTGATGCTACATCATTCCCTGAAAATGTGAAAACAAATGGATTTGGCATTAATGCATTTTTCCATGGCAGGCAAATGAAAACATGGTCTCACGATTTAAGAAGTCTCTGCAATACTGGCTGGTATATAGCATAACAAGTGCTGAATAGTTGGATTACCAAAGCCTTGTATGAACAAATAATTACTGGATTACTGTACATCCCACAGTTCACCTGTCAAGTAGCTCCTAGTAGGTGTTGTTAGACCAAGACTGCAGAGAACTTGGAGGAAAGTGGATGACGGTAAGACTAAGATGTCCTCAAAGTTTGCTACTAATTTTGAATGTCTTAATTTGTAGAAAGTGTCTTAATTGTCTTAAATGTCTTAATTGTAGAAAGTGATTTTTGGTCATGTCTTACATACTTTGACCTCGTGAGTGGTGAGTGCTGGTACCATGAAGCTTAGGTGTGCAGAACTACCGAGTGCTTTGGCTGGGGAGCTTTGTGACATCCCCACTGGTCTCACATCAGAGTACGACAGATCTGGGAAGGGCCTTTCATCCCTGGCTCCCCAGACCCTGCTCCCAGCAAGGTGTAAATTCAGCTTCCTGATCCTACCATTTTAAAATAATGCCAGCACAGACCAATACATGTGAAATATGCTGTGGTCTGCCAGTGTTGAAATGGTATGAAAATAACTCCCACATAACATTTGTTAGTGACACTTGAAAAAACAGGTAACCCAAGGAAATGATGGAAACCTCTAAGAACCTCTAGAATGAATGTTTGCTGAAGCTCTACAGCTATTTCTCACTGACAGGCACCCCTCACATGGGTGCGGACAATATATTCCTCATTTCAATTTTCCAATTAGTGCAATGCCGTGATCAGCTCATTTAAAGCTAAGAAACCAATGGGAAACTGAAGAAAGAAGGCTTCCCCCCCCCCCTTTTTCTAACCTAGGTTAAAAAAAGACTTAGCAACTCCAGAAGTTATGGGACAGGGGGACCTGGATCAATAATTTCATTTAACTAACCAAAAAGAATGCCTTTTCATTTCAAACAGAAAGTATGGTCTAATTAACTTATTTGATTTTCCATTATCTCTTAATGTTATTCTTTTTAACTGATAAACTTTGCTGGTTTGTTCAGTTTCCAACCAAACAGACACAAGTCAGGCATGTAAAGAAATCAAATTTAAAAGAGGAATGCATCATCCATCATTTTTTGACATAAGAACGTGAACATCAGAAATATGATTTGTTGAAGTACTTTTATACATATGAACAAACCAGCATGCTTCAGTGCTATGAGAAGTGCTGAGAATCAATGCACCTTTCTTCAGCAAAATGTCTAGAAAGTATAAATACAGGGCAGAATTTAAAAAATCCCTTCTCGAATGGACAAACCCCTCACTGCACCCAGCGTGGTGCAGGCCGGGAAACCTTGTTAGTGGCTACAGAGGGGACCAACTCACTCCCCCAAGCATGAAGACTGATTACAGTTGGCTTAACAGCCACATCTCCAAATGCAATAGTCTAAAAAGCGGTCAGTGAGCCTTTCCTGAGCTCAGCGTGGAGCCTTGGCCCAGGGCCAGCCCAGTGCTGCTGGAGCACAGAGGTGACAGAGGTGTCCTCCTTCCCCTCTACTGCACCCTGGTGAGACCCCATCTAGAATATTGTGTCCAGTTCTGGGCCCCTCAGTTCAAGAAGGACAGGGAACTGCTGGAGAGAGTCCAGTGCAGGGCAACAAAGATGATTAAGGGAGTGGAGCACCTCCCTTGTAAGGAAAGGCTGAGGGAGCTGGGGCTCTTTAGTTTGGAGGAGACTGGGGGGTGACCTTATTAACGTTTATAAATATATAAAGGGTGAGTGTCACGAGGATGGAGCCAGGCTCTTCTCGGTGGCAAACAATGATAGGACAAGGGGTAATGGGATCAAGCTGGAACACAAGAGGTTCCACTTAAATTTGAGAAAAAACTTCTCAGTGAGGGTGACAGAGCACTGGAACAGGCTGCCCAGGGGGGTTGTGGAGTCTCCTACTCTGGAGACATTCAAAACCCACCTGGACATGTTCCTGTGTGACCTCACCTAGGCGTTCCTGCTCCAGCAGGGGGATTGGACTAGATGATCTTTTGAGGTCCCTTCCAATCCCAAACATACTGTGATACTGTGATACTGTGCCCCTGGTCCTGGCAGGCGGGGTCAGGGCTCTCTGGAATCTCCCAAAATGACTCAGGTTGTTCTGCTTTGTTGTTCAACCCAAAAAGAAGCTCTCCTGAAAGCATGACCCTTCCCTTCAAGCCTCCTGTTTTGAGCTGGTCATGGCTACAAAGCCCACAAGTACAAAGCTGCATAAGGGGAAACCTTGTTGTTATTCCCCAATACATGGGGACAGAGGTGAAGTTCAGGAGCCAGCAAAAACCAGGCATTTCACCCAGTTCAGCACCTTGTGAAAGCAATAAATCCTTTATCTGTGTATTTAGATACTGCCAGTTGATCTTTTCAAATCTGTCCTGTATAAAACTGCTAAAATATAGTCTATTTTCAAACAGACTAGGCTGCAAGTGAATAGTGTGCCTTAAAAAAAAACCACAACAAACCAACTCCCCATCCCCTCCCAAAAAACTTCACGAAGCTGAAGCAAAATTTTCTCTGTGTTCCCAAAGGCATGCTCCAAGACTCTGCTGTTGCTTCTCACTTAGGAAACTTCAGTAATGGAGAGACTGGTGTGTGCTCACATGCAGAGTTTCACTCTGCCTCTCCCTTTTCTTGTCATGCAATGGTCGGCATCTCACAGAGACCAGCCCTGGTTTTTCCTGTTCTGCTGGCCACTAAGTTGCTGGGAAAGCACCTCAAGGGCTCTTGTCCAAGCTGGCTGTGTATGAGGAACTTGTCTCATGTGTGAGAAACTTGTCTGCCTTTTCTTGACCTCAGACAGGGATGGCTTTTTGCCTGCCAGCACCTTTCTGTGAGGCACTTCCCATCATTTCCGCCCACTCCAAACACAAAGATGACGTGATGTAGGTAGCACACATGAGACCTGCAAGAGTGGCAGGACTAGGGCAGGACATCTTACAGCAGACCAGAGACCCACACTAAATGGTCTGAGTCTGATGAGTCTCCTCTATGTTGGCTGAGATACATCCCATACATATTTTGATTGTCTAAAAAAGATGGCTCAGAAAACAAATCTGGCTAAAACCTGCAGGTTTTAACTAGAGAACATCAGTTGAGATCTAACTGGGAAATCAGGGCAAACAAACCAGAGCTCTGGAACTGATGCTAGTTTCAGTGCTGCTTTTAAGCAAAGGAAGCCTTGAAAGAGAAATCACAGACTAATGTTTTCCATGCTACAGGTGTAACCTCATCAAGCTTCTCATCAAGAAGAGGAGGTGATTTCTTGCTTGGTGCTTGTACAGTTAAGCACAGTATGGTGCTGCTCTCAGATGTTTGCCCTCCAACAGGGAATTCCAGGTCATCTTGGAAACTTCACACATGCAAAATTCTTCAGTTATAACAGTCCCAAGTATGGCAAAACATTAAGAAGCAAAGAATCAGTGGGCAAGAAGCCAGTTCTATGTACATTTCTCTGCCCCTTCTTTTTCTCCATTCCAGGCTGCATGTTGAGCAAGAGCAGAGGAATAATATAAAGCAAGGAAGATCACAAAGCTGTCTGCCAGTCAATAATACTACCAGGACTCACAGAATTGTGGTGGCTGATGTGTCTACCAACACAAAGCAGTCACAGGAAGAACAGCATATGTCAAAAGTTTGCGCACAGCTTAAAAAACCCTAACCTCTTAAAAAAAAAGAAAAAAAAAAGGATCTACAAAGAATATTAAAACCCAATAGACAGGGTCAGGGAGAAAATAAGAGACTGGAATCTCCCCAGCTGACATCCACACTGTGCCTGTAGCAGGAGCTGGCACAGCAGAGCTCTGGGTTGCTCCTCTGCGCAGGGCTGGACCGAGATGAATCCCCTACGCAATGCAGCGCCAGGCAAGCACATGCTGGTTGTTTCTGCTGCGTGTGGGCAGACAGATCCCAGGAGTTCTCTCCAGCATGTAGATCTTCGGGCATGACACAGCTTGTTCCTCCCGTACAGATAAGTTATCAGCTGAGCCTCCCAGCTCCAGTTAAGCAAACTCAGTTTTGGGTGTGAGATACAAAGAGGATGCAAATATGCCTCAACCCCTTTCACAAAATCAAGTGAGCAGACAAGCTCTTTTGTTCAGGGAAGCACAGCATGGCCAGCTGGGCAAGGGAGGGGACTGTCCCGCTCTGCTCTGCACTGGTGCGGCCTCACCTGGAGCACTGTGTGCAGTTCTGGGAGACACAGGATAAAAAAGATATTAAGCTACTGGAGAATGTCCAGAAGAAGGCTACAAAGTTGGTGAAGGGTTTGGAGGGGAAGCTGTATGAGGAGCGGCCAAAGTCACTTGGTTTGTTCAGTCTGGAGAAGACTGAGGGGAGACCTCATGGCAGCTACAGCTTCCTCACAAGGGGAAGAGGAGGGGCAGGTGCCAAGCTCTTCTCTTTAGTGACCAATGACAGAACCCAAGGGAATGGCAGGAAGATGTACCAGGGGAGGTTTAGGTTGGACATTAGGAAAAGGTTCTTCCCCCAGCAGGTGGTGGAGCACTGGAACAGGCTCCCCAGGGAGGTGTCACGGCCCCAAGCCTGACAGTGTTCAAGAAGAGACTGGACAACACCCTCAGACACATGGTGTGAACTGTGGGGTTGTCATATGCAGGGACAGGGATTGGACTTGATCCTTGTTGGTCCCTTCCAACTCAGGACATTCAATGATTCTGTGATAATTTAGCACCCAAAGAATCATTGAACTAGTGATGTTGCTGTACATGTGACAAACTGAAGTTGGGCAACTGTACATACAAAAAAGGCAGCATTGAGTAACTGAACTGACACCTGGGACCCTTTGGGCCCTCAAAATTCTGAGCTTATAAAAGAATATAGGTACACTGAACAGTTTTTGCAGCTGAAATTGAAGAAAAAAACGTCTCACCTAAAGTCATAAGAAAACTATTTAAACTGCTGTTTAAAAACTATTTAAACTTGCTCGACTCAGTCTCCATTCAGCTCAGCCACAAGCGGTCCCAGCTTTGCTGCCAGCACTGGCTCAGCAGTCGCTCTTGCCAACCAGGCTCCGGGTGGCACAACAGCAGCCACCAGCCACAACGAACAAACTGCTGGAAGGGAAGTGCAGGAGCAGGTGGGAGGAAGCAAGAGAAAAGAACAACAATGAAGTTTAAAACAGCACCAGAACAAACCACTGGGGTTTTTTTGCCCCATGGCATGAAACTTCTTTTTAGTTACTAGTTGGTGGCATTTGCCACTATCACAACATGAGGTTAGGAAACCGCATGCAGTCCTAATCGTTGAACGCATCCTGGTTTCAGTCTCTGACTTCTTTATGTGCATAAAGCTGACAGGGCCTCCTTCAGCTGCCAAGAGCATCATCTGCCCAGCAGCCGTTGTTCCCACTGGGCAGCATGTGTGTCCTTCCTGCAGGCAGCACAGAGAGAAGCAGAACCGGAGTGCTCAATCCAGGCCTTGGTTAAAGCATGAATAGGTGATACCGAGTATAGATATGAGAATACTCGAGAAAAAAATCATAACGGTACAGTAGAAGCTAGTGGAGCAAGCAAAGCTCAGCATGCAGCAGACACCTCCTGCCAGGCTCAGCAGAGGGAAAGCAAACGTGGGTGCTCTGCTGCCGGCCCCAGGCAGGGCACAGCTCGCAGACTTTTGGGGATGGTACAGACTCCTGTGTCACAAGCTCCTGGAGGAACACAGGCAAAACAGCCTGCTACTGCTGCTGAGCTTATACATTCCTACTGATTACTCTGATAAGAAGAAAAATTTTCCATGATGAGAACAGTCATGCATTGCCCAGAGAGACCGTTCAGTCTCCATCCTTGGAGTTGTTTTTTTTAAGACCCAGTTGGATAAAACCCTGAGCAACCTGTTTTGACCTCAGAGCTGACCCTGCTTTGTTTGGAGGTTGGACAAGAGACTTCCTGAAGATCCTTCCAACCAGTTACCTTCCACAAACACTGCAGCCCCTACCCCTGCAGTTTGGGCAGGCTGTGCAGCTCACTGCAGCACCCCAGTCTTACTCCCTATGGGAGCACCCACTCGAGTTGTCCACACTTTGTCATGCCACAAACAGCCCAGCCTACTTTAAATCATTCAGACACCAAACTTGTGGAAGAAACACAAGCTGGTTGTGAGATACTGCAATCCCCTTCTGCAGGGAGACCAGTCCATGCAAGCAGAGGAGGTGCCAGAGGGAGGGACTTACCTGCTGTGACCTTGCATGCTGAGTGGGGCCAAACCCCACGAGGTCCCCCAGCATTCAGCTGTGTCTACCCAAAGCTGAGCACGACTCCCCCAGGCCACTGTGGGGGCATACAGACCCTAACCCTTTCCACCACGGTGCCATCTCTTCTCCAGAGAATCTGATTTTGGATGCTGTACCAGCTGGTAAACAGCAACTGCTTCTGTTCCCACAAGTTGCTCACATACAGGACTAAAACCATAATGAAGTGTCTGCTAGGAGACAACTGACTGCTTTAAAAGAGGACTTGGTTAACCGTCAACTCAAAAGAAAGCACCAAGAGATGAGAGGAGGATTACATAAAGGTTTTAAAAAGACAGAAGACAACCTTCCCAGGTGGTGCGTGGTTCATGAGGGCATTTCCCACAAAAGGAAAAGCTGGGGAAAAGGCTCCTTCAAGGCTTCCTACAGAAACAATAGGCTGTCATACAGGCTTTAGAGGAGCAATACCTGGATGCATGGCATTTCACCCCCACGACACCTCTCCCCTAACCCCATAACCAGCTCCCCAGTCTCCTTCCCACCAGCCTCTCCCCTCACAATCCCAGCTCCTGCGTGCCTCACAGCTCGTTGCTTACCTCAGCCTGGTACCCACTGGCACCTACACCCTGCTTCACTTCCCACAGAGCATCAACCATCATGCAAGGGGCAAACCCCGTAGTGAGCCCCTGCTGGTTTGGGGATTTTTGGAGAAGGCAGCCTTCTGCTGCTGTGTCAGCCACATCTGGCTGTCCAAAACACCGCCACAGGGAGAAGAGCACCTGCGCATTGGAACACAGACAAGCAATACGGAACTGTTTCTAGAAATATAAAACATCACTTTCTTGGGAGAAATTAAATCGGAAGGCAGCCCCTGTTACCCACACTCCTCCCACAGCCACCCACCTTCTGCTTAGGCCAGTAACTACTCAGGCTGTGAGGAGACGCCTGGCAAGTCAGATCTTGCCCTGCTCTAGGCTGACCTTGCCACGTGCATGGTGGAGCATGGGAACCTCTGGCGTGACTTTGTTATGAACGTGGGCAGCGCAACTCCTTGACCTGCAGGAAACTTTGTGCTTCAACTCAGTTACCAGTATCCAATCAAAAACGGTAAAACAGCATCGAGTTTTCTTTCCGAGACTCAACCCGTATTTTTCAATTGGATGCTTCTTTTTGTTCTTGCTGCTTCAGAGCTCTCTTGGTCAGGTAACTTCACTGCTAGGAAGAGATGGATTTTCTTTCCCCATGTGGCTTTTAAGGATCCATTCAGTGAAACTGGAAGACACTTTCTTGCAAAGTGACATAGGTTCCATGTTTTTGAGCTGTTTAGAACACTGATCCATCGAACTAAAAAAAGGTCTGTTCGAAACGTGTTCAAGGTCATCTTCCAAGTCAAAGGAGGAGATCTGCAAAACAAACCTAACACGTCATGTTGTGCACTCACAGGCTGGGCTCTGGGATGCTGAAAGCTGTGTTTGCCCTTGGGCAAATGTGCCAGACAAGTCTGGTTTTGACCTAAATCAGCTTCAATTTTTCCAAGTTCTAAAACTCTGATAAATGACAAAAACCCACTGCTCCTCGTTTTCCATATCAGCCTGGTGAAGCCCAGAGTCACTGTTAAAGGTAGAAAAACCTTGTAAATAGGGGAAGAAAAAATATTTTTGCAGTAATACAAGTAAAAAAAAAAAAAAATCAAGGGATGAAGTGCATGTGTACATACCAAGTAATGGCCTTCAAAGGATAAAAACATGGAAGTATGATGGAGAACAAAACTCTTCTATTGCTAAGCACTGAGAAAAGCCGTACAATAAGAAAGCAGGAAGAAATGCACGCTGAAAAGTCTTAAACAACAAACCCAACAAAATCAGAAAAAAATGGTTTAGAAGAGCCTTTAAAATGAGTTTTATTGTCAGAATTTTACAAGTAGCCTTCAGTGGCATCATACAAGAACTCTGTTGCAAAACTCTAATAAATAGTCTGCCCCAAGTCCCAAAATATTTTTTTGAAATAAAATAAAAACCAAACTTAAAAATAAAAGAGAATAAAAGCAAGACTTCAGGATGCTCAGAGATGTTAGCAATATTTCCCATTTACAAATAATATCAGGCATTATATAAATCTCCTTCATACAAGTCATTAAAAAACCCAAGACATTCTAAACCTTTACAAAAGCACTCCAGAAATAGTTCCAAAGAGATCCATTTCCATGACAAAACATTAGAGAAGAACTCCATGGGGATTAGCATCACAAATGAAGTTTGAGGTTGAAGTGTAGTGTGTACTTGTGTGGAGCAAGATTAAAGAGCATGAAAAAGGGAGCTGAAAAAGAGCGTGGAAGTTTCTTTGACAAGACTATGCCTGATGATTTTAATCTGTCTATTTGAGCATGTGGTAAAGGGGAAGGAGTGGATGCTCTTGAAATTAACCCCCAGACTGCATTTTTATGCAAGGCAATAGTTATTAAGGTATTGACTGTATCCTCAGAATGGAGTAGAAAAGGTTTCCCAGCAGACTGCACAGTTCAATGCCTGTGCAGACTGCGGCGCTTAAAAATCGTGTTCTGACACCTAAAAGGTATTTTCTGGAGAGGTAACATGTTGTGGCAAGTTAACTGCTCCTTCAAAGAACAAGAAAGAAACTTTCCTGGCATGAGGTGGTTTGGGAAATCTCATGCTAGACAGTTTCACTGGGGATTGGGGATTTCAGAGCTCCAACCCTATCCCAGTACTTCGAAAAATACACTTCTCTAATTCACCTTTACATATTCCTCTGTCTACTATAGTCAAAGATTTAGAAGACCTCTAATTTAATAAAACGCAAGTTGAATAAACATTTCTCAAATGTGTTGTGATTTGAGAAGTCCAGAGAAATGGAATAGGAGGGCAAATGCATGGAAATGGTTTACGTTGATTTTCATGGAAACAGTTCAGGGCAAAAAAAATCCTAAACCTCTTTACAACTTCAGCCTAAGTCTTCAGCACACATGCAAGTGACAGCTTCCCCTGGAAGGGAAGGGGACTGCCCAGTGCTACAGCAGCCGTGCTCGGGATCAATCTGCCTGCCCGGTGCGGTATGAACGGCAGCACAGCCAGTTTTGCTGTTCATAAAGCTACTTTGCAGCCATTGTTTCCACAGGAAACAAAGGCTGTCAGAAATGCCAATGCAATGGATGTGTGATAATACGCTTTGCCCATGGCTCACGTCTCTAGTCGCTCTCCAAACGTTACGATGCTGGTTGTTCTGTACCATACACTATGGCCACGCGCTCTCTGTAATGTATGGGAAGGCAGCACTAGCAACCAAGCGCAAATTGCTAAGGAGACACCTAAAACATTGCATTACATCCCTTTGTCTGTGGCATACTTCAGAAAACAATGTAAGAAGAGCAGTAAAATAAACATTTCTTTCTAATTTTCTAGATGTCATAATATTTGCCAAAGCTGCAAGGAAAAGCAGATTACCTGAAACAGAGAGAAAAGAGTTAGTGGAAACAGAGGCAGATGGAACAGCAAGCCCGATCTAGCCTCCAAATAATTTTTGTACATAACAGATAAAGAGACAATGTGCAAAAAATAGACATTCACATTTTAGCAGTTAAACTTTTATTTTACCTTTTTAAAATTATTTACTTTAATTTTTCTACAAAAGGCAGACATTGATTGTTGATCTGCAATTGTTCTGAGTGCACGCAGAGATGCAAAAAAGGGCTATCGGAAGATGAAAGACAGGGAAGTGCTCTGACTATACTTTCACATGTCATGGTTAAGGTGGCATTAAAGCTTAAGTCCCCAGTAATAATATTCATAACAGATAGTTTCCTTCCCCGTACACTGTTCTCAGTTCATATCAATTGTGTTGAAAACCCATTCGGTGAATTTCTTCAGTTTCTCGGTTGCATTCTGGGATTCCTCCTGTAACCTCAAGTTGTCTTCCCGTAAATGTTGCACTTCAGCCTGGAGATTGGCCTTGTCCTCTTTTTCCTTAGGCGTGAGGAAAAATACAGATCTTAGTGGAAATTTTAAGTGATGATTCCTATCTATATACACCAGCAAGACTCTTAAGAAAGGACGAGTCTCATCTTTGTAAGGATTCTATGTGCAGTAACACATGGTTTTGTACCTAATGGACAAATGTGACATTTAATGAGCAGGATTTCTCTATATTAAGTACTAATACAGAAGCTGGCTCCACAAGTGGTGGAATAAAGCTGGGCATGCCCTGTTCTGTATGCACAACATGTATGTACAATAAGGGATAGGAAATATTTCTGCGAATACCTCCCCAGCGAAGAGACTTGTCATTTGACCATAGCAGATCCTTCTTAGACTAAGGAAGCAATAACAGAATACAGAAAGCTTCCACAGAAGAAATTATATGTTTAGGTAATACTACCAACTTTTCAACATCAGCAGGATATAGTTACATGGACTAACTTCAAGACTTTTGCAGTGCCACCTGAATTCAGAGTGGAGGTACCCTGAATCACCCTCATAATTTAAGCAGAGGAATCAGATGCCTACAGATTTAGAAACTTCACCTTAGCCTTGCATAATTAGAAGTATGGTCTGAGAAAAGTAGCAAAGAAATATCTTTTTCTCATACAAGGATGAGACTGTCACAGGCTGAGGAACGGCAAAGCAGGATTACACAGTTACTAGCATCACCCATCAGCACTAAATATATGTCTTACGGATTTTCTGTAGATTAAACGTTTACCTTCCTTAAATCCTCTTGCAACATCTTCAGCAAACCTTCCAGTTGGTCCACTTTAGAGGCGAGAGTTGGAGGAGATTCTTTACTGTTGAAAGCAGGGAACAAAAATAGGTGTTGTTATGGTTTACTGTGTTCCCACAGGGTAGCTAAAAGCCTTGTCTATACCAAGTGGCTTTACGTAGGTATGCACTTGGGTACACTAAGAATTCACAAAATGGAACAAAAAGAACCGAACAAAGAGTACATGGAACACATGCAGCGCATTAATAAAGAATTAAATTTTGTGTGTTCATTAAGTAGGGCTATCCCATCACTTGACTTCTCTACATCACTCTACTTCTACACATCATACGTGCCTCGAATTACCATTGCTTTGGACACGTTCATGACCATCTCAGACAAGAAAGAACCAGCAAAAAAGTTAAACTGTACTTATGATTCTTCTGTTTTCACTTCCCACCACCATCTTCACGACCTTGTGAAGAGTTTTTCTGTGAAGCCTGGTGATGGCGTTCCTACTTTTTTCCTTGGTTTTTAGCTGAGGAAGCCTGCATATCTGGTGCATTTACTTACCCTGTATAAGGCTTTATCTGTGCAGTAATCTGGTCCTCAGCCTGATCACTACTGGAGGCAGCGCTCACAGGTCTGTGATTTTCGTCAGCAGCAGCAAAGAATGAAGCTCGCTGAACTGAGAAGGCAAACACAGAGAAAAACAGTGGCAGCAGTGATGATTATTTTATCCTGTATCACACAACAGCTACCTGACAAGACCTCAAAGCAATCTAAGCCTATCTCAAGCAAGGTAAGGTGATGATATGACATACCAATATCCACTTGATGGAGGCAAACTGGCATTGCAAATGTTTGCACCAGGTTCTCCACTGGATTGGATTCAACAAGCAAGTATGATAATAGCTCTGGCACAGCCCTGCATGCTCACACAGGTCATACATCACCCTCGGGCTAAGCAGCTCTCTAAGAGGGAGATGCTGGAGAGTGCAAAGCAGAGAGACCCCAGCAACACTCACAGAGTCCACCCAAGGCCAGTTCCAAGAGAGGCAAGAAGCCAAGCAGGAACAACAAAAACTGTGCAGAACTTCCGGGGTAAAACTGCATGACACTGCCCAGTAACTCAGCAACTCCATAAAGGATCCCTTTATCTTGAGGAAAGAAAAGCTCACTGTGCACAATTTACATGTGGAAAGTAAAATGACCAATGTAATTTTTCAGAACCCAGACTTTTTTCCTTATGCTTTAGAAAATGTTCTTAGATTGAAATGTGAAGCCTCTTTCCTCCCTTGTGTCTATACTTTTTTTTTTGTCCTGTAACTGCTCAGATCTTTTAAACACAACTCTAAATCACTATGACGTGTGGTTGTGACTGAACTACTGACTGTCCCTACCTCTGGAGTTTCCTTGCACAAACAGTAACAGAAATACTTTTTAGATTAATATATTAACATCTCTCTCCCTCAACATCTGCTGGTCTTTCACTGGAAATAGAATAATATATTTTCCTCCTTGGCAAATTTTAATTCTGTGCTTTCAACAATGCTAAAATTAATGTGCCTTGGTATTTGATTCAATTTTTCCTGCTCCTCTCTTTTTCCTTTGAGGGAAAATACTGAAGGTTGGTGTAGCTCAGGGATCCGGGTAGCTTTTGCTTCAGCTAGTTGCAGATATCACTACTTGTAACTTCAAGGGCATGTGCTGAAGACACCAACCAATGCTGTAGAAGAGAGGCGTCCAGAATCACAAATCAGAATTGAGGCTGCCTGGTACTTGTCAATCCCAACTAGCACCTGGCAGAGACTAGAGACCGCGATTATATCCACATCAGACAGCTGTTCCCCCTCCAAGCCAAATCTGAATATATTTTTACAGCAGTGAGATGAAGGTGTCAGCCAACACATCACCCCAGTTTTGCTTCATCTGAGGTGTCAGTTTGTTACCTCCACCACACTGACCTTTGTTCACACTGCTGAAGAGAAACACAAGTGAGTTTGGGGGCTAGAAAAGTGAGGTATTCAGGTTAACGAGGACAGTCAAATCTAAACAAAAAGGGGGATCTTCTAAACAGAAACTGCTGATCACAGTGAAATGCATTAAAACCTGGGTTTCACCTCTATATGGTGGTGAAAAAAACGTAACTACAAATTCACCTCCTCTTAGGGACTAAGGCTCACTCTGAACACTCTTTCCCAATGCTGCACAGCAGAAACGTGAGACATTCTGATCCTACAACTCCTAGAGCAACAGAGCAGGGCACACATGTACGTCTTGAACATCAGCTCAGACACGTGCCATCTTATGGAAGCATTTGGCTGCTACCACAGAAGAGCCCAGAAAGCAAGTTCCTTCACAACCTTCTCCAACCATGCAGAATAATGTCTAAAAGATTCGGGATCAGTGAAAACACTTTCAGGAAGGTGGGACACCATTTACGCAGAGATTAGGAAAGAGCACTTCTGTTTAATGCACCTAGAAGACTTTTCCATTGTATTACAGTAACTGTGAGGTAAACTCCCTTTGGGCTGAAGGGAATTTTAAATTCAAATTTGGGCATTTTAAATTCAAATACATCTAGGCAGCTTACAGTTCTCTTCAGTTTTCTAAGTTTCAAGGAGATGGAAAGTGCCATAGTATGAAATGACACGTGCACATCCATGCATTCAGAGAACACAAGGGGAAGAATGGCAATGAAAAAGCCTAAATCAACAAGGCATATTTCCCAAATTACCTTGGCAGTGCACTTCAGCTGCGCTACAGAAACTTCTTGCTGGTGCACTGAGCAAGCAATCATTAGTGTGCTCATATGCTTTTCCCCTGCTATTTGACTTTACTTTTCCATTTCTGTGCCAGATGTCTTTTCCACCCTAGCTGTGATGTCTGCACCTGTTCTACATGAAATGAAAAGTAGCCAGTTTCACAGAAATTTGGCCAAACTGTAGCACAGAGGGATTCCAGTAGGAAGAAATGGTCTCTGAGAATTACATACAAAGTTTTAGGCTGTTAAGACTTGAATTGCTATTTTAAATTAGCTTTAGCTTCAGACTAAGTAGAAACAGTAACAGCAACAAAAGAACAAGTGGGAAAAAACCCACACCAAAACAACAACCCACGCCCTAATAAAGCATGCACAAAGACTAACTTTCTAAGTGTTATATTCTGAAAACTTACCTTCAAAAGCTTTGGCAGCATCTACCAAGTTTGACCAGTCCAGATCAGAGGCAGAATCAGGCAATGGCATAAGACCAGGGTCTGGCATAGGCTGCCGTCTTTGCTCCTGGATATCCGTGAGGGAGCTGTCTGAGGCAGAAAACTCTCCTAGAGCACAGCAGAACAAATTATAAACTCCATAAAAGAAAACCCCACAATTCCTTTCTTAATACTAACACAAACGCCATTTTAAATTTTTTCTGGGATAGCACTTTTGGAACCAGTTTGATCAACTGTAGTTGACCAAATAGAGCATGTTACAAGCCTGTTTTCTGAGACAGTGCTTCTCACCAGGACATTCAGCTCTTTTCTAACCTGCCTGAATCTTCACAGTTTAGCACTTTCAAAGCCAATCTCTGCCTCCTCCCAGCGCTGGGGCTGGGGGCAGCACTCTTCTACCCAACAATTCCTGTTTCTGCACAAGCTGAAGATACTCTGGAGGGCTCTGCAGCTCACTGGGGCTTCTATGGTCCCTGATACCTATTTGCTCCCGTAAAAACACAAAACTGGGCGTTCTGGGTTTTTTTTCTCCTCTTTACAATTTTGTAAACCAATGAGAGCAGACTTAGGTCTACCAAGATGAATCAGAACAAGAAAGCCCTTCAAATGACTTACAAAGCATTTGCCATCTCTGAACAGTTTAGTGAAACCTCTTGATCTTTACTGAAAAATACCCACGCCCACCTGTAAGCTGGTATAATACATGGCCCGCTATGGAAAAAAAAATTGGCAAGCTTGTAAGAAAGAGATGAAGTCCCTGTAATTTTTGTACAAACTGGTGCCTAGGAAAGTGAAACAGTTGAATTATTGCCACTAATTAAGGAAAGATCAAATTGTAAACCAACAATTATCTACTTTATTCCAGTTTACTGTCTGGATAATAAAAAAAATGTGCAATGCCTGGTCAGTCAGCACATGCGTAAGCTCAGAAGCAGCAACAACCTGCTTCCTTGTGTTCTCTGGCACGGCATAAAGAAAGTTGTGAAATATTTGTAGGTGCATTTAGAAGCTCCAGAGACGTAGGGGTGAGAAGATGGACTGGGCACCTGGGAGGATGCTGCAGAGAAGAAGGGTATAGTGAAGAATCCATTTGGACCAGAGCAAACAGAAAGACAGCCTGGTGGGCAGGACACAAGCCCACTGGAAGACAAATGTCTCTTCAGATAAATAATATTGCTGCATGGGAAGCAATGATGAGAAAAGCTACACTGCACTCACTTATCTGCTCAAAAATCTTGAATTTTTTTTGTCTCTGTGTGTGTTTACTTTTTATAAACATAAGTTCAGCTCTATATTAACACTGAGGACTCCTGCATTATCTCTCCAGGAGAGGGCAGTTATTTGGGAAGTTCTTAACATGAAAACATTTATAATTAGTGAAAAGACACACAGAATTAGGAGAAAAAACATAACCATTTGAAAAATTACCTGTTTTAAAAGTGTGAGTTGGATCGTTAAATAAGACAGATGAGTAAATAAGAATATTTTTAGCTCATTGTTTTCGCTCCTCAAAACAAATAAAGGTGCTCTGGAATAGTGGTTCTTTGTTATTCAGATCTTTGAACTTAAAGAATTTTGAATAGCTGGAAGCCAAATACTTGTGGTATTAAATATCCAGCTCTACTTAATCCTTCTCTCAGCAAAGGCAAGTGTGGCGGGAGACAATTTGTGTCACTGGTTCTTTTATCAGGCAGGTCTACCTTTTATAGAAAATGGAAAATCTTGTTTGTTGACACACGTATAAAGCTTGTGCACTAGGAGGACTAATCAGTTTGGTGTGGAATAGAACGTGACAGCAAAAGGAGGTTTTGTGGTTTTCCTTTTGGAAAATACAGACATCTAAATGAAAAGAGACCAAGTGCTGCTTTCCACTTCTACTCAGATGGCACCATTAATCTTCTGACCCCAAGCCCTCAGAAGCCAAATCCACCAGCCAGTTACAAGCACAATCAAGTCTGCAAAGTTATTTTAGTGCATATAAAAAGCAGAAGTGAAGAGAGCTCAGTTTCCTAACTCTTACACAAGAAACACGTTATACAGAAACAACAGCTCATGAAAATGTCAGGTTCAACACTGAAAACTGATGCCTGGTGATCACAGACAGATGAAAAGAATTTAAAATAGATTTCTTCAGCAGCCTTCACTGTCAAATGTATCCTGTGTATCTAAATACAGACTGTGCTTAGGGCTCGCTACAGTGAGTTCAACCTATTGATAGCTTTGGCTTTTCCTCTTGAAACACACTAAAAAACCATGAATAAATCAGAGCAGACATAGTTCTTCAGAAAACACTGCAGAATCCTACACTGTGAGATCTAACTCTATTTCTGGAAAACACATTTAGTAGACATGTAGTTACGAGGTACAGCGGGAACCTGTGAAAATTCCCTTTCTCACCCACTGAGACATTCACATGCAGCAACACACAACCTATCAGATAATCCTTCTGAGACTTCTCAGTAAAATAACGGGGAAAGCTGAGCACTTTCTTGACAGCAGGTTACCAACGACTTTTTCCTGTTAGCTGTTGATGTGTGACTAAAATAATTAACTCAACTCTGGCAAAATGAATAGGGTAACAGAGTGAATGTAAAAAGTTTGTGCAATAAAAACTGTATCTGGTGTAGTTGTACATCCAAATGTCCACTGGTATTTATCCACTTTTATATCATTACTTTCCTAAAAGTATTTTGTTCCCAGAATCCCACACTAATAGAACTGACACCTGCAGTTGTCACTGGTGTATAGCCAGGCATGTATTATTTGCTCATTGGAAAAAAAGGCGAAAGGTAACTGCACTTACCTCATGCAGCCTTATACCCACTGAAGTGAGGAAAAAAACCAATTTCCATCCTATTTTATATTTTCAGGCATGTGACTTGACTCTCTTCATTTTAGCAAAATCAAGATGGAAGTACTAATCGCTATAACAAACATTTTCCCATAACGTGATTAACAAAGGATTCCTTTGAAAGTAGAAAAACCTGAAATACACTTACCATGTAGTGATTTCATTCCCAAAGTATATGACGGTCTCCGTAATGGCAGCGACTTTGGGAGAGAAGGGTATGTGCTGGTGAACAGGACATCATTTGGCATTGCTTGGTCCAAGAGCGAGGCCCGTGAGGCGAAGAAGTGATCCCTCTGACCACTGTAAATACTCTCATCTGACAAAGTCCTTTGCAAGGCACGCCTTGTGGTAGGAGTGCTGGGAAAGGGAGACTGACAGGACAGAGTGTGTGACTATACATTGATAAAAACAAATAAAGAAATGAGAAAAAAAAAATCAATAAAGAAAATTTTGAAGTCTTTTCTGAAATAGCTTTTTAAAACTTTTTTTTAATAAGAACACAAGTGTTAACATATTTTTCAGGCTGGATAGGAAAAAGAACTAAAGGAATCTGCTTTGAAGGAAATTATAACTGGATAACATAGGCTAAAAAAGACCTGTATATCTCACATTCTACCTTTTAAATACCCTTCAAACTTCCCCTGAAGTGGAAACCTCAGGCAGCCCCTGCAGATTCTAGAGCCAATGTGCAGCAGAGATAATGTTTACAGAAACTGACTGAATGCTGCATAAACCAGAGCTGTCCCTCCTGCATGGAGGCGGTTGCCTTCCTGCAGGCAGAGCACCAGCAAATGCCAACTCATTAGCAGTCTCCTATTACCGAACGATGAGAAACGCCCACCACCACTTTGATTCTTCAGAAGGATTTGAATCAAAATGAAGTAAATAGTCCCACGAGTGAGAAAACTTACGTCTTACCCCCACCATCATCCCAGCTTCCTCCATGAGAAAGCCACGCAGTGGATTAGCCTGGAGCTACCAACTCTCTGGCCAGTGCCAGGGAGCTGCTGTCACAGAACACACAACCATGCCCATCAGCAGAGACACTGATTTTCATGACACCTGTACCAATGTAACTGTCTCTAAAATACAACATTTCTTTATGGTTTAGCGCAAATTTGGTCCAAAGGCTTTCCTGGAGAAATGGCAAACAAAGGACAATCTCACCACCCTCATTGTTCTGTAAGCAAGTTTAAACAAAAAAGGAGATAACACGATTTCTGGAAAAGGTGATTAAACATTATAAAGGGTTGCTCATCTGCACATGAAAATGGTTCTCTCTTCTCAGAAAGAGGAAAAAAGAATGTTTAAACAGACAGTACTTTATTCCTGTGATCAAAACCCCACACTACGAGGTGGGAGAAGAACATGGAAGAGGGTCTATTTGTACTGTAGAAGGGAAGATAATATGCCTCTTTTTTTCTTCTTCCCCAAAACATTACAGATTTTGATACTAAAAGACTGCTGCACATTTTGGTTTTATGATTAAAGACCAGAAACAATTAAGATTCCAAAACCCGCTATCATCAAAAAACAAGGAAGGAAAGAGAAGCCACGTCCAATGCCAACTTCTATTACGTCATATTCTCCATTCTGCGTTGCCTTCCTCAGGACATGCGCATCACAGTATGAAACCCACATACATAGTTAACACTACAGAAGTGACACCTTCTGGTATACAGTTGTCACTATGTTACGTTGAGGATAAGCTGCTTTTTTATTCTGAAATTGAAAAGCTCAACCAGCAGGTACATGTTATGATCCAGAGAAATCTCCCAGTGCTTGTCCTGAAGTGGCAAAGGGAAAGAAAGGGCTGCCAAGTCAAGCAGCATTTACTCAACAGTGGTGTAATTCACTCAGTGTCAAAGAATTAGGAGCTGGAATCACCAGCTAATATCAGATGTTGATATTAAAAGGTTGCACAAATACAAGTATTTGATGAAGCCGAACAGAGGCAATACGAGTAGGAATTGTCTTCTGGTAACAGAGCAGAGGGAAGAGAAAGAGAAGGGTGACTTGTCTGAGAAGATATAATGCATAAGGAGATCAGGAAGGCTGGAAAGATAATTAAAAAATTGCACAAGACACACAAAATTACAGCCTAGAACAAATTCTACTAGCAAACAAAGCCTTTGGCAGACAACAGACAGCAAGGAGGAGGATTTTTGGTCTTTGTGCAGTGAACTAATGAATGGCATTATAATTCTTTTTCTTTAACTGTCAAAAAATTTTATGTCTTATGAGCAACTTTTTTGTAAGATGAAATATAAATCATGCAGTGGGCAGAAATGACAGCTACTTTTAAAATGGAAAAGATTCAATTTATTGGTGTGATAGAATGTTATGAACTTGCTGAAATTTATCAAAAGTATAACCGGAATTAACATACTAGTCACAGTCACCAGGAAATAAAGATCAGGGTAAGAATTGATTCACTAATCCCAAAGCAGAAAAAAACCCTGGGAAAATACACACTTTTCATGGTCTTCAGGCCACCTCTTTAAACAGAATGGAATTTTTTTGAATGAGAACAATTCTCTTGCTCAAACGAACCAACAGGAGATGCTCACATTGCCCAGGTCCCACTCCCCTCAGAACTACCAGTAATGTAAGGAAAATGCATGTTGCCACTGGCAAGGGTTTTTTTCCTCTGGCCTCAAAAGTAACAGCTGAAATAACCTGTGTACAGAACCTAGCTCTTACAAGTTTTAATAAGCCACTGTGGGTTTTTATAAGCAAAGAAAGAAGCTGCAGCTCTCTCTTTTGCAGAGAGGCTGTGGAAAGCATTTGGGCTCCAGGTGATGAGCCCCAGCTATTAGGCACTGACTGTACATGGAGACTGTACAAATCAAGATGTTCTCTTCACAATCATGGATTTTTAAAACTAACATATGCACTGGGGTTACTATACACATTTTGAAACACAGCGGGAAATATTTGCTTAAGTTTAGGAAGCATTCTTGTCCTTGTGCAGTAGCAGGATTAGAGAGGCATAAAAGCATGCTTTTTGCAAGGGTTTCAAATGCTGCCAACAAGTCACTGCCTAGTGATGCAATCAGAGAAGAACAATTCAAATGCATAACACTACAGGATTTCCCATGAGCCAGCAGTCCTAAATGTTTGCAATTTGGCATACCAGTCTCTTTAAATTTGCACACAAAACTGTAATAGTATTGCAGTGACTGTTCCCCAAATGTATTTCTCTAGTAGAAAGTCTGTGACAAATGGATGACTTTCAGTCCATGATGTGAATTCAGGGAATGCTTTGCATTTTATTTTCCTGTTATGGGTGAGAATGAAAAAGATCCTGAGAAACTCTTGAGTCCAAAGTCCAATCCTGCAAGCCCTGTATGAATGAACGCTTCAGCTTTGCTTTGAAAGCACTCAGCATTTTCTACACAGAAATCTTAAGAGCTTCACAGCCATCATCCTTTTCTAAATTGTGAAGCATTTGTTGTAGTAGTTGATATGCCTAGCCAGCAATGAACTGAACAAATCAAATCCTTATAAAGTGTAACTTTACACATTTCTGTTTTGTAACAACAGAACTATGACTTGGATCAGAAGAGGGCTTGTGCGTTGCTCTTCAGGTGTTCTCAGATTTCATTTAACTGTGACAGGAGATGGCCAGATGACAGACTCTCTCTTTAACATACCTTAAAATTCTTCTGGGACTCAGGTGTTGGGCTATCAAGATCTATCAATTTCTTCAGCTCTTCTTCAACAGTGGACTTGGATGCTCGTTTCGGTGATGCTCGGAGATCTCTTGCTGAAGCACGCAGCCGAGGGTGGGCCATTTCATTGCCATCACTCTGGTGACGTCTTAAATGAAATGGAACAGACACATTCAGGTCTCAAATCCCTGGGGCAGGAGGCATGAATGAAACAAGAATTATAGCATCCTCAAGATTTTCAAAGAAAAAAGCTAGGTGGGGGCACGGAGGAGAGGAAGGACTTTCGCTAATACAGCGGAGCCTCATCTTAATGAATACCTGTTGAAGCAATAAACTTGTTTTAAAACATCAACTAACAATACGCTTAAAGGTTATAATAACATTTTCCCAATATGGGATTGAATCTGTTAAAATAACATGCATTCTGTACAAAACTAAAAAAATATAAATGTCTTAAATGAGCCCCAAACCAGCAAATCACTATGTTTCTTCAACCTTTCAACTGGCTTTTTATAATGCAGTTATCACAAAAGTTCACCATCTCCTTTTGACAGTCACAGTATCTTCTAGGGATACCGTGCTTGACCCAATGTAAGTCAAGAGGGGTTGAATATTTGAAATGGGCTTTCTGAACCTCTTGCTTTTCAAGTCATAGTAGACTGACAGGAACAATATTTTCACTAGGAAGTTGTTTCTCAGTTTCTTTTTCAAAAGAGATGGCTGCATATTGTAACACAGAGAGATCTTGGCTTGCATCCAGCCAGTTACACTGGACACTGGCAGCAATCTTAACAAGGCCACATGCGCTAATGCTACTACAGGGATGAGAGGTTTAAGGAAAACTCAGGCTCTGTGTTAAGATGATTTTTAGTATTTGCTCAAATAGCATTTTGAGTCACTCTTAAGAGCACCTGAGGAAAGATAAGCTTTAACAGAACTCAAATCCATACACATCTCTAGAAATGGTAAAAAAAAAGAAGATATTTTACAAGCCAACAGGGAATTAGATTAGCTAACTATCAAATATTTAAGCGTAGCTGAGAACTCTAGATTAAGTTCTACAGAAGACCAAGCATTCTATTCAATAGTCTTGAGCTCTTCTATACAGAGAAATGTCACAGATCTCAATGCTTCTTTACAATTAAAGCAAACAACCAAACAAGAGAACCAAAAACCAGTCTTACTTTCTTGAATCCATAAACCCCACCGAGTTTATTGTCCCTTCTGGCTTTTTCCATCCAATCAGATACTTGCTAGTAGCACCCTGGCGAGGGTAGAAAGTCCTGGGACCAGATGAGGAAGAAGAGGAAGAGGAGAAAGAAGGTGCGAGCTGGGGAGAAGTAGCAGAATGAATCTCTTCTTTAGGTGAGCTTCTGGCACTGGTGAAAACAACCGGGCTGGCAGAGTGTCGTGAGCTCATGGTACTATGAGAAAAAACACAATAAAGACAAAATTTGCCTCAAATGTGTATACATGCACCTTGTTTACCTATTTTTAAAGCAGAACTCTGAGCACGAGATGTTACTTGGATCAACAGCAGGTAGAGTAGCAAAACCACTTTGCTCTTCTTATGGGCATTCCCACCAATGTTTTATTAAAAACATCTCACATAGTAATGAAAAATTTTATAAGCAACCTCTGAGGATGCAATACACCACCATCCTCTCACTCCCCTTCACAAATGGGAAATCTAGGGTTCACAGTCAGGAGGCAGCTTAAAAGTAATATAAGAGATTGCAGCTGAATCAGCAAAAAAAGAGCCCAGGGTCCAATTTCTTGCTGGGATTCCTGGTTGTGGCAGAAAACATATTTTGAAGGAACTTAAGCAACAGGAAACATCTCTTTAAGACCCCACAACAAACCAAAGAAGAAGCCCATACCTCCTTCAAAGCAGGGCTTCCTGGATTTTGCCTGAAAGGGAATTACCATTTGCAAAAAAAGACTCTTAAATTGAGAAATTTGAGCAGGTCTCTAGCATGTATCACAATTTGTCTAGAGAGCAAAAAGAGTCGGGATGACCAACTGCAGTGTATTGCTGAAAGAAGGAGGGGGGGCTTTAGATGGGAGCTACTCTTTAGCTATGCTGATATTCAAATGTGATGCAACTTGCATAATACCAGAAGCACAAGGACTTAAGACAATATTTACTATAACAACCCTAAAAGGTTGGGCATTTCTAAGTGCAGTTACAGGAAAACTTAATGCAAAACGTTAGTACTGAAACGGTGTTATAGATTTGGAGACCAGTTTTCTGAGTCCTCTACACAACTTAGTCACATTTTCATCCCTGTATCCAATGTGCAAGGAAGGAATATGAAACAGATGGTCCCGTGCTAAAGAACAGTTTCTGACTGCGAAATAAAAATTAGCTGGGAGGCTGAATAAAGTCACTGAGTAATCTTTTCTTTACTAGCTTAAGAGAAAATTCGTCAGGACTTTTTATATTTTTATAAAACAATGCATTTTTACATCTTGCTGAAGCAGACGAAGAGACTTTAAGGTTAAATTTATGTTGCCACCTGGAAAAGTAATCTCACCTAAACTTAGCCTATAGAAGCCAGTTATCTAGTGTATGCCTTTTGCCTGGCTCCTGCTGTAGTCAATGGAGAAATTTCCTTGGGAGGTGATTCCCCTCCTCTTAAATTAGTTGTCTCAGATACATGAGGAGAATTAACGTTCTGCAGTTTCTCCTCTCTCACCACTGACAACAGATAAGAGTCTAAAAAAAAGAAACCACCATACAAATTTTGTATTATAGGTATTTTTTTTCTTCCTTCCATCTCTACATTTGAAAGGCCTACACAAAAATGGCAGATTGGGAAAACATAGGAAGAGATTTTCCTGTCCGTCAAACCCGTATATTTAGCTCTGCACACCACAACCTTCTTATTTGTAGCAGATATAAGTAAACATAACATAAAGCAAGAAAGCAGAGAAAAATAAAATCTAGGGAGAGAGGCAGTAAACCTCGTTCTCCCTTCTCTCTTTCAATACTGAAAGAAAACTCCTACACACACTGAGTAAACCAGCCCATCTGTGAGACATCACCACCACAAAATTAAACCACCAAGATCTGGAGAAGATGCACATCTTTAAAGAAAACATATCGGGCTATTTTTTGTCATTTTTATAACCTTCTATATACACCCAAAAAATTGAGAAGTCTTTTGCTTTAGTGTAGGAAATGGAAGTTCTGATCACATTTCAGAAGTCTTTAGTCCATCGGGTAGTTCTCAAGGAAGTGCCAGTTGTGAGAAAACTTTTATTGATAAAAAGCAATAACACCACCTAGATAGACTGGTAGTGTTGATCCTTAAAATCCGCAGGCAAAGAGGGTAAAAAATGATGCTCGGTATGCTCTACATAAAATGCGTATGTATATATAATAAAATAATAAGAATATTTTATTACATGTCATATTGCATATATGCATTTATTTAAAATATTATTACTTTATTTTAATATGTGTCATGTAATAGATGCCAAGAGCAGCCTGGCAAATAAGCAAGAAAATTAGCATATGGTTTTAAATACACTTTTCTTTAAAATGTATTGCATATTTTGAGTTGTGGTTTTACAATATAGTATTTTGGGAGGATATTTTGCTTCAGAAACTATGCACAGAACCGTGGATATGACTAAAATTTTTCACACTACAGGTAAACACAGGCAGGTCAATAGATAGATGGAAAGACACACTTGTTAACTATCAGCAAGTGCTTTGGGTAAGATTCAGAATAACTGAATAAGAGCTGGAGCTCTATGGTAGCGATGGGAAGATATTAGAGTATTCAACACCAGGAAGCACACAGAGGATCCTCATCCTGTAACAGACACCCGGACCAGCTTGATTATATCTGCAAGAAATTCAGTCCTCATTCTCAGGACACAGAGACAGACACTGCTGGTCCCCCACCTCAATTATTGAGACATCAAGGATTGCATTAAGGAAAAATTCAAATATTACATGACAATCTGCAAAAATTGCAGATGAGCCATTCATAAAAGCATTCTACTATCATTAAATAAGATTTAGAGTATTGTAAAATTACTAGAAGTAATGAAAAAGATACTTGATTAGAAATAGCCAGAATCTTCCTTTTAGTTTTGGTAAGAGGACCATAAGAAACCACACAGTCTAGGTGGAAGTGAAAGTTTTATTTGTTTTTTTTCTTAGGGAATTCATGCCATCAGCACATATGGCTTCATTTAATGACATTCAGCTATAATAGTTCTGTATAATTACTGGCCTACATAATGCAATTCTCCAAGGATGCGATGAGAAACCTGCACAATCATCAGGAAGGACTCCAGCAATGGGGGTGGAGAAGAAAAATAAAACCCAGCCAGAAGGTCTGCTGTAAAAGTTAATCACTGTAATTTACATTTTGCCACCAATTCTCAGGTACAAGTTCTTTTATGCACCATCAAATGATCTGAATGCTAATTATCGCTCCTGTCTTCTACAGACACAAACACTCTAATTTGTGGTTATTTTCGTTTGTCACTGAGTTCTTTTTAGGGCCAAATTCCTTTTCTTCTTGCTCAGAAACCTGGCTCTAAAGACGTTACAGACATTCTGGCAAAAGGTAAAAAAAGTGAGAACCTACAAAGGATAACGATTTAGAAACTGATAGAGAAACACACCAATTAAGCTGTTCATTTCTCATTGAAAGTCACCTATTCAGAATCATCATTCAGTCTCCCCTCCTTGGAGCAGGCAGCTGTGGTTGCATTTTGGAAGTGCCAGCTGAAGATGCCTCCAGCTCCAAGCTGCTGTGCTCTCAGAGAAAGAGCTATGGGAACACTGGGAGCAAAGAGCTGGACCAAGGGTTCCCTCAAGTTCTGCTGTCCAGTAGGTGGCCACCAAGTGACGACGCCACAAGAAACAAAATGAAAGCTTTTTAGCCCAGACTGTGCCTTTGCTTTATTGTGAGGCACCAAACACATGCTCTAGTCTTTAAAAGCAAGAAATAGAGAACAAACAAAAGTCGGTCTGCTTTTATTCCACCAAAATAAACTATGTGAGTGCAAGGATTGCAATATTTCTCAAGTATCACGTCCCATGTGTTCTACAAACTGCTACTACTCCTCTTTGCAAAGAGCTCAATTTTTAACACCTGATTTTCAAATTAAACCGGAAAAAAAAAGAAAAAAGCCAACTGTTTTCTTTAGCATAAAGCCCAAGGAACCTTTATCTTGACGATTTCAGTAACAGTCCCGCAAAAACATGTAGAGAATAATTTCAGTATCATCAGAGAAACACCACATAAATTAATCCAGATCAACCAGAGAAAATACCATGTTTGAAGACACAATGCTATACTATAATAAATAATGAGACAATGTCCTAGACTTAAGTTTGCAATCAGTTTACCAAGTAAACCCAAGGGAGATGGAGCTGAGAGCTGTCAGGGTATGCCTGCCCAGGGAAGATATGTTTCTTTCTTTTACATTTCCTTGGCTGTTCTACTGAACTAATCCTATTTGGTGCTCAGAGAAGAAGAAACCAGAACCTCAGACGTACAAAGATGCCATTCTCTTTAGGCCCACCTTTACAATAAACCTTCCAATAGTTACATGTGAGTTTTCCAAGCTCCTTTGAATCACTTCTGAAGAAATCCTTCCAAATGGAAATGCTGACATCTTTATTACAATTAACATTTTGTATAAGAATCTCACATTTAATGGTTCTGCTAGTTACATTCAAAAAAGTACCACAGGTTACATGGAAAATCCTAATTAACATTAAAAAAATGCATATAAGCATGTTTGCCTTAAAATAAAAGTGATAAAACTGCAAATAACCACCATATACAGTTTTACTTTCAAGAAAGGGGCACGCAGAATCATGGAATCATTTAGGCTGGAAAAGACCCTCAAGACTGAGTCCAAACATAACCTAAGTCTTGGTTCATCCGCACATCTTCTAAACACCTTCAGGGATGGTGACTCAACCACTTCCCTGGGCAGCCTGTTCCAATGCCTGACAACACATGCTGATATTGCCCAAAACTGAAGTAAATCCCTCTGCATAGTGTTTGCTACAGACTTGCTCAAGTCCTTTATGCATGCATAGCTACTAGAAAGCCTCAAAGACCTGGGTGGGATTTATACCAACTGAATGAGCTTTATTGCCAAAAATGGCCAACCATGAGATCCAGAAAACCAGAACAGGACCACCATTAATAGACTACTTAGTCAAAATTACCATGACAAAGTACATGGAGACCGTTGACTACATTACAGTCTCTATGACAACCCCTACTTGCAGCTAGTGTATGTGGAGTTGTTAAGTGTCTGATCCACATCTAGCCTTGCATAAATGTGGCTTTGCTCAAAACAATTAGCAAAAATTGCTTCAGACTTCTCATCTGTAGGTATTTTAGCTGCACACTCAAAACAAAGGCAACTTATGAATAAAAATGCAAGTCAGGCTCTGCAAGGCCAACAAATTATGATGATCACACAACTTCCTTGAAAGAGCTGTGGGTTTTTTTGGTTGCTAGTATGACACAGTATGAGTATTTTTCAAAAAAATCACACTGAATACCTTCCTGGGAAATAGGTTAGGAAAACATTTTCTCTCTCTAGCAGCTCTGATTAACTTGTCAAGTGGGTATCTTCCACCTGAGGTGCTCAAGTACATCATACATGTACGTGATATTGCCAATTTTACAAGTAGCAAAACTAAGGGAGAGAGGGAAGGTGACTGTAATGTGTCATACCCAGAAGCTTGCAGCAGAATGAGATTAAATCTACACTTGTATTTCCAAGCAACTTGCTCTCAGTATTGATCATACTGACTGCAAGCAGATTTCTAAACAAAGAACCTGGTGAAAAAAAAAATGCAAAACATCCAAAATGTGTACTTGCAAGACTAAAAAAGACCTCTATATTAAACTGTTCTTTAATAAAATGGACTGATCTCCCTTTCTGATCCACATATGAACTGCAGTTGTTGCAAAATATTCCTTTTGAACGCATCATACACGTCTGCCTTATGTTTAGTAGCAGCAGTATGGAATGCGCTCTCGAAGACATTCTTTATTGCTATAAGCAGTAGCAGACGTGAAGACTAAAAGTGGTCTTAATTTTCAAGCATTCTGCACAGTGAGAACTTTAAAAACACTGGTTTACCTAAGTAGAAACCTCTCTTTCCAACATTCACTTCTCACTTTTGACAGGTTAGAGAGTGAGAATGGGGAAATGAGTGTGGAGGGGTCATTCTAATGAGAGGTGAAAATTACCTTGTGTGTGAGATGGCATCACTAAGACTGTAAGCACTGTTCTCCCTCGTTAGAGGATTGGAGGGTGGCTGACTCTTGCTGTGAATATCCAGGCTCAGTGAAGACTCGGCCTTTCGGTCCATGTGGCTCTCTTTTTCCAATGTCCTGTCTGCAATGGAGACCACCTCGCTAGAGCTGTGCCACAGCGGTGCCACCTTCTCCTTTGTTAGCCCTGTGCGGGGAGATGTTGCTGCTCCCAGGGAGGCAGTGCTGCCGTGGCTGGGTCCGTAGGAAGTGGTGTCGATGCCACTATCCGCTGAAGTCCCCTGAAGGTAGTTGTAGCTGTTCAGCTCCGATTCGGTGCGCTCTCCACTGTCATACCATTTTTCATCACTGTGAGCACTGGAGGCGTTGCTGGAGAGCGTATTGCTGCTGGAATGGCTGGAGTAGTGGCTGTCCGACTACACAAGAAATAACAATCCAAAAAACCCACACTTGTAAGTTTATTTCAGAATTACGGCAGTAAAGGAGGAAATAAACGGTTACAAAAGTCACCACTGCACAATAGGAGCTCTTCTACCTTGAAGTGTTGGATAGATAAATTGAGGAGAATAACAAACTCTAAAAATTTAATTCCAACACAATGCATGTGCTCTGTTCTGGGTGCACATAAAAAGCTCTCATATGGATTTGGACGCCGTGTCTTAACTATTCAGGGGAAGTCAGAGCTGTTTGTATTTTGCCCCAAAATACTTCACACTGTTTCCTTTCAAGCACAGCTCTGCTCAGCCTAGACCAGTGAAACTGGCTGAGTTGCGTAGACTTTGACTTGGTTTAACACTACTAGAACTAATAATTTTCTAATTTTAAGACTCCAGTGTTTTAGAACATGAAGCATAACCCATCCCCAGAAAGTGCACATTATTTTAATAATCCATTTGCCTATCAAGAGGTTAAAGCAGGGTAAAATAACCACTACTCTTCCTGCCACTTTGTGGTAGAGTATATTTGCTCCTCAACAGGAGTGTCCATTGCAAATGACCACTGAAATGCTAATTTAATTAATCTGAAGTTATTTTTCAAAAGGCAGAATTGAAAGAAAGTAAACTTTAATGCAGTGCTTTTAAACTGTCCCATCAGGGCATGCCAGCATCTGGCTAGTTTGTGTGTTTTGTCCGTGGTTACAGTCAACTGTTACGAAGAAACTCAATGTCCTCAATTCCATAGTGGGCATTGGTGGAATATCCCCTTCCATGAAGAATTTCTTGCCATACACTCATCACTGCTTAGTAGCTCACCTACCTTTGGGGTATTTATATCCATCTGACTTCCTTAATTTTAGTTTCCATCTACAGAATTTACCTAAGTTCTGATCATCTATTTAATCAGAACTGAAGGAGTTTTTCAGTAGGCCATTGGCTTGTTTGGTGACCATATGGCCTAGGAATAATGGAAAAGGATGGAGAGGAGACTTAGAACCACGCTTCCTGTTTGTCTACTGGAATTTTAACAAACATGCATGGGCGGAGATCCCAGCCAAATATAAAAAATCAGATATTGTTTCTGTTTTCACTGGAAAAGAGGGAAAATAGACAATAGGTGTATACCAAGAGCATGAAATCTCAGCATCCACGTTTCTTATTATACTAAAGCAACAACTGACAGAAAAACAGGAGGAATATTAAGTTGATCTGGACTCCTAGTTATCTCTAATTAAAATTGCTGCTCTTCATTAAGAACTGCATCACTCCCCCCCATCCATCTGTCCACATAATAAAGATTTACTCTAACAATGACTAAATGACAAGAATGCAAGTATTAGTAATTCCAGTGCTGCACCTTCCACACAAGCTATTGAGTTATGTATTACATCATCATATGGTTAAATACATCTCATGGAAAACAGGTCAATCTAAATATAAAAACTAGTTTGTGCTCCTAAGAGTATGAAGACAGGTGTGTGTTGTTTTTTTTTAAATAATAAATATGTGTTGTTGTGAATTAATAAACTAAAAGCAACAGTGCCAATTGTATTGAAAGAAGAATGCCAGTAAGCAGGAACAAATATCAAAGCCAATTAAAAACTTCCTCACACCTAAATAAATGCAACTAATACTTTCCATATAATCAGGCAACACAGCTCCATATTTTTGCTGATTGTACACATAAATAAAAAAAAAATAATAAAGCTTATTGGGTAATTTAACATTTAACTTTTTTTCTCCTAGTGACTTAAATAATTTTCAAGACATATTAAATTTATGAACATTACAGATTTTATTTCCTCTGTATGTCAATCAGGAAGTGACAGTCTCCAAAGAGGTGTGAATATCTGTGTCTGTGGAGACCAGAAAGGTAGAATTTACCATTTAGACCTTAAACATAAATGAAATAAGACAGTGTGGTTTGTTTTGTTTTGTTTTTTTTCCAGCAGATCTTTCAGACAACGTCTTCCAACAGTGTGCAAAGCAGGTTATGGAAAGTAATAGTTACACCAGATGAGGAAAATGGAGAAATTACAAAAACCAAGAGCAGAATCACTATTCTGTTTCAAAGGAGCAGCTGAGTGTTGCATTATAAAAATGTTAGAAAACTTTAAGTCTCACACACGAGGCCTAGGAATACCTCTCTAAACTTCAACAAATTTCTTACTTATCAGAAGATAACAGGCAACAAGTTGCTGTTCAACTGGCAACAAAACTTTATTAACTAATAAATATTTCCATAGGCTGTGCTTAGCTTCTGTAGGATTCAGGAAACAACGGGTCTACTCTACTGCTGCTTCCATGTTCTAGTAGGGAACAGGGCTTGAGGATTTTTCTTTTTTTAATTGACATTCTAAATATAACTTTGAACAACACTTTTGGTATCAAGAGCTTATAAAGCAAAAGCAAAACATTAAATAACTCCTTTCAGATGACTTACATGACCCTGCTTATTTGGAGACAAGTGAACCACAGGATCCTGTCTCATCAGTCTTCCACTGGGGCTTTCTCTGAAGGACGGCAGGACTTTTGATACCGCTGGGACATGGCAGGTTGGTTCTGCAACACAGCATACAATGATGTACTGAAGAGCACATGCAGCGCAACAAACTAAGAAAATGCGTAACCTCATTTTCCACTGCAATTTTTCCAGTATTACCATTACCCCAAAACTTTAGATACCTAATATGAAATTAATTCCAAATACAAAAATACATATTGTGACAAAACTCAGGTGAGTAAGTAAGGGCCCATTCCTGCCCAGTGTAAATCAGTAAGACTTGATGAAGAGCCAGCAGCCACCATCCTGGCTGCTGTTAGAACCGCCTGAATGGTATCATGCCCCTAATGTCCAACTGTGCTACATTAGAGCAATAAACAGCACAATATTCACATTCAGAGTACGTTGACATTTTATGTCTATATGCACATTGCCTGTAGACAAGAGATTATAAAAAACCTAAACATCCACATTTCCTTAAATTGTAGCCTACGCAAGGCAGGACAATAGCAAAAGTCTACAGAGATCACTTAAATAAATGTTTTTTTTACAGTACAACTACTACACGTATCTCTTGTCAAAATAAAGGTGAGAGTTAAGTAAACATTTTCTAATTGAAGAGACAAAAATAATGTTGAATCACAATATTCCCTTAAAAACTGATGGCTGTGATAGTGGAAACTGCATAGATGTAGAAAAGGAATACTTCTTAAACTAAGCCTGATAAAAGTAGATGGAATTCAAATCACGTGTGTTACGTGGACACTCATAGCAGTGCTCTTTGCCAATTAAACTTATTTTTTTCCCAGGAGATGACTATGTTGGTCTAGAGGGTGTTCAGACATAGCCCGTCAGGTAGGTAATTGCCTTCTCAGATCCCAAGGTCAGTATTTAAAAAAAATCTCTCTCACTTGTGACTTTTACATGTATCTTCTTTCCTGTGGTTACGCAAAACTCTGCACTTCTAAAAATGCTGCTTTTTAAGTAGAATATGTGCTTATGAACAACAAGTACATAAAAATACCCATGGTAATTAGCTACAGTTTGTTCATCTTGATCTGCAGCATTACTTTAAAAAAATATAAAAGGCTTTTTTTTTTAACATTAAAAAAATAATTTAAAAAATTAAACAAATTTGATGCCCCCTGGCGAGTGGTAGTAAGCCTTGTTGGTGCACAAAGAACAAAGGTCTTCTGTAGCTAAGAATGGGACAGGAAGGAGCGAGTGTGCAGAATCCCTGCAAATAATGCCTTATTTATCTTGAGATACATTATCCCAAGTGGAAATGTCTTTGTCATAGAACCAACCTTTGACCTAGATTCAGCAGACTGGCAATAAGGTTTCCAGTCAGAGATGCAGCTTCCAACTGCAACTCCATGAATGCAGGACAATATGCAACAGATAAAACACAGGGATTATGTGTGACTGTGTATATCTCAGCCTTCACCAAATGCTGGAGCCATTTCTTCTACCACAAGATTTTTCCTGTTCTTCTTGGCCTTCTTTATTTATTTCATTAATACGGTGACACCTGACATTGTATAACAGAACTTACTGGCAGTTCCAGTCAGTGCCAGAACCAACACCCAACTGTTGGGTCTGCAACAGTAACGCTGAGCAAAAGATCAGTTTTACACGTGTCGTCACCATCACACAGTACCGAAACATATGTGATTAAAAATTGTTCTGTCAGAATGAGAACTGCAAATCAGTATAATCACAGCTTTCTAGCGAGAAGTGTGGGGGTAGTTGTGAGGGAGGGACTGACAGATGGCTTCAGTATCCAGGCACAGCTCACTGAGGTTGTGAAGGTGTGTGAAAAAAGTACATCTGCAGAACTTGAGGTTGACATTTGCCTGCTGATCTCACTGAACCTTATCTTGTGTTCAACACTAGTCCATTTATATAGAACAAAAGCTGTGATGCAGTAAAATTATGATCTATATGTTCAACAAAAAAAGTATGAAATTGTTTAATCTATGGTAACAAAGTCACAGAAAAGGATCTAGCAATCTTGATCATGGCCATCACGATGAATCAATTTCCTTTGTTGTCAGTCTCATTGGTATCCACTGAAGTCAAGCCATAACTGTTGCAAAAAGTCGATGTGCAAAAACTTCAAATGAAAGTTTAACAATGCAAATTCTCAGTACCCAGCTGTTTTATGTAGTTAATATGTTCCCTCAGCTGACAGCTTAATTGCCAAGTGCAATGAAAATGTATACACTGGTGGAAGGCGATTACCAAGCTATAGATTCACTTAACTATTTAAACTTTAATTGCATTTTTTCTATTTTGTACATAGTATCTCATAGCTTCAACAATCAAACAATCGATTTGCATTTATATAGCACCATTTGAAAGGGAACATCACAAGCACTTTAGACAAACTAAGCAAAAACTAAACTAAGCCAAGTCACTCAGGAGAGTAGGTGAGGTCAAACAAATCCTCAACAGCAAGGCAAATTAATAAGCATGTCTACCCAACTGCTTCTAAAAGGACAGTCTTTCAGGGTAAGAGCATTAAGGTAGATTTAGTCCCACAATCAAATGAAGAACTGAAATCAGTTCTTCCCTCAGGTGATACTCTTAGGCCTCAAGGAAACAGATTGCAGAAGCTAGTATATGCTCCAGACCTAATTATTCATCCTGATGAACAAGGTTAACTTTCAAAGACACTGAAAACACAGTGCTTAAGACAGTTCTCCCTCTGCACAGAGAAGTATTGCCAAAGTCACCTTGTGGTTAGCACCACTTGCTCATTGTAAAGAGTTAATTACCTACCCATCTGGTCAGCGATACTATCCTCACTTCTTTGCCAGCTGGGTGTGGATTTGCCGCTACCACCCAAATCTGATTGCGTGTTCTGCCTGTCAATGGAAGCTGGGGATCTACGGCTAATTCCAAACCTGTTGTAACACCCCAAAAACACAAAGCAGATAATTATTGTAAATAAACATAAATCTCACATAAGCGGAAAAGTGCACTTTAAAGAAGTTAGTGTCAAACAACAGGGCAGACCAATGTATAGCACAACTGCTTGAGGGGCTCATAACGCTTTTCCACTTCATTTTTGTGGCAGCTCTCAGGACCCATTTAGCACCTTTACTGCATAAGATTACAGCACACGATAATTTATCAAACATCTTTGATCAAAAACATCTAGTTACAGAGCATACAATCAAAAAAAAGACAAAAGCATCCAGAAAGAAAATTATTAATTTTCATTTACATAGACATTTACATGGAAACATGATCAGACCATTACATGGCTACAGAAAATTGACCACAGTGAGTAAAACTTCGAAGTTTGGATAAAAGTCACACAGGGAAATGAGGTGTGTTTACTGGGAAAAGATATCAAGGATGGATCCTTTTAATTGGGAAAGGACAACCTTGAACTAGTCAAAGGAAGCATCAGAAAGTTTGTTGGGACAATCCCACGGATCTCAGCTGGTTTCCTGGGTTCTAAGCAAAACACTAGTAAGGTCACACCTAGGTTACGCAGACATATTTGCAAACAACATATATTCACCTGGGACAATAATACACTGCTAAATATTTTAGTTAACCTTTTATAAAGTTGACTGTATTGGTTACAGATTCCCAAACCCTGGGATTTATGAATTCTGTAAGTTAAGTTATTTCATGAAAAAATAATTTGAGTGGACCAGTGTAAACTAAATACAGCTGTAGGAAAGCAGTGAGATGTGTACCTATTGCTGTAGAAGAAAACATACAGAACAGAAGGAAAACAGTGTTCCATGTACTTTGTAAATCCTGCTGGATTAATCAGATGGATTTCAGAAAGCTCAATAATGATGTAGTAAATTCAAGGAGGTCAATCTAATGACAAAAGCAGACACACTGTGTCACAGTGTGCCACACTGAAGTCTACATGCCTTATATGCCTAAAAGCCTGTAAGAATTAAATCTATAATTATCTATTACATAAAGATCACTTAGAAGTCTGTAAGAATTTTAGCTGGGTTCAGAATTAGCAGATCAATCATTAAGAATTTATCAAGAATAATGCATTTCTGAGGCGCCTTCTTTTTCTTTTTATAATCATACATACCCCAAAGGAAAAAAAAAATTCCCAAACTCTATACACACAGAGTAACACCCCAAAGAATTACAAGCTAATATATTCTCTGTATAACAAGGAGCTTTTCTAGTTATGTGTATCTAACAAAATAATGGAAAATAAAATAACTAAACTGCTTTCTACTCACTCTACTAGCTACTGACAGCCCCACATGACCTCCAACATAAAATAGGTATCTGCCCAAATGCTGGAACAAGATCCATGTGGCTATTCCATTTGAAAGTTCATTTACTTGTTAACTCAAATGAACCCACCAAAGCAACATCATATGACTCAGAACAACGAAATCACACTCCCGCCCCTAAAGACAAGGAGACAAACACGCCTGCACATGCAGTACAGCTCCAAAATGTCACATTTTGAAATTTGGGCCTTCTAAATTTTACCCAAACATGACCCTGCTTCCCTTTTGTTCACTGCTCCCTGGTACAGGCAACATATGGTTTGATGACTTGGAAAAAAAGTGAAGAAAACCTGGATATATCTGCCTTCTGATTACAAAGAATTTAAATTGAAATTGCACTAGGTGAGTGATGAACTTGCTTTTCTATTCACACAGGCTAGTTAGCATTTCACTTAATCAAATACTTAAACATAATGAATTCAAGACTAATTCAACAGATGTATAAAAAGTCTAACCACAACATTTCAAAGCTGGTTGATTCTTTAATGAATGCAACACTTCAAAAGCTGATTGGCTCTTCATATACTGATCTGAGGTAATTTTCAAACTTGTAAGACTTTGGGAAGAATATATTTTCATGATAAAATAACTAGAAGTTGGTATCTAAAGGAAAAAGCCCAAATCCCAAGTGTGATGAAGTTGCACTGCATCAATATTTTACTTTCTATACATTGTCCTCTTACCTAAACCCCTAATGTTCATATGTATAAAAGCAGTCAATTTTGCATTTGGCACATTTTACGATATGGGATCTTTTTTCCAAGATTGGAAATACACAAACCCACAATGTTTCTAATTTTACTTCATTAAAATGATTGCTCTACTAATGGAGCAGCAGGAAATGTCTTTGATGTTTCTACACGAACTGGGCTATTTAAAACCAGAACAATAAATGCAGGTGGTGCTATATTCTATGCTGCTTAAATATATAGCCCATTAGAGTATGGAGGAAGGAACCCAAAAAAAACTCAAAGGGAAAAAAAAAAAAAAACAACACAGTGACATTGTTTAAATATACATTTATATGTATGTGTCATAAGAAAAAAGTAATTATTTCGGTATTTTTTAATTTCATTGTTACATTCTACAGCCATTTATTACATATATGTACCTTCAGGTAAATGCAGGATAAGTATACAAAACAATCAAGACCAATCTGGATATTTTTGAAAGTAGTGAAATTTTTGCCTATACCCAGCTCAGGACACAGACCAATAATCTAGAAGAGACAGCAGTTACTGCTTTTACCGATGTCTGACAAGAGACTGGACTCACACCCATGCTGCCAGTCATTTAAGTCTCACAGACTTTTCAAAGCTGTCATATCATGCAATAAGAATGAAATGTAAACACAAATTATGCAGGAGAGATTTCTGGCACTGGGATATCCCAGTGACTGGCACATGGGAGCCCCAGCTTTGGAAGGTGACCTTCAGGACACAGTGCCTCCTTGTCTGCATACCTACTCCTGCCCATCCTTCTAACACCTGAACAATCAAAGGCTACAATATCTCTCCCCTATTTGAATAACATGTACAGGTTTTCCCTATTTTAACAACACATACAGGTTAATTGCTGACCAGCTCTACCTGGTACATTGAACATCACTACAGAGCTGCCCTAAATCTGTTGAGATTCATCTGAGAGACCAGAAGATGCACATGAAACTGCAAAGATTTTTAGCAGTGTGACAGACATTACTTTGTTTACTGAGGCAAGGGAAAGTTTCCTTCATAATTACATTTTTTTGTGTTTTCCATTTAGCTGGCAGAAAATGGTTAGAAAGTGCCGAGTAAATATGATTCATGTGTACAAGAACAGTATGGGAGGCAAAATGTTCTTCCTATAAGAACAGAAAATAATAGTCAGTAACTGAAGCTTAGTAAATAACTTTACTTTTTTAAAAAAAGCATCCAATAAAGAATATGCAAAGTTCACGTATTAATTACTTCTTTCATTATTCCACTTAACCAGTGTTTCCCTGTACCTAACTAAAACCTCAAAACCAAAAAGACTCTATATGCAAGGTTTCTAGGATACATCTCTTTGCTGAACTTGCAAAATGCTTGCAGAATGCTGTAGTAAACATATGTGTATAATTAACTTAAAAGATGGAGAAGGGTTGGGATGGGTGCTGATGTGCTCTGAGGCCAATTCAAAACAAAAACCCCACCTGATGCCTGAAAATCCCTTCCTAACCCAAGCAGTAATAGTTGTGATAATCTAAGGACATATGGCAGCAATACCTTTTTTTGTAGAGCAAATGACGTAGTTGGAAAAGAGCTGACAAGATATTGGGAGCACAAGCTGCTCTTCAGAATTCACATAAGTGCTGCTGGCATGGATGTGCCAGGAAGCCTGCAGTGTATAAAGAGGTTAAGTGCTTCTTCCAGCTGCAGAGCCCTGGACACACTTCTATTTAGTTTCCTTACTGCAAAGTTTAATGGGTTTAGAGCACATCTCCTTGTGTCAGTAGGACTTGAGCATGAACTTAAACAATGGCCTGAACAGGCCTGTTAGTCTCACAAGTCAAAGCCTTCATGTAGGTTTGCAGCAGAGAAGAGACGGCATCTTTGGAAAGCCACAAACTGAGCTGCAAGGACAAATCTTCAGCGCCCTGGGGCAAGAAACAGGACTTGTTCAAAAACACATGCTCAGAACAGTGTTCTCTGGACTGACATGAGCAGTGCCCCGCTACAGGCACCTGAACAGGCAAAAGATGGTGCCTTTTACTAAGCAGCTCCTGACAAAGGTATTTAATCTTACTAATAATATATTTTTTAAAACAGAGAAAGAGATACCTTCCACTTGATAAAAGACCCAACCCAGAATGAATCACACACAATGACCTGCTATGTACTCAAGAAGACTTCAGAGGGAAGCTCAGCAGTGTGAACTATCAGCAGTTTTGCCCCTTATCTTCTTTATAGGAAGTAATTTGGAATGTGGCCAACAGCTTTCCTGCTGCCAATTATTTTTTTCCCCTACTTGGAGAGGCTTGATTTATTGCTCCCTTCAGTGCTCTCTGAGAATGACACAGATTTAATTTCTTCCTGTGCAAGTTGCTCCTTACATTGACATTGGATCACTTCAGAGAGTTTGAAGATTTCTGGAAAGTTGGAAGAGCGTGCCTTAAAACAGGATGACTGTGAATATGTGAAAGAGATGCTAGCTTTGGATTAATTAGCACTTTTGTGCCTACACATCTGAAGTCTTAGTTGCACTCAACACTACTTTGCTTCAACTACTAGCACAGAATGCTAAAGTCCCAAACCTTTCACTTTTTTAATTTTAGAATCTCAACCTGTGAAATGAAGCAATTTGCAACATGAAACCAGTAGCTTTAATGAAGATTTTTAATACATAAAGGTTCCTTTGTATCATAACCTGAGCAATTGTAGACTAGGATCAGAGAGAGGTTAAGTAGCAAAGGGAAGAGGTGGAAGCAGGGTTTTTTTTAAACTTCTTCAAGAAGCATGACAATGATATTTGAGAATAAACGTGTTTTTAATGCGTGCAAATGACAGCTGACAGGAGGCTGTCTAAGCACTCCTTTAGTTTAACATACATACATTACAACAAATGGAACAGAGAACAAAAACCCCGCCTGAAAAGAATACGAAAAAAGTCTGGTGCCTACCCTTCTGGCATAGATTTTTGTCTGTATGTGCCCCCACCAGATCCAGTCTCACTTGAGGATGATAAGTTGCTTGGAGAATTGCGGCACTGCTGCGATCTTGCTAAGGCAATGGATGAAACCGTGACGTAGACATCAGAACCTGGAGACAACCTGTTCAGGGCAAGTGAACCAGTCAATCAGCAGTATCAAACAGCAATATCATAGTGCAAAGCATGATGGACAACATCATGCAAATCATCACATCAGCAAAGAACATGGCACCATGGAGACAGAAATGAAGTCAGTTGAAGGATCAGACATTTTCCCCTGATTAATCTGTTGGGAACAGTGGAAAGTCAACTGTACAAAGCTGGATGCAGGGAGTAAATACAGAGGCAAGCGTGGGAGGAAAATGCCAGGACACACTGGGAACACGACCCAGTTTCTGAAGTCCTGATTTGGTTTTACAGATTGCTTATAAGGAATAATGGAGCATGTCATTCCTCACCCAAATACCAAACAGAACAAAATATTTCTAACTCTCTGTCCTGGTTTTGTTAAAAACAAGTTTCTCTTTCAGTGAATTTTGCCTGTCAGCTAAAGCCTTCATATTAACTGCATTTTCCTGGAGAACCAGACACATGTTTTGGTAAACCTAGCAATGGAATGCAAACATATTGACAAACATGGATGGACATCTCGTGAGAGGGGCAACGAGAAACCGGTGACCAAGAAACTGACCAAATGTGTATAACATTCCATTCACGTGAATACTTCATATAAAAGTGGGAGATCACGAGGATCTCGTCCCTTTTGCCTTTTTGCCTTTTCCCTTCTGCTTATGGCCGACATTAGGAGAGGACCTTGCTAGTCGTCCCTGCGAACTGAGGCCTAGTGACAGACTGAATCCAGCTCCACTTGGTTGCAGAGTCTAATCCAGGACTTTGGGTGCCGGCTCTGCAGTTGCTGAGACTTTCAAGATTGGTTTTGTATATTTTGTATTATTTTCTCTATTCTTATTAGTAGCATTAGTAAAACATCTTTAATTTTTTCCAACTCTCTTCTCTCTGTCCTTCTCTCCCTCCCGATCGCCTGTCCTGAGTGGGAAGGGGGGAGAGGGAGGGGCAAAAGGGAGAAGTAGGGGGGGGGGGGCGGGGAGAGGAGGTTAACAATACATCTGCCAGGGTTTTATTGTCACCCCGCAATCTAACCCTCGACACTCTCAAAACAAACTCTTGCCTGGAATTTAAACTAACTGTAGTAAGCTGTCTATGCAAAATCTTCCAAGAGCATCAAGCTTACCTCTATGCCACCAAACTTGCCCACGTTATATCACAAGGGCTAAAAAATGCATTTTTTTAAAGACAGACTTTAAAATCCCCCCCCTAGAAACTTAACGTTCTAATATAAAACTATCTCAACATATCAGAACTCTGTTTGAAAATACAGACCTGAGTCATATTAAGCTGCCTTCTCTTAGAATAACCACACACCAAATAAATGTGCTAGAAATGCAACACATGCACCTGGGCAGAATGGCTAGAAGCAGCAGGCTTGTACTGCTCAACTTGTATATCCTGTTCTGTAGTTGAATGCTTTTTCAGATCATTTTCTGCTTTGTGCATTTTGTTTCCCAAACCCCAACTGAATTGCTGCTGGTAGCTAGTTTTTTGTTCTACTCAGTGGTGACTGAAGCTATTCAGAACTTCTGCAGTGATTTAAGTGGAATTTGAATTAGACCATCCAGGAACATCAAAATCCTCCTGTGAACACAAACCTTTACTCATTTTAATTAGGAAAAATATGATAACTTACACAAGTTAAATAGCAATTTTACATTTAAAAAAATGCATATTGACTTCAATGAAAAATACAGATGGTTGCCTCAGTACACAATTTGGGTCCGGGGATTTACAAGATCCTAGCCTAGCCACTTAATCTGTATCTGTAAAGAGTGGCAGATTTTAATCAGCTCTCACCACAATATTGTAAGGACTTGAGAAGTTCAAAAACTCTTTTGAAAATGAAAAAAAGCATTGCATGACTAATGTTACTTATATATGTCTATATATCTAAAGAGAGTGCGTGTGTGTATAAATATATATCTATATCTCAAATGTGCTTTTTCTCCCCTCAGTATTTTGCTAAAAGGCAGTGCACTAACAAAATCTTAAAAGGAAGGAACAGTAGGACTGGACCAAACATGTTGATCATCTGGAATTTCATAAAGCACATATCACAAATAGTAACTCATTTACCCAGACAGGAAATGAACGATCAAACACCCAAGTCTCACAAGCACCACACTAAATCCAGTAATTCCTTTTTAGTCTACCAAACTGAATTTAACTTATTTAACATTTATCAAGCAACAATTCTGAAATATTTGGTTGCAACAAAGACAGTTCAAGAGTTGGAAACTTGAGAAGCCATGAGCAAAGCAGTTCATTTTCCCAGCAGAACTCTTATGAAGAGAAAAAAAAATAGGTCTACCAACAAAAAGATGTGCTTTCAATAGCACTCACCCATCTGTATAGGCACACACAGTTCAATTCAGTTATACTTGCAGAGCAATACGCAGTTTAAAAGTATGACCTTTTTTCCCAATACTAAATTACAATTTATGGCATGGAAACCAATTGCTTCTCAAATAATTTCTGTAAAACAATTTCCTGTTGGGGAATGCTTACATTTTCACTTCAAATCCAGCTATGCCTCTTCTTTAATTCCTGTGCCTTACCAAAAAGTGACAACACCGTTCAGAAAGAACATCAAGATTTCAGAACTATGTCAGAGAGTTATAACTGATTTACAAAGAAGAAAGACCTCAAGGGCAAACTAAATTGTATTATAAATGTGGCCTGAAGAACAGCAATGAACAACCAGACATTTAGGACATCCTATTATTTAAAGCAGCAATACATTTTGTTGGTACAGTTCACAATAGCACCAAAAAGCCATTAATAGCAAAATATATTAAGTTGATGTGAAACGTATAAATAAGACAAGAGAACTTTAGAGTAAATTAGTTCGAATTGACTTTTTGGGCTGCTTTGAAATCTGTTGATGAAAGGCACTTCCCAAGAAGAAAGGAGTATTGTGTTAGCAGTATGTCCCTATAGTTAAGATATTTGGTGCTTGTCTTTTATTTATAATTAAAATCCAAGCTAAAACAAGCTATTATCTATTTCAAAAGACAGCTTTAAAAAGAATTTCCAAAATGTTTAAGTGCATGACTGCCATAATTGAATTTAAAAATAGGCCAAGCGTCCATTGCATTAAACAGATACAATTACACTGCAGTCAATTGAACTGGGATTATACCATGCATGATTTAATTCTAACAGATCTTGCTCATCCTGAAAGGACTGGTTGAGTCTTGCCAAGTATGGGAAGAAAATCTTCTTTTGTGAAGGCAGTGAGTAGGATGGACAGACATTTATTTTGTTTAGCATGACAACACAGACATCAGAAGCATCCATCTTGCTCTTAATAAATTAATTTCCATGTTATTAGTTATAATTTTCCCCATGTCTTTAGTATGCATAGGCATCTAATATACACATCATAAGAAAAACGTCAGTCTAGCACACTTTGTGCCTGCGGCCTGAAGCAGTCTTCAGTTGTAGGATGACCCACAGGTGCCTCCTCCCTTAGGACCTCTGCCCCACGCAGTTTGGTTTTGTGATACAACTTCTCCTGCAAGAGCCGCACGGCTCAGCAGAGAAGGTGGTGCGGGCCGGCAGAAGGGAAGGGGCGGCCTTAGAGTCAAGGCATCACTGCGCTGACTTGGCAAACAGAATCCTGCTCTTGCTCTTGCTGCGGCACTCCAATATCGCCACTGGCACATTTGTTAAAGAAAATTTTCCATTCATTGTCACTAATCGCACGTTTCTCAAAGGCCTTATTTGATTCCAAAGCCTGATTTACTTCTGAGATTTAAACTTACCAAAGTAGCTGAAGTCAACTGAAGCTGTAATTTGAATATATAAAAAATTAACAATGCTGGGCACACTTCCAAATACAAGATGCCTAAAATAGGACACAGCAAATGATCAGAACATAATTTCTCTCTCTGCCTTTGTTCTTAATCTGAAGAGGGCCAATGACATCTCTTCTCATGCAAGAGTTTTGAAAATTAAGTTTAATTAATACCCATGAAGCATTCAGAAACTATAGTAATGGGCACCACTGTAAAGCTTTGAGAGGAATTAATAATTGCATCTTTACAGTAGGATTTGAATACCATCCAGTAAATAAGGGATAGAGTAATGAAGAGGAAAATAAAATATTAAATAGCTCTTCTTTAATGAGCTGCATCCACTGTGTGAACTGAATGAGGCAGATGTCCTCTATTAAAAGAATTTCTCATAACTTAATCAAAGGAAGTATCAGAAAATATGATTACACAAGAGTTCTGAATAAAATCGCACAGCAAATCTTAATTCTGGCATGTTTACTTTCCACGTATTTGATTTTTGCAACCCTGATAACACTGTGAGATGTAACAGTTCTCTGAAAACACTGATTCAATGCTCTCACATTAAAAAGGAAACAAACCATTCAAAAAGGAAAAACAGAGCATTAGCAATTTTGGGGAAGGGGATAGCAAATGAAACAGAAAATGCAATTATGCTGTCATATTGTACCTTCTCACAACACGCTGTATACTTTCTCAAATATTTTTCTTCAATTTGATCATTGCATTTCAGAAAACACGTATTATAACAAGAAAAGATAGAGGAAGGCAACAGGATAACCAGATGGCTTTTGCATGAAAAAAACAGTGAAGAGGCCATACGGCTCTAGATTATAGAGAATATCATCATATCTGCTCAAATCTGTCCAAACGTGAATTATATTGGATCAAGCAAACAAAATCATTATTCATTATGCCTTATGACAAAAAAAATAAGTAGGAGACCTGGAACTATCAAGAAACCAATTAGCAGGTAGCTGGATGAGAAGATCCCATCCACAGCTGTTGAACACAGCAGAACAGCTGCATCTGGCTCTGGGTGACCTTACAGAGCAGCCAGCAGGGAGCTGGTGAGGAGTCTTCCTTTACACCCTAAGCATTCCTTATGCTTTTCCCTGGTCCCTGCTGATGGCCACTGTCAAACAAGAGACCAACTCTTGACATGACAAAGCATGGCACCTCTCAGATGTTTCTGGAATACAAGAGTTTGGCCATACAGCCAGGTGTACCAACAAACCTTTGATTTTCCACTGCTACATCCAGCTCTAGGTCCTGGTGCCAGTAGGAAACGCATAATACATAATCTCATGTTAGTATGTGTTTTAATTTGAAGAATTAAACAAGTTACGGAAACTTTAGAATACAAATCTTCAAACCCTGTGAGGCAGGCAACTGACATGCTACATCACTCACTTGGCAGGTGGCAAGATGAGCACAGACACTTGCTTGTTCATATTAGGAAAAACGTCACTGATCCAAGCTAAACAGCAGCAGATTAGGGTATTTATATAATATGGGAACAGTTTGAACTAGAATCTATCTGCAGGAATTAACCTATAAACTACTGCTGGCACACTTACTGTTGCTGACTACACACAGGCATCGTTCAAAGAATTACGAAGTTTTAGGGCAAGACTGTGCTTGAAAGTCCTTGGTAAGACCTAATACCAATCTTAATGAATATTGTTTTAATACTTCCATACTGTGGAATTTTACAGCCAGTGCCTAACTGCAGTCATGCCATAATTCACTTTTTCATTTGGTTTAAAATCTTGACTGTGCTCAGAAATTTTCTAATTGCGGCCTTGAGCTTTCATCCAGCACAGCACTGAAGCGCACAAGTCCCCCAGTGTGCCTTGCTCACTAGATTTCTCACTTTTCAAATGTTTGTTGAATCAAGTTTTAGTTAAGACTGGTTCCAGTTTTCAGCAAATTAAGAAGATATTATCATCTAATGCTATCTTATGTCCTTTCCCTGCACATTTCTTTCTTAATAAAGTCTGGAAACAAAGCATACGAAATAAAAACTGAAAATTGAGCGGGGAAAAAAAATATCAATAATATCTTCTCCAATAACATTAGCTCTAGCATACTTCACATATATATGCTTTATGGTTGTTTTCCTTAATGTATCACACTGATATTTATTCTGGGTTATAGGCTATGTAGTGTCCCATTTGGACTAATTAATGTCATGAAAGAAGCCATAACTTGGAATTTACTGCATTTATATTATTTGATTTTTCAGTCTTAATGTTGCAGTAACATTAGAGATTTATTTTAAAATTTATAAAGTTTTGGGTTATGTCTCCTGCCCACAAATGTGCAGATCAATCATGAATACATTCAAGAACCTGGAATACTATGAGAAATAGGGAGAATTTTAGTATAAGCCAGTGAGTTGGATGCATGAGAACAATCCAATGAAGACAAATTTAAGCACAGGATTGGGCACTTGCCTGTCTTCTCAGGATCATGGACTGCCAGGCTCCCACCTACAGCAGCAGTCTCCATAAGGAGGCAAGATGATTTCACGTATGCAAAGCGAAAAGCTCCTGTTCTCAGGACTGGTAATGCAGCTTTTATTTATTTTTAACATAGTTAAATGGAATAAAGATAAAATATCAACAGGGGTCATGTTTGTAATCCTGTTAATTAGAGAGCCCTTTGTGGATCACAGGGACCACCATTTCTAGATCTCAGTACCCACAACTACCAGGTTACCCTTGGTCCTCCATCTCTCCAACCAACCGAGAGCTGAGCAAAGAACAGATCACAGGGAGCAAAGCGCAGCAGCATTGCTGCCACCTGTGCCAGAACACACAGATTCCAGCACCTCCTCACAGGGATCTTTATGCTATGGGAAGTATGAAAGTTAGCAGTGAAAATTTAAATTAGACAGTAATTAAGAGAGGCTATGAAAATCTCACCTGGGTTGATTTTAGAGATTTTATACAGTAAGGACAGAAGTATCTGAGTTTCCCCAAAAGCACTTCTTTTATCATGCAGAGAAAAGACAAATGAAGCTTGGAGCGAGCTTATTGTTTGTGTGTGTTTTTCTGGTTTTGTTTCTCGCCCTCCCCCCACTATTCCTTTAAAATGACAAAAATGTATTTTTCTTCACTTTAACTGGAAATATGTTAACCTTATGAAGCTGCTGCTATATTTAAACTTGATCCAGCCAACAGTAACATGCTTAGCAGACCAAAAAGATAAGAGAGGAGCCATTTTTCAGGCATCAGAAAAAAACTCCCAGCCAAACTTAAAAGCTACTTTGATTATACACTTTTAAGGATGAAAAGATCCCATAGGATCCTTTTTGAATAACAATAAAAAATACTTAAAAGAATGTCTAGAGGAGGAAAACCCTAGCTATATACCTTGAAAATAATGGAAATGAACAAAGTTTCACTTTTTGAAAACAAATACTGAGTATATGAAAATGTAATTTTCACTTTGCAAACATTTGTCAGGCCATAACCCTCTCTAGAAGCATCCAATAACTGGATAAATCCTGGATGCTTTAGGCATGCAAGGCTGCCCACATAGAATTTTATGCACAAGAAAAACACAGTTAATAATACTGCATTTCTCAGTACAGCCAAAGGCTCATGCTCCTCGGCACAAGGAGACTTGAGACTCCAGACAAAACTCTTTGGTTAATACCATGAAGAGATGGAAGTGCCTGTAAAAACCTGCAACCTAAATGAATTTTACCTTCTGCCACTGCCTTTAACTTTGTGCAGGTATTACTGCACTTTCCATTGTTGCAGAGTGAGAGTCTACAGCACTGGAGAGAGCAAAAAAAACCCAACACCCCAAGTTCTACTCCTTCAAATTCAGGATCTGTCCATCTTCAGCTGTAACAGACAGATATGGACTGAAGCCATGCAATTTTTATGTTGGTCCAAATACACCGTTAGAGAGCTAAGTCCAGTGTCTCACTGGCTTCTGCAGCCTTTTTCACAGATAATCTCATCAAGTTGTCTGTGAAATTATTATTACTGCTTTCAGTGTTGCAAATTTTCTTTTGCAACTCACACTGATGGGAGCTTTAAGTTATACATCTCTTGAACTTACATAAAGCCACAACGGGGGGGCACTCTCTAATCAGTTTGAGTGCAGAAGTATGATAGTGTCTAATGAAAAAAAAAAAAGTCCTTAGCAACGATTATAAATTCTTAACAAGGTGTCCTACACAGTCGTTTCAATTTCACCTTGGTAGTTTCTTAGTCTAGGCTGTACCGTCTTTGAACATTTTACTTCTTATCCCCAGTTCTTCAGGATGTGAAAAATCCTTTAATTTAAATTATTAGAATCCTCTTAAAGTTTTCTATAATATGCATTTTATTTCCACTGCTCTATATATCCTTCAGTAACATAAAGCACAATCTCTACAGGTTTTTTTTTTAAGGAATTGTCCAAAATAAAAACCAGAAGCTATAAGCTTGTTTCCCTCAACAGATGTTTTTGCAAATGCAGACACAGTGGCAGATTTGTGTAGATAATCAAAACAACGCCAATTCATTAGAATACTATAAAACACATTTTTTTCCATGACAGAATGCAAATAGTGTGACAGGATGTGCTCAATACATTTACATTAACAATAATTGCTTTCTTGTTTGTTGAGCGCACACACAGAGAAAACACAAAACAAGACAAAACCAAAAAACAAACAAACCCCAAGCCACCCTGGAAAAATGCAAACTTAAAATAACCTCTTCGAGCTTAAAAAGTCTGAAAACTTCACAATCAGATAAATATGCTTCCTGTGCCGGTCAGAATTTTCTTGCTGAACACCCCGTTAGATGCTATTTCTGCCTTGTGAGCTTCAGGTGATTCTGCCCAGTCCATGAACAAGCTAAAATTTCCATTCATTTCTTCGAAATGCAGAAGTTCATGAACACTTGGATCTAAAACTTTGACTGTAACTCATGTAAAACTTAAATAACAATACAGTATTTTTGGAATACCATCCAACACAGGGCCACATAGCCTAACAATCCTGTAACACTTCATTTTGTGGTTAATCATGCCAGGAAAGGTATTTCCTTTTGGCTAATGTTTTGCTCATGTTCACGTTACCTTTTAACTAATTAAAGTCTAGATTAAAAGCAGTCTTCAGATACTTAGATAAATCTATAGTGCTTTTTTTCAGACAAGACTCTGTGCAGCAATAAAAAGCCATTTGTGAAGAAGACACATACCTCCGGCTCTCCAGCGGGCGCCCATCACTAGAGATGCTTCGGGGGATGTTGGCTGCTCGTTCCGGCGGTGGCATTTTCCCTTCTCCTTTCCCAGCACCAATCCTAGATGTTACTGGACTTTGCATTTGGGATGGTACCTGAGTCACATGAGGCCCCTGTCCTTTGCTTGCATTTCGTTGCCATTTGTTATTATTTCTGAAGGGAAATTTGAATTCATACGACATTCCTTCATTCACTTTGTATTCCATCACTGGCATACAGTAGTTTTCTGAAGAACTCCTGGAAATGAAGAAATTTAACATGCTGCTGCTATTAATAAATTAAATAAATAAATAAATATGTCTCCTGTTCACAAGGATAGAGATCTGAAGACAGAGCTGAATCAATTCTACAAAACAGTAAATGTAGTATTTTGGTTTTTAGAAACATGTATTTAACAAATTTTGATACTCTTTATCTGATTACTGGGTTATAAAAGCTAAAAAATCTGCCAGAAGGGTATCCTCCCTTTCCTAATTTGAAAAGTCATGCATTTTAGACAAATGAGACCTGAAATGTTTGTTCTTTTTGAGATAAATCTTTCTGATGCACAGATATCCATGAAAAGACAAGATTACCGTGAAACAATGCATTACACTTTATTTTCAAACATATTTAGCTTTGGAGAACCTCAGTTGATAAATCTGTACATTATGAAAACAAAACACTTGCTAAAAATCGTAGATGCCAAGCCCGAAAGATGCCCTTTGCTTTCTGAGGACATACGGGAATCAGACAGCACAAAAACTGGAGTAAAACAGGATATAAACTAATGCAGTCCACGTAAGACACAGGACAAACTCCTGCATATATTTAAAATGAGAGATTTGGAAAGTAGATGTGACCTTCATCTTCTGTGAGGCTAATTCTGGTATTTCTCTTGACAAACGTATATACCTCTACTTAAGTGATTTTTTTATTGTGATTACTTGATCTACACAGACCAGTATCCAACGAGAAGGAAAAACAAACAATCAGAGCAAAATTTTCTAGCTCTTCCTCCAAGTGATTACACCGTTAGTACTGATAATTATCAATATCTCTTGCAAGCAAAAATCCAAAACAAAACAGATCACGTGTTATCTGGCTATGCAGACATCACCAAGTGGTGCAGTCTAACAGAAGCAGACAAAGTGAAACAGTCGGTGCTGAGGTCTTGCTGTCTACAATATACACATTTTGTGGTTTTCCTTTGGCCTATGCTCTGGTCTTGACCTGCAAATGAAATTAGCAGTCGGAAGGCACGAGGTGTGCTTCTGAAGTACGTGTAGTTCAGCTTCACCTGAAAGGAAATGTTTGTGTGCTCCCAGGACACTCTGATGTGAACCACCGCATGGTAGTTGGGGATGATCAGCAGATTTGTTTTCAAAGTCCCCTCACAACCTAACTAAAATCTTGATACCCTTGTTTTTTCTATTTAACGTCTCTGCTACTGTTTTCCTTGTGACTGTACACTTCAATAGTTTGGGTCTCTTTTTTTTTTTTTTCCCTTCTTTCTTCAGACACATTATAGTCACATTTTAAGAAGCAAGAATACACCATCTCCTCTTGCTGCTTTGTCCTTAACTTCATGGTCAGCAACCAGTCCACTAAATGAGTTCAGTGGCAATGTTTTAGTGACTGTCTTTTATTAGAGATATAACCATAACAAGGTCTGCCTCTGGGTAAGGGCATTAGATTGTGCATCAGGGTATTTGGACCTATTTTTGTATCTGCTACTGACCTTGTACATGTGCTTGTGGCAAGTCACCTTATCTAACGGCACCCCTGCTCTTCCTCCAACTTAATGCCAATCAATTTATTAGGATAGGGACTGCTTCTTATAGAAATGTATTATACCAAGCAGAACCGATCTTTACTTTAGTTATGGTCTATAGAAGATACTGTAGTAGAAATATTGAATGACCTCCAGAGGACACACTGAAAGGACTTCAATTTTGGAAAAATGATTGTCAAAAGAGAAATTGCTTTGTGCAGATACTGAAGTCTCTAGTAAAATACATAGAATAGCTACAAATTCAAGACAGTTCCTAAACCTTAATGGTTTTAGACATAGCAAGCAGGATAAAGAGTTGCTTTATGAAATGTTATAACTGGGTAATAACCCACCATGAACATTTGCTCACTACAAGACAACAACAAAACTCACTGATGCTGACTACACTATTTCAAAAAGTGCAGTAACTTCTCCTATTGCTATGTGTTTGGATACACTAAAGCTAAGCCTGCTTTTGGCTGTACTTAATATAGTTCAGGAATAATAGGATCTGTGCTTTCCACATAGATTTTTCTGCTCTAATCCTTTTGCTATGATTGCAGCTGAACTTCCATTTCCTCAGGCTGCTAAATACTGTATAAAAGCTTTCCAAATACCTCATGGGTGACCTTCTGCCATTGCTCATTTTAATCCCTGACATGTATTCAATTTTCCACTGACAACTAAAGGACAAATAAAACTTCTTTTCTCTCTGCTCCTGTTTTGCAACCAGTTAAAAAAGGAGTTAATATGGCTCACAGTGAAAACAAACATGGATTCTTCTTTTACGCAAGTACAAGGTCTTTGCTCAGAGACACAATTTCATATCAATGTAATAAATATGCACGTAAGCTCAGCCCCAACCTAAAATATACAAAGATTTAGCATCTACCTCTACAAAGATAATGCCTGATTAGAAAACTGCAGCACAAAACACTGTCTCAGTCTCATAATGCAAGGAACACAGTGATAACTGTATTTGCTTGTTCTTAGCAAATCTAGCACAAACTTTGAGCTAGCTTGCAGGCAATTTTACTCTATTAAAGATCATTCCATTTAAATTATATAGCATTTTCAAGATACTAATACAGGATGTCAGGAATATCAGAATAACATTCAACGATGCGGCTGAGCAGTACAAATTCTAAAAAGCTTTCACGTGAATTCCAGAAAAATAGAGGGACTTAAAGTCCCATTTAGAAAAAAACCACGTATTACTGTTTCTTTATGATCAAGCAATATTTTAAAGCTATAAAAGCAATAACACAGTTGACACAAGCCTCAGGCTTAAAACGGATAGGAAATAAGAGAGATGCCTCAAGACCTACTACTGAGTAAAGAAGAACTACAATTTGCAGCAATTTGTCTGGCTAGATCCATACCTTTGATATACTTTCATCATTTACAGCTTTTCTTATTTGTGAAAGTAGAAGAATGTAAGTCTATTTATTCAGAGCTTTCAGGAATTACATCGACAGACATTGCAAATTACTAAATGGGAAAGTATGGAGGGAAATGTACAATTAATTTTGATGCATCATAAATACAAAACAGTCAACAAAAGCTGTTTGATTTCCATGTTAAATTCCATGGAATTTAAAAGATACACAAGGTTCTTCACATATTTTATTAGACTGTGGTATTCCATAAATATTTTGTGGGGCCTGGAGTCTGAATATAAGCAATTTTTTCCTGCCCTCTTCTTTCACCTTTACAATACTAGATGCTGTATTATAACTATGTCATGGTATTTGGAGGTTAACATTTATTCTCTTGTATTTCTTTCCCCACCCTGACCCCACAAATCAATATATAATTTCAAATCAAATGTAGCTATTACACAATACCTGCGCGGTGTGCAGTCCTCATACGGAGGGACGATAACGACCTTCACTGTTACTGATGTTCTCAGAAGATCAATCATTTGCTCGTGGCTGAGAGTGGCCACAGCCACCTTGCAGATCTCCACCAGCCGGCTGCCTTGGCGCAGACCTGCTTGCCACGCGTAGCCGTAGGGCTCAACATCTGCCACGATGCCTTCATAGTTCACGTGGAAGCCAAGCTGACCCAGACCGTTCCGACGCAGAGTCATTTCCACTGTTTCGCAGCCCTTAGACACAAGCTGACAATTGAAATGAAGACAAAGCTTAATGCAAGGAGAGATCTTCAGTGCTAACAGAGGCTTAAGGGCTCCATTTTTGTACAATCAATCAACTCCCAAGACCAATGGTGGGACACGATCAAGAAATATGTATCTCAGTCCTGGGTACATAATCAGCTGAAATGTGTGTTGTCACTGAAACGAATATTTTCAGTACAGTCTGGTTATCCAAGTTCTGCCTTGAAGCTTTTACTGAAACCACAGGAATTTTAGAAGATACATGGCAGCACACAATAGAAAAACACATGGTGTTATGCAAGCATCTCTACTTCATCTTTTATGCATTAATAACCAAGCAACCACTCTACATTTCTGGCTGTTTCAGTAAACTGCAAGACTACTTTCAGTCAGAATGCGGTGGCGTACAGTTTCTAGGCACAGTGCAGTGGAGTCTGTGCCAACTCTTCCATGTACCATGAGAGCAATTTAACAGTGCCTGGTTTTCCCTTTTTCCTGGTCATTATACAACTACAGTTGTGAAATTACAGGAAAGACAGTGAAACATAACACATTCTTTCCTAACTTAACTGGATAAAAAATGAGCACAGACAGATGTTTTAAGAACAGATAACATGATTCACTGTATTTTTAGTTTATCACATGCATTCAGAGAATGAATATCTGAAGGTTGCAATAGGGTTTGGGACTGCACCCTGCTGACAACATAATAAGTCAGTCTCAAAGATATTACAACTTCATCTGAAACAAGACACAACAAGTCTATAAAAACACAGAAAGGGAAGGAAAACAAGGAAAAGAAATAAGGTGACATTTCTGTACTTACTGTGCAGGAGCAATTTATGCACCTGAAGGCTCTGCCTTTTTTTTTTTTTTTTTTAATATATAGAGGCATTTTGACACACACAGAGCCAGCTGAGGTTGCCTGATATGTGATAAAAGTGAAAGCAATATTGGATTTTGAGAAATAAAAGCAGGACAGTCCTTATAGATGTCATGATAAACAATTAGAATAGTTTTAGGGATCTCAAGCATTACTTAAACGGAAGCCTTATTTGGCAGCAGGGCAAGAGAAGAATGTAAAGAAGGGGAACCAAACAAGAAAACACATTCTAACCTCCAGCCTTTTGACGATCTCTTTGATATCATCAATGTTGCTGATGAAGCTCTCCAGAGAAACACATTCACCTCTCTCATAGAATATTTTGATATTTGTGTCGGTTGAAGTCCATCCTATCACATCTCGACAGGAGCAATTGAACACCACACTTTTCGTGTCCTGTTCAATGAGGACTACAAACTCATTAGAGATGCCCAGGAGACAGTCTATTTCCATACCCTTGCTGTAGTCTTTTGCATGGACACTCCATACAATAGCACCAGAGCTATAGATCTCTGCTCCTGGATAAGGCTTGGACTTTTCTTTCTTTTTTGAAGCAAGCGAGATGAAGGGGAACTTGCCAGAAGGGTCAATAGGTGTGTTGGTGACATTCTTCTCTGCCAAGTCTTTCAAGTACTCTTGACGGGTCCTCGTGGCCATCGCACGAAACTTTTCTGATTTATGAGCAGCATTCTCTGCATTAATGACTTTGGCTAGTAAGAAGTCCCTGAAAACATTTGATTTAGGAAACGTGACACCTTTTGGAATAGGTGGTCCAAAGGATGGTACATCTCTGGATCTTGTCACAGCGACACTAAAAGAAATAAAAGAAAAATAAGCAGAGTGTTTCACTGCAATGCAAATTCAGCAGTGTTTGAATACAGAAAAATACATTTCCTTTTTTTCCTTAACCCCTCAATCTATCTTTCTTTTTCTCAGCAACGTACCCATAATTATATTTTAATCTTGCCAGTGTGGAGATTATGTGCCCCTTATTGTACAAAGAGAAGGCCACTTATTTTTGCATCCAGCTTAAACAGAGCTTCAAGTACAAAATTGTGCGTTTACCTCACACTACTGATTTTTAAATCTCTGGATCAACAACTGCAATAGCTGATATTGCATGCTAGTGATAGAGGCAGACTCCAAAAATACTAGAAATAACCAATTTCTTAGAAGTTTGGAGACAGAAATAGATGCTTTCTTTTTCAACTGTTCCTTTTAGTTTCTGTACCAAGCTATGGACTTCCAAGAAGATTGCCTTAGACAATGCCGACAAGCTTCACTATTTTCCCACGTCAATTCTCTTTTGATAAAAAGTGGATGAGAACTATTTGGCATCACTGAAGATTTGTCATTCCAGTCCAGTATCATTCATTTGGCAGTCTGTCCTAAGAAGAGACTGACAACTGTACTTCAATCGTTCTGTGACAAGAAATGCTCCAAGAGTTCAAATCAGGTTTACTACATATCTATAACTAGATCTGAAAAAGGCATTAACTAATTCTGCCCAAAATATCATGGTAACTGAGTTTTAGAAAGAAAAATAGGATGGACCTTGAACACACCAGAAATGTATGTGGTGGCTCATTTGGAAAACTAGCTGGTACTATTTTCACACTTCGTTCTAATATCTGAATCCTAAAACATAACCAGAGAAATTGCCCCCCAAATCAATAATTGAGATTGCAGAAACAATAGGAAAGCTTTTGGGGGGGGTTGGGCACACAGGAATAGTAAAAATAAAATGAAGTCACCCAATCTTTAACCATATCTTCTGGTTTGGGTGCTGGGATTTTTAAAATAAATTCTATTTTCTGGCAACTGATATTGAAAGATGTCATTGACTGTCATGTATCCTTCAAATGCATCCCAATATATCAAACTACAGAACAAGAGGTGCTAATGATGCAACCATCTGACTCTTGATCCTCTTCAGTGGTCCTAAAGGGTCTGTTATTAAGAGATAGAAGCCTAAGTGTTAAAGACAATTACTAGACGTAATGAAAATTGGCCGGTTATATTTGGTTTGATGATTAGGTTTACAGTATCATGAATCACAGGGATAACAATTTAATCTTCAACATATGCTAGAGAATTTTTAAAAAGTGAACGATGCCAACAGAGAAGCCAGACTTTTGAAATATTGTTTATCTTAGTTGGGAGGGAGAGTCACTGGCCAAGACTGTGTTTTGTTTTATCCCTTTAACATAGTTTTTAATAGAAATTCTAGTACATTTTTATGCTATATGGCTTCCTGTTTTGTCTAGAATTACGAATCTACGAAACTGTTCCAAACAATTCTGTGAAAAGAGGTTAAACTTAATTTGAAAAGTTTCCTAGAAAAACTTTCTAAAATGGATCTTTGTAAATTTAAATCAAGTGTTCACGCTGAGAAGACAAAAAACCAAAGTATTTTAACTTTAAAGACAGTACACAGAACATCCAAAGCTCTGGCGGTCTCCTCTATCAAAATGAACACTGACACTCCCACAACTTTTTTTCCTACCTGCTCCCTCTCCCCTTAAAATTTAAACCCGTAGTATCAGCGGAGCCAAAATTCTCAAATTTTATCCACCAATAGTAACTGGTAAGGTTCCAGCCATCATAGTTGTGAACATTTGTGAAAGTGATTCGCAAGTCTGAAGGCCAGAAATAGAATGCTGAGATATTTGAAAGTATTATGGTATAACAAGCATGAATCTTTCCCATGCCTTTTAAAAGGAAGAAATTGAAAATATGCAGTCATATTATTTAAAATAATAACCAAAAGCAGGTATTTCTCTGTGTTTGCAACACCCAATTTAAATGGAAAAAGCGTCTGTAGCCCTTGTGAATGTATTTCCTATTTTACCTTTATTTCAAAATCAGTTTCTGTACTGAATGAGAGAAGAAATATATGTCTAAAAGTTTAAGAACAAGCTATGTCCGCATAAATTATGCGGCAGCAGAATTTGTCAGCAAGCTGCCTTAAACGAACGTGCCTACTCCACTTTGATCCACATGCAAAGTTCAGCATCAGTTCAGAAGTGCTGTGTGAGCTTTTTGAAAAACTTACGAGGGAAAAACTCTTAAGCCTTACTATACTTACTTGGAAAACATTAATACTCCATTTCCACCACTGCAGCCTTAGTGCTTCCTCTGAATAAGCACTTGACTTCACTTAGGTGAATATTTGTATTTCAGCAAAGACAACTTAATTCTACATTGACCTCATTTCAAGATAATTACTTTAAATCCATTACTCTGACACTTCATTTCTTTTAAAAATAAAAATACATTAAGAGTTCAAGATATAACAAAGGTTAAAAGTTTCATTAAATGTAAAAAGAAGTGTAACTCATTATTTCTATATATTTTCAGTTTGGCTAAAAAATTTATGCTAGATAGGATTGCCATCTTGTAATTCTTTCTTATATGTCACTTGAAATTACCATTTTCTATTTAAATCATATTGACTTTAAGGTCACATTAAGATATTTTTGCTGCACAATGCTCTAGAATTTCTTCGTTGGACTGAAAATGGAACATAAGCTCAGATGCCCAAATTGTCCAAACAAGAAGTGAATTTGTAAGAATCAAAACAGAAATACTCTTCTAGCATACTCTTAATGAAGAGAATAAAAAGGAAGTAAGAACAGAATTTAAAAAATCATTCCCAAATGCTTAACTATATACACCTGTCTGTATGTACAGACATACTGACAGCACTGATCTTCTCATTGAGTGCCTTTCCTTTGCTTACTCCTGTGTGTCTATTTACATTTTAAAAAGAAGTATTCTACATTCACAGGACGAAAAAATGTCCTTGACCCCCATCTTTCATTATGCTTCCCTACTGAGAATTCAGAAGAGGAACGACACCTCCCTTTGCACCCCAGTTCCGTGTTTGCAGTGAAACCAGTGGTAGCTACCTGTAACAAACGCTGTCAGTGCAGGGACTGTGCACTCTCACAATGACAAAGACGTGCTGGAAGTGGGACCGGATGTTCTTTGGGCTGAATGGTTGTGCCCCAGGCTCCTGGAAAACTATTGTCACAATATCATTTCCAATGTGTCGTTTTCTCAGAAGCTTTAACAAAAACAAACAAATAAAAGTTGTAGAGGTTTAAACACGGCCTTTCACAATTTTAGATTTCTTATTTCTCATTATTATAAATTATTATTGTTCATTTTTTGAATTCCAAATGATACTTCAAGATGAAAACTGAAACCTTTTTACATGACAAGTACTAGAATGTTAATTATCCATCTAAAAAAATTTAGGCATGGGCATTTTCATTTTTGTAACAATTTAATTTCTACACATAACAAACAGAAGATCTTGTTAGGGAAAATTTTGAGCTAAACAGAGAGGAAAGACAACAACAAAAACCTGCTAGTATCGGAGTAAACTGGAAGCTGGAAATCATTCCCCAATTCATATATTTTTAAAAGCCAGAAGTAGGTTCTATTTCAAGTTGAAAAATAGCTGTAATTGTCCTTAAGACACTCTGTAATAATTTTCTGATAGGTTTCTTTCAGTAAATCCCAGACAACAGTGAAGAAAAAAAAGTAAACTACAAAGTATGAGGTTGGTGCAAAAGGAATTGTGTTTTTTGCATTGCTGAAGTTTCCCATTTGATATTGGAATACATTCTTAAAAAAGGTGGTTATGTTATACATAATTTTAATGCGCTTTTCTTGCTTTGGTTGGTTGTTTGTAGTTTGTTGTTTTTTGTTTGTTTGCTACTGACTTATTACTTGTATATTTATTTTAGACATGGAAGTTATGTTACACAAGAAGCAAATTTGACCTATTTTCTTATTTGAGTTCAAAATGAGTTGTAAAGCAGTGAAGACAACTCACAACATCAACAACACATGTGCCCAGGAACTGCTAACGAACGTACAGTGCAGGGGTGGTTCAAGAAGTTCCACAAAGGAGACGAGAGCCTTGAAGACGAGGAGCGTAGTAGCTGGCTATCGCAAGTTGACAATAACCAACTGAGATCAATCATCAAAGCTGATCATCTTACAACTACACGAGAAATTGCCAAAGAACTCGACTGTTCTATGGTCATTCATCATTGAAAGCAAATTAGAAAGGTGAAAAAGCTCGGTAAGTGGGTGCCTCATGAGCTGACCAAAAATCAAAAAAATCATAGTTTTGAGTGTCGTTCTCTTCCATACAACCAAAATGAACCATTTCTCGATCGGATTGTGACGTGCAACAAAAAGTGGACTGTATACAACAACTGGTGATGACCAGCTCAGTGGCTGGACCGAGAAGAACCTCCAAAGCACTTCCCAAAGCCAAACTTCCATCAAAGAAACGTCGTGGTCACTGTTTGGTGGTCTGCCGCTGGTCTGATCCACTACAGCTTTCTTAGTCCCGGCAAAACCATTCCATCTGAGAAGGATGCTCAGCAAATCGATGAGATCCACTGAAAACTGCAAGGCCTGCAGCCGGCATTGGCCAACAAAAAGGGCCCAATTCTTCTCCACGACAACACCCAACTGCACATCACACAACCAGTGCTTCAAAACTTGAACAATTGGGCTACAAAGTTTTACCTCATCTGCCACATTCACCTGACCTCTTGCCAACTGGCTGCCAGTTCTTCAAGCATCTCAACTTTTTGCAGGGAAAACCCTTCCACAACCAGCAGGATGCAGAAAATGCTTTCCAAGAGTTTGTTGAATCCCAAAGCACAGATTTTTATGCTAGAGGAATCAAACAACTTAACTCTCTTTGGCAAACTTGTTTATTGTAATGGTTCCTATTTTGACTAACAAAGATGTGTTTGAGCCTAGTTATAACAATTTAAAATTCATGGTCCAAAATCACGATTACTTTTGCACCAACCTAGTAGTACAGCATTTAGTGTACAAAAGCAAACTAAAAGGAACATTGTGTTATCTTTAATTGTTGAAGTAAATTTCTGTTTTGAGAAACACAAAAGAACATCATTTGTAGCTTAAAATGCATACACATCATACACAACCAGATGGCCTAGTATTTAACAAGACCAGCTCCTTCAGTATAATAAAGCAGGTCAGCCTACATATCTGCTCAGTGTAATAAAAAAAAAAAATAAAAAAAACAAGGAGGATTTTGTCTTATGTCTTCTTGTGTAGTGTGCTGGACCACCCACTCATCACCTCTGATTCTGTGCTAACTACAACTTGGGGAACGTGCAATGGACTCTGCTGCAGAAGGTTGAAAATCATGTTAAGTACACCAGTCCTTTTGACTTAATATTTGAACTCTTATTTATGTAACACAGATATGCTACTGACATAGAATAATATTTACAAACTTTCAGTAAATTATGCATAATTAAATAGAAACAGTCCTATGGAGAAAAATCCACCTATGATGTACCTACAATGATCTGCTTTGCCCAGCTACCTGACACAGAGATGGTCAGTTTTACTTTTGATTCTTTAAGTGTTTTCTTTGCTAGTAACAAATGAACATTGTCATAAATATTCAATAGTTCAGCTACTTTGGACATGAAGGAAAAATTAATTCTAAATAGGCACGGTCCATCCTACCTGTTGCTTGTTGTTTGGAGTATATGGTAACATAGTAGAAACATGGAACATGATTTCGTAGTCCTTGTATGTTGTGTACAGAGAGTGAGTACCCGTTGAATCAGCTTCAGTGAAAGAAAAAAGAGAAAATACAAGCATTATTTTTTAAAAAAGTTTAAAAACAAAGTTCCCGTATTATCAAAGAAGATCATCAGGCAAGACAAGAATTCCTATTCATCCTTGACTCAAGCTGAAAAGTCACCAAGTAAAAACTTACCCGGAGCTCATTCACCTGCCAAAGTAAATGACACATAGAGACAGCACGTATAATTCTACATACTTTCCCCAAGGAAGAACTTGTTAAGAATAGGGAATTTATACTACATTACCCTGAAGAGAGCCTACGTAAGTACAAAAAGTGATAACGAAGTCTAAAACACTTTTTCAGCCACTGCTCAGTTATCTCAGGCTAATCAGAATGAAATGGAACTCTAAGGAATATGAAAAGGACTTCAGAAAGGAAGGGAGACAGATACTGTGAATGAATGCCATGATCTCATGCACAATTCAGTATCAATGGACATATAACCCGCAATACACAAACGAACAGAATGGGTTCTTTTAAACATAAATATCAGGACTAAGTTAGCTGTAATGAAGTCAGATAAAACCTCGACTAAAACAGGTGCTTTATGGATAGGAGCAGTCAAAAACACAAATAGGATGCTAGCATGCTTACAGCTGATGATGGAAAAAGCTCACAATGACATTATGATGCTGGTATATTAATCAAAGGTACTCTCACCTGTTTTGGGTTCTGGCCACCCTATTTTAAAAGTTATAGAAGAAAGAGAAGGAATCCAGAAACAGGCCACAAAAATAATTATACGTGGATGGAGAGACTTCCATGTGGAGAGAAAATGATAAAAACTAGGATTATGAAGTTTAGAAAGAAAAAAGAAGAGGGGATATTATTAAAGTTTACAAAGTGTTGGCTGAAGACAACACTTGATTAGAGACAAATTGGGAACTTCTTGTTTTAACTTTTTCTTTCTCAAAAAAGGAGACACCTTGAAAAATGTTCCATTAATTTAAGTAGTAACACATTTAAAGCTGAAATAGTTAATTTATTCTATTAAATATAACTGCTGTCTGCAGTGCAAAAAGCCTGTTTTCAAACAATTTTAAAAATAACTAGATGGAAAAAAGCATATTGTTTACTTGAAGTTATATAAACATGCTACTGTATTATATAATCCCAACTATTTATAGCAATGTATTTAAAAGACCTGTTAAATATTACACCTTGACATTTTTTATTAGCAGAGAAATCATGTCACTAAGGAGATAATATTTCTAAGATTTGTAAGGCATTTACAACACCATAAATATAACGTTATTTACCCAGATTTTTGGTATAAGCTTTGACAAGAAGTTTTCATTTTCTTTCAAATTCAAAATAATAAAATGGAGGTAGCTCTGCTGTAAACCATAACATCATCCATAAAATGAAATGGAAAGTTTTCCACATTATAGCTGCATAGAGATTTTGCATTTCTAAATAATCTATATAGAATATAATGGGAACAAGAAAAAAAAGGACCCCTAGAATTTTATCAAAAATATCTCAATGTTTCAGCTCTGTTCCAGCATTCAACATTGCCATTATGAAAAACTAGCTAATGGCTAAATATTTTCTTTTTAATGATAATTACGACACCACAGGAGACGAAAGGGAATAATCTAATATCTCACTTCACAGCAGTTGCGAAGAGACAGATGCACCTGAAAGTCACCTAAACATCAACGTAACTCCTGAACGGCTTTTTTTTTTTTTTCTGTCTAACTGTAAATATGCTCATTTGTACATTATTGTATTGGGTTTGCGTGGCAAGGTTTTGAAAGCAGGAGGGCTACAAGGATGGTTTCAGCGAGGAGCTGTAAGAAGTGTCCCCCATGTCCCACAGAGTCAGTGCCAGCCAGCTCCAAGATGGACTCGCTGCTGGCCAAGGCCAAACCCATCAGTGATGGTGGCAGCACCTCTGGGGTAACAGACTTAAGAAGGGGGAAAAGTTACTGTGCAACAGCAGTTGGAAAGAGGAGAAGATGTGAGAGAACCAACTCTGCAGACAGCAAGGCCAGTGAAGAAGGAGGGCAGGAGGTGCTCCAGCTGCTGGAGCAGAGGTTCCTCTGCAGCCTGTGGTGCAGACCAGGGTGGGGCTGGCTGTCCCTCTGCAGCCCATGGAGGTCCACAGTGAAGCAGAGACCCACCTGCCGCCCATGGAGGACCCCAGGCTGGAGCAGGTGGATGTCTGGAGGCTGTGACCCTGTGGGAAGCCTGTGCTGGAGCAGGTTTGCTGGCAGGACCTGTGACCCCAGGGGGACCTGTGTTGGAGCAATCTGTTCCTGAAGGACTGCACCCCATGAAAGGGACCCATGCTGGAGAAGTTCATTAAGAACTTCAGCCCATGGGAAGGCCTCACAGTGGAAAACTTCATACAGGACTGTCTCCTGTGGGAGGGACCCCACGTTGGAGCAGGGGAAGAGCACGAGGAGTCCTCCCCTTGAGGAGGAAGGAGTGGCAGGGATAATGTGCAATGAACTGACCACAACCCCCATTCCTTGTCCCCCTGCGCTGCGCTTGGGGGAGGAGGTAGAGAAATTGGGAGTGAAGTTAAGCCTGGGAAGAAGGAAGGGGGAAGGTGTCTTAAGATTTAGTTTTTATTTCTTATTATCCTACTCTGATTTGATTGGTAATAAATTAATTTTCCCCAATTTGAGTCTGCTTTGCCCATGATGGCAATTGGTGAGTGATCTCTCCCTGTACTTATCTCGACACACAAGCCTTTGGTTAGATTTTCTCTCTCCTGTTAGCTGAGAAGAGGGAGTGATAGAGCAGCTTTGGTGGGCCAGGGTCAGCCCACCACAATCATCTTTCACAAATAGAGCATGCAAAAATATTACAAAGAACTGGAAAAGGGGAGCAGGTGCTAAAATAAAGGGAAATTGATAAGATGACAGGGGAAGGAAGGCCCCAAAAAAGTGGAAGGGGTCCAAAAAAGGCTGGGGGGAAGAGGAAGAGTATAAAGTAATACTGACAAATAATATGTTAGAACAACACCTATACATTTAAGCCAAGCTTTCAACTTCCCTAGAATGACTTCATTTCAGGCAGGAAAGGGTTCTTTCTCAGAACAGCACCGGTTCTGCAAAGTAAGTAATAAGGCTACGATCCAAATGAAACATTTAATGATTCCAATTATTTCCAAGTACTTCACAGCTTCAATCGCTATTATGAAAATCTAACTAGAAACAGAAATCCACATCCACTACAGGCTGTGCATCTTTCTCACCATTCAGATTTCCTCTAAGTCCAGAATACTTTTTCTGAAGTACAACACAACAATTACAGGTGTTTGCTCTAAATCAAATCACTGCCATTGCAGTAAAATCCAAGACTGTGCACTGGAATAGTATCTATAATTTCAAGGTCAGAATTGTAAGGCAGCACTGCAGCCAACATTTATTTCCTTGTATTTAATAGAGGCCTGAGGGATCTACAAATTCATTGGCACCTTTTTACACATCCCCTCCTGCCATCAGTTTATGGCATATCTATTGATGCTGCTTTCTCAGTCTCGTCCCATTACCTGATTTGGTTACTTAGCTGAGGACTTCTTTTCCTTCCATGATTTTTCACCTTCAAAATTCCATCTTATTCTTCTGTCCTTCCACTGTTTCTAGGCTATCTTCACAAGGACTGTCTTAACAGGCTCCCATGTGTCTTTTTCCAGCACCAACAGTGCTCAAAACTGTGACTGATACCAACAGCGTACTGCTGATAAATTCACCCCACTGAAGCCACAGGACTTAGTTAGCCTACCTCTACAGCAGCTTTTAAAACTTCCTCAGTAGAAAGATGTGTAAGAACCAGCATGAGCAGAAAATCTAACTCAGTGCTTCAAGGAAAACATGTTGCAAGGAATTGTAGGAAAATAAAAAATAAACAATACTGATGAGGTAGGAGAACAAACAGCCACTGCTACAAACTGCAAGAGTGCTCATATCTAAAGGTACAAGAAGTTTCAGAGCTTAATGCTGTTTCAATCTACCATTGCTATTAAAAAGCTCTGCCTTATTTCTGATTTCTCCTAGTTTTGTCCCAAATTCAGCACCTGTCAAACCTGCTCTCCTTTCTCTTATACAAGTATTACACCAAGCACTCATGTTCAACTTCTGTAATATCCAAGCTGATTTCGGGCATGATTTCCTAGGACAGAATCCTTTATTTTGTAACATACAAAAGTATATGTGTAACACAAACAGAGAAATGCAGATGGACTTGCCCCCATCACCATTTCTGCTTCTTAAGCAATCCAGGAACCTCTGACCTTGACTATAGGCCTCCCAGTGAATGTCTCAGACCCAACAATAAATCTATTCTTACTTCCATGTGGTTGAAAAGATGTTAAATAGTACAAGTTAAGATGTGCATGGTAATCTGTCTGTATTGTTTCATCAGAAACATTGTGGTATATTGACAATCCCTAAATTAAACATCAATTTGAAGTCCATTCATTCCCCAGATTTTCAATCTGTTTAATATATTCTGTGCTAGTTTTATATTCTTTTAATGTCTTAACCAACTGTCATGCAGCATAAACATCTAATTCAGAAAGCTATCATTATTGGCTAAGGTTATAATCTCAAACAGATTCTTCATAAACTCCTACAACTCACATCAATCAATCAGTCTCCTTCATTTCCTGTTCAAACCACTCTGCTGGACAGACACCAAGTTACCAGGCCCAGCATTATCCAGCTGATCCCATTCACCAATTTAAAATATTGAGAAATAAGACTGAGTGAGGAGGAGGGAAATAAAGCATTCATTACAACTAAAAAATAAAGTGACTGAAGGTATAATTTGAAAGACTACTGTGATGTCTATTACTTTAAAATGATGGCCATAAACTTCTAGCAAGTGTGGGATAGATGACATTTTCTAGCTCTATCTCCTATCCAAAGCCTGCAGGCTGACAGGAGATAGAATGCTTCCCCTCTGGTAATTCTAGAAATATACAAACAAAACTTTAAAAGCAGCAGCTCTTTTCCACAGTGGCACTGGCAGGGATCCAAAGCTAAAGCCCTTGAAGGATCCAATGTACTTAAATATGCTTTCAGTTAATAGGATGCATGAGATTCCAACTTTTAAAAATTGGCTCTGTTACAGATACTTACCAATTAGGCCCCTAATTCTAAAAAATTCTAAGAACAACAACTGTTTTCAAACTGCCTTTGCTAGAACAACTTCACTTTCCCAATTTGCACAAATCACAAATATCTTGTGAAAATTTCCAGAGTACATATACATATCAGCTTCCCTCCACGCTGAGAAAACCTTTCATCCTGTCTTACATCATACATGTGCTTTGCATAGGTTGCAAAGTATTGTCAAAGGTATAGAAACTAGCAAAGTAGCCTACATAGCTCTGACCTTTCTTGCAAGTTAATGAACAGACATTTGTTTTTTAAGAGCATCTTAGCAATCAGCTGTGCTGACATTAATCAGAATCTTTACGCAGGAAAAGTTCCTGAGTAATGCGACTGTGCAAACTATTTAATGCACGTGACCTCTAGCAACAGAAGAACACAGAGCTGGAAAAGGAGCAGCTCATTTCTTAGCTGTAGGCCTAGCTGTTTCAACAAAACCCTATAAATCTAAGTCATGGTCAAAACCACAAGGCAGAAAACACTGACTGATTACTTAGGGCAGGTATCGAAGATATGTTGCATGTCTCTATTCTGCTGTTCACATATTCCCCATACTTGAGATGCAGCTCTTGTGACCATCTCTGGTCTCTAGAATTTTGCCTATCACAAGGTGGCCTTTTTTCTGTGTGTTCCCCCCCCCCAATTTCCTATGCAGAATATGCAATAGCAGTTTCTGAATGTAGCTATCCAAAGAGCTTAGTGTTGTGCCCACAAAATATCACCTTCTCTTCCGCCACTTCCAGTCTGTGCTTTGCATATTGGCAGAAAACATAGCACCACCAAGATATATTACAAACGTTTGTTATATTTGTTGCCATTGCTCACATTTGCTGCTGTCTACACCTGCTCATTAAGAACTCATGTATGCTGTCTAATTGTGTGTTTCCTCAGTGATCCTGCAGAAAAGATAACCCAAAAGATTTCAGACAACTTAGGCATTCCTAAGCAGTTTTAGCTGAAGAGGTCCCAGGCATGTGAGCTTGTAAAGCCTGACTAAAAAAAAAAAAACCAAAACATAGGAAATCCTTTACGAAAGCAGCAGTTTTCACTTGAGCTTCCCCCTTCCCCTTTGATCACAGTGAACTGTTCATGTAAAGCCTCTTGACTTCTGTATTTTTAGACACAAAATGGAGCTGGGAAACATGAAAAATCCATCGCAAGAAAACAACTCTTAAAACCTGGAGAGATTCAGTCAATTTAAACTTTACATATATGTCCATTCAACAGGTGCTAAATCAAGGTACAGAATTTTGTCAAGTTCTGATTTTATTTCTCTGAGTCAGAAGGAACAAGAAGGAACTCAAACGTTACTGGAAAATTCTGCAGTTTAGAAGAAAATTTCAAATAAGTACTTAAAACACTGTTACGGCTTTCATGGGTATATCTGAGCAAATGAGTCAACACTTAATCATACATCATTTCCATGTGCTAGAAACCAGTGTGTGTGGACTGACACCAAAAAAGGTTTTTCTTTTTCAGATGTCTTAAATAACTAAAGCAGAAGAAAATGAAGAGAGGATTTTACTCTAACTACTGAAAGCAGCACGGAGGTCAAAATATAAACTCAGAAGCTATGAAATAACAATTTTTTTTTTTTTCTGTTTTCCATACACATTTGATTTTTGACTGAGTGTATTTTTGTAACTGAGAAAATAAGACCTTAGGAGCTGCAGAAAAGGAAAACCCAGCCTGAGAATTATTGTAGAATATATTTCCAGTAAAGGCAAGCAAAAGTTGCAGCAAGAAACCACGTGGATCTCATCTGGAATTGTGTGTATAGTCCTAGCCACTAAAATTGAAGAGACTGAATTCAAACTTGGACGAGCACATAGGAAGGTTACCAGGTAATACTCCGGGGAGGGGTGGGGAGAGCAGAGAAATCCATGTGAAACTTGGCTTATTAAGGGTAATACTACAAAAGCATACAGGAGGTACAACTGCAATGTGTAAATGCACTCAAGGGAGTAAATACACCAGAGGAAATATAAGTATTGCAACTAAAAGGAAGCTGTCTCAATGGTAAACGTGTATGAAACAGGTATTAATTTAGGTTTAAAACCACAGTAAGTTTTATAACCCTCTGAGGAGTGATGATTAGGCTGACCAAGAACAGTCTGAGAAAATGGCAACATGATCCCTGTAAGGAATCAAGGACACAAGGTAGAATGGTGGAGCACTAAAGCAGAGCAAGTTACTGTATTTGTCAGAGGAGACTCATGACAAGAGCACAGTTTTTGCTGCTCTGAACTTGATTAATGCTTTTCAGCTTTCATGAATCAACTCCTTATTTAATTTCCTTTGCTGCAAGCAAGGGAAATAGCAAAAGATTTCCATGGGAACTGGTTTGCTCAAATACTCAAAGATGAAAACAGGTCAAAATTTCCTTCTGAGTATTTCTAAAGAGATTTATAAATTGCATATAGTACACACTAGATGATAAACAGGTATTTCACAAGCTTGATTCCAGAAGTATGGAATTTCTTTTACAGATACTGTAGCCCAAGACCACCTTCCCACTGCATTTTTGTTGCAATATATTTTACAGTTGAAGCTGATGATATAATAGCCCAATCCAGTTTCACTTCTATAACTCAAAAGAAAACTCACAGAGGAATATATTTGATTGTAGGAGTAAGACAAAACTGCCTAGAAGAAAAACCACATGCAACAGATGCAGCAGAAAAACAACAGATCAGCTTGTCAAGGTGGAGTTACATAGATGGGTTCTCAAAACTTTTTTGGTGACAGTCTATTAGCATATCATTAAAAAAAAAAAAAGACAAACCAACTGCATTGATTACTTTTTAGACAACACACTGATGATGGATTTGCAATGCTGATAATGGTTCCATAATTACCGGTTTCTTGTTGCAGCTTTAGTGACAATTTCATACCAAATTAGTACAAAAATCCAATAATTATCAGAGTTGAAAGACCATATGGGCATGGGTCAAATTACATACTTGCTCTGCTTTCACTTCTAATATTGAGCAACTGCCTTTTTATAGCAGAGAGGTTATTTTTAACAACTCTGTAAAAGTCAGTTAGCAATCATATTAAGGGAAAAAATCAATTAAGGGAAAAAAAAAATGAAAAAGCCTTACTCTTTGTATCCAGCTGAGCACGATACTTTTCGAACCCCTTGAGTCGAACTCGTTCTCCCAAGAGCTGAAGAAACTCTTCAAAGGCTGGACCTGCTGATTCATTATTATACATTTCCTCTTCTGTGCTTTGCCCAGCTTTGCAGTACATGATACCCACCTTAAGTTGGTAACTTAACTGCAAAGGGAAAAACATAAAAATCTTATATGTATACCAAGTGATACAGCACCTCAACGATTCACATTTTTCAGCAGACCCATAAGTCACAAATTAAAAACATCCAATTATCAGTGTAATTTTAGATGTTAGTCTAGTTCCAAATACTCATTGTCTTCACCATAATTGCCTCAATGATGGCATATTTCAACTAAAGATGTCAAAATGCTTTCTGAAGTGAAACCAACATTCATGTTCCTTATTTTCAGGAGGACAACACTGCAGATTGCAAATGATGAATGTCTTGCACCGTGCCACATGGAAAGCCCTGGCTGAGTAATGCCAGGAACTTGATTCTCCCTCTTAGGCTGGTACCATGGTTACTATCCTATGCTAAACCTTCCGTGCAGAAGGTTAGGGCACAGCAGGTGCTCCTTTCTCTAAGAAGTAACAAAATTAACATTCCCTCACTTCAAAGAGAAGATAAAAATTATTCACTTATTAGTGCATTTACCTGTTAGCAATGCTGAAATAGTTCATATCATTCAGTTGGCCTTCTCTGACTTAAAAATCCAGTAACAAAGAAAACAGCTAAATTGAGAAGTGCTGGTAATAAAGACACTATTTGCTAGCATAGAGCCTTTTACTTCAATTTTTTCCTCTAATTTGGTGTTTGATGTTCCTCATACAGCAGAAACTGAAGATGTGAATGAAGTAATTCTTTACCCAACCATAACTGATTCTTCAAAGCAAAATTGTTCCCACCAATTCCAAATGCCTGCACACACACAAAGGACCATATCCGTGCCCTTTAAGTCTGGACTACAGAAACAGAGGTTACAGAGGGAATAAAGCAGCACCCACAGCCATTTACTGCTGTCTCCAAAACCAGTTTCACAGGCAGGAATTCTGACTGGCAGATCGCGAAGGAGAACCTTGGAATTCACACATGTAATTCATCTAGTAAAAGCACATACTTATTGCACGGTAAATAATCTTTCCTCCCACTCACAAATTTCTGCAGAGGCTCCATTTTAAATAAATACCAAGCAGATCTGGCAGAGCAAAATCACAAGAAAGTCTATCGAAACTGGCATGAGATTTACAAGTTTGGGCTACAGGTCAGTGGAAGTGAAAACAGTTATTTGCAAGGGCACTGGAAGTAAAGTCATGTGAATATACTGTGACTTTCTCTCCAAGCGCCTATCACAGGTAGTGAGAGAACTTGCTGGGATGATGCAGACCCACATAATTACACTGAAGTTCATTAATTTTAATTTATATTTATGGTGGAATAATTTAAAAGCCCTCATGAGTGGTCCTACTCTGTTTATAATTAAATTAAATTTTAAAATTAAAAACCTCTGAAAACAGCAAGTTTACTGTATTCTTCTTTTACTACCAAAGATGAATGGTGACCAGGATAACATATTAGTAGTAGGAAATTAAGGAAAAAAGAAGGGTAAAGATTGACCTGGTCTGATTATTCCCACTGAAGAAATTAGGCATATGTAACGAGTCTCAGTTCTAGGCTGTTTCTTTTTTCCCTTCCAGAACATCCCTTATTTTATCATCTGAGACAATGACTACCTGACTTTTTTATTCTAAATATGTCCAAATCTTATGATTCTATGCTGGACTCATATTTTATCAGTCTCGTTTGGGTTGGAAAAGACCTTATAAATCATCTAGTCCACCTCCCCCACCATGGACAGGGATACCTTCCACTAGACCAGGTCATTCAAAGCCCTATCCAACCTGGCCTTGAACGCTTCCAGGGATGGGGCACCCACAGCTTCTCTGGGCAGCCTGTTCCAGTGCCTCACCACCCTCATGGTGAATAATTTCTTTCCTATGTCTAATCTAAATCTACCCTCTTTCAGTTTAAAGCTGTTATCCCCTATCCTGTCACTACATCCTCCCCATCTTTCCTGTATGTCCCCTTCAGGCACTAGAAGGCCACTCTATGGTCTCCCTGGAGTGTCCTCTTCTCCAGGCTAAACAACCACAACTCTTTCAGTCTGTCCTCATCTCAATCTATTTCTTATGAAAGAAATATTCAGAGGCCAACTTCCAAAATTGAAGCAGGAAAGAAAAAAAAAAAAAAGTGCCTTAAAGTAACATTTCTATTTCCTTTTCTCTCATGGTTAACGATTTAAAATGCTTTCTGTGTAACTATAAAGGAAATACGCTCTTTCAGAACTAGAGACTCTACTAAAAATACTAACTCTCAAGAATGGATACTGCATATTTTGGGCAAAGTATTTAGACTTGAATAAAAGGCATTTATTTGTAAAACAAATACAGAGCACATGCAAACTGGTATTACAATTTATTATTACGATTATTTATTTCAAGTCTCCATTCACTTAAAAAAAAAAAATCAACCAGTGTATTCAATGCTCAGAACAACCCAGATACAGACCAGCGGCACACACTTTTCAATATTTTTTGTAGCAGATTCTGCGTGATGACTGTTTAAGGTTTAAATTATTTTCAGGAATCACAGGAGCTAGGTGAGGTTTGCAGGTACACTCCCATGACCTCAGCTTAGCTAGTGAACTACATGATCCCACTTACTGCAAGCTGCTTGCCTTGGAGCTGCCAAGCTCGGCGCCTTCACCGACAGGGGTGTGTGCTGTCACAGAGAACCTGGGCCAGCCACTGCTGACATGGGTGCAGAGAGGAGATAGGAGGGGACAAAAGAAGGGTGGCAAGAGCCACTCCTGCCAGAACAGCTGTCGTCTTTCCCCATCAGCAGCAGCAGGTCCTGGCTTGGACGGTTCAGGCAACATTAGCTGCTCCAGTATCCTCTCTGTCCACTCCCAAGGAAGTATGATGGATGGAAAGGTTTCATGGGGCCACAATGCCTTACTGCACTGCTAATTACCATAGTTTCTAGCAATTTTACTTAAACAAGTTAGGACAAAGAAACCCATTCTCACCAAACACACCCAGAATATTTAAGCTTCAATTTTGGGTGAAGGAAGTTATTTTCAATGGCAGAAACAGAAGTGGGATCTGCAGCATCCATGAGCAACCAAATAACTGTCCTATATTGCTTTGAAAATGTCAGCCTAAGAAACTAAACAAAGACTATGCAAAGAGCAGGATATACCTTCTAGCTGTGTTCTTAGATCTCCTGAACTTCAAAAAAAAAAAAGTTCCATAAGGACAACACGAGCTGGTATTTCTGAATCAAACAAAGCAGATCTGTCACGAGACATGCAGCCCCCATTACTACATCTCCTTCTGATAATTCTACAGTCCTTAGAAGTGTATTACCTCCAAGCAAAAGCTAAAAAGAAAAGCTGAAAGATGAATTCTGCTGTGGTAAAGCTCATAAAGTAGCAGATTCATTTTAATAATCTAATAGTATTTACATATTTATATACATGGGAAAAATGCACTTCAATATTTGTCTAGTACCCAGTGAAAGACAGCAGAAAGCATATCTTGGATTTAACCAGTCAGCAAGTTTATCTTATAAATATGGAATTATATTAAAAACCAAATGACATTTCACAGTATTTCTGTGAATGAGAAATTGCCATAAACTTCTACTGGAATAAGTCAGTAATTGCTCTGATATTCAAATTTTTAAATCATATTTGGAAGCAAACCTCAAGTTAGTTACCATGAACTCGGCATTCAAGGCAAAGATTAGTAGATGGTAATTAGCCAGGAAGGTAGCACAGTCCTATGGAACGACTGGATTGCTTTCTAACACAGAACCATTCAAATGTATGCATTTTAATAAAGGCAATAAAAGAACAACTAGGTAACAAGTAATGTTGGCCACATGTACACAACAGCAGATGTTACCATGACTCTAGCAATCTGAAGTGAGGAACATGCAACAGCACTACAAAATAGGGGCAAGAAGAATATTCCCATTCTGACACCGGATGCCACATCCACATATTGAACGAGTAGAAGAGACAGAGCTCAAGCATAAAAGTGATACGAAATTCAGAGAAAATATGTTGCAGTGAAAGACTTGAAAAGTGCAATCTGTTTAGTTTATCATAAACAAGATCAACAGATGATTTAATCACTGTGTACATAAACCTTTGCTGGGAAAAAATCTCACACCAAAATGACTCTTAAGTTGTAGCTGAGAAAGATATCAGAAGTCTGGAAGCCAAAAGCAGATAAATTCAAATAAAGAACTGCAAATTCTTCAATATGAAAACAACCAACTGGTTTACAAACTCACTTAAATCTAAAAAAAAAAAAAAAAGCCTATCTTAATTAAAGCAGGTGCATGCAAATCTGGCTCAATGAAGGGGTTACTGGGTGGAATTTAATGGCTAAGTCAGGCTAAGGTCACCTCATAGTCTAAACTCTTGAATTTACAAAACATCTTATTTGCTATATCAAACAGGCACCTGTTCATGCTGTAATGAAACAGTTCCACACTCTGCAAGAAGTGATAAACATTCTGTGTACCTAATTAGTACAGCAGCTGTTACCCAAACTTTTCTGTTAGCCTGGAATTGATAAAAAGTGCAGCTTCTAATTAGTACAGAGTGTGCTTATCTTTTTCTGTTAGAAGTGTCAAACTGTTTCATTACTACAAAACCAGAATATACTTTGATGTAGATAATACAATTTTAACTATCACTTGTCCTTAATGATCTTCAAAAGTTTAAGCAGTAGCAGAAAACCATACTATACACCATATTTGGGAGCTTAATGACATACAGGATATGAAATAAGGATAATTAAATTTCACACAATTTTAGACATAATGAAATTCTGGAGCAAATTACGCTAAATTACTTTTCAAATTAGGTAATTACTAGAAATAATTTTGGAATTTAATTTGTAAAGTAAACTTTCTGCTAGATTTTTGGTGAAAATTTTCCCATCAACACTACTGAGATTTCAGGTTCTTGATGAGAATATCTGGAAGGTACTGATCCTTGAATCTAAAGCCTCCTGAGTCGTGATGAATTAAAGTCCATTTTCTCCACTGCTGAAACAGAAAACTTTGGAAAGAGATTGAAAGATACCCTTGAGTTTTCAAGTGCCTGACAAATTTGATTCTTAATGAAGGGCACATTAGGCTAAGGGTCAGATAATAAATCAAACACTGAGTATGTGAATATTTGAAATTACTGGTCTAATCATGCAAGGAAAACACTCAGGCTTTCTATGGATCTCATCCTGTGAAAGCAAATATACTGTGCAGCATAAGAACCTAAAAATTACGTCTATACCAGGGGTGTCAAACTCATTTTCACTGGCAGCCACATCAGCCTCACAGTTGCCTTCAAAGGGCCAAATGTAATTTTAGGACTGTATAAATGTAACTATTCCTACAGTCAATGAGTTTGACACCCATGGGCTATACAGTAAAACCATTTCCCCTCAAGCTTATGTGTTTGCTGGCTCATTGCAGTGCTGATCTCTGCCAAAGCCAACAAGCAGATGCAGGAGATAGGCTGCTAGAGAATATACTTGAATTTCCAAAAGACATTTAACAAAAAAACCCTGAATAGCCAGGGTACAGAAAAAGGAACTCACTGATACATCTAACTAGCTAAAAGACAAAAAAAAGCTGAAGAAAAAGATCAGTAGAATAAGGCAGGGATCTGAACTTGGACATATAGTATTCAACACACACTTTAGCAACCTGATAGAGGTGATCAATAGTAAGGTAACTAAGTTTACTAACATTACTGAGTTATTATTCTACAGTATTGAATACTAGCTATGGGATCTATGAAAGGACCTTATGGTATTACATAACTGGGGAGAAGAATGGCAGATGAACCTCAGTACACATAAAGCCTGAAGTGATCCATGTAGTACAAAGATACTCAACTTTGTTCTACAGCAATGAGCTCTGACTTGCACTCTAAGGAACAGAACTTTAGGTGCTCATGAACAGATACTTTCAGTGTTCAATAGTAGCTGCAAAGCAAATAAAGTATCAGCAATTAGTAAAGAGAGAAGAGATAAGCAAGCATACTGAACCAAAGCCACCAACCATAGTCACTTATAAACCTGTTTGAAAGAGTTATATTCTCTCCCTTGTGGGGCAGATAATGATTCGATCTTCAGTTTTATGACACCGTCAGACCAACAGCAAGAAGAAACAATAACGTAGACGTTAATTCCGTGCAGGAAAGGCTGGCCGTGAGAAGCAAAAAGGACCAGAAGAAGGAGACATTCTCAGTACGCGGAGCTGTTAAAGGTCACTACTGAAGTTTTTAATAATAAAATTAATTTTACTCATGGACTTTCATTTTGTCTAAGCTATATAGCTAATGAGCGTCAGGTCCATCTTTAAGAAACTAGGGGACTATCACCTAATTGAAACCCACTTGTATGAAGAAAAGGCGTAGATTATTTTGCCATGTGCTTTGTTTCAGAGGAAGAACAAAAAAGAAAAGAAAAAAGAGGTAGCATCCTGAAAATGGTTGTGCCAATATATTACAACAAAATATCTAGTAACACAGGAGACTTCTCCTGTCATTATAATAGGAATAAGAAAACCAAAACAGAACTCCCTCCTCCCCACAGTCTCTGAAAAAACAGTCTTTCCAAGTAAATTAAAACGGATAACTGCCATAACATTAATCTAAAACTTTAGACTTCTTACAGCAATGAACTTGATTTCAAGCATATAAAATAGTCTGGTTAATTTGAAGGAAAGACGTGCAGCATAACTCTCCATACAGATGACAAGGTTTAGTTTAAATGAGGCATTTTATTAGACTGAATCTAATAACTTAAAGCTAAAAGGTAACTTTGCAGTTCATGGTAGTAATTTGACAGTTTAAGACATTGTCTCGTTCTATAACTCTGCACTTACCCCTTGTTCATCCAGTTTCATCAGCTGTTCTGTGACTTTTGGAGTGTTGAAGGCCAGCCTTAGGCAATGGATATTCAGCTCAGGAACCACATACTCCAGGACTTCTTTCAGGGGAAGTCCCCGGGCTGTGCAGTGCTTTGCAGTTGAAGGGATGGCATCTTCCAGCACAGAGCCTCTTAATGTCATAAGCTAAACACACAAACCAGAAAGAGCTCATGTACTGAAGTTTCCACTGAGAAATGGTTGATTAGCAATAGCAGTGGAGCAAAACATACTATTTTTCCAATTCTCAATAGAGACTGAGGACATTAAGTAACTTATGTTGCATGAAACACTGATTTGCAAAATGTCACTCACTAATAGCTAACAGCAGCCAGTGTATTTCAAATGATTCAACAGATTAAGTTTTACAGGAAACTAATGCTTGGAAAAGATTCGTAGTAGTATTTCTAGCGGAGCACTTCTAAGTACAAAAGCATGCTTCTCAGGTCTACCCACTGTCACATATAGGAGTGGAATAAAGCCATTTTCCTCCTCTTTGCTTGCTTCTACCTAATGGAACTCCTGTAAATTTCTCAGGCTTTAACCAAAAACAACCTTCACAGTTTCCTCTGTATTGGATTTTATGGAATAACTCACTCACTGATACACTTGTGCTCTGTGTAATACAAACAAGCGGCATACCTTTGTCAGGAGATTCCTGGATTATACACATGTAGAGGCGACAGAAACCTATTATCAATGCTGCAAAGCACATAAAGCCATCCATACCACCTCGTTTTGCCTGCTCACTTCTAGTTTATTTTACCATAATTCCTGAACCACTTACCTCGCTGGTTCTGAATATGATCCGGTAGTTGTACTGAGGTCCATTTTCTTTGATTTCCTCTGGCTTCTCTCTTCTTATACTCACAGCTACTGGACCCAGGTTTTCATCTGCCCCAAAATAGTTCCAGTGTTCTTGCATACAAAAAAAAAAAAAAGAACATACAAATAAAAGTCTGTTTTCCTTCCTACACTTCATCTATATTTTCATACTTAGTTGCTATACTGCAAATAAATTGCCAGCTCCACTAGAGTCAGAAAGAGCATGTCTTCAGTGGTACTAGGATTTTATTCTTCTTCTTCAGTTCTCTAATGAGTTTTTTTTATACAAGAATGCTGAAAGTCAACTTTGCATCTCTGCTTAAACAGGCCTAAAACAGGATTTACCTCTTACATTAGCTCTTATATCAAAACCTGTTTCATTCATGTTGAGCTAGATAAGTACCATCAATTATTCCCCCTTAAAAATAAAAACAAGGAAACCAAATGCACTAAAGTAGGAAACTAACCAATCTGTCAAAACGAGAGGGCAAACAATTGTACTTAGCAAAGGATGTAACTTATTTTTGTATAGAAAAAAAAAAAATCAAACAAGTTACTCAATTGTAAAAGAGGAAAAACTGATGAAGCTGAAAAAGAAGGCAGACTTGTGCATAGCAAAAAACCTAAACAAACAACAACCAAAAATCCATAATATCATAGAAAAACTGAATTAAGCACAAGAAACAAAGTGTCTAGCACAAATATTTAACAGTGAAGTGTCAAACAACCTGAAGGGTAAATTTAAATTGCTAAGAGTTGAGTCTAAAACTAGCCTAGTAAGGAAGGTGGCAGAGAGGAGAATACAGGGCTGGAGAAATTACTCACTAGCTGAACAGGAGATTATTTGAAAATATTTTTGTATTTGTTTAGCTGTACACAAGTAAAGCCAAGCTTTACATGAAAGAATGTTATACAAGTGCATTTAAAAAAATTAATGCTCAGCAATTTAAAGATGTTGGTGTTTAAGACTATTGAGCCTTCTGGATGTTAAAAACTATCCTGACTGACAACAGAGGTGCAGCAACATATAAACAAAGTTGCACGTATCTCAAGAGACAATAACTGAATTTAAATCAATACCTGAAAGTTTAAGAAAACTGTCAAAAAATATAAGTCAAGCGTTGTACAAGAAAAATAAGTCCCATGTCATCACTTTTCATATGATGCATGTCTGCACATATGAATTTATACATGTACAAAAATAGAAAGTTAGAGCTATGTGAAAATTCAACAACTCAAAGAAGAAACGTGAACTTCAGTGGAATGAAAAAAAAATATGTAACTGCCCTGGAAGAAAACGTAACCATACTGGCCCAAATTACTATATACAGATTACTTGTTATTCTTAAAAACCCAGAACATCAAAACAACAAGAACTTCTAGAGCAGTTTAATATGAGCTATACTGCTATAGAGTGTAAAACATTATATTATCATTATCAAGAACTCCATCATTAAAGACACTAAAAATAGATATGGAAATACACTCCATCTGAAGTGAATGGCAGTCATTTTTCCAATGAATAACCACTTGTGACCATAAAAATTTGAGTGTCTAAATTTTTATTCTATTTCTTTTAAAAATTATATTTACCATTCTTGCTATACTTTCCATCAACAGACTAAATGCTTTTCATGTAGGTGCTCTCTCCTTGTCAGCTTACTTGTGCCCTAGAATGACACCTTCTTCTTCACACAGCTGTCCACCCCTTTAAATCTTTGGGGGCTCTACTCTGTTCACCAGTATCTGGTATTTTATTACTCTTTCCTCAATGTTTTCTATTTAACTTTTCAGATCTTGCAAGACATAAAAAACCCATGCTCACAGCATTATAAAGCCTGCTTTCCACCAAGTTCCTCTGCAAGCCATCAAAAGCCAATACTCTGCACAGAGGTAATTAAGATTCAAAATTCTTTTAATATCTTGTGGAATATCTTGTAAATATTGGTGTAAGTTTGGGATGACTGAATTAGTCATGAGTCAGGAAATGGTGAATAAATTAGACCATCCACAGAAGCCTAATTAAATCTTTATATTGTTCCACTGATATCAGCCCTGCAAATGCCACAGAGATGTCCTGTTTAAAAGACCCAGACATCTTATTGCCAACCCTAATTCTCCTTCTTCAGCCACTAAGTAACTTGCTTTTTTTCAGCATGTTTCTATCTCAAACAGTTTATGGCAGAGATGGCCATACCCTGTTTCCCTGAAAATAAGACAGGGTCTTATACAATTTCTGCTGCAAAAGATGCTTACTTTTTGCATGTATAGCTGCCTGGACACTATTTAAATTGACTTTTTCATGAACTGTAACTAGGGCTTATTTTTGGAGTAGGGCTTATATTTCAAGCATCTTCAAGAATCCTGAAAAGTCATTCTAGGGCTTATTTTCAAGGTAGGTCTTGTTTTTGGGGAAACACGGTGGTAGAAAAGCAACATTCAATAGAGAACACGAGATCACTTTTCTATCAGGATATTACGCAGCTTCCAAAACCTGAGATGGCTTGGCCATCTCCACCCTAAACAGCTTAGTGACTTAAAAACATTGATGTATCTTTGCTTATAAAATAGAAATTTTTACAGGAAAAAAAAAAGATACATTAATATATACTAGAATGGTCCAAAATTATGTTAGTTTTCTCTACTGGCAGCTGCACAGATGATAAAATTTGTGTACCTTGTAACCAGTCTAGCCTGCAATTCAAATTCAGAGTTTTCTCAGGAGAAATTATTCGATATCTTGAAAACATACTTAGGAAGGCTGGCAAGAGGAATGCTTCAAGCTGCGAGAAAATACATATACAATTTTGTATCATCTGATTAAGCTTTTTATCTAGCTATTTATTTGAAAAAATGCACACAAAGGAGTGCGGAATTTCACACTTCTCTGCTAACAGGAAACATCTTTTGTCCTCTTTCCCTGCACTCTATGCCGGGCAGCTTCTTCCTCTCCTCAGTCCTCTCTTCTATTCACATTGTCCTCTCCTCTGTTCACATTTACTACCGGGTCCTTCACTCTTTAATCTTTATTCTCTTTCTCCTCCTCCACCCCCTGCCTCTGTATTCAATCAGCAAGCTACAGTACATATCCTTGTATCTGACTACTTTTCCCTGTGGTACAGAGTTTCTTGCATCTCCGCCTGATTTTCCACTGTGTCCTGAACTACCTTGCATCCAACCATTTTCTCTCTCCTGTAGCAGGAAAAGGAGTAGCAAAATTCAAGCTTAATATCTGACCTAAAGTAGTTAATTAGGAGTTACATTATAAAAACAAGGGCTACTTGACAACTATAATTCAAGAATTTTATGCCAAACACGAATAGCATGAAAGACAGCTTTTTCCTCCACCCCACACAGAACCTCACTGAAAGCAACACTTCTCAAGCTTGACATTATTTCACTTAAACTCCTGTTGAAAATTTTTTTTAATCTAAAGACATAACTAGCAACAGCCAAAAGTTAATTTATAAATCCATACCAAAGAGAAACAATTAATTGCTTGTACCTGGTCATTAAAACAGATTATACACACTTTTACAAATATTTGGGACAAATATTTGGGGACAGAATATGCAGTGATATAAACCATCAGGGTTTTTTTACTGACTGCCAACAGCTAAAGGAAAGCAGCTCATTTGCTATAAAACCAGCTCAGAAATCTATTTACTTCTCAGTCAACTCTTTCATTCTGAGACAGTAACTCCAATTTGTCCTAAATGGTAATGATGTTAGTGACCACTGCCCGATGATGACGGAAGCTAACGGGATGCTCTTGGTTCTTCCCATGAGAACTGTAGTTCCCAGACACAACTCGGGGGGCAGAGAGCACAGACTGCTCCTCCACAGCAATGTGCTCGCTTTTCTGAGCAGCACTTGGAAAAGCTGATGGAAACTAATATTTCTGTTCCAATGGTTTTATTACTAATAATAAATAAGTCTCTCATATCAAGCTATAGTTCAGCTAAATGTCTGTCCTTGAAAAATACTTTATTGCTAATAAACCTGTTACCTAAATATACAAACATTTATAAGACTTCATCCGGAATACATACGCAAAGCTTTTAGTCATGTATGGGAAAGAAATTCATGTCTCTAAGATAAGTTATAGCCAGACATTCAGAATTTTTAACGTGAAAACAAAAAACATGATGATACAACATAAGGCTGAAGTTCGCTTGTGTCTTGAATACTGTGCCCTGATGCCAACTGGAAAATGCTGAGAGAAGGGCAATAGAATATGATTGAGGGGGATAATATGGTTGAGGTTTATAAAATAACATGTAGCAAGGAAAGTGAGAAAACCAATTCTATTGCACCTAGCAGTCAGACTGTGTAATCTGATGGTCCTAGCTTTGATTCTGGAGCCAGCAGACACAGCCATTAAAAGCTGGCTCTTTATGACCAACGTAGGCCCACTGCAGAACTCCCTGCTGCTGCAGGAGCACTGAGAGCTGCCAGTTTACTCAGGGTAGCAGACAACTGGGTTAATGCCTGGAAGACAAGTCCAAAGACTACTAAATACAAATGATACTATTGCCAGGTTAAGAGGTCCATTATCTACACATCTCCAGAGGCTGGGAAAGTACACCAGGAAGTATCACTGTGTCTTTGCCCTATTCTTGCTCTTCCTTCAGTACCTGCCGCTGGCCCTTGCCAGATGATAGGACTAAAAGTTTTGGGTTGACCTAAGATGACTCTTCTCTGGGAACTGTAATTTTATGTCCAGAAGCAATGATTTCAAGGGTTTAGTTCTCTCACTTCTCTCTGTTCCTTCCCCGGCTCTGCCCCTTTTTTTCTTTTAAAAAAGCGGGAGCATTGTGGTCACAGTACAAAATAAATTGTGGGGGACAGAAACTTATGTATTTAAGTAAGAATCTCACTTTCTCACAAAAAGGACATATTTTCTTACACTGCAGTAAGGCCTGAACAACTTCTTTCTTCTTTCTATAAAAAAACCTGAATTTCATCATCTGTCTTAACATTTATTTTCTTAGAAGATTAGTTGCAAGTCTTTATACTAACCACAGTCACAGGAGAAATGAAAAATGTTAGAATGCTACACAAGGAAAATGTCCAGAAAGTAACTCAAAACCAACTGACAGGTAGGTTGTTGAAATCTTCCCTCCCTCTGCCCTTACATTTGGTGCCACTGTGTAGAAAAGAAAAAACCAAACAAGTCCAACTTGTTTTCCTTCCTCCTTCCTTCCTAGAAGCATCATGTTTAGATAAATATTTTATTTCAGTAATTACAGACGTTAAAAATTTTGCCCTGCACCAGCATACTTTGAACCATTTTTATTGTTATAATGACATAGTAGTGTAGTTCAGCCAGATTACAAGACTGTCCTTTGATACAAGCAAGCAGCAAGAGCCAAAAGCACATACACTTTATGGCACACATGAGGAACCACAGCAATACTGAACTGCAGCCAGCCTCGCTCTGCCCAGCTACCCACAACATCTATGCCAACTGCAAACCCCTTCAATAAAGAGGCATCTTAAAAGAAGGGATAATATCACATTAAGAAACAGAGATGCCAGAAGAGACCCTGTTATCTTAACTCAAACAGGTCAGAAATTGTCTTTTCAGGCACTGAATTTAAGAGAAGGGAAAAAGCCATACAAAGAAACACGACTGCCATGTAAAACTGAAACAATGAACAACTTTGTTTAACAGATTTTCCCATGAATAGTTATCCTTTTTGTTCAACTTCCACAAATTTGTTCTTGTGCTGGATTCACCCCCTCTCATTTTAGCACTAGCATTACCACGTATCTCAGTGCTTATAGATGTCTAGACTTAGACTTCTAATTACAAGTCCCCCTACCAAATATACCTTTTGAAAGACACCTTTAAATAGTCTTCTTGCAAATATATATTTTCCTAGATAAGAGCAGCATTAGTCTCCTTACAGTATAATATCATCATGTGAGACAGCTGTGCATGAGCCTTCCGCAGTGAACTGAGGGATATAAGACTGCAGTTCCTATTGCACTGCAAGGTTCATTTCTCTCCACTGAGTACAAAGAGACTCTGCATAATCAGCTCAGATGTAAAGTAAAGGAGCTGAATCCAAACTTGGGATCTACCATTATAAAGTTCTTTTCCCAATATCTGTACCATTTCTCTAACCTCCACTAAACTGTCTCCACCATTATTTTCACATTTAGAAGTCTGGACACCAAGCCAGAATATTATTTATCAGTAATTTTACTGCTGCTCTGTAAAGGGTCAAATAACATGTTGATTTCACCTTAGTATTTCCTTCACAAAGGCTCATCCATTTGCATTCAACAAACTCATCCAAGACTCATCCGTTAAGTGTCACGCAAACTTTTTACACTAACTAGATAAAGATATTTTAATTAATTTGCACTGTTTGTAATACTCCAGATCACTGATACCTCCCCTGTACACTGCTAAAATTTTAGATGCATCTATTATTCAAGTTAAGAATATCTGCAAAGAATGAGCTCTTACTTCCATATAATTAAAGATTTCAGTCAAGCCAGCATCTCACCAAATTACCTTGGAGAAACTAAAATGGACTATATCAATGCAATGGCTTTCCTTTTTTTTTTTTTCTAAGACACAAAAGATTAACAGTGTGAGGGTTCTTTGTGACAAGACCTACTTTTCATAGATCATGCTGACTGACATAATCAATGATTTTTAACTGGCAGTGCTTTGTTGATATAGTCCTAGTCCCAAATTATCTGCTTTGTTGTGTCAAATTGGAATGAAAACAAACTAAAGGATTACAATTCCCTGGGTCAACACTTTTTATTCTTTACAAGCTCTAGGATTACTTCAGTAGTTATCCAATTTTGTGAAAGTTTCCTGGTTTGAAATCTTTAAAAAGTTATTGTTGCTGAACCAGAATTCTTCGCTTCATACTTTTAAGACTAAAAAGGCCTGCTGACTTGATTGGAACTGTCTTCTGTCACTGTCTATTCCATCCATAACATCCAATCTCCTCTTCAAACAAGGAAGTTTCTGCATCATTACTTGCTTCACATTATAAAAACGTTCAGTTACAAACTACTTCCTTGATATTTTTTTCCTATTATGCTGCTTTTAAGTTTTATCACTATCCTGTCTCTTAGAGATGAACCTAAAGTTTGCTTGGGGAAAGACAATACACGGGGTGGTCAACAAAATCTATTTGGTACTTGTAGAACTGTGGGTTTTGGGCATATCTGATGAGGCTTCTTAAGTACATCTCTTCTCAGACAGAAATTGCTAGTAGGAACAATGCCTTGGCTCCTGCATGAGCACAGTGAATTTAAAAATCCAGTTTTAGGGTTTAAGGAGGAAAAAAAAAAAAAAAAAAAAAATCACAGCTGCTTCTCTCCCTCCAAACTCACTCCATACACATACTGACACTTTCATATCTGGTTACCCCTGACCAATATCTTTAGGACCAAGTTACTTTAATTTTATCTATTTCATCTTCATTACGACTGGAAAGAAATGGAGATATAATGGTGACTGGCACTGTAGTACCAGAAGGGTGCGGTTTCACCTAAGTATGAGCCAAATGAATAAATTGCTGTTGCCTGAGGGCTGGAATCCCCCTCACGCCTCCTCCCTCTTCTGCTGTTCATTCTCACTGCTTACCTGGCACTAAGTTTTGGCACTTCTCTGACTGCAAGGAAAGCTGGAGAGAAACAACCAAGCAATAAAAAGTAAATTTATTGTGATGGCAAGATTTCTGCTTGGTTAGTAAGCTGAACTGGCTTATTAAATTTTCAGAAGAAAACTGGTACAAGGAAGGAGGAGAAAAAGGTCTTTCCCTTTTAGTGCTGAAATGCTATTAAATCAGGTCAGCTGTAACAAGAAACTGCACCTTCAGTTGCTGATTGCAAAACTCACCAGAGTGATACAGAATCAAATTGTTCCAGAAGGAAGCAGACAGGAAGGTAATCACAGCCAAAGGTCTCTAATCTCAGGCTTTCCCCTCCAAAGGTACCTCATCCTACACTGCACATCTGGCTTACTGTGCTCAGGAAACCAACACTTTTCCTCACTCCCTTCTCTCCAAGGGATGTGGATCAGCATTCTCAAAACCCATGCAGCAAAGGACACCACTCAGACCTAGGATGGCTGCTGAAAGAGGAGACTACGGCAAGGGTGACGAGAGCCACCCAAGCAAGGGACAATACAGGGACAAAGAGACAATAGACAGACGTATTTCACAGCAAAGGAAAAATGGGAGACGAGATTATTAGCTGTAACACACAAGTTACAAGCTGAAATTGTTTTAAACTGACATTCCACTGATTTTAACCACACATCCCTGTTGCTTTCATCTGCAGGAAACAAGCTCTTTTGAGCTGCTTTCACAAAACAGATGAAACCTAACCCTGATCATCAGTAGAACAAGTGGTCTTCAGGTCAGTCGTTAGAACACTTTTATCCAGCAGGAGATACGCCAGCAAGGCACACAATCCTGTGGACAGAACTCTCTTAAAGGACTCTGGTCTGCTTTTTGATCCTTTCGGATCATTTTCAGAATCAGGAAGAACAAACAGCGAGATCTGCATCTCACAGTGCAGCATCATTTTGGTGAGAGCGTATCTCGGTAATGTTTGGATTTTGCTTGCTCCTATATGTTAAAAAGCTTTGATCTGATTTTTTTTTTTTTTTTCCTGCATACCCCCAATGGAAATTTAGAGTCCTCGTGTGATAAGATAATTGTATTCTGTTTTTTCAGATACATTGTTGTCATTGCAACATACACGTGTGTGTATATACAGTCATGTATACAGAACAATAGTTGTTTTTCTGCTGAATCTGACAAATTAGAGTTTTCTTTCTGAAATGGTGACTATAGTGAAAATAGTAAGGAAGACAGATTTTTATCTTTATTTTATATGATATTATTGACTTAAGTATCCCCCTCATTTAAAAATGGATTATTACAATATTTAAATGTCCAAAGATCAGTGTAAACACCAATTTTCCAAGCTGCATATTCCATTAAATCCTTAGGTACATCAAGTCTTGACATGGAAGGAAACAAGTTCTCATATTTTAGGATTTTCCTTTCTTTTTTATCTTTCAAATGCCAACCCCTGCTCACTCCCAAAGCTGTGTTTCAAGACATTTACACTTTGTAGCCATTACTAACTCTTATGTATATCAGTACTAAAATCATCAACATTTTTTTACTCCAACACTGTGAAAAACTGTTAGACACAGCATGTACTGATGGGTGAAATATAGCATGTTTAAGCACTGATGATTAAAAAAATACGTAATTCTTGTAAAAACCATTACACATCAGCTGAATTTTGTATGTTGGTGAAACAAAAAATCATTAATAAAACAAAGAGAAATAAAATTTACCTACCTTTCTGATAGAAGAATTTTCGATAATAATATGCACCAAGGTCTACGTGTTCAACGATGTATCTCTTCACTCTGTCTAGATGCAAAATCAGATTCTCCTTGGGGACTTCTAGAACTGCTACGCCGGCATTCGTGCAATGAGAACTCAGAGTTGACTCAAAGGAGGCACTTTCACATCCACTGAAGGAACCTGAATTAGATTTGGAAAGGCTGATCTTCCTCTCCCCTTCTCCACCAATCTCATTACGAAAATAAGGACAACTCATCACAAGTTCATTGCTTTTATCATCCCCCTGGTCCATATTGAGACTTCCTTTTGAATTCAGGTCTTCAGTGCTACCCATTGGGGAATTGAAACTTGCAGAATGGGACAAGGGTCCAGAGACAAGTGATGCTACAGCAGCAGCAGATGCGCCTGTGGTTGTGTTCCTTCTTTTAATTACATTGTGCCTGTTGATTGCCGCTTCATTTAAATCAAATAAAATACTCTGTACATCATAATGAGCAAAACACTTTGGACAAGTCCAAGGCTTGACACTATCTTCAGACCTGTTGTCTTCAAGATCGGAAGACTTCCCAAGCTCCCCTTCACCTTTGGCATTGCGCAGCTTACGAAAAATGGACGAATCTCCTGTCTCTGATTTCGAGCGTCTCTTGAGGGGCTTCTCCCTTTCCTTGAAGAGTCTCAGGTTTTCCCTTTGAGTAATAGGTCCATCTATCACATCCAGAGAGAATCCTGAACCCTTGCTTCCACTGGCAATCAGGAGTTCACTGAGCTTAGATGTGGCTGGGCTTCTCTGATCAGACTTTTCATCTTTATAGCCCTTCAATAAGTCAAAAAAACTTTCACCTGAAGTTCCCTGCTTATCTATGGAAGATGTGCTGCCATACTCCCTGTGCAGAGATGGTCCAGATTTAAAAGTGGGTGAAATACATTCATCAAAACTATCCACATCAAGCTCACTTATGGTAATGTCACTGTTGCTGCGCTGCCTTATTCTGCGAAGAGCTTTCCTTGGGGAACTGGGATAGCCATCAGGTGTGAGAAACCTGGAGTCTAGATTCTCAGATTGTCTGGTCTTGTTTTTAAGTGTGCTCTGGATGCTTTTTAACATGACAGAATCACTAGCATTCAGATTAACAGAGCTTCCCTGACTCCCAGGACTGCTTTTAGAAGACATGCTGTCAAGGCAACTTGATGTATCAATATCTTGACTAGATCTGCTTGTTTCCTTGATGTTCTCCTTCCTTGGGGGCCAGTCAGCAATCCTTGCCCTGACTCCCATTTTAGGGACTCCAGGGGTAGAGGTAACGTGATGGGAACTTTCATTGCGAGGAGGTCCAACTGGTGCCATGACTGCAGATCCTAAGCTGCCATTCTGTGACCTGAAGCGCCTCATATAAAAGTCATCTGAGTGGACTTTTGAGGTGCCATCTGCTCCGACTGACACCCCAGTGGCAACAGCCCGTTCGGTCTGGGACCGCTTCAAGCTGGTCATGATCTTTCACTATGTTTGACCTCAGTAAGTTCCAAGAGGAAACACAGTCATTTCTGCTTTTTAAATGCACAGTTCTCTTTTGGAGAATAGTCTCCAAAATATACAACGGTTGCATGACATCTTAATCATGGGTATTTAAGGACACTGCTAAATGCAGGATGTCTAGAAAATTCAGATATTCAGTAGGTTTTGATAAGCAATAATATCCTGTAACTTTTGCATTTTAAGAAGTAGCCATGCTCCGATACATTCAAATTGTTTCAACATCACTTGTGCTCCAAAACATCAGAGTTGTAATCCAATCGCTTATGCTTCTTTCAAGCCTGGAACAGAGAAAAAGGGAAATAAAAGCATTAGTCATTTCATACATAATTTTTTTATAACTGAAACTATCAAATTAGTTATTACACAGAATTAATATTTCTAACAAACATGCTTTTAAATCTTGTTGATCATCTCAAAAATGCCATGTTATGTTACATAGTGGTGAAGAGTTTTGTAGATATTGTTGGTTTGCCTTCTGAAAAAATACTGTTACAGTTGGATTCCACATACTTTTTTTTTTCCTTATTAAGTGATTAGTGTTATTTTTTATTTGGGTTAGTGGACAGTTTTACAAAGCACATGTAGAGAGCTAATTTCCTTAGCTGAAGGACACCTACAACATACATTTCCTGTAGAAACTATAGAGGCGACAGATCAAGACTTCAAATTTTGTTTATAAATGCTTTAAAGAATTTAGCATTTTCAAGTCATACATCCTCAGTTGCAATTAGGTATTAACAATGCCTATTCAGCTTTTCCATTAATGTAAATAACTATGATACACTAACAAAAAAAAGGAAGGAAGCTAACAAAAAGATGACAAAATGATAATAGAGAGAACGGCTGTCAGTAACATTTATTCTGTGTTTTGCATACCCTTATTTGCAGATTAGCTGGAAAACCCAGAAAGCATATATTAACTCCGCTCAGATTTCACAACATATGAAAAGACTAAAGATAAACGGAAACACAAACTTTTAAATAACTTCATATGAAAAGTTCCATCCATTTCCCTGGCTAACAAAACACTGTATGCCACAGCTCCTGTGTAATCCGTCTTTACAAAGGCATGGAAAATAAATGCTTTCCTGTACTTCATCAGTACCAAAGTGATTTCAAAGTGTTTAGTATACTACCCTTTGAGGAGCTAAAAAAAAAAATCCATCCTTGCTGGTAGAAGACAAAAGCATGAGATTGTCAAGATAAAATCTTGCATTGTTGTGTACATCCTTTAACACAAAGAATTTAATGATTTTCAAAGGCTGAACCAATTACACAAAATACAGCCTTTAAATATTTGCCAAATGTGTGCAGAGAGATGCTGCTGAACCAGCACCGCGCTGACAATACAGCATTGTCTACGAGACAAGGCTTCCTGACACTTCCAGGGAAACCAGTACTTTCTGCACTCTCTGCTCAAAACTATGGAGTACTTTGCTCCACAGTAATTAAATATCAAGCAAGGCCTCTTTCTGCCTCGAAAGGCAGCATGTTTTAACTCCACATGCCATAGACAGCACCTCTTTGAAATAGCTGCTATTTATACAAAGCTGAACATATAAGAAATACTAAAAATGCATGCTGACTGCATCACACAAAACAAGAACAGTGCAAGTGATGTAGGGTATTATTGTATTTGCACAACCATTTACATAAGCACAGTTACCTTCCTTGTAATTCTGCAACAACGACACTGCTGAAACAGCTTTTTCCACTTGTATAATTAGAATAACTTCAGAAAGGCAATCTATCCATGCAGTTGCTGCAAAACTACTGAATATTCAGCTGTAACTTCTTATAAATTTCAAACACTCTCCAAGTCTAAGAACTGGATCAAGCTGGTGAAACAACCTCATGCACCAATCAGACCAAGGAAGGAAAAACACAAACACTGTGTGCCATCACATAACTTGATGTTCTGTCTGTGCTTTTCAATGGTGACATAGCAAACATCCTTTATGCTATAAGCTCTAAGAAAGAGAACACTGCATTGCCCCTTCTAAAGAGCTATACAGGTTTGCTTTTATACGCAGAATGGAAGGAAAATAGAATGAAAACTGACAGGGATTTAGGGCAGGAGGAAGATAGGCTAAAAGGGGTAGTGGAGGAGGAGCCAAGCTGAGGGTGGGGCACAAACCAGGCTGAAGTACCAGTGCCCACTACCACACGCTCCTCTTCAGAGCCTGCAAGGAAATCCAAGGTTACTGTCCTTCGCGATTCCCCTTCTACTATCCATATCTCTAAAAGCCAAGTACGCATCTCCCCCCATCAAGTGCCAGTCCTTACAAAAATAGATAACCTACTAGTGCAAGATTCTCCTTAACTGAAGGGCAGAAGTTCACACGGTAGCTTTAAAAATTCCCAAGCTTGCTGTTAACTATGCAAGGATCCAAACACTACCAGTTCCCCTCACCGCACCCAATTTTTTTCCTTCAAAAATTCCAAGGACAACAATCCTAATTAATCAATGAGACATATATATATATAAAATCATATATAAAAAAATACAAAGTGGTATGTGGAATTTATTCTTGACCTGTTGCATGTATGTTATACTCGTTAGTTACATGACCACCCAGCACATTTTCCAGAGGAAATACTGTGTCTGCTCCTGACTCAGCATTGAGGATGTCTCACTCTGGGGACCAGCTGCTTCATGCTCTGCTGGTTTTTGCAGCTGTCCTACTTCATCTGCTGCAGCAGCTGGAAAACAGGCAATAAATGATTAAGGTAGCAGTTAATATCCTACACTGAAGACCTGAACTCCAGTCTTGCCTGCCCCTATCTTTATATGAGTTAAATCACTGAAGTCACAGTTTTTGGAGACTGTAACTACCTGTCTGTGATTGTTTCCCTAGACCTTCCTGTCCCAGTGTCTAATTTGAGACCTAACAGCCTGATCTTTAAAGGTTTAATTAGCTCCAATCAAAATCAAGTGAAAACTTTACATTTGAAAACACTAAAAACTCATGAAGCAGGTCTGGGGTACACTGGTCATCAGATGCAATGGAAAAGGAACAATGATGGCAATCTCTACATTTTTTCATATCCATTGCTTGCAAAACATGACAGCATCAAAGACGGGGAATCACACTTGATTTAAATGACCATCAGTAACCAATAAACAGATTGTGTTACAAACTGGAAAACATGCAGAAAGTTAAAATTTAACACAAAATAAGTAATCTATTAAAATTAGTTACAACTGCAACATAGGCAGTATGGTACCTATTTCTAAAGACAAGAGTAGTAATTACAAAGAGTAGCCATTCTTATTTCATTGCTATTTCAATATACAAAAAATATAATTCAAGGTAGAACTATGAATTTCTATATGAACTTAATATGGTAAGGACAAACCAGCATAACCAAGAAAACATATGTTTTTCCAATTCATTTGAATTTCTTGAGGAAGTCAACAAAGTACTCAGATGAATGGATACATATAAAAAGCTGTAAATTGAAACCATATGCAAAACCTACAAAAAGAGGTACATAAAAATTTAGTATTGATTATATCAATTAAAAACCAGTTACGAGAACAAGCTTGGAAAACCAATGATCTGCTTATCAGATTGCATATATTAACTAGTAAACCAGCCCAAGATTCTGTTCAAAACAGGTCTCAAATCCTCAGGACAAAGTTTATTCATTGCTTTTTACCAGCAGCAAAGGACTTTGTGTCTATTTTCAACTGAAAATGAGCTAGAAACACATATTCATTCTTTCCCGGTCTATTTATACCTCTTTCATTACTTTCCTTCCTACTCCAAAACTGGGGTTCCAGCTTGAAGGCCAAAGGACTATTCTGATCAAACTTAAAGTATCCTTGTAGACGAATCCCAAAATAGTTTTGCAGTCCTATGTCATTCTTAAAAGGCAGGTAAGTCAAGAGATCTTGATTTCTTATTCCTCATGACTGAAGTTAGCCACCAAGAAAACAAAACCTAACAGTCAAGATTTCATTCAGGGGCCTTTGGATTACAATCAGCTCATGACAGTTAAAAGAAAAAAAGCATCAAGTAAGATAATTTGACTATTTTTCAGATGAATGGAAAAAAGGAGATCAAGCCTGAGACATCAATTCAGAGGCCTTCTATCACAGCTCTTCTTAGATTTAATTTACGGGCGATCATGTTATTTTTCCTTACAAAATAGTGATTTTACCTAAAACCGAGTCTTACTTGAAGGGATTTAATAATTACTCTGTTATCTGCTGGGAACATGCTGAGACTTCAGATTGTAGGATCACAGATGCTAATTATCTTAATACTCTGATGTTGACAGAGATTGATTTGGGAGCACCAAATTATTTATGATTCATAATATTTCAGAAAAAAAAGACTTCATATTTCACCATCAGCCCTCATTAAAAAGTGGCAATTCATAAATTAAAAATTTGGGAAGAAGAGAATTGGTTGTCAAAGTCTAGAAAAGTCTCCACTCTGTGAAGCCCCCATAACCCCCCTCCCAACCCCCCAGTCAAAGCAGTAAAATATAGCAGATAGCAGTAAATACAACATATTACCAGGGATATTTCAAAATACTGACAGCTGTAGGGTAAGGTGCAATTAATAGCATTTATAGCTGTAACAACATTTTACAGAAAGTAAGTTTTAAAAAATCTAAATTAAGTCACCTCTATTCCACAGAACTTACTAAAATTTAGCCAACTTTAGAAACTCAGTGCAACAAACACAGTAATGACAGTGACCCCTGTCATTAACTTTCACTGGGAAAAGAACTGGCATTGCTGTAAAACCTGGAAACTAGCAGCTCCTCTTAAACCACAAAAACAAATGAGAACAATGAAAAGTGTTTCAGGTATGGAAGCTTTTTATCTATTTGTGTCACAAATTCTTACCTGAATTAAAACAGATCAAATCCTGGGGGAGGGGAACATTCATTTATCAGACAATTAAGTTATTATATGAACAAAATAATGTCTAATTTCATAAAATGAATCCCTCAAAGGAGAAAAATTCAATTTAATCTTCAGAAAGACTTTATGTGGTTACCTATTATTAACTTTATACTTTTCTTCTCAGGATTACTTTCGTCATTATAGTTGAACTCAAAAGGTTCATCTTTCAGAGGAAGTTTTTATCAAGTGAACAGCTATTTGAAGAACAGTGTTTGGCATTTTAGTAGCTTATCAGTTTTATTTTTGTTACACTTCAAGGAATTGCTGGTTTTCTGTCAACCGAAGGTAACAATCGTCAGCTCTCTCTGGGATGAAAGCCAGATTCCTTATAACTTTTCTTTCTTCTCCCCCCACCTCCCCAATTTCTATGACCTACAAAATTTGCCACTGATCTATATCTCAGCAAGTCTGCGTTTCTGCCTTTTTCTCTGAATGTTTTCTTGCTCCCTTCCCCTCAGAAGAGAACCTTTGCTCTGAGGAAACGGAGTACCATCTGTTGCCACATACACAACGATCACCTGCCCTGATCTGCTGAGATTTAATAGAGCTTTATTCCAAACATCATTCTCTGCTGAAGTGCTGAGGTTGAGCCCACATGCTGTGGCTCTTGGCAGAATTTGCTAGTTCAGGTTTCGGGTGCTGCTGACCACGGTCGTAAACCCTTGGTGGGCTCAGAGCGCACCAAACCTGCCGGCTCCCCGAGCAGAGAACCATGGAGTCACACTCAATAATCATACGCACTTGCAGTCAGCAGTAAAATGTTCATGACATAACAGGACAGTAAATGAAGCATAATAAATGCTACCAAATTGAGATAAAGGAATCCAGAGGACTAGAATACCTTACCCTGGGCATTTCAGCAAGTTTTGCTCCATTGTGATCTCCCACTCATTAGTCTCCATGTAAACACTAGCATATCTCAAGCTAGAATTGTGTCCTGTGTTTTCACATTAATTTTGTAACCATTAATCAGCACTCAAGTGTACAAGCAACCGTTGCTGAAGCAAACCCTTTAAAACTACTTATAACTGAGACAGACAGGGAGACAGAGAAAAGGCCCTACACATGGTCATTCCTACTTCAACACTTATGTTCCATTTTGGCACCAGTGTCACTCGTTTAGTTAAGTAAACGCAGCATCCCTTTCTTGGAAGCTAGCTTACTGGATCTGAAAAAAAGACACTGACAAGTCTTACTGTATGCTATACTGTATTCTATTCCTGGAATTGGATTGTTAACAGCAGTAGTTTATTTTTGATAGCAGCACTTGCTCTCTAGGAAGCAACTCTAAACCAGTGCCAAAACATGAGAGCAAAACATTCTAGCTCCCAGATACCATCTCTCAAGAAAATAAATTTTTAACAACTACAAAAGAGTTCTACTTACAGCCCCATCTCTTCACTTTTTTTAAAGAGATGTTTGCCTTCTATGTTTCTATTCTAGTTTCTAGCTGTTGATATATTGCATCCCTGAGTAATGGTTCCAGAAGCAGACTGTTTTCTCTAGTGTGTGGGCTCCTGTAAGAGTTACTTATCTGCAAAGTGCCCAAGTAACCCAATGACTAATTCCTGACACTGTGAGACCTATGAATATTCACAAACCCAAACCAAACACAGAAGAAGAAAAAAACAAAACAAAACAAAACACCAGACCAAGAAACAGCCCCCAAAGAGAACGGGCCGGGACTTGCTGGTATGGGTACAGTTGAGTGCAATTCCATACATTACAATAAGTACCACGGCTGCACTTCCCAGAGGTTTGCATCCTTGCTCACTCTCCCACAGCACAAAGGCTCGTTCACTGCCCTGCTCCTCCAGCCCGGCCACAGGTTTGTTTCTGGCATCACGCTGGTGCCAATGCTGAGATGTTTGCTCAGCCCGTGGCCTCTGTGCTGCACCGCAGCTACGGTCCTGCCGGCCACGCTCGGGTGCCAGTGCCAGCCGTCATCACCATGTGCCCCATGACATCCCACATATATCAGCATTGAGTGAGAGACCTCATTTTGAAAGAGGAGAAAGAGGGTGTTTAACCTGCTACCTCTAAATTTCCAGTTGCTTCTAAGTGGTCAGGAGTGCAACTCAAAGGTAATTTTTCTTGCAACAGGTGTTAGGCTGTGTCACTAATTTAATAACAGGATTATTAAAACCTATAAACTGATCATTTTGCTAGTGTTTAAAATATTTTTCCCAACACCATTTTATTCCTTTTCTCTATCACTGCAGTTACTTCTCCCTAAACTCACGATTTGGCAAAAGAATTGCAAGAAGCTGTTCTGCCATCTTCATAAAAGTCATCCAGCTCCCAAACCTCTCCAGAGTACTGCTTCCCCACAGGGTGACTGGTCACAAAGTCAAGGGAGAAATAAAAGCAGCTTTTCAGAAGTAAAAGTTAAATTTTGCCTAAAATTAGTAAGCTTTATTCCCAGCAAATCCCGTATTAAGCATCTAGAGAGTGTCTTGTATGCCATTGGCCTATCGGAATGGTATTCATTTATGATAGCGCACACAAAGTTTAAGTATTTTCCCCAAAAAGGTGTTTTGCTTTCATGTGTACATATGTACATACACATATATTTGTGTATACATGTATTTACATATATTTACACACAAGATGTTAATACTATCTCTCAAAAGCAAGTTTGAGAATACTCTAGACAGAAGTACATAAATATAACTTAAGCAAACATTATAATTGATCCTGATGTCATTTAAACAGTAGTTCCCACAACTACTACCATTTCACATGCTTAATGAATCTGCATTCCTACTGTTATATGAAGAAAATCATACAAACATAAACTTAACACTACTGAATTTTCATCATGTGTTTTACAGGAAATTCTGAATTACAGAACCTAATAACCTGGGATAGGCTCCACAGCAGAAACGTATTAGGTATTCATAGTATTCAAACTTCTGTCAAGTAAAGAGAGCACAAAAATAATGATACCGAAAATCATAGTCCAGACTACAAAGTCATTCAAGCGCTACAGAGAGTAAGAGACAGAACCTTTTAACAGTTCATGTGTTTGGACAAGGCAGCATGTAATCCTCAAATAATCCTTGCAACAAGTACAGCAGCTTGTTACAAGTGATTGGCACATACAGTCAAGTGCGCAGCACTGAGGAAAGAAGTCAATTAAAAACCTTAAAGGAAGATACAGACTTTTAAGCAAAAACTTGGACAATATTAGGGATTTTTTATGATTGTGGGCAGCTGAAACATTCAAACTGAAGTTCACTCAGCTGAACCCTCCACGGCCTTCCACTATAAATCCTTTGGAAAAAAAAAAAAACTCAGTAATTTTCTTCTCAGCAATATGCAAATTTACTTTTTTTTAAATGACAAGTTTGGTATTACTATACTTTTAAGCCCTAAAAAGAATACTGGTATGTTGGTGTAAAGAACTTGATTTAAAAGTCTAGAATAAACAAAAGATATAACATTCCCCTTAATAATAAAAGGAAGCTAAAACAAAGCGTTTAAAGTTATAACTGTATTCTTATTTAGATACCTATCTTAGAAAATAAAACCAAAAATTAGTAAGCAACAGATTTTATATGAAAGCAGGACTAATTTGCAAAGGATTCTAAACCACTGCCACTACCAAACATCTAGACCAGTATTTTACTGCTGTTGATGGATTACTGTATGCTGAATTTCTCCAATATACTCCACCCAAAAGTGGGAAACTGAGCATTGGGCACAATCTTCTGTCTGGAACCATGCTTTGTGTTTTCCGGAGTCTATTTTATGCATACATGCAAATAAAAACGATAACCAGATGAAATAACATTTTTTCTTCAGACAGTCTAACTGTTCCTGTAGAAGGCACAGCAACCGATTCGATAGGTCACTGCATATTCTTTGCACGGTGCTTACGGCAAGTCCTCTCTGTCCTCAGATATAATGGATATTCCTAAACTGAAAAGGTTGTGATTTTTGTCCAAGGAATACATTTATTATTCACTATGTTTGGTTTCATTCAGAGCCAAGTGTGGGGATAATCCCACAGACTAAAAAGGAAAAGCATCTTAGGTTACCTTTTGACACAGACATGCTGTGTATATCTAAACTTACAAGGCATCATAAATCTACCAGGGAAAAAACAAACAAAAACCAACCAACACAAAAAAAACCCACCAGCTTTTAGGTTTCTAGCTCTTATATAACATAAGCAGGCATGATATCAGAGATCCCTGGGGATAATTCACTTTGCTTTTTTTGAGAAAACACAAAGAGCTTTTTGTCCTTTGACAGTCACATGCATTACACATTTATTTTCCAAAATACCATCTTTATGGCTACAAAGGAATAAACAACTCAACCTCCACATAGGATTCTATATAGCTTTTCTTGTTAATTTTCCTGCAGGTTACTTCCAATGTCCTTCAAAATTAAGACCAAAAGAAAGTCATTCAGCAATTGCATTCAGCAGTTTTGTGGGTATGAAAGTCTATCCGAAAAATATAGATGCAATCTGTAAACAACTCAAATGAATTTCTGAGCACTAGGCATCTGGTGATAAAGATGAATGTGTTACATCTGTTAATGATATCACCTTTAAAATTCAACGGGATGTTTAAAACTTTCAATGTGAAATGCAAAAGATTGATGGATAAACCAGTCAACAGCTCTAAAACCTGTCAGGGAACAGAGTACAAGTACACAAGCCTTATACTTCGCTAAATAAATGAATATTTCAATGGTATTCTCCTTTTGTATATGGGAATGTACACAAGAACACAACACAGAAGCAGACTCATGAATGAGTTGTTGTTCTACATCTAAAATGTTTCAAGTCCTAATAAAGGTGAATGAAGCAACGTGGAAAGAGAAGAAATAGTTACTTGCCAAAATATGCAATTACTCAGCAGAAATCTGCCTGCTGCACGATTGCAACATGTACGGTTTAGACAATAATAAAGCTAGATATAAATATTTTTGTTGATTCATTGTTTGTGAGCACTGCGCTGTGAGTAGGTGTTCAGGTTGGATTTCAGAAGACTCAAATAGAGGAAAAACCCTTTACATGCAGAAAACAGAGTGGGTTTTTCACTATTTAGAAATTCTCTCTTGTGTAGATATCTTAGCGGTGATCAAAGGTAGATACTACCCTTTGGTTTGATGACATAGCTATGTTATGTCCTATAGTTCTAACATACACCATATAATAACAGCAACTGAAAACATCTAAATAGGCTGTACCTAAATTATACTGATATCTATACTAGTGACCCAGTGAAGGCACAGAGTTATTTCCAGTAACTAAAAAGGGAAAATAATACCTAGCTGGCCACGTACACGAGCTCTTAAGGAGTGATTATGAAAAATTCACTCACAGCCCATTGTATAAGTGACCGACACCATGCTGCAATAGCAAGGAGACACAACATAAGCAATTCTGGTCACGAATCCAGACAGTCAAGCTGGCAAAGCAGGATACAAACTGAAAAGAGCAAGCAAGGTGGCACTGACACCTAAAAAACACACTTTGCAATTTAAATAAGAATCAGTCTATTTATTACAAGCACACATACGCCAGCAGTACTGGCACTTCATCCAGGCATTTTTAAACAGAAGAGGCAAATTTACATGGATGGTTGGATGTCGCAAGTTATCTCAAAGCATAAAGTCAACTTGTGTGTGTCTGACCTGCCCATGCAGGTACACCTCAGGTTTCACAACACTGTAGATGTCTTTTACCAACTGTCCTTCCAGCCCAAGTGAATTTATTCTCTAGAAGATTTACTGTCTTTTCTGTAAGTTGGGCTATGGTATCTGGCAGAAACAAGAAAAATAAACCTACCTTTTTCACAAACAGTGACTCTACTTGAAGCTTCTGCATTAAAAACTAAGGAAGTATGATGCAAAAGCCTTTTTGCCTTATGTGTTTTTTTTTTTTTTCTGGCCATGGTCAGTAGAAGAAAATATCTACATCTGTTCCTGGTTTACATGCATGCAAAACATTTTATAAAATGAAAACAGATTTGAAATAATTTAAATTCCAATACTAAAGCTTCAAAAGCAAATTACCTACAGAAAGTACATGTGTGGGTGTATTCCTGTTTCACTGCATCAACAGCCTTAATCAGCCTTGCATACTATTTCTGATTATGGTTCATTATATAAAAATCACATTGATAACAATTCAGCAAGAATGTTTCTTAACCCTTTCTGAAAGAGAAATACCATTCTCCCACCAGTTTTCACAGGTGAGGTCTGTGTGTGGGGGGGTGACTTCCTCTACACATGTCCTAGCCGTGTGAAAAATCTCAATAGTCAACTTTGAACCACAGGAATCGGCTTGAACTATCCATAAACATAAAGGCTGCAGCTTGTCCCTACACATAGTGTGGTGACACCTGCAGAACCCTCCTCCAATTTCCACCAACCCCCCTGCATCATTGCAGAGCCCCTATGGAAAGCAGACTGGGAAGGCTTGTGCACCCCCCTGCTCACCCAGAGCTGAACTGATTCCCACTGCACCAGCTGGAGCCGCGTCTCCTGCTCACAAGCTGAAGGCCCCACGAGGACTTCTCAGGAGTTTTTAGTAACACAGACAGTACTTTAAAGGCAAATGTGCCTTCCTCAATTCACAGTGCTGCATTTTCTCAAGTATGCGCACTTAAAAAAAAAAATATATATATACATATAGAGAGAGTCGTCTTCTACTTTGAAATGGAATTTTATCAATATCACATACTATCCATAAAATGTCAGCAGTTGTGAAGCATCGCAAATAATTTCTTAGTAGAATTTCTAATCAGAAAGGGATTGTACCTGTGCTCCATAATCTGCTTGTTAGATTTCAAGATTAATTAGGTCTTGTTTTTACTGTGTAGAGACAAAATAATTTTATGCCTCCATCCATTAAGGAAGTTTTGCTCACTGATGCCATCACTGTTGAAAGCAACTCATCTTTCTGTACAGGAACACAGAGCTCTTTCTGATGAAAACCTTTAAGAAAAATGCTTGTGTTCTATGACAATTTCAGTAGCTGATTCAGTAGCCAGTACGATATCAGCACTGTTAAGTCTTAATCATAAAGCTTTCTCTTGGTTACAGCAGCAGCAGTGTAGGGTCTATTTTGATAAGCATCCTTTGGCAAAACCTATCCCCTTAACAGGGGCTACACAGGACAAAGGCAAATGCAGTAATGTCACACTTATATCAGTGCTTTGGGAGAGCAGAGAGACAGCAACGGAATTCAGTATCTATACACTTTGAAGTACACTGTTGTGTTAACATTATTTCATTAGTAAGCCACAGGGTGTGAAACTTTGAATCTAAGCAGAAACACAAACGTATCTCTCATGAGGTGAGACTGAACAAAAGCCCTTCACTGCCAGCAGGGGCAGTTCTGAATTTCCACAGGCCTGGTGAGAAGGGAGATTTCCAACCAGCAAGGAACCCAAGCAGACAGGGAAACCAGAGCACCTAAACCAATTTATCCTCTCACTGCAGGAAATCCTCTTCAATACCTACTTAAGTTAATGTCTCTGGGACTTCACAAAAAGATGCCACTGTAACTAAGCTGAATTATGTACACATGTTTTTGGGGGAGGGCCAGAGAGGGAGGGAAATCAATACATCAGACCCTGTCAACTCAATTTGGGTTTTAACTCTCACTAGACCTCTAATCTTCAAGCCTACCATGAGCACAGCAATGGTATTACACAGCAGATAAATCTATTTGGAGCAGGTCACATACAGCAAAAAGCACTGTATAGGTAGTTTGATACCCATTTTTCCATTTTGTCCTTCATCCTAACCATCCAGTCATCATGTAGCAAATTCAATGAGTCAAAAAACTGGTTTTTGAGTAGTGAGAGATGGCTCAGATTAAAAACAGTTTTAAAACAGCTTGGTGAGCATGGATTCATAAGATCACAGAAGTGCTTCAAAACACTAACTTTAATAACAAAAAGATCTGGTTTTCTTCAAAGTAAAGCTTTTAGATAAATTTCTGCTCACCTGTACTTTAATAGCAACTTGCCTGAAGTTCCACTGAGGATGAGCAATCACTTTAGTTGCAGATTTTAAACATAAATAAACTGTGAGGAATGAATGAATAAATAATCTCTCTCTGAAATAAACATGTGAAATTCCTGATACTCAAGCAGTTTATTAACTCAGAAGAAGGAGTAAAGTTAATTTTTTTCTTCTTAACACGATGAAGAAAAATACAATTACTAGAAGGCAGAAATTCTGCAGTGGAGCAAACCAGATTTTTGAGTCTTTAGACTTCTTCACATACATAATTAAGTGTCTGTTCTTTGTAAACTGTTGCTATAAAAATTTCACCAGAGCATTTTTACAGCCAGACAAGATGTTTCCAATTCATTTTAATCTTTATTAAAGATGCAACAACTGCTCAGGGCAACTCACCCTACTGTATTTGGTCTGTAGGCCAACAGTTGAAAGTCATCTTTTCTTACAGGCTACCAGGAATGACAAGTAGTTTAAAAAGGATTCAAAGTCCTGAGACAGTTTGAGTGCTTACGTACAGTTCATAATCCTTTATACTGCCGAGATAAGATCCAGCAAGAAAGGAACTGAAAATATTACTGCCTCAGATGTAATATAACACAGAGTAAGTTTTCTCACAAGACACTGATGTTACCCATGATGTTCTCAACTGGTCAAAAAATGCTGCAAGCCTCCTATGATCATTAAACTAAATATAAGAAAAAATACAGTAATTCATTTAGCCATAACAGAATGATGTAATGGGGAGAGAAGTCCTGCCTTGCAGACCTATTACAAATCTTTCAAGGAATCATCCAGTATGAGACACATCCGTTTCATGTGTGACTGATTTCCCAAATCCTCTAATAAGGTAAGTTGCTAAAGACTGTGAAAGAAAAAAGAACCATCAGAAGAGAAAACAGGAAGTCCTCACGAATTACTAAATAAATAAAGGGAGGATATAAGGAAAGGACCTTCACGTGATCACTTCCACAGAGAGAGGTCACCAACACTGGGGAACGTGTAGTTCAGCACTTCTTTATGATCTGGTAAACATAGTAAGACACTAACATCTGCTGACAAAGTATGGTTATTTGAGATGGTAACAAAAGATTCACAGTGAGAGATCCAACAACAGCTGGAATGCAAAGAGTTGCAAAGATATCTCTTGATAATGACTGAATTGCATAAAATAGTTTATTGCTTCTTCAATGTTGTTAAACACACAGAGAAGAAAGAGACATTGCATGAGTATATATACGGAATGGTAAGTCCTAATCAGCTTTTTATGACTTAAGAAAAAAATTGCACATATTGCAGACAGATCTCTGAAAACCTAAATTCAATGCTCCTGAGCACCCAAAAAGCAAAAATAACCTTAGGAATTCTGAAAGGAAGAGAGAGGAAAAAAGTTATGTGCTACAAACTCATGGTACGTCTATTGAAATATTACAGACAGTTCTGTTACCCTAGAAACCTAGGGTAAAGCAACCCACTAGTTCGCATAATTCAACTATGAATCTCATAGCCATGACTTAGGGATGCCAAAACACAGAGAACTGAAAAAGCAGTCACATAAATTCATATTAAAAAAAAAAAAGAAAAAAAAAATCTCATCTAGGGCTTTGAGTGCAAATAGTTCATCACACAGTTGAAGAATCACAGAATCATTTCGGTTGGAAGAGACCCTCCAGATCGAGTCCAACCATACCCTGACTCTAGCACTAAACCACGTTCCCCAAGAAACTTGTCTAAACACCTTTTAAACACCTCCAGGGATGGTGACTCCACCACTTCCCTGGGCAGCCTGTTCCAGTGCCCAACAACCCTTTCTGTGAAGAATTTTTTTCCTAATATCCAATCTGAACCTCCCCTGGCGCAACCTGAGGCCATTTCCTCTCGTCCTATCACTCGCTACTTGGGAGAAGAAGTCCTTCACTCAGACTTTTAGAAACTGGGAAAAGACATCACAAGATGTAAAACTATTTGCTTGCTCCCACCTTTCTCTTTCAAACAAAGAGATATAACTGTTGTCTGATTCAGAACAGCTGTTTTTATGTTCTTACCCAGAATTTATTGAAGTTTTATTAATATGATAAACTAGCTTAAATAAATAGATGTTATTTATATTACCATCTTAGATAAAAAGCAGTAGTAAAGCCCTTAAGGATTGTGACATTAGCATTGGCTGTAAGTTTGAATCAAAAGTTTGGCTATTACTTCTATCTTGCAAATTTATCTCTCCAAATCAACATGCTACTGTAGTGAAATGGCTTAAAAAGAGGCTTATTGGGTAGAGCAGCCAATGAGGAAGAAAACAAGATACGAAAAGGATGCCAACACCAGGTTCAGGGAGGTACAGACTAATGCAGCTTCTGGCAACTAAATTACTTTCAGAATTAAAGCAACTTCAAAATACTCATTTAAGACCTATTGCTCAGATGTCACCTAATCTCAAGACTGTCTGTCAAATCACAAATTATAAGCATTTTCGTGTTTTGGCAATTTGCAAATGTATGCAGCCACAGTAAGAGGAATATATTTAACAGGGTATTTTAAAGCTACTTTGAGGACTTTTTCTATCACAGCAACTGGTTCAACAAAAAGCTCTTTCCCTGAAAACCTCTCTGTCTTTACCCTGTTGGATTTAAAACATGAGCATCTAAGTCAGGTTTTCTCTGAATTGCCCCATGAAGGAGGTTTTGGCTCTCTCAACACCGATCATAAGCAAGCCTACTAACCCACAGTCCCCAGGCTGACATTAGGCAGTGTGAGTGGTCTCTCCACCCACAGTTCCCAAACTGAAGATCGTTTGCAAAGCCATATGAGATAATGGGAAGATGTAAATCAAAAACAGAGGAATGGAAAGGTACTAGATAATTTTAACAGCTTGAGAGGATCTGAGTAATAACAAAATAAACAGAGAACAAAAACGATGTGCCTGGGAAAGGCAGAAACATAATAGCTTTTTTTAAAAAAAGTTATTTATCACATCCATTCATTTATCACAGCTAATAGTGAAGCTACTACAAAGATTTCTTTCTAAAATGGAAAGCTTTTATTTCAAGGTGAAAAGTACATTATACACCGAGCTACATCATCAACAGTACCTATCTTAAATTGAAAAATCTGCATACGCTAGGAGCTGTTACAGGGCTGCGCACTGCTACTATGCCACACTGATTGTTTTTTGATCAGTTTGTGATGCTGACATATTATAAATGAACTGTGCAAACAGTGCACTGGAAAAAAACTGATATTGCCATTTTTCTTCAAAACATACTGTTTTAAAATTGATATCATAACTTCCCACTCTTACAGAATGTTTGCATCAACCCCCACTAACTCTACCATATTTCAAGGGGAAAAGTCATCAGTACCAAGTATGGCATGAGAAAATATTTTAGTCCTAAGTGTATGCTGAAATGTGAAAAGAGGAAGAAAGTGCAGCGAGAGGAAAAAAGGCAGAAGATAAGCTGGATACAAGTCAGATGGAAAGAAACCAGGATGCTGCATTCATGTTAATGTATGTGAAAATTAAGTCAATGGATCTCCTTCCACTGCTCTTGCAAATGACCACTGAGAGATCACAGCAGCTGGGAACATCCCCTTGAATATATGTAATCATCCCAGTTACATGATGCTAAAATTTTCCAGTTCATTACATTTTATAGACTGAATGCAATGATTATTGCCCCTGTGAGAATTAAGTTTTATTGAGATTGGTTACATCTATCATCTCTTTGAGAACTATTCATGTTCCTAGTACAGATTAAAAAAAAAAAAAATTTAAGTAACATAAGAATACTTTAATTCTTCAGTTCTGACTTAGCACTGTGTTTTCATCTGAATTATATACCCAAAGTAAATTAAGACAATGCTGTCTGATTAAAGAAATTGTTGACGTGATCCATTTAATTTTAAAAAAGAATCTTTATTTTAAAGTACAATAATTCAAAACTTTAATTTACTTCCTTTAGTTGGAACACTATTTTCGTTTTGAAATGCTACTTTTGCTGCAGGACATTAACCTGCAGCACTCAACTTACATTGACAGCAATGCATTCACACCTCCCTCGTGTCCTCAAAAGGTGGTCAAAGCTCCCTTAAGATATATCCATAGAAGAAAGCAAAAGCATCAAGAACACAGACCAGTGACCTTAAACTGAACTCCAAAGACAGAAGGCAACCCACAGTGCAGAATTCAGTTACGTTTGAGAAATGGCAACTACAATTAGAACTGTGAAGGAGTGAGAGTACATCCAGAAAGATTAGCTTCCATTTTTCAAATATACAATGAAAAGTTAAGTTCCTAAATAGAAAACTATTTAAAATATTAATAAGAAAAATATTTGTTAACTGAAATAGTTATGTATCAGTGCAGTAGCTAAAAAGTATGTGCTTATAGGTATATTTTTATGGTATTTTATCATCATTCCTATACAGGAGTTCCTATACAGGCCAATAAAATACACCAATATTTGTGAGAAACAGAATCATATATTGCTTTTTCGGTTGCTAGTAATATATAGTGGTGTAACAATCAAATGAGTAGTCTGAACAGATGCTGACTGATAAGTGGCAGCAGTAAAATGCTGTATTTCTAGGGTATTGATCCTAACAAATATTATTTTAGACCAACAGCCTTATTTCCAGCAGAGAGGCTGTATTAGCACATAATTCCTGCAGCTAATGATCAATAGTTAATCAGCAGAGGGGAAAATGAGCAGAGCAAAGCCTTCGGTGCATACAGAGAATTACCAAATATCTTCAAATACTGGCACAAAAAGAAATGCTGGCAACAAGAGTGGGTGAGAAAACAGCACTTTAGTAAAACACACAGTATTTTTATGCATGAACTGGCAATGTAAATTATTTATTACTATCCATATCACTATTAAACCAGAACATAAGTAAGCAGACAGAACAGTACTAAAGCATTTTGCAGTTAAAAGCAGTTCACATACAGTGGAAACTCTTGAGGAGACTCCTCTGCACTCTTAGAAACTTTGAGAAATTGTTAAAGTCTTTTTCAAACACTCCCATGCTGGCAGGTAAAAGGGTTATGACTGCAAAACTGAAGGATACTAGAAAAATGCAGCATTCCTACAAGTGATTTGGGTAAGAGAAGGAAAACATAAAAAGATTCTTTTTTCTTCTGGTTATACTCATCACTGGATTGTGACTTGGGGATCCTTTTAAGCAACCTCATTTATCACACACTGCCAACAACTAGGAATGTCTCTTTGAGAGCAGACTGCCATGACAAGCGTCTAGGAATTAACAGGTTAAGAAGTCTAAGCCAAACTTCAGGCTCATAATCACTTGGCTTTAAAAAGCAGATTGATTTGTTTTCAACCCATACTCACTCTACTCTTCTGCATAAAAAGGTTTTATTGATAGGATTTGAATTAATATAATTAATCCTCTAACTTGTTAAACCTTTAAAATATAAATGATTTAAGTTTGTTTGTTTGGGGGTTTTTTTAGTATAACAAAGATGAATTTTAAGTCAAATAATTACTTGAAATAACCACTTTGTACATAAGCAAACCAAGTACACTGTGCTGTGCCACAGAATAAACACAAGTAGATATTAAATTCTTTAAGCAAATGCAAAAAGCATTCATCAGTAAGGAGCTCCCGTTATCACCAGACTGGTTTTGGCCAGAGAACACACTACTGTGGTATGCAGTATGCTATACTTTGCTTCTTAGATGAAGTCATTAGCCAAACTAAAAATAAACTTCTTAGCAGTATGGATTTATCTTCAAGATATGGTATCTCTTCTGTATCTTTTAGCTTTATAATAGGAAGAAAGTAAGGTACAATCAACCATTAATGCAGGACTGAGAAAAACCTAGCATGAAACAATTCACAAGTTCGTGTTCCATCTAGGAAATAAACATGCAGGTATATTCAATGTAATTACATACATTTATTTTCAATAGTATTCCCATTATCTCAAAACCACAGCGTTATTTCCTTTTTCTCCGAAATCAAGGGCCAAAGTTGATTTCTATATCCATGAAATATGTCATGGATTTAGTTGTAATCCTCAGAGGAAAATGCAACAATCAAGCCCTATAAATACAACCGGCAATGCAACTAAATTCTGTTTCTACAATTCCTCACAAAACCTTACAGAATTTTATAATTTGCAAGGTCCTGGAGCCAGCTTGCAGGCCAATTATTTGACTACTGCTCATGGTGCTTTAACAGCTGCTTTTAATTTGTAGAACTTGAGGCAACTATGATTGCAGGAGAACGTTAATCCTAATTAGCTCTGATCCCATCACCAAAAAGAGGTGGATCATCACTCTGCATAAGATATTTATTTATTTATTTATTTATTTATTGTTTTTAGTGCTCAATTAAGAGCTCCCCTGCTGGGAACTGTGTTTGAGTTGTTCTCTTGTGCTGCCATAAGCATCCTGAATATCCACATGTGTATAACAAGCTTCTCAGGGAGGTAGGAATAAAGGCATCAAAGTTACTGAATTCTTCTGTCAAATACAGTTGGTCTTGATTGTAGTACTTTGTAGGCATAGGCAAATGCAAAGCAAGGAGCCCCTGTTCTGCTTTGTACAATCTTTTCCTCTCCTGCCTTGCCTTTCTTAAACTTTTTCTTTAATTGGATTCCAACAACGATAAATCAAAGATAACTGAAGAGTTTCTACGCAACCACAGCTTTTTTCTGTTTCAACAAAGCTGTAGGCTCCAACTTTACAGACACTTGAAGGAACAAACTCCTCAAACACCACTGGCTTCAGAAAAGCAAAGCAGACAGATAAAGATGGATAAAGCAGGTGCTGGTATGAAGAGAACATGCAGGATAGAAAGAAACCAACCCATCACCTTCCTCCCTGCAGACCTGACTCACGTTACCGATGGCTGCCGATACCACCAGGCCCCGTTTATTTGCACAGTCCTCGTGCGCTCCTCTCCCCAGTTCATACATCCATATATACCTTCCATGCCGTGAAACACCACAGATATAACCAAGCATGCAGATGCACACTGCTTGGCAAAGCCAGGACAGTGGCATCTGTGGCCACCCAGGACCAGTATGGTCTAGACTTGACCTAGCTGGTTCTCAGTGAGCATCTGCACTTGTCTCCTCTACCTAACTACCAGCTTTCACAACAACTTGCTCTTTCCTCAGAGCTTTACAACTCTGTCACTGATGGAAATTAGAAGCCAGTTAACACCCAAAGTGGTGGTGGATTTTTTTTTTCGTTCATTTTGGAGTGAGGGAGGAGGGATAAAAGAAAGGTATTGATGGATGGGTAAGGCCCATCACAAAAGCCTCACCTCCGGAGGAAGCCCAGACTAAATGCAGTCCCCTACAAAAGATCCCCACCAAAAAAAAATGAACCAAGAGATTAGGAAAGGATTTACATAGTACAAATTATTGTATGTTGACAAAGAACAGAAAATTTGAAAGGCTTATTTGTCAAAAGATCCAACCTAACAATGCCAAAAGGAAAGCAAGGAAAACTTGCATGATAGGGCCGCTTTTCACACGTCTTTAAAATGTGAAGCCACTAGTTTCTAATCGATAAGAGCTAAGGAGATCCCACCCAACACCTGCTTCAGCAATGGGTTTAAATAGCAGTCCTTCACGGGCTTTGACAATTACTCCCACGCTCCCCCATGAGAGACTAATGGTTTGCTAAAAATAAAACAGAGATTAGCATCTGCAGCAAGCTGATGGAGGGATATGCTATTTGACAGAAGGTGATATTAATCAACCTTGTGGTGTGCTGATGTCTGGACTTCACTTCAAAGGATTTCAAATTATATCAAGAGATTCGGGTGTCTGGTTAAAATGGCAGCATGCAATATTATTTTTTGTTCACTTTATTTTCTACAGCCTGCATTTTAGCATGCAGTAATAATGTTCGTATTCACATTCAGTACCAGCATCAAGCCTTTGTGAACCGAAGCTGCTGAAAGCTGAAGTTGTCAAGAAACAGGAGATGACAAGGTAGAACACAAAACTCCCCCAGATGTACCAGCAATTCATGACAATTTCCCTAGTATACGAATCCTGCCTTTAGCAAGCAGACCAAGACTTACGAAATCAGGGCGGGAGGGAAGGATGGGGAAAAGAGCAGAAAATACCTTTTAAAAATTTTCTGAATAGGATATGTAACATGGTTGTCAAAAACATCACTCAAATAGCTTGTATGTAGGATGCAAGAAACTAAGTATCATTCTTCCAAGAGAATTGTTCTTTTCCATTTTAAATTAAAGCTGAATAGCCTTAAAGTAACTAACATACCATAAAAGCAGCTAATATATGAGAAAGTATTCTAAAAACCAACATACTTACTCATTCCGTAATAAGTCTTAAGACTAGAAAAAATACACAGGTTAAGGTTTGCCTTATGTTAAATATTATAAAAGGTTCTAAATTTGCAGTGGGAAAACTCTCATCTTTTCTCAAGTAAAGGAGAAAAAAAAAAAAAAGGGCTTAATGTGATGAGTCAGATACCATACACGAAAAAAACCCCAAACAAACAAAAAACCCCCGAACAAAACAAAAAACCCCACGCGAACAAAAAGAGAGCCCACAATCAAACACAACCACACACCACCACAAAAAAAAAAAATCCCAACAACCCACCTAAACTCCAAAAAAAACCTTGAGTTTGTTTTATGGAGCAAGCCAAATGCACTCCATACTTCCAACCTGCACACAGAAGAAACACTTTACATTAATTATAATTGCTCTTAAAAGAGAGTGGCCATCACAGAAAATTATGACAGCCCTACCTGGTCAAGTAGGTTAGGATTAAGGAAAGACACCAAGAACTACAGGTCTGGATTTCCCCCTCAAAAATGATAAGGAAATTTCTGTCTGCCTAGGAAGATAAAAATAGCCAAAACTCCATTTGTTACTCAGCTATATGAAAACCTTACATTTTAAGAAGAAAAGAAGACATCCTGGATGGGACCACCAGCAACAAATACATGTTCCTGTACAAATAGAGTACTGCCAGATCATAAGGTGATGCTGTCAAAAGGTGAGATCAGACAGAAGACCTGAAGAAAATACAGGCAACTCCATCAGAGAAAGGAGGTTTCTCAGTGGTTAAGAGGCAAGAGAACTTAAGCCCAAAAGCTGCCTCTCAACTCCGTTTCACTTCTTCTGCCACACACTCACCTCCAACAGGTGATGGATGAGTTAAATAAGTGCTACTACAGCATTTCCAGTTCTTCCCCTACCAGCATGTGATGCCCAACACCTTGATTTAATAATCATTACTCGGGAAAAATTTCCATCACTTTCAAGTCACATTTTCTCTAGTGCCTTTTATTTAAGTCTTATAGCTAGCAAATATTTTTAACTATATCACCAATATAAATATTTATGAAATAGAAAACTGTTCAATAATTATCAGAAATGAGATAACTAATATTTAACATTAATGCATCATAATCTTTCATTATGGGCAAGCTTCAACTGAAAGACAAAGGTACCACATCATAAGGTTATTTAACCTATGTAGGTTTCAATCCCACAGAAACTGTTATTTATTTATACCTCAGCCTTTATACTTAGCCAAGAACCACCACATAAACTGAATTAGTATGATGCTAACGCCCCTTGGCAGTGACCCGTTCATCAATCTTTCCAGCCTCTTAAAACATCATTGAGTTGAAAATGTGAATCACAGATCACAGGAGATTCTTGTGTAAACTCTGTGGTAAACTGAAGAGGTAAAATAATCAAGCTCTAAAGCTAAATTTTATGTTTTGTGATATTCCTCTGCAAATCCTGTCCACAGAAGGACAGAGATAAGAAAAATAAAGGCCCCACCAGAACAACAGAAAAACATGACTTAAATGGCCTTCAAGGCTAATATTCATCCCTCTATTAAAAAAGAACAGAGTAACTGTGCTATCCCTATTTCAACAAAATATATTTTAGCAAAGTGGAAGAAATCATTTAAGAACAAATTGGCAAATGTTACTGTTATAGCAGAAATTTCTTTTCAGAATTGTGTGTAGAAAAATATTACCAGCTTGTTCACAATGAATGTCTCCCACAATTATTTAGCACACATGAAAAATAATTTGTTGATTCTAAAGCTTGTATTGATTCTACATTATCTTTCTCTGCTTCTGCCTCATAAAATACTGATGATATGTGCAAAGAAAGTGTCTTTAATGTATTTCTAACAGCATCCAAGATTTGTTCCCAATTTCTATTTTGTACATAAAAGCAAATGGTTACACAGAATATACTAAATTATATTCAATTTTATACCATAGAATGTCCTGAGTTGGAAGGGACTCACAAGGACCATCGAGTCCACCTCCCAGGGGATCCTACTAAGTTTTTTTCTGAGCAACCCAAAGTCCGCTGTCCTCATACCCAGAGTTGAGGTCTTGCTGGCAGTTTTCTTCCTGTTAGCACAGATTTTTGAACCAGACTGCTTCGTGGTCGCTGTGGTCAAGGCAGCCACCAATGCATAGCAAATGAGCAGCAAATCTAGGAAGGCACCTTTCCTGGTCGGTTCCCTTAATACCTGTACCAAGCAGTTATTGTCCACATTGTTCAGGAATCTTCTCCATGTGTTTGTACCAGCTGTATGATATTCCCACTTGACACCTGGCAAGTTGAAATCCCCCACAAGGACACTGTCAATACAACATCACATTTTCTTTTAATCAACTAGGATTCATTTTACTATCTAACACAATGAAAAAAAAAAAAATCCCCCCCCCCCCCCAACTTTATTGCAAAATTACAGAGCAACAGGGATAATAAGCTTTTGATGCAGGTCCTGATGGCACAACCAGGGTTGATGCACAGCTGGATCTGCTGTTCACAAGCCAGGAAGACCTGGCTGGAGGTGCAATGCTCAATGCAGCCCTGGCTGCTGTGACCATGGACAGAGGCGGATAAGAGCCTGGGGGGAGTGAGGAAGAGTAGTAGAGCACATATCCTGGACTTCAGGAGAACCGACTTCACCTTACTGAGGGAGCTAGCAGGTAGGACCCCATCGGAAACAGAGAGACCAGCTTGGCTCAATAGGGAAGTCCTGACTGAACTCCAGGGCAAAACAAATTAGTAAAAGGAGGCAGAAGCCGGCAGGGGCTGGCAAGCAAGAATTCGGAGACACTGCCCAGGCACACAGGCACAGTCAGGAAATTCACATTTGGTACCACCACCATGTGGAACCATCAGTAATTCAAGACATCTAAATAAAGTTGAAAACAGAACCATTGTAGCAAGTGAAATAAGAAAGAAACCAAAATGCCAACAGGCCCAAAATAATGTAAAAGCAAGCTTGTATCTTGATCCTTATTGCTAGCATTTCCCCCAGACTGTGTTGTGTGTTTGATTCTGGTTTTGTTTGTTTTGTTCCCTCTACCCATTTGTTTTCTTTTGTTTTTAGAAACCATGATGGAAACACAACAAGCAACCTTCTATACTGGAGAGTCCAAATCTCAAACCACTGAATTATCTTCCCTCATTTCCCTTGGCAACCCAGATCTCAGGAGGATTCTATACCTTCAACATCATGCCCTAACTGTTCCTATAACACATGCAAAGGATACTACATAATCCACTTTAGAAACATTATATCACATAGAATAAGGTTCGAGAAAACATGTTTTTCCCTTCCCACATTGATTATTGAGTCTTTTACAGACATGGGTGCACCTTATTTAAGGTAAAAATTAAACAACCTAAAACTTGATTCCAGTTTATATTACTGACAGCAGAATATGAATGTTGAATATAACGTATTTGCTTAAAACACTAAAAAAAAAAAAAAAATCCCAGAACAAAAAGAAAACCAAATTACATTACTGTTTAGTCCTGAAGTTATTTTAACTGACCCATAAAGAGAAAATGTTCATTTGGACTTCGATGAGCTGGAATTAGCTAGCAATCAAGCTAAGATGGACAGCCTATAGTTCATAAGGAACTGGTATAGTAACTCAGAAAAGGTGACTTTGCGGCTGTTTAGATGCATTTTGTTGGTAAGTTCCTAGAAAAATTATGTATACTTTGCTCTTTCCTAAAAAGAAAAACAAAAACCAAATAAAAAAAGAAAAGCCAGCCAAAACTGTTGCAATTAAACTGGCAAATATGGCATAACTAAGTTTTCAGAGTGGGCTGACAGCAATGAGAAACTTAATGTACAGCAGATTAATTTTAGTTTTTGAAGATGACATGACTCAGCCTGTACTCATCATATCTATGAAGACATCACTCTGCCGCTGAAATGTCAGCTCCTCAGCTTCAGCACCCGTCAGAAACCGAAGCACAATGTTTGCTTTCTTTTATAACTTTGCATTTTGGCTGGAATTCTCAATTGCTCTGTGCTTTCTGGGAGTTTGAAGCTGAGCCAATGCAGCACTCTGCCCACCACAAAGTCACACAAAGAGGAGCAGATGTATTTCCTACCGCCGCATTCTGCTCCACTCAGCTACGTGGTGGACGGCTCTGATTACCGGTGTGCTCGGTGACCAGCTGCACTCCCCTCACCTTCACAGTGCCCGAGATCAGCAAATAAACACAAGCATTTCCTCATCAGCAACAATATACTTCCTGTTGGTAAGAACGGTTATTTGCAGATTCTAGCCTAACACACTGAAAGACACAGACAGACAGCACCCACCAGAAAACAGAATAAACGCAAAAGTCTGTTTCACCACTTTCTTTGGATCGGTATTTTAGACAGACAGTTTTCACTACCAGCTGAAAAGCAGTCAGGGAAAGATGCATCATATCAAAGTGCCACACTTCTGTAAGCCCTAATAATATCTCAGATGGTTTAAGACTATTTTTTGAAAGACTGACAAAAGACATGATATTTTTTGTAATTCCTTTTTTTAGCCTGAAGACACATTTACATAGTTTAGCTTCAAAGTATAAAAAACATGGTGTCATTCCTAAATATTTCCTCATGTTTATCAATTTGGTATTTTAGTTTCAGCATAAAATCCACTAACAGAATTATGATATTGCTCCTGAGTGACTGAGGTTTCATTGTGCATACAATACACTTTCAAACGTAAGCAGCAGAAAAAACTAAAAAAAAAAACCAAACAACCAAACAAACCAACCCCTCAGCATGCATTTGACAATTACCTTCTGTTGTTATGGTAACTAAATATCTCTGAAGAAGCAAGAACAAAAAGGGGGGGGCAGGGAGGAAATCACACCACAAATCCTCCTTTAAGTTCTGTAGATATATATATTTTCTCCATCATAGATTCAAAGAAATGCAGTGCAGTATTGCTTTATGCACCACATTCCCCCTGAGACGTAGGTAAACATTTTAAAATGCTGATGGAGATACTGAGGCACGAAGCTGAAGAAAAACTTGATTCCTCTGCAAGGAGGATGGCTGCTAAAATAAGATGTTCCGTGAGACCATTAAATTCCCAAATCCAGGCGTCCTCTAAGAGATTACCAAGGAATCTCCTCATGCAATTTCTCTGGAGCCCACAGCTGGAAAATGTCAGAAAAGCTTAGTATGGCTGTAAGGAAGCAAAAAGCTATTGCCTTACAGGATTCTATACAGAATTTAAATCCTGTGGTAGACACACAAATTATGTTGTGTGGAACCTTCACATCATTCCAAAAGACCCTCTTCTGTTCTACTGCAGTCTTCGAAGCGCTCATCAATGACAATTTGGATTAGTCCATGTTTCTGTGGATTAGGCAACCCTTATAAATGGTGCATCTACTGTTGAGCAGCCCGTGACTTAAAAATTCAAAATAAATGGAAAAGAAAAAATTACCAACTTGATATGTTTATTTTGTACTTTCTTCTTAATTTGTCAACTACACAACATGCAAAATAAATCAATCTTTAGAAAATAAATAAACAGGTAGTTGAATGACAGTATGGACATTGCAATGTGCCTCAGCTTCCCCAGCTAGCAGAAAGAGGGACAAGCCAAGACCTCTCTTTCCCACCCTGTGTGTCCCTGCTTCTAAAAGTTTCAGTAAAGTTATCCTGATTTAACTGATATCCAAGAAAACAGAAAACCTAATGACCAAAATACAAGGCAAATCAAGAGTCTGTTTTGTAAGAACTGAGATGAAGTGTCAAGGAGATTCATTTGAACATATATATATATCTAACACCAGTTTATAGATGGGGACAGGAATTAATGGTTTTAAGTGACAACCATAAACTTAAATATTCACTTTAGCCAACCCATGATCATTTTAAGAGTCTAAGAGGGTTGAGGGGAGGAGTGTCTTTTTCTGGAATGAGAAGTCTTCTGTTTTAAGTTCAGTATCTCTAAAGCAAGTATGAGAAAGTCTTTCAGTACAGTTTATTAGGAAACACATTCAAATGACTACACATGAGGAAAACTGCTCAGTTTTCCTCCATAGGGGAAATTAGTTTAATAGTACAATCAATAGTAGAAATCAAATAGAGAATCTGTAAAGACTGTATCTGCTGATATATTGTTTCAACTCTCAAGAATCCCTTCGCATAAATGCAAACAATTTTTCAAGGCTTACAAAGATTATAGCTTTTCTGGAAAAATTCACTGAGGCAAACTGTAAATAAAGTCACATCCCTTACACTGTCTTCCAAATGTTAAGTTCCTACTTCAGATTTGTAAAAACTGGAGTCTGGTTTCAAAGAATGGTGCATACTTGTTTTAACTTCCTCAAAACGAAAAACCACCAACTAAAAACAAACACATAACAAGAAAACAACCTTGATGTTCATTCATACCTGAAGTCAGTTGAAACACTTAAAGGACTTACAGTGGGGACTCTAAAATAAACTTCATTGTAAAAAGCAATATTAGTAACTTTGTCAAAAATGCAATGAGAAATCACCTGTACTGTCTATCAAGGGCTGTTTAAACTGCTTAACCTCATACCTAGTATGTGCTTTACAAACCAATGTAATTCATCAGCAAGGGAAAAATAAAGCTATTGTTTTTAACATTAGCAGCATGTACTGTCATCCAACCTATGCAGTATTTTAGGAAGGTTACAACATATTTGCAACTGAGGCATTTTGTGCTGTCATTCAATGAACTTTGTAACTTCATTTGACTTTTTCCAAAACACTTAGTATAACATTGTGCACTGTATATAAAGGATGCAATAGAAAGCATATTTAAACAATGGAAAAGTTAAGACAGCATCCTTCATTGTGACCCTCATGATACTTCAGCAACTGAAACTCAGACAGAAAAATGTTAATGACAAATATAACCTTGAAACATGAGAATAAGAGACAACTATTAATAGAAGGCTAATCTAACGTCTCACTTTACATAACACACAAAATTGCAGTAAAGTCAAAGTTCACTAACATCAACAATGTACTTCAGAGCTCCATCTAGGCTGATGATGACAAGTATGAACAATTCTCAGAATTTTTAAAGCATTTTGTTTCTAGAAGAGTTTAAATGCTTCTTTCAATGGCCTGAAGAATAATGTCAATGTGATATTACCAAGCGAAAGTTTCTCCCAACTATCCATTAAACTACTACAGTTGGCCTTTTCCCTCCCCTCTTCCTGGAGTGAAAACATAAAAACATAAATCTTGTGTCTTTGTGGCAGAACAACATCTGACCTGAACCCTAAACAAAATATACAAATTCCAGGGAACAGCCACTTTGCAAAACTCACCTATATTAAAAATACACTCACACTTTACATTCATTGTGATGCAAATTATTTTTCAGGGGATGTTTTAGGAAAGGGATTGCGACTCAAGTGTGAATAAGAGCAGAGGTGCTGAGAGCATGGTTTGTGAATATGTTTATACATATTTTTCAACTGTGAGGTCAATCTTTTGGCCAAGATGTTATGTTCCTGGACACGGAACTGATGAACAGGAAGTATCAGACATTCTCTATCTCTGGGGCTATCAAGACTACAAACCCTGCCTCAGCTGTAAAGCCAGACATACTCTATGACCACTTACATGTATTAGGTTGGTGCAAAAGTAATTGCCATTTTGAACCACAAATTTTAAATTACTATAACTAGGCTCGATCACATCTTTATTAGTCAAAATAGGAACCATTACGAGCAACGCATTTTTGCCAACAAGAAATAAGTGTGTTGATTCCTTTAGCATTAAATTGCGTGCTTTGGGATTCAACAAACTCTTGGAAAGCATTTTCTGCATCCTGCTGGTTGTAGAAGCATTTTCCCTGCGAAAAGTTATTGAGATGCTTGCAGAAGTGGCAGTTGGTTGGTGACAGGTCAAGTGAATATGGCAGATGAGGCAAAACTTTGTAGTCCAATTCATTCAACTTCTAAAGCGCTGGTTGTGCGATGTGTGGTCGAACATCATGGTGGAGAAGAATTGGGCCCTTTCTGTTGACCAGTGCCAGCTGCAGGCCTTGCAGTTTTTGGTGCATCTCATCAATTTGCTGAGCATCCTCTCAGAATGGTTTCGCTGGGATTTGGAAAGCTATAGTGGATCAGACCAGCAACAGACCACCAAACAATGACCAGGACTTTTTTTTGGTGTAAGTTTGACTTTGGAGGTTCTTCTCGGTCCACCCACTGAGCTGGTCATCGCCAGTTGTCACATACAGTCCACTTTTTGTCACATGTCACAATCCAATTGAGAAATAGTTTGTATGACGTATAACAATCACATTTAAGAATGTATTCCAAAATCAAATGGCAAAATTCAACAATGCAAAAACCGCAATTCTTTTTGCATCAATCTAACACCTATTTATTGTCAGCATTTCCCTCAAATTTTGTTAAAAACTACAAATTAGGCAGACTTCTGGAAACCCTTTTAGATCAGCTAGATACAGCCTCTTATGCCTTTTTAAGCTAACAATTAAATTGTTTTTGTAGCACACCCAGGTTCCAAAAGACATATTAAGTGAAGGATGGAGGGAAGCTAGTGTTTAACTTGGCAACGGTTTGGTGGTCCAGGCAATTATACACATATGAAGTCACACAGGGTAAATTAAGCAAAGCTCACCAACTAATAAAGATTTAACTCAATCTATTAAAAGTGGTACTCTGTAACCTCAATATTCTTTCAAATTACTACTACTGACCTAACCTCCCCAAAGGCACAATCTTACAAAGCAATTATTTTGAAAGAACTAGGGTGGTTCTAAGAGCTCTGAGAAGTCAGTACACCGATAAATGACACCAAGGAATGAAATGGTTTCTGGCCATCACTGAAATCATGGAAGATCCCATCCTGACTGTCCCCTTACAGTCAGTGCAGCTCTACAACACCGATAAATATTTACTACCTCACATATTACTTGAAAAGGGATCGGACTTTTCATTCAATCACATTTCAAAGAGGAGCTTGCTACTCTGGCTGGTTTTGTATTTTTTTTTATTCAGCAAAACATATAGGATAAAGACCTTTTTAAAAAAGAAGAGTGAAAAAACAGTTTGATCAAGATTACCTACTTCTCAATACAAACAGCCAGAGGCAAAAAAAGGCTGAAGCCATTTAAACTCTGACCTGCACCATGTAGGTTTTGCCAAACCACTGGTGTTGGACTGAAAATTGAAATGGTGCTAACCACCATGAATCTTACTTTATCCCATTAAGTCATCGAGAAGCCCAAACAATTCTAAAAAGATAATGAAATTAATAACAAAGCACACAACTCAAGGGTAAGAAGAGCTTTTTGTCCAGGAAAAAAGTATTTTGTAAAACCCCTAAGGATTTCTGTATCAGATTAGGAGCGCTACTTGAGCCACAACTTGCAGGAGACTCCTGAATTTTCTTAATTTGCTGGAATACTTCGATACAAATTTGCGGAGTGCTGTCCATTGCCTAATGCAACGGAGGCTGAAAAAGAGCCATGAAGTTCAGCCACACTTGTTAGTCAAATATTAGCACTGAATTTGCTACATAAAAATCAGAAAATTTTTTATCTTCTGTCAAAAATGTAAAAGCTGGAACAACTCAGCAATTTTTGAGTCTAGTAATTTCCCCAGTGATCCGAAAAAAATAGTATGCTATTTTAATTCACATATATTAAACAGCCTGGCTGATTTACTTTGTTAGCAGAAGAGAGAAGGAGGGTCTTCTCCAAGAAAAGTCAAACCTTAGAAATGGAGAATGAAGTCTCTGCTGAATGACAAAGCAAACTGATTTCCTGGGGCAGACAAATCTTAGAGGCATGTCATTTAATTTCTTTTCATGAAATATTGGAAAGGTTATTATCTACGATGATCAAATAAAGATATGTTTCCAAGAACACTGATGTCTCACATGCTTTAAGGAGATGAAACAACAGATTTTCTAAGGCTGTATTAATAAAGCAATAGTTGCATAACTGACTGGGCTACGCTGGGGCAGAAAGGCAGGATTTGAGTAGGCTCAGAGGATTATCAAAAAGTCGACAGGAAAATCCTTGGGAGACAGAAAGAAGGTGAGATTGGCTCTGATTCATTTGAGGGGAAAAGCAATCTCTTCAAACTACAAAAGAGGCAATGAGCCTCTGTAAACCTGAAGTCATCCTTCTGAATTAAAACTAGTCTCATGAATCCTGCAATCCTGAAGCAAAACCTTCAGACCAACTAGAAAGGAAACAGAGTGAGAGGGATGTTTCTGCCAGCATTGTACAACTACACCGTCATCCTGTGAGGTATGGAAGAAGTTATGACAGGTCCTACCCTACAAAAGTAAAATCCTAAGGGGAGAAGACTGAGCAAATGCCTCCAATCGGCCTGGAGGGAGAGTGGAGCCACAGGGTTCCCAGGAAATTTCTAAGACTTTCATCTACTGGAATACCAGACCAAAAACAAACCTTAGCAAACCACCAACTCAGAGGACTCTGAAGCCTGAGAGAGACAAAAATGGGCTGATTTGGGGTATGGAAAAATATTCATAATGGGTTTCTTCCTGAGTCATTAAAAGCAGTAACAGCCCTGTTTAGAAGACTCAGTCCTGACTCTGCTCTACATCCTTTTGGCCATCTCAAAGACCTGACAACCCAGAACATTTTTATATCATAAAGTCTTGAACAGGAACGAGTGGATTCACTGACAGCGGGGGAAAAAAAAAAAATATTAGAAGATACCACCCAAGTAAACAGTTAGGCAATTCCTATAAAATACAGGAATTCCCACCAAAAAAAACAAAGGCCTGAATAATGAAGTTATCTTAGGTGATATCTCACATACTCTTTCTCCTCTCAGGCACTTCAGACATTTGGTACAGACATTTCTACTTGTCTGGTCTTTTATTCCTGATGTTAAACAATAGGCAAGGAAACCCAGGAAAGAGAAACACTAAAACAGGTGTGTACTCAAGATGCGTTTTCAAGCTTTTAGCAATTCACCAGATCTATTACTGCCCTGGTTAAAACCACATCACTGCAGACAAGGTGCACGCAGGTGTATATTTACGCAGCCCATAGTTTTATTAATCACAGCAGTGGCACAACGGGCCGGTGCTGAGTGTTGCAGCACACTCAAGCCAAAGAAGAACCGCAGATGGTTGGACTTTTCCTTCCCCTCCTCGATCCCGACAGTGCCCGTGCCTTGGGTTAAGTTCCACGTGCAGGTCTGTTTGCCCATGCTAGGCCACTGCTTTCAAGATAGGCGCAGAGCTCCAGGTTCCAGACAGGCCCCCAAAGGGTCATTTTCAGACACCAAGTACAAAGCACAGTTTAAAGATCAAATTACTGCACTAAGCAAAGATTCCTAAACCAATGGCATTTATGACAAGCATTTACATAGACATGACTACAGGATTTTTGATGTACAAAACCGACAATCCATATTTTTAGCACAAAGATCAAGTTTAGCACAGCGAGGCAGGAATAGAAATTGCTTTTAAATCCGAAAGCACAAATGTTTGTTTTAACTGATGCCAAACTACTAACTGCTTACATCAACAGGAGAATGAACTTCATTTTTTGTAAAAATAAGTGAGCACAAAACAAAAGCTATACAACCTACACTTGGAATACAACAAGAGCATACCATTCACAAGCTTACTGATTTTCAAAACACGCACAAGACACAAGCATAGCACAGAATAATCCCTTTTAAAAGTCATCACAGATCAGCTCAGACAGCTCATGTTCAATCAGGCAGCTGAATCCATTCAAACAGTGAGTACATAGCAGGGTGAGTAACTCTACACCCCACAGAAGTACTGAGTGGCAGCACGAGATCAGGCACAAGGAGCAAAGAAACAAGCAGAGCCTTTTCAAAGAGAAATGCAGAAAGCCATGGTAAAGGACACATGAGACTGACATGGTAACACAGAGAACGGGCAGGATTTATCCAGGGATACTCAGCCTGTTCTAGATGGCATAGCTACCACACAGCAGAAAATGATAAATGAGCTGGGTGGCTATTTATTTAGCAGATACAGCATTACTTTCACGCCAACATGAAATATTTCACCCTGCCTGTAGCTGCCTTCCAAGACTTTTCCATGCAATTTGAGCTACACTGGAAAAATCCATATGAATCTGAAAAAGGGCAGCAGCTGGAACCTTAAAGTGAGACACATTCAGTTTAATTGTGAAGATTCACAAGTGATTAGTACAGCAGAAGAAATAATTATGTAGATGTGTTATAGTTATTTTCAGCCTCAATCTCAAAACCACAATCCATTTATAATCAAGGAATTTAACTCCCTGAAGTAACCAAAACTTCTAATATGCTCTACTTTTTGAACTGGAGGAATCTTAGTTTTAAAGTCCAAGAACATAAAATGTTGGCATGCTCATCTAGCCTTGTGAACTGCCAAACATATCAATATTTTAAACAAGGATAAACCATTTTAAGAATAACTCTTCATGAAAGGTATTCTGAAAAATACATCTGCAGCATTAAAAGCTGGGATATCAACACCATCTATCATGAAGACTGTCAAAAACTTATATTACAGAATCTTATTTTAGTTGACTACACCTTCCAATCTGAGCACACACACTTATAACTTCTGGCTCATTAAAGGAACAGTACATTAAAGGTACAGTAATAGCAGTAAAAAAACCCTCCTCTTTATACATTATTTTTGTCATTTCCCTATCTTCCTGCACACCAGATAGTGATGTTTATTGCAGCTCTTGGGAATAGATTGGACAGGTGAGAAACAAAGCTGGTAACTGAAGATGTCAATTCGAGAAGCTTCAGAAAAATATTTCAGATATTTATATTATACCTATGAAACACCTAATACGTAGAACTCTATTTCTGCACAGATATATCAATGTAGATGCATCCATGTAGATGCTACATATATATATATAAAAAAAATATTTCAGACAGTTCAACTATCTAGATATAGATAGATAACCTGCGGAGATCACTGGACACCTAAGAAAATTTTGACCAGGAAGAAGGACTTACAAAAACATCACTGTGCAGCAACAGTTCTACAACATTTTCAGTATAGTATTGGCAAAAACCCCACAAAAAGTAATGAAGGGGGGAAGAAGGTGGCAGATTTTTCCAAAGTATAATATCTTATGCAAGAAGGCGATTTAAGAATCTCTCAAATAAATATATATATAAAAACCCATAACTTTGTAAATATATGGTAATATATTTGCAAGGCTACTTTAGATATTTAACTAAAAGGAGAAGTGCCAAAATCTGGTAAGCTTCTTCAAATTCAGCCTTCTACAGAAGTGTTGTTTCAGGGAGAAGGGCATGAGAAGTAAAACCATACATTTAACTACAAATCGTAGTAATTTCATTAATATTCACCATCATTTTAGTAGCATGTCCGAATAATTATTGATACTTGTGTATAAGAAGCTCAATTAAAAATTCTGGCACAGATCGTAATTTTTTATTATGCCATTTACACTGGAACAAGCAACCGTCACTTTTTATTCTTCTACTGTGCTGTGAATTTCACTGTGCATAATGACTGCTGAATAATACCAAGTTATAACACTGGTACTACTGAACTGAATTTCCTTGCAAAAAGACTGCTCATGTAGTATTATCATTAAAGGCATCACTGAATTTATTACTAAACCACATATCTTCAGGGATTCAACTGTTTCCTCTACCACTCCTCACGACTGCCAATGAGAAAACCAGTAACAGAGAATCAGGACACCCATTTTTTTTAAAGACACTTTTGTATTAAACTAATAATTCACTGGATATTACAAAAAATTAGAGTTAAACACATCACAAGAGAATTTCAATGTCAGTAAGAAGCTTTAGTACAGAAGTACTTAAAAATAAAGGGAAGAAAAAAAAAAAGAGATACTTTGTTTTGCAGAAATCTTTTTTGAATGCTCTAAGCTCCACAAGGAAAGTGTACACATATACAACCCTGATGACAGTAACCACTTTTGTGTTTTGTTTTTAGAATGCAGAGGAAGCATGTTAGAAAAAGGGTTATCCCATAAGAATATATCAGGAGAAATTCTGGGGTAGATCAAAGAGAAATGGATAAACTTTGATTGTTACTATTGTTTTTCTTTTAATGTTACCATCTAATTTAACAATGGACTCAAACCAAACAATTCTAAAGTCCAGCAAGAAATATTGAATTCTTTTTCAGTCCATGTTGCCTAAAATACATCAAAGTCCACCTTCCCTATTACCACAAACACTTTCCAAGCAATTTGGGTGTGAAGTGCAAGGGCAGCAGCAGCTGGAGACTCAGGGACAGCTGAGCATCTGGTGAAACCTGTTCCCTTAACACAGCGACATAGCCCGTGCCATCCATTACAGAGATTATTCACTTCACAGAAGTAGTGTATTTTGTTTGCTAGAAGGCAAGGGTGAATGCTAAACAGACAAGGGAGAAATTTCAAGGAAAAAAAAAAATCTTGCTTTTTGTTCAATAACATTTTATTGAAAGATTTGTTTTGAGGAATTAGGTAAGATTCAGTCAAATACTCCATATTTTTTCTGTAAAGATGAGAAAAACAGAATGAGAGTAACATGTGGCATGCCTCTTGTGCATTATAAAGCCATTAAAATCAGCTCTTTGCAGGTCAAACAGCTGTAAAAAGTCGTAAGCATCTGATTAACAGGAGACAGACGGCTAGAACGAGCGCACAAACACTGCAAGGCCGTCAGAGCCCCAACAATGTGCCTCAGCCCTGATCTGCACGTAGTCACCTATATTTGGCATCACTGATGAACTTACTTTCACCTCCCCAACCTGCCAAACGTCTGTACTGCTAGAATACTCATTTTCTCCTTAACATCACTCCATTAGGAAACTGTTAAACAGCTTTCAGCTGCAGCCATATATTATTTCCTCTAAACCTGTGGGTGACAGCATTAGTAAGAAAATACATTTTATTAAGCAGCCCTCTTAAGAAAAACATATTAAAGATTAGTTTTAAAGCTGTATAAAATGTATACAAAGATTCTTGTTAAAAGGTTGAAATGTACATTTCATTTAGCCATTAAAAAAAGCAAACAGTACTTATTATACATTAAGCAGTACTATGCCTTGAGGTTTCTGCTTAGAGCTCTCACATGTAAATGTGGCTGACAAAATGGATATGACTTGTTAACCAAGGCAGAAGCAGCAGTTAGGGAAATGTTTCATCCTCACTGGGACCCAGCACTGTACCGTGCTTCTGCTGTTTCTACTTATGGAGAATTGGTTGCTGGGAGGACGGCATTTAATTAGCTCCAAAGACACCCACGAGCTACTCATTTTACAAACTGAATAATAATGCAAACAGCACAGGTAACACTATACATGGAGCACCAGAAAGGCGACTTCTTCCCTGCACAGTAATGGAAAGCCTCCAGGAGAGGGGCTCCACCACCACAGGTCCAAATTCAAGATTTGACGGGACAATGTACTATTACTTAGGAAAGCAATGTTGCTTCACCGGCATTTTTATATGCATTGACTCACAACACTGCATTTTCAAACTTTCCTGTATTACAGTGTCATGCTACTTCATGTGACATGTTTTTGTCATAACAGGTATGTTTCCCACTTTTTTCCCCTCACAATCCATTGGCATTTTCTTTTTCAAGCCAGTAGCCAGTAAAGTCCACCTTAAAGATGATCTCACTGGCAACTGGAAAGTTTATAAAGTGTCCCAACTAAGTATTTCTCTTCCCCAGTGACAACCTTATGCCCAGTAACACATATCAAATGGCCAAACTCACAGGCCTTTCAAAATTGAGTTCTCCAAAAGGGAAAACAATTTCCTTAGTTAGTGCCTTCTCTATCACAGCCAGAGAGGCACATGGCTCAGAGCCATCAGAATAGGGTTGCATCTTTGCTTGTAAACACACAAGAAATCACATCAGGAAAGCAAAAAAGGATTGATATTTTGTTCTTGCCTTGCCTTTTGCCCTTTCTCATAGTTCTTGATCTGTCAAATTTAAAAGTATAAATAAGTAGCAAGTATTTTTTGTAAACAGTTTTGTCTGGACTAAGCACAATACATCAAGATTTGCATGGAAAGGATGGTGGCAAAGGAAAAGAAGTAGAATAAAGGAAGAAGAAACTGACTACACATCACTCTAGATAGAATAATTATATTCTTATGAAAAATGCTATCAGGTGTCTACAGCTGATGAGAGTTCAGAATAAAAACACTGATCATAAGTAAGGAGCGAGACATTGCCGCAGTAAATTTACAACACCTAGGAAGGAAAAAGGAGGATTTCACTGATGGAAAGAGAGTAGGAGAATGATCACCACTGGCAAAAACCATAATGCCCAAATTCAAGTAAATGGAGGTAAAGTACATTTTTCTTCAAACCCTCAATTTTTTTTTTTTTTTTTTTAAATTTTTTAAAGTTCTGTCTATGAAGGTTCTGAAAGTTGACCAAACATCGACAAACTCAGAGCAGCTTTATGTTTCCAGTGCCTCGGCTGGACTTCAGTGCCAGCAATACTGCCTGGCCCAGCAAAACTCCTTTCACCAGAACCTCACCAGAACCAAGTACCAAGAAGCACATGCTATAGCTGCTTAACAGCTGTCACATCACAGCTCCACAGGACACAGTGATCTGTGCACAACCTCCTCCCACCTCCCTGGATACAACAGCACCATGTTTCATCAGTCGCTATCAGGGAGCCAACACAGGACTTGTGTGCTGCCACCCCACAAGCCAGCACTGCCACCAAAAGCAGCAGCTAAATATGTCCCTTCTCTAATGTCATCCATACATACAGACAGCATATTGAAGAACTGATCCAGATTTAAAGATTTAATAGCTTTATAAAGGTAAATTTGAGCTCAGCTACTGTGCACGTTAAAAACAACTCCTTTCTGCTCCATTTTGCATGGAGAATACATATGCACCTTCCTAAGTTCGGGGGTTAAACAGAATTCCAACATTCACTAGAGCATTCTGTCACATTCTCTGAACCTCCAGGCCCAGCTCTGTCACCAGAGCGCAGCTGCGCAGGCAGAGGGGACAGAGGCAGCACCCGATTTGGGAACCGGCAGATCTGGGGGCAGCTGGTGTATCACTGCACAAGTAGCATTCACTATTCAGAGAGCCAATTTTCATCTCTTTACATGGCACTTGCATGCAGGCAGGAGCAGGGATCTCTCTCCTATCAGAGTTAAAAAAGCATCTTAGAAGGTTTGCTTGACAGACACCCTTTGCGGGGAACACAGGAATTTGCTGCAGCCAAGCAATTAGCACTGCAATCCACTTTCAATTGCCTCTAAAACAAAATATCAGGTAAAAACTTCTAAAACATCACAATTAAAACACTAACCTGGAAAAGCTGTTACATTGCTAGACAGCTTTTTCTTTCATGTATATAGATTGTGACTATACAAATGCTCAGTTCTTCAGATTTTCACTTTTTGCTGCAAAATCTCTGCTTCATTCACCACATCAATTTTGATAGTGAATAAAAACATTTGGGAGAATTTTATTTACTATTTTAATTACTAAAACTAACATAGACAATAGTTCTTCTGACTATATATCAAAATGTATACCATAATCAAGACCTTCCCTTGGACAGGATGTGTGCAGTTTGAGATACCCCATGCACTGGTTCTTAAGGATAAAATTATTAAAGAACTACATTTAGGAAAGACTATCCCTATGTGCTTTAACAAGCTACATGTTCACAGTAGCAAACCATACCTTTAATGAAACTTGAGATCAGTTTTATATGGGAGGTAACTGAAGAGACAAAAGCTCATGAAATACATTAAAAAAAAAGAGTGTAACTCCTTCAGCATAAAACTGATTTTCAGAAAAAGCAAACATTTTGTTCCAGAAAAGCGTTAATTACAAAGTGGGCGTTAACCAACTATGATCTTGCCTAAATAATTTTCATTTAGTCACCTTCTATTATGCAGGCAAGGAAAAAAGCACAAACAAAAACCCAACACATTCATATTAATTCAGCTGGCCACAAGCATACTGCACAGTCTTCTGTTCTGAATAGCAGCCAGTGAATCTCTTCTGACAGATGATCATTTTATTTTCATTTTTAAATTCCTCTCAGCTTTGAGGTTTCACTGGAACTTTATTTACTTAAAAACAAACAAACAAACAAAAATCACTTTGCTGTCTACACATGTCAGCACAACTGGAAGTGCTGACTAAAGCTCATTCTGCTCTAGGTAACTCAGATGCCAAACACAATAGAGAACAAGACACTCTTCTCACCAGTTGGCCCCTATATAATCCCCTCCCTGCAACTTTCACCATTTCTACACATATAACTGTGTATTTGCTCCTATACAGTAAGTAATGCAACCTTCAGTAATATTTGTTGGTATTTCCCGAAGTTTTTGCGTTTTCAATCCTTTTTGAAACTACTCAACCTTTTTTTCCTATAATCTCACAAAACTCACATCACCGTTTTTTTTACTTCAGAGGTCTGCTACTTTAAAAAGAAAAATCTGTATGTGTAAATGAAAACTGCAATAATAGAAAGCTGGTAAAGATGTCTTCTGCACCAAAAAAATATCCTTCAGCCTTTTCATAATTTTCAAAATTTTTGTAATTCATTGTGTTCTATGGTTTTCAAAGAACAACAGTATTTTCAAATATGATTATTACTAATATTTTAATTAATGTAAACAAAAGTTTTCAGTTCACTTGTTTGTTTACATAAGTGTTCAAATATCTTAGAGGGTGACAGGATGAAATTAAAGTTTGACAGATTACAAAGTAAAAAGAGGTGAGTTCTTCCTAGAATATTCAGTTAAACAAGACTTAAATAAAAGTAAAATCAGCATGAAATCACCATAAAGAGATATGCCAGCTAAAGGCATTATACAGAATGGAGATTTTAAACATATAAAAATATAGAATAGGACTCTCTACTTCTACCAAAAAGTTTAAGACAGTGCTTTGCATTTTGGTTTTTATTATATAGTGATGTTCTGAAAAGACATACTTTAAAAAATATAAGTAGGTATCCCATGTATCTATAAAAGTCACATTATTGCCTGCTTGCAAAGAAAACTTTTATTAACCTACGTTATAAACGTGAAGTAGAACTATGACAGCTGGGGACCCAACACTACCATGCTTGCTGGCTTCTCTAAACAAGTAGTACCAAGGAAGACTAATTTCCAACAGACACATGGTTTGCTGTTGGTTGATTTAATGCATTCATTGTACTTATATTTGAGTCAAAGTTTTTCCCATGCCCATTAAAACTCCTACCCCCCCCCTTCTACCTAGAGTCCCTAACCACAATCCCACCAGACTTCCAGCTCAAATTCTAATCCACACAGCAGTATTGTTTCCACTTACCCTTCTCCTCCTGAATTTCCATTGAGGTTCATAGTGAATATCCCAATAATTTCCTGCTACATGCCCTATCTGTCTGCTCAACTTCCCAGCCATATCGGAGATGCATGAATAATTTTATAACCAGAGTGACAGAGACACTGATCAGCCACATTTAGTGATAGCTTAGGCACAAAAGTAAAATCACAGAAGAATTCAAATAAACATATTAACCAGAAATACAGCCGGGAGAACCACAACAAATCTACATCATCACATGCCTAGAATAAATTTTAAGACTCAATGGGCCACAGCAGCAAGAATGTACTTTGCACTAGGTAAGCAGAGATGCTACTCAACTCCTTTTGTTGATAAGCCTGCTGTAGACTCATTTATCCAATGTCAACACTACACTAAAATTTTCTATAACATAAAAATTTCCATTCCACCACCAATACAGAAGTTCACGGGACTCACTGCAACTACTCAGAACTCCCAAGCTCGAGGCTGCATCTGAGTAGTTTTTGCATACAAAATATAACAGCGTGCAACACACACACACACTGTTTTCAACTGAAAATTTCCAGTTTTCTCAAGAAGTTGACCTAAGCACTTCATGTAGTGTTATGTAGCACTTAACGTCCCAGACACAGAACATTCCTGGGTTGCTCAATCTGCAGGGTCTAGTCAATAAACACTCTCAACCCAAACAGCTAGCTCAAGAACTAGATCTCCAGCATTTTTAAACAAACTTCAGTTCTTAGTAACATTTTAGGAGTTTTGATCCCAAGTAAAGAATTCTTGCAGACTTTGAAATAAACAGCATCTATTACTGGGCACTTGGTCTCCCCTCCAAACAGCTAAAAATGAAAGGAATGTTGTTTATGATCCTAAAATAGCCCTCAGTTAAACATTAATCTTTACCACTGGTGAAAAAGATGGGTTCAGCCATTTGGCATTTTAAGTTCTGCCATTAAAATACTGCATATTACAGGTTGTCCCTGCCACAGCATTTGTGGTTTGACATGCAATTTAAAATTCCTCTTCCCATGATTTCTCAATTTCTCAGTTTCACAAAAATATCTCACATCTCCTTGGAAACCTGAACACAACACAACAAAGACGGCTGGCTCTATCTAATGCTTAGAAGCAGGTTAGAAAAATAACTGCATTCCCTTGCTAGTTAGGATAGGATTCAACACTTCATTCCTCTGTATTAATTTATCTAACAAGAATCTGTCTCTCTCCCCCATAATTTTCTTATTTGCCTTCATAGTCATTCACTCAAATCCCATTGACTCCTTCACTACAAACTCGAGTTCACCTTCAGGTTTAATAAATTTTCTAAGCATCGGTGTAGAAAAATGCAACTGAAGGGGGCTGGCACTACCCAGGCAATAATCCACTAAGAAGCCAGCCCCCTGCTGCAAACTGGCAAGGATGCAGAGAACTAAGACACCTTTTGCAGAGATATTTAAAACTACAGTCTTAACCTACATAAATTGGTTTTTGTATCCACTGCTCTTAAATTTATTTTGGATCAGTGCAGGATGCCAAAACACAGCAAACTAACTTCTTTTTGGTTCTGCACCCATCTGCAGCTGCCATACTCCTAGTTTGGGAATTGCTGTTTAGATATATAGTGCAACTGCTATTAACAGCAATCAATGTTTGCCTCCCAGTTCATCAATCCTTCAAATACCACTCCAGTTGCAGTAAGGGGGGGAAAAAGGTGCTGCTTCTCATTTTAGATGTAGAGGAGCACACACACCCCCCAACCCCCAAAAGAGACCCTCCCCCAGCCTCACAGCCCTGGGCCACATTTTGTCCCTATCAGCACTTTGCTGCAGGTTTAGACAACGTTCCTAGTGCAAAGCCACCCTCACCATCACAACAAAGCATATACTCCTCAATTAAAAGCCAAAATTCTGAAGGTGTTTCTTATGAATTACATATCTTCCATGGCGCAAGGTGAGAAAAATCTTTCTCACAGAAATCAATGGTGATTCCTCAACTGAAGTACAGTGGGAAATTTGAATCATCCAGTTACTGCAGTTTAGTTGGAAGTTTTGCAGAGGCAGGAACGAAGAACAAGCCACAGAGAGATACCAATATAAAGGGGGAAAATCAGGGCAAATGAGATTCTCCCTCCCCCCGCCCCCCCAAGAAAATGATAGAAAATAGCACATGAAAGGGAGAGCAAGAATTTCCTTCCCAGAACACTACAGGAGCAAAAGAAGGTATTCAACTAAATTGAAAGCTGACAAGTTCATCATTAACGAGAAGGGACACTTCTTCATACCTCTACCTGAGGAACGCGCTGCTGAGGGACACAGGATTGCAAAGCCAAAAGCTTAGCAGCATTAAGGGGAAAACAAAATTATACCGTAATAAAACTATTTAAAAACAAAGAGCTGGAATAGATACAAACGTCTTTGAGTTTTATGGTGCGAGCCAAACTAACAGGATCCCAGAGAGATATACCCCGGAGTATATTATTGTCAAAACTGCCTATTGTAATTTTTTTTTTTTTTTTTGCATCATCATCCCAAGCATCTGTTCGTACTCCTAATTAAAGAACAGATGGTCTGACCCAACATGGCAATTCTTATGACCCTATATTTATCAGCAGGTAGGGAAATTAAGTTTTGAGGTCTCAAGCAAGCAAAACAAGATTAACAAAAACAGATAGCTAAATCGGTCTCAAAGCCATCTGGTATATGACACTAACTGAAAATAATATTCTCTAAGATTACATACAATGTATTTTCCGCAGTCTCTGTACTGAGAAAACAGCCTTCCATAAACTCCACCAGATGCAAATATGATTTAACTCCAGAAACAATGAGATTATCAAGCTAATAAATGAATCCTTTTGCATGTTAAACTAGTGAAGCACAGCTATCCCAACTGTACAGTGAAATTTGTAGAGGTGAAAGAAGCCAGCATGTTCAGATAAAAGCTAGAGGCCATTTGCAGTAAAATCTTCTGGTAAGGTCATCACACACCAGTAAAAGAAATGAAGAAAACGCAGGCAGAGGAAATAAAAAGCGTAAGAAGGTTTACCTCTGCCTACATGTTTTAAGCGCGGGTTGAAAATGTGTAGATGCAACGTGGAAAGCTGCATTCCCAAATCTGGTAATAGACTGAGAATAAAGCCTGAAATAATTAATCCACAAAAGAATGGAACCTGATTGAGGCAGGTGTTAAAAATGAGACAGTGGTAGCATATGATAGCGAGTATGCCTCTAAGTGAGTAATGCCCCTCCTCCTTCAAAAAAAAAAAAAATCTTTCAAGCTTCACTGGTAAAAAGGGCAATTCTGGTAGATGCACCTGTATGGAATTTTTGTAATACTCTGTTGGATGAAAAGTTATATGTTCATGAGTCATGGGAACTTCTGATGAGTCTGTGTTCTAAAAATATGCCTATCAATCAACCTCATTAAGTTGCCAGGAAATATTATTATGGTAAGATAATAAACAAAAATCCCCTTTCCACTTTAAAACAGTCAGAGGAAACAAGTTAATACACATGTTCTTAAATTAAGAATCACCTGAAGGAGACCTAAGCAACAAGGAGGCTGGTTACTAGGGCATTCTATGTGAAGACATGAGGAAGATGCCCTTCAGCCTCTCTCAGAAGCAGCATTCATCTGGTACCAGCACCAGCAGACAAGTCCAAACAAGACACCCACCTGGCAGTATGTGCCAGCAAAGCATCTCTTCTCTGGCTAACACAATTTTATGACACCATCACCAAGGAGAGCAAAGTACTTCGAGTATTCTGTATGAGTCATTGATTTTCTCAAATAAACCAGACAAAAGAGTTGAATTCTTGTATGTGGGGAATTTAATGAAAAATCTCCGGATAATTCTTCAGAAGGAAAGCTTAAGTCACTAAGACATTCCTACGTTGCAGATCTCTACAGAGAGGAAAGTTACTCTCCTGCCTGTCACCCCTTCCCTACTAGAAACATGGACATTGTTAAACTGCATCACAGAAAAAGCGCTCACAGCTTTCTGCATTTGTTAGTTCATAAAAACTTCAGCACTTGCGAGGGGAAGTGGGGTCAGGCCATTCAAAGTGTCTAATTCCATTTATCTGCCTCTTTTTAAATAGCTTTCACTATAATCTTGGAACTGATTTATAGACACATAGTTTTAAGGTTGCATATTAATAAAGCCTTAAAACATACTACAGAAAGTTTTTTCACCAACATTTTTCTTTTCAGATTATTGTAGCAGTCATTTACTTTGTCAATTATTATTCTCCTAATATTTAAAACCTAACATAACTAGTAAGCCGGGAAGTGCTGAGCTTTTGTACGGCTGTCACTTAAAGTGTACCCCCACTCATGGAAAACCATTAGTTGTGAGTGGTTCCAATCAAACCCCCCATCAACTGGTTACCTGATACTAGAGCTACAATTTCTGTGTCAGGAACGATAGATAACTCATCAGGATGCCTGTTAAAAAGCACATTTCATGCAGTCACCACTGAAGAACAACTTTTCTACTGTACGTACAAGTTAAAACACCCCAAATCTAACAAAAATCCATTCCACTGTACGCGTGTGCATTCCTCTGTGCATGCGTGATGGGGGCAACACACAGGGGGAGGAACAGAAGTAATTACATTTGGCTTGAATCCATTCTTTATTTTCATTAATTGAAAAATATTTAGAGATTCTCTTAGACATGGAAAAATTGACATGGAAAAAACAGATTGAATGGTTGTCCGAAAGTAGCTTGGGGCAAAGTGAGTTCAATACAAATAAATGACAGCAACTGAATATATAAAGTCACACTGTTCTGACTTAGTTAAACCAATGTCATCCCCATACATGAAGGCTCTTAGGTAAGGTTAAGCCCATCTTTCAGCATTTTATCATGTTATTTAACAGAAATATTTCTACTTCAGGGATGATCTCACTTTTTTCTAGACTGTAAGAAAGAAGACACTAGATATTCTTATGTATTTTCTTCAGTAGATTCATGATCTGGCAATCTATAGAACAGACACTAAATGAAACGTGCACGAATATGGGCTGAAGAAAACACTACACAGAATTCAACTGGTTGCCTACAAATTTCAGTGTGAATCTAAATATACCTGCATTAAGTATTGAATTATTGGGTTATACAAGAAAAACAAGTCTGATCTAATAATGCCACTTTCCTGAATTTTTCCAGTTTTTCACAGTGAGTTTAAAAATAGAAAGCAAGGTTAATGCATCCATAACAGAGAACATTACTGAAACTGCTGAAGAGGGCTCTGTTGTGAAAAGCAAAAGCTGTGATTGCCCTGTTTGCAGAGTCTGGTGCAGAAAGATCTGCAATCATCGCCGACTCCCCTTGAATCCAAGCACCTCTTGGAGAGCAGACTACGCTCTCACCCCATCGTAAGGGTTTTCAAACTGACTCTGTACGTGCCAATCACGCAGTACTCTAATGTGGTCAAGTTCTGAGGACATGACACCACCTGCAATATCACCACACTCTGCTCTCTCTTTTGAGAGTGTCAACAAAAAGAAATGGGACAATAGGCAACTCAAATGAGCTAGAAAACACAATTACGAAAAGATGCAGTTTAACAGTTCTTAAGCCATTTTGGACACTAGAAAGCCCTTTAGAATAAAAGAAAATAAGCATCTACAAAAGGGAGAAAAGCAAAAAGTCTGTAGCCTGCTAAGGCAATGCTTAAGAGTGTTTAACAATAAAATATGAATCTCTACAGCAATAACAAACCACATAATAAAATCCAACACAAGTCTCATTTATAAATCTTCCATTTAATATAGAAGTTACTGTGGCACATCTCTTCTGTTCTTTTTTAAAGCTTTCTGAGGTCCCCCTCTTGCACCCACCAAATACTTACTAAGCCATTTAAAATGCACTATGATGCTGACGCAGAAACTGTGATTAATATAAAACTTGCATCTGAAAGTTCTTATTGTTTCTCAGATTTGTTTGCCACAGAAGGTAAATTCTATATACATTTTATATCACAGTCAAATATAAATACTGTGACTGGATGGCCAGGTGAATTCCATCCACATTTCTGACTTAGCAAATGCAGTAAAATGTAGGCTATCTTTAAGGAGGGAGCAATTTATAGGTATATGTTTACCCATAAATATTTAAAAGCAAGTTCTCCAATTAAAATATTTTCTGTATGGATATAGTAAAGTTTTAATGTGCACACATGACAAGAACTATGGTGATACCTTGACAGGCATCTGAAAGACACCAACAGGCAGCAGACCTCTATGAAGAAAATATTTTACAATTATAAAAAAAATTAAAAATCTATTCAAGTATTTGGTTACATCCAGTTACACTTGGAATCACTGTAGACTTGACTATCACAATACAAGGCTGAATCTGTTTTCCTTTTCCATAACACTTTAAAATGCTGCTGATAAGCATCTAGGAAGCACTTGCAAATGAACTCTGCTTCGAAAGTTTGACATAAAGCTATCATACCCAGCTTCTGTAAATATCAAACACCACTGTAAGCACTGAAACTTTACTGACAGCTAAAGCAGATTCAGTCCTATAGGTTGATAAAAGTTTAAAAACTTATTAGAAGGCTGATTGGGAAAAAAAACCTTATCAAAATAAACTTTACAGAAGTGATTCTCACTGGCTGTTGTTTCCTATGGGTATTTGTATGTTGTTACAGAAAATCCTTCAAATTCCTACACCTATGAATACATCCCTACTGAAACACATTTGTTTCTATATTCTTGAAAATACAGCAATTTTAAGTATCCTTAACATGTATTTGATGTCTCAGCTAACACTAGCTGGAAAGCAGAATTACCAATATCCATTATTCATGCTAACATTTTAAAAACATATCATGATACACAAGGCAGTTTCCATTAGCACATATATGAGCTTAACAAAAGGAAGAGTCTTGCCATGAGCCTTAAGATCTGCTGAAGTGCTCTTCACTCAGCCACTCAGTTATTGAAAAACTGCTTTAGTGTGAGAAACTGCAGAAGGTGAGGTGTCTCTTCCCCACGAAAACTCTGGGAGGAAACAACGGGCAGTTAGCACCAGCTCCAGGAAAACTACCTGCCTTCTTTCAAGACAATTTTTCCATGAAGCCCCAATGCAAAACCCTTGGCCTCATTCACAAGACACACACATCTAAGGGCAGAGCTCTGAAAAGCACCACAGAGGGGTGGGAGGGGAACACTGACAACCCTCCACGCCTCCTGCACCCCGAGCACCATGAGCACACACAACCCGAGCTCTACACAATACAATGCAAAAATACAAACAAGGAAGGAGGTTGATGACTAAAGTGAAATGGGGGCAGCCCCACGGCTGAAAGGTCAGAGAGATCAGCTACCGTCCTGCCTAGTCTGGGGACCACCAAGGAGACTGTTAGATGCTTCCAAGTTGACCTTCAGGTTTATATTTTCTTTATTATTATTTTATTCAGCATTTTTTAAGACACTGAGAATTATTGCAGTCCTATTGCTCAATTGCATGGTTATCAAAAATACTTCCATTTAGAGATGATGGACAGGCTCTAAATTCCACTGCTGGTTCACACACCACAGCCTGAGAACAAACACTGGTAAACCATATGAAAGCAATAGATTTTTTTTTTTTAATTATTTCTTTTTAAGCAAGCGTTAGGGCGTAATCCATCAAATTGACAAGCTGTTGGATGCCCTTGTTCCAGCTAAACTCATTGCTAACCCATCAAATAATCTGCTCATTTCCTTATGTCTCTAGTTACTTGCAACTGAAACGTGACAGCCCAGGCTCTTAGCCATTCTCTTGTTACTCCATCCTTTGCAGTTTGGGGCCATTTCCCCAGTCACTGGCCTATCTACTCCTTTGATGTCTTCAAGTTCATAAATCTGAACTTTACAAAATCAGTTTAGTGCATTTTTTTAAAAATTAAAAGTAATACTGTATGATTAGATCAAAATGCAAGTAAGAACTATACTTGTGAAACCAAAATAGTTTTGGTACAACTACAGAGTGTTCATGTAAAGCAAGTGGAAAAAAAAAAGAAGCTCTGCAGTTTTTGTTGGATGCATTGAAATCAAACCTTTTGTCAAATCCTCTCCTAGTTCAAGTTCCTTCACATAAATCATTCCCTATACTTACACATCTGAAAAACAGATCCCTTGAAATACTATGAAATCCTTTTCTATAAAATATGAGCAATTTGGTCACTAAGGCTTCAACTTTTTGTCGCTAATGGGATGTTTTGTTTGTGGTTTGGGGTTCTGCTGTTTTTTGTTTGTTTATGGGTTTTGAGACAAAAGGTTAAAGTTTTCTGTGTTGGAGGCTTCAATAAGCTTGCTATTATTTGCTGGTTTTACCATCAAGAGGTTTATGCAGTAAGCCATCTATATTTGTCATTCATTCCCTACACCAAAAGCCTGATAAGAATTTTAAAATTTGAATTATGCAGAAAGCAATATAGGTTGCAACTGGCATTTTTATGGTAGTGCTACTACGACTACTAAATTAACACACCTGCTTTCATAAAACCATGGACCAGCTCCCTTTCAAAGGATAGCTAGTACAGATAGTCCACTTTTTTCCAGTTTTGAACAGTCTATAAACTGATTCTGGTTTTTAGAGAAGCAAGTCCTACTCCTTAACTATTCTCTAGGCCACTTGGATGCTGTTTATAGCTCTGGGTGCTGCACAAACTGTTCTGTTTGATTATTTTTGTTACTTGCATTATAGTAGATGAAAATCCTTCCTATTAACAGATGAATACAAGGGCCTGTTTTTAGTACAAGACAAATAAACATTCTTCCATTCCTTTTCTATGCAAAACTTAGTATAAAGAACAGCCACTGTTCATTCAGTTACATTGTGTTCATTCACACAATTCTGCCCAAACATTAGCACGTACAAAAACACAATTGGGTAGAAGTTGATAATGCAAGGTAGGAATAAAAACAGAGAACAGAACCACAGACTTTTCAATCCAAGTTTGGAAGCAGCACAATATCAAACCATTACCACCACAGTTCCCAAGACCTTCACATTCAGACCTGTCTTCCTTCCCACACCACAGCAAACTTTGACCATACTGGTCTCCTGCTCTTCACAGCTCAGCATCATTTTTCTGGCTTTCAGAAAGGATAAAAATAAGGGCTAAAGAGGAAAGAAGGGAAAACCCTTCTCCAGTGCATGCTGCATGTCCTCAGTAGGGACAACCTATCATAAAGGAGTTGCTCTTTAATCAGATAAACACTATTATTTTCAAGAGACCACAATGGGGTCCTAATGGGAAGACTCTTCCACAAGAATATAGCAGCTGGGGAAGCACAAGATACCTACATCACAACACACACATGCAAAAGGAAGTAATTATGGTACTACATGCAGTCTTAACTTTTAATAGCCATAAATCCATAGAATTCAATGTTTCATCTGAAAAGTCTCCTAAAATGTGCTCCAGCACATTCTTGATAATTATTTTACAGTGGGAAAAGACACAGCTGTATTCTCCCAGACTTTCATATTTTTCTGCACTGTGAAACAATGTCAATTGTATGTGTCTATAGTCTCGAGCTGTCTAAATGCCACCGCATTGATCTATTCAGCCTGTGTTGGGGACAAAACAGATATTGACATCTACGAGGCTCCCAAGGACCGAGCTGGGGCCAACACTGAGCCCGAGGCTGTGTTTTAACATTACAGCTCCAGCCCAGCTGACATCCTGCCACTGCCAGGAACAGGGAGACTGAATGCTCCCATCTCCTCCATTCCTCCTGTCTCTATTTCTGGCCTACAGTCATCTTCTCATATTACAAACACATTCAGCTTCCAAAGCAGTAGAAAACTAACCCAGTAATAAAACTTAAATCAGTCTCTTTTTGCTGAGTTGATGCAGCAGATCATCTTATGGTGAGAACTAAGGAGAGGAACAGAAGAAAGAGGAGCAGAAACAAGACTTCAATCTTTCAGGGTCCTGCTTGCCTGTAATGCAAACCCACCAGCTGTAATTCAAGTTTACAGACATTTTCGATAAACTTTACTATATCCTAAAGATTTTTAAGAATGCATGTGTGCCTTCTAAGTCAGAGAATAAAAGGAAAAATATGACACGTGCCTGTAGAAAACTCATGGCTCAACTAAATTGAAATTAGCCTGCATTACAACACTCAAAGGAATGCCTCCTTGTGAGGGCAAAACACATCTAAGAGTCAACTTACCCCACAAATTCCTGTTGCACAGCTATTTGTGAAGCTGTTTATTTCCCTGAAAATATATGTTTCTAAACTGGGGAGAAAACTCTCACAATTCTTCTTAATCAAGCTGCAGCAAGCTCTATTATAGGCATGCATAGTCCTTTATCCACACACTGTACCATGTACTGCCAACACCATCTCAGCAGCTGCTGACTATTGCTGATCTCATTATGAGTTTCAAAACAAAGTTGAGACAAAACACCATGTCTCAGGAACTGAAGAAAAAACACAACAAAACAATCAACAAACAAACAAAAACCCACACAAAAAAACCAACCCAGTCTTTCTAGAAGCTCTGAAGACTGGCCTTCACAGTATTCATATGTAAAGAAGCAAATACACAGTTCTTCAGCAATCCTGGTAAACCCCTACTTCCACCATTCCATCTTAATAAAGGATCTAAATGCAAATTAAGATCTCCCTGGGTGTTTATCTTCATATACCCAGATATTTGCACAGATCTGGTTAGCCGTACTCCTGTGATGATCTAACTTCTTCTGAGACTGCTGGCAAGTTAAGCAGGCAGCTCAAGTCCCTCCCTTTTCCTCCTGCTCAAAATTTCTAAACCAGAAAAATAAATCAATCCCGTAACTCTTCTCCAAAATGGCTCTTGCAATACAGAATGGAGCTTTTGGCTTTCATTCCAGTACTTATTCCCAAAACACAGCTGTAAAGTATAAAAATCAATTAATAATGTTTTGATATAAGACAGCTCACCCAGACACTACACAGGACAGATTTACTATTCTCATCATTAAACAAAACATTCAGAAATCTCCAGAGACTTGTTTTTCACAAATGTTGACAGAGACAAGTACTGCTTTTATTATCACTCTCTAAGCTCATAATAGAAGTGTACCATTCATTTCAAATGACCAAAACAAAACAAAAAAATTCCCTGAGCACTGATCATTATCATTATTCTCAATTATGAATCATGAAAACTATATTATGTACTAAAACCATCCAGTTTTTAAACTGTACAGACTTCTCTGCACACCCATATTCCTTTTAATACATTCAATTGATTCATATAATTATCTTTATGTTCATAGAGAAGACTTCCACTTACAGAAAGATGGTTCCTCTTGGAAATATCACAGGCATTTGAAGAAGGGCACAGCAAATCTCTCTTCAAAGACACAGCAGCTGGTAAAATAGAGACAAAACCAAACAAAATATAGAGATAAAATATTCTTGTTCAGATTTAAGTAATTCAAGATCTAGATAGCCAAAGAGTCAGAGAATAATATCCCTTAAAAAAGAACCTTCTGCTGAGAGCATCTGCCACAAAAATCTCAGCAGTATCAAACAGCAGTACTTTCACAGAAGAAACATACAAGCCATCCAGCACTTTTTAAAACCAAACAAGTAATTATCTGCATTTTCCCTATCTTCAGGAACATCCTTTTGCTACTCATTCCTGCTCACTGCTTATAAATCAACTCCTCCCACATCTCCTAGCCCTGTTCCCTCCTTCTTCTTTCCCTTTTTTCTTTTAAACAGTCTCTGGCTCTTACAGTCTCTCCTTCTTCCCCTCCGAGTGCCCGGCCCTCGGTCTCCCAGCCCAGCATCATCATCTTCCGTTCCTCAGCCCCCTGGTATGTGAATCACAATCGTCTCCTCCCTCGGCTCTGCACTGGATGCCAGCACAGACAGCACCACCAGTACCGAACAAATTGTCCCTGCGCTCTCAGTTCGGAGACCTGCAGCTCAGAGAGGCCGATATTTCAGAGGAAGGTGATGCAAGGAGAAGACCACTTGGGCACAGCAGCCACACAGCAGGGAAAGCTCAGGAGCCCCACCAGTCCCCGCAATGTGCTACAAACCATGAATGAAGCAAATGAGGCAAGCCTAGCTGCCAGGACAGTAAACCTGAACTGAGTGTGTGAAATGTGTCCAAGTTAAATGTCTTTGACAAAAAGTGCGTAAAAGGCAACAGCTCTTTCACAGAACAACAGCCCCTCTCTAAGTTCCAAGTGATGGAACTGCTAGAGCTGCTCATCTAAATAACTGCAGATTAAGCTAAACAAAAAGCTTTCTTTTTTTCCCCTGCACTGCAGGTCCCAGGGCGCTGACCAATGAGTCAAGATGGCACTAACGTTTTCAGAAGGGCATTTAAGGCAAACCATCACCATTGCAGCCTTGCCACAAACCTCAGCAGATCTGGACTGACTGACGAGCAACTCTGCAGCTGGAGGCAGCCAAATGAAGAGGTGCTACCATCAGTCATCAGGCAAAGTAATTCAGAAAAGGATCATTTTTGATTAGTAAAAAATTCTTGAGCGAACCCTGACATAACGGTTTCCAGAGCTAGACTGTACAGCTTCATACTATATGAGAGACTTACCTAAATGCATCAGAACCTGTGCTGCAACACAACCCACCATGAAATATTTGATTAGCTGAACTAAGCAAGGCACTTAAGAGATGCCCCCTGTACTTAACAGGGCAATACAAGCACATGTGCTGTGCACAGTTCAGACTTCACACACCCACCCTTTCTCTCAATTCCTGATGAAAGACTCTGGAACAACCATAAAACCAGCATACTATAGAAGCCAGGACCACCACTTCCAAATGGGGCACCAGCTTAAACGCATTCAGTAAAATAACATGTAGGCCAAACTCAAGGATGTTCTATTTAACTTTTTTTTTTTTCCATTTGCAACTTCTATTGGGTAAGCTGCCTACTTTATTCTCTGATGGGTTTACCAGCTGAGGTTTTTGGTTTAGCTTTTTAAATCTTCCTGGGACTTTCAAGGAAACAGAATTATTATAACTACAATTTGAGTAGCAGGAATTATTATTTCAACAGTTGTGCACAAGTAAGATTAATTCCACTAGCACTGAAGAAAGAACATAAATAGAAAAAGTGACCTTCACTCAAAACTGTAATATTTTCCTAAGGTCAGTAACATAACTCTGTTCGTTTAGGACTTGCAATTTTATTTTTAGCAAATACCCATACATTTTCTTTCTGGTTAAAAAAGGCAAACTAATGTAAAACTCTGCTGCACAACTACATTTTCAGTCCTTGAGCCATTTGGAATTATTTTCTACTTGTTTTGCACTTAAAATGCCTTTCCAGACACAACAGATTAAACAGAAGCCCATGCATCAAGTAGAAGTTATCAGAAAACCTACATGGAAGAGAAAATACTAACCCAGACTGAATTTGCATCTGTTTGTCTCCTCTTTAATGCCTTGATTTTACCACTACAGCATATTTCACAGAATTAAATAAAGCAAGAGATACGGTATCTTCTTGGAATAGGGTTTTTTTTAGTGTGCTGTTTGAGTGGTGTAATTGGCAAGACCAGCAAAGGATGTTCAGTACTGGTTCAGTAATTCAGAGAAGAGATTTGTCAAACAGCAACCATTTAGGAAAAGAATCAGTAGAGATTTCTAGATAGTTTCCAGTCACCATGGCTTCAGCTTTCAGAACATGTAGTTGTGTTATGGATAATTGAGCAGACTTTTTGAACCATGGTCCTTTACTATATGGTTCCAGTCATCACATGTGGGAGGCCAATCAGCCAAGCAGTCCCAAGATCTGTATCACAGTTTAACCAGCAATACTGCATGCTCCTGAAGTTACAGCAAGTCTGCTCAAATGACAGATACAGTACAACAAAAATAGTCACATAGGCCACTCATTTTTCTGGCTTTTTTTAATCTTTGCAAGCCAAGAACCTCCTTCTTCGCACTCTGTTATACCGCTCTGACTCAGGCAAGAAGACCTTTAAGTCAATCCTAGTCTTGCCCAGATCGGAACTGCAGAAAAACATCATACATGCAAGTAGGTGGTTAGCCATACCAACACAGAATTACTTATTCCCTTCACGTCTTCCTGAGTGAAATACCAGCCCAACAAGGCTATGCAAGATAGCTTGGGGGCTGGTAGGCTACAAATCACACTCACAACAAAAAATGAGGAATGTTATATTTTAATTTTGAAAAATACCAACACCGCTCTCAAATACATTAAGAATGAGCTACTTAATGGTTCCTTTTCAATAGCAGGCTGGGTGGGACAGCCCACATTGAGTCTGGATCTCACCCAGGCCATCAAGGCCTATGGACACAACTAAACTTGTGGTGTCACATGGTATCACCAACCAATTTTAGAATCTGGTCTAGATGATGAGGGACCCCAACACCCTAGAGCTCCACAAGGAAGCAGCAAGAAAGTTAGGAAAGGTAACACTGAAAATACATTCTCCTTTAAAAAAAAAAAAACAAAAAACTTATTTTTGAATTACAAAAATTAACACACAGTTTAATCCAGTCACTTACAATAATGTGTACTTGAGTATATAAATAACTAGTCTAATTTCTAAACTATTAACTGATCTACTTTGAGAACTACTAAAACACTAAAACGCAGGAGATCCCAGAGCAATATGAAACAAGGTACATGTCCTTTAACAGTACTGAAATGGGAAACTACTTAAGAAGTGGTAAGACAAAAACCAGAATTCTGATTCTTAGGAAGACTTGGATATATTGCTGGGGAAAAAGAAGTGGGGTTAAAATCTTTTAAAGTTAGAGGAGAAAGATAAATTACAGTCAGGAAGCCACATTGAACCACTATAATATTCTCCCTTGGGTAAATACCTTAGCAAAGCAGCAGGTGTAGTTTATGTAAATGATGCTTCTGACACTGTTCAGCATGACCTGGAGGCCACAGATCCAAAATAATCCGCGTAGATAAGCATAACTACTGGAAAATTTGCTTTCAGAGAACCAAAGCTGTGGCTCAGTATAAAAAACTGAAAGCATTTCAGGTCAGTCCAGCTAGAACCTGTATTTTCATTATTAATTTGGGTGACCAGAGTCCACCTTGAAGAATCTGCAAATGCCACAAAACTGGGGGGGCAGGAGTTACAAGGAGTATGGAAGAGGCAATCCCCATTCCAGGTGAGCTTGGGAAATCAGGGATTCTAAAGCCAACCAGAAAAAAGCCCGTGCAGGTAGGTGAAAGCAAAACTAAATGCTGTAAGTCTGAAAGAGAAAATTAAATATCCTCTCCACAGAATTAGCCATCTAAAGAGTAATAAAGCAGAAAAGAACCCGTCATAAACCTGATGTTGCTCTGAAAAGCCAAATATTCTGGAAGGTGTGAAAGTGTTTGAAGTTTACTCAACACCATTGTCCTAGCTTTGAAATATCACATATTCTTAGGACTAGATCCTAAAGTCTGGTTTTAAGGTTATTAAAAATACACAGTTCCTGAAAACAAAAACTCATCTTCTTAATACAGTTATGTATATTTAGTTTTCTAAGAGGTGTTTACAGTAAAAAAAAAAAAGTGGTCTTCATGCATAAACTCATTTTTTAATTTATTTTAAGCAACAATGCGCACGAACAGATTTATCTTCCCCTTCAACTCCCCTCCTCAAATAGAAAAATCCCTTCCAACTTTAGTCTCCTCTTTTCTTGGTCTTCTTGTAAAACTAACATGAAATACTTTAAATAGAATTAATCAGTGCAGTTCCCAAAAAAGCTACACACTCTACACTAATGCTTGATATCCACACTAATTCTACTGCTTTTTACATTCGGCAATTCATCTCTAAGCTGTCCCAATTTTAAAACAAGTTTCAATGTGAGGATTTATTTCATTCAGAAAGTAGTTACATTTCAACTCCAGTTGATGTCATATGTTGCGTTTACACCTTTAATATAAAAAAATTTAGACTTTAGTTGTGTTTGCACACATTTATTTTAGCTCTGATTTTATTTTTCAGCTTTTCTGTGAAACAGCAATAATATTCTAACTCATACTTCACCAAAACCTGACATGTATTTACACCAGTAGACTCACTCTATCAGAGCTGAAGTGTCAGCAGCACACACCGAAGTATGACACCATCTTTCAGCCTTTTAAAGAACTCAGACTGTCAGCAACTCATTTAGATTTTACAGCACCACCACCCCAGTTTTTTCTTCAACATTCCTTTATGCCAGAAATCTTATAATAGTAAGTTATTCACATACACAATTTAGTTTCTACAAACCTGTAGATGAAAACAAAGTGGCAAACACATACAAGGGCCATAAAACTAGAAACAGACAGCATCCTCCTTTTCCATTTTAAATATGTATGCGTATTTACTAGTTCAGAGACCTAAAAGCCAGAATAACATTTTAAAAAGGCAGTCTGAAAACCCGAGACTCCTTATATTGTGTGAAAATATTTGCTGAAGGACATAACAATACTTTGATTACATATCCAGAACTACTTTAAATCATCTGTGAAACCAGCCCATGAAGTCTGGGTCCAACAGACACATGAAAAGGAATGTAAAACTCCTCTACTTACAGGACAAGTACCTGCAGCACTGTGAGAGGAAAGGAGGCAACTGCTGGCATATGTACAAAAAAGGGCTATTTCTCTGATACTATGGACAGAATTCAGTGTTTTCAGACACACCAGCAGAACTCAAAACACCCCAATTAAGCATTTGGTGTATACAATGGATTTTGTAAAATTTTTGAAAACAAACCTTCTTAGCACCTCTCTTGCTTTACATCTGCATTAACAGAGAAAACATCAGGAATCTGACAAACACGTTGGACAAAAACATAAAACAATATGGTAAAAGAAAACAAGCTACACATCTGCCTGAACAGCGATGCACCATTATACTATGGAAAATTGGAAATAATGACGAAGTTTATCATTGCCGCACAGAATGGTGATCTCTCTTCCTAACACAGCATTTTCCATCAGAAAACAATTCTCAAAGTATTTGTCTCCTACATTTTGTTATTGTTTGGGAACTTGTGACACTGACCAAATGGTGGAGAACTTTTAAATATCACAACACCAATCATATTTACCAAAAGTCTCCACACTCTCAAACTCCCAAGTATGAGAAAGAAATTTGTGAAGCCTCAATGCCTCTAAAAGGAAAAAAAACCCCGACACTTTCTATTGAGAGAGTAATGCTTAAAAGAGACAGTAATATTATTAATCTGTGGCAAATCAGGAGTGTAATTTAAAGCTCATGGCACCTGATACAACATTTCCATTTTTAGACAACAGTTTTTCTACTTATCAGGTAAATCCTTAAGAATCCACCATCTTAATCACAAAACATAAGAAAAAAAAAAGTCACATTAGAGAATAAACAGCTGTCTAAACATCTACTGAAGTGCAGGAATGAAATCCTACATCATCGTGAGGGATTTCAGTCTCAAATATCAGCCAGAGGCCTCACAGTATCATAAATAAAACTCCGTAGGACCTGGGGTTTGCTTTTTGTTTTGGGGATGGGGGTAGGAATAGTTAAGCTTCTTTTTCAAAGTATTTTGTCAGAATAAAGATGATTTTACACTAGACCACATTCTGACAAATAAAAATCTATTACTGGATTTAGAAGTCTGTACCTGTCCAAATACAAGAAAGCACCACCTGGTTTATATGAAAACCACAAAATATTGGCCCCTGTGTTACATTTTATACTGATCATGCTGTAAACAATGCTGAGGTTTCTCCCATTCTTGCTGGCAACAGATCTATCATTAGCCTGTATACTCTTATCAATATAATTCATGCACTAAAACACACACTGCAAATACCCTCAGCCTAATAAAGGCACTGAAGAAAATGCTTACTAAATCTAGATAATACGAAATACTTTCCCCGATGAACAAAGGAATTTACAGCACTGTCTTACGCTTAGGGTCATCTTTGATTAATGTGAACTCACAAAATGAGTGTTATTGTTACAGACAAGTAAAATTGTTGCTTTTGTTTAAAAAGCACCAGATCTGCTTAATGTGCAGAGATGAAAGCTTAAAAATATATTTCTAAATATTCTCTGTTTCACTACTACCTGACAAATCTGTAGCCTCTGCATCTTCAATACAATTTATAATTTCTTGGTATGTGTTTTTCTTCAAATTGACATTCAGTCTATCTCATGTCTCCAAAATTTGAGGGAATTTTATTTACCTATTGTTAAACAGTATCCTATATAATAAAAGCATCGTCAAGATCATGCACATTTGTCACTAATAAAAATACTAATTACACAGCTATCCTAGAACAATGCTAGATGACAAGCAGAGCCAATTTATTTGGTAATCATGGGGTAAAGATATTATAAAAACAAGGTAATAAAAATTAGTCTATCAAGACTAGCAGAACTCAGTGTCTTACTGATTTGTGCCCTACACTCCAAAGCATCTTCCACCTCCACAATTTAATACTTTTAGCTCTATTTCCTGAGAACTGCTCACACTATACCCCATCAGGGCATTTCTGGATTTCTCTCCTGTCAAGCCACCACTCTGCACAAACCATTTGGAAGGTAATATCATTGAAACTTGTATCTATCTATCAAACTGACAGAAATCAGCAGGTTCAAAAGCTGTTAGGAAAGCCTAGATGACTTTAAAGCAGATTTTAAAAACAGCACATACACACACCAAGTAAGAGTATTTCTGTCCAGCATAGAAATTAGGGGTTTTGTTTGTCTTAAACTTCCTCTATCAAAAATATCTCAACCCAATCAGAGAACAAAAATTTATTTTTCTTTCAATTTGAATTGTCCGTATTTACAAAGTAAAAGAACACATACTGGACATTGATCCTGAATATATACTAGATTACAGATAAGTTTTTATGTGTACAATCAACCACTTTGCAGGAAGAAACAGTTTACAGAATTACTTTCAGTACATTCTTAATGGCTGTAGGAGTTGAAGCAGAGATGCACAGAACTCAGTGGCATGGCAAGCAGGATACTTCATGATAAAGAGCCACATGGAAAAATCCAGGAATGCGAGGTTATTGTTTCACTAACCATACAAATGAAGAGCTACTGTAAAACTATGAGACAGCGTGGATCATTTATCACTCTGCAAAGCAAACACTGAAAGGGCAAGCTGTGCCCAGCAGTAACTGAGCTGCACCAGCAAAGAAGGAACAAGAGCAGTGCGGGTTTCCACTGGCAGTGGCCCTTCTGCGCTGAAGTGCTGTAACCAGCACTGGAAAGACACAACCAAAAAGCACAATACCTGCCATGCTGCTTTCTAAATAGCACCTTGTTGATGCGGGGCGGGGAGAGGCGGGGGGAGAGAGAAATAACCACAGGAATAGAAGCTTCAGGCTCAAAATCTACAATAAATACATTAAAATAAACAAGCTTAAACTTACCTAACAGTACATTACCTCCAGTGTTTTCATCATTATTTTAAAATGCTAGGAGATCCCCCTACTTCTGAGCAGCAAAGAAAAACAGAAGCAGGAAAAATGGAAATAAGAGCTTATCAGCTGCTCAAACCAGGAACAAGACTTCTCCAAACACCACCTTATTTTGTAATACGAAGTACAGTATTTTAGGAACATGTGATACAAGGTAACATCTCTGTACTTTAATATACTTTCTATTTGTGCACTATAAAGCTGAAAAGAAATCAAATGTACTTATGTATGCTCCTCTGCCACAAACTGCAAAAACATTTTGACATAGCTGTTTCGGATTCTTTATAATAGTTACTACCAAAATGGTTTCAATATATTTCTGTAACTCACTGTCAGAAGTATTTACTGTCCAAACACTGTTTTTAAAACATGAAATCTGAAATTGCAGGTCTAGTGCACTTGTGGTAAAATAAACTAATGCCGTAAGCCACAAAGCTAAACTGTAAAAATGCAAGCAAATACAGATTAAATAAGAAAAATATGAAAACTATGTGACAGACAGATCAGTTAAATACAGACTAAAGACAGATCAGCTGAAATAAAAAGCATGGAAGATTTTAAAATTATTATTGGCCATGATGAGGACGATCCTGAGCTGCACTGACAACCCAAAGGCCAAGCAAGAGGTTCTATTTCAATGCTTCACTGGACAATTTAGAACTGGAGCATAATCACTGCATAGCTATTAACACAGAAGGAAATCATTTTATAGGTAAATTGTATTTGCAGTTGAGATGACAAGAGAGGCAGCAGTCCCTCTAAGGCTCATAGCTGGAACACCAAGCCCAAACCCTCAAGGCTTGGTTCTGTTTGGAAAAAGGAAGAGAAAGGTGTCAGTTCTCTATGGCTTACCAAAGGATAAGGAAGAAAACGTTTCATTTTTGCCATAATGGAATTATGGTGAAAAAAAAGTGTCTGACGGGAAACAGCAGAACCAGTAACTGCAGTTCTTTGGCTGTAAGAGACAAAGTGGCTTTTGTAGGACCTCAAAATTTTGTCTAATGGTGATGTTTGTTGACACATTCTGTACCAGAATTTCAAAGCATGTATTAGTACAGTCTTGCAATTTCCTACATGCACAGTAAAGCCCTGGAGGTCTGAAGAGGTTTCTTACATTGATTTGCTTCAGAACTTGCTCATCTAATGGAAAGGCTAAATCTCCATTTTCATTTAATAGGTAAAATTAGAAAAGAGCTTAAATCCCGATTATATAAAAACATTAGAAGGTCAGCCACAATCCTCTTTACTCTACAGATGAACAATTCCAGAAACGACCTCAGTGCACCAAGGCCATTTTGTTCATTCTCGGGGCTCCTGTGGGCTGCAGGTATGTAACCAGAGAAATGCAAAGCCATATTATTTGATGAACATGGAGTAACAGTAAAAAAAGGTAATAAAAATGCAGCAGGCATGCCTTTGGGCCTATCAGTAGAGGTATTATTTAACTGTGACAAGCATGAATACAGGGGCCCGAACCCTGGAAAATTTTACATGCTGAAATGATTCACAGATCTGAAGTACCCACTGTTAAATTACTCTACCAAGCAGATAATCGCATATGATAACCAGATCCATTACCAATACTACCTGGCACTTCTAAATTTCTTGCAAAACTCATTACACTGAAGGCTACAAAGCTATCTGTATCCATTAATTAATAACACACCACCACAACCAATAACCACCCCACCAACAGCACTAGGAATCTTTCCTGAAAAGAACACTGGTCGTTTGTCACACCAATGAATGAAATTTCTGCATTGAGTAGTAAATGCAGTGCTGCTCTTCCCAAGTTACAAAAAGCCATAGCAGAATGAAAGGGCAAGAGCCTAAAGCAGCAAACCTGTATTATGTTCCTCTATTTGCATCTGTTGCTGTGCTCTGTCAGAGGCAGCGCTTCTGAGCTAGAAGGAACTTGGACTTGACCAAATACTATAAGCTAACTGAAACACTGGATTTCTGGATGAAAGACAGCAGTATGACAAAATGCATCCAGTTTGTCCAAATATGTAAAGTTCTCTTTTTGAGTATCTTTTAAGTATCTAAAAAGGCAGTGATGAGCCTCAGCGCTCCTTTCTACATTCAAGCTATTTTAATAAAAGCAAAGCTAAAAAACCCAGAGTAGCCTTAACTAATGAAGAAATGCCAACTGCTTTGCAGAATAATCCAAGAGGGAGCTCTTGGCTTGCAACTAAATTCCATAGCAGAAATATTACATAGCCATTGCCTTTACCTGCTCTTCTGTCTCAAATTTCTAGCCCTACTAAATTGACCACTGCTTCCCTTTTATAGTCAAGGACAGATGCAAGACACAAAGATTTGCAAGGAACACACATCTCTCTTCCTTCCCTCCCTCACAGCTGAGTATGTAAATGTTTAAAGAATGCTATAAACTTATGATTCTAAATTAATCCCAGCTGGGAAGGCACTCAGCCTCCAGTCATTTTGCAGCTCATCATCTTTCCAAACAACCTTCTCCCAACAGTCACTTCTTTTCAGAGAGGCTAAAGCAGCAGTTTCACCTTCTCAAGGAAGGAAGGGTGAGCTAGTTTGCAACTTGAACCTTTCTCCTCAGTCAGCCTCTACAAAGAGCTCTAGAAGGGAAGAAAAGATGGGTAAAAGGGGAAGTTATGCTGGAGAAAATAAATGCCTGAAAGCAGTAGAGAAATTGAAGGAAAAAGAACAGAGTTAAGAAAATAAAAGAAGAGCACAAAGGAGAAATAATAAATTTGTGGTTTGAATCATAGACTGGTTTGGATTGGAAGGTCTTCTAGTCCAACCCCCCTGACATGGGCAGAGACACCTTCCACTAGAACAAGTGGCTCAAAGCCCCATCCAACCTGGCCCTGAACACTTCCAGAGATGGGGCTTCTCTGGGCAGCCTGTTCCAGTGCCTCACAACCCCCATGGTGAAGAATTTCTCATATCTAATCTAAATCTACCCTCTTTCAGTTTAAAGCCATTGCCCCTTGTCCTATCACCACATGACCTTGTAAAAAGTCCCTCTCCAGCTTCGTTGTAGGCTCCATTTAGGTTCTGAAAGGTCACAATATGGTCTTCCAGAGCCTTCTCCACGCTGAACAACCCCAACTCTCTCAGCCTGTCCTCACAGCAGAGCTGTTCCAGCCCTCTGATCATCTTTGTGGCCTCCTCTGGACTCATTCCAACAGGTCTGTGCCCTTCTTATGTTGGAGGCCCCAGAAATGAACACAGGACTCCAGGTGGGGTGTCATGAGAGTGGAGTGAAGGGTAGAATCACCTTCCTCCACCTGCTGGTCATGCTCCTTTTGATGCAGCCCAGGATACATTTAGCTCTTTGGGCTGCAAGTGCACATTGCTGGCTCATGTTGAGTTTCTCATCAACCAACAGCCCCAAATTCTTCTCCCCAGGACTGCTTTCAGTCCATTCTCTGTCCAGCCTGTATTTGTGCTTGGGATTGCCTGACCCATGTGCAGGACCTTGCACTTTGGCCTTGTTGAACTTCATGAGGTTTGCACAGGCCCACCCCTCAAGCCTGTCAAGGTCCCTCTAGATGGCATCCCTTCCCTCCAGCATGTCTGCTGCACCACACAGCTTGGTGTCATCAGCAAACTTGCTGAGGGTCCACTCAGTACCACTGTCCATGTCACCAACAAAGATGTTAAACAGCACCAATCCCTGAGGAACACCACTTGTTCAAGCAATGACTATTCAGTGCTTCCTCATATTCTGAAGAGTTGTATCTGTACTACTACACATACACACACACATCTCTGGGCTATGGGCTTTACAAACACATTACCAAGTGCACAGCAGCATGAGTAAGCAAGGACAGCAGTGGCTGTTCCCCTAAGGTATGACTGTCACACAAAGAAATCAAGGTTTCCAGGAGCCACACTACACCAACACCAACAAGTCTGATTACCAAAAAAAAAAAGAAGAAAAAAAGGGTCTTCTCCAGTATTTCTTGTGTCACAGCTACACAACCAGAAGCTTCCAAACAATTCCAAGTGTGCAGGGCCCTGTAAACAGCTTGGCTCAACAACCAGCTGAGAAAGCAGTTTTCCTGTCTTCATTTTGTGTGGATACAGAGCAGAGGAACCAAAGGCACCAAATGCCAGACAGGCCAGCACTGCTCTAGACACTCAGCCTCACAAACAACATCCAGTGATGTGGATGAAGAAGAGGACCATCCTCACATGATCTGGGAAGGTCTCCACTCACACACAGAATACCCAACAAAAATAAAACAAAAAAAAATCTACCATACTACATGCCAATTTAATTCTACCCAACCAATTTCTCAATTTTAGAAGACTTTGCAACCCCAGGCTTGCCAGTTGAGAAATCTTTCTATTGGAGATGGACACGCATGGGAGAGATTACAGTTCAAATCTATTAAGACATTCAGCTTACTTCTGGAAAAGTACCATACATAAAGCCAAAGCTGAGTTTTCAACTACCCTTATAAGTTAGAAAATTGCACGCAACTTCTGCAAATTATAAGCTTCCTTCATTTTTTTTTTTAATAATACTCAGTGAAATGAAATATTAGCAGTATTAAAGGTCAATATAATAAATAGCATAGCTTCGAGGTGCTGAAGAACTGTATATTAGTACCAAGCCTTCACATATAGAAATGATGGAGTGAACTAGTGACTGATGACAAATTCATCTTAACACATACATAGTGTAAGACTAAAGAGACCAACATGCTAAAAAACCTATACAAATTAAGATTAACTGGAAGCACTGTTTATTAATTGCATTACTACTGATCCTAAAAAGAAGATGAAGAGTCCCTTTTTACAACAAGTCACATGGAAAAGATGAGAGGCAGCGTGAACGGGAAATTTTTCACACTGAGAACAATCAGCCATTGGAATAATCTCCTCAGGGAAGTAGTGAATTCTTCAACACTGGACATTAATAAGACTCAGTTGGACAGGGTGCTGGGCCATTTTGTCTACACTGTGTTTTTGCCAAGAAAGGTTGGACCAGATGATCCTTGATTTCCCTTCCAACCTGCTATTCTATGATAATGCGAAAGCTATACTGCATCATCCACATTATGTTGTGTATATACACGTATGCTATGTTATATACATAAGAAGACATGACTAATGCCTCATGCTGATGGGATCTGTAAAGCTATTATCACACTGTCTAGTAGAAACTGATCTTTATCTTTCATCACATGGAGCAGAGTGAAGTTGCGGTCTTGCATTATGCATAAGCAGTGAGTACAATTAGACTGAAAAGTAAGCTGGTCTCTGATCTCAAGTGGAAAGTGTGAACTCTGATCTTCATAGGAGACAGCGCTGCACGTTACTCCAGTCTACTAGTTAGCTGCCTGGAACCTGTGTATGCAATAGAAAACTTACAACATGTAGTTGTGGCTAATCTGATGCAATCCACTAATGTTTAAACAAGCAAGAATATCAAATAAGAGCGCAAAGCAGTTATGTTACTTTGTTTGGCACAGAGAAACTGCAATTAGTTCTTGATTTTGCAGTTCAAGAAGAATACTGAAAAACTGGAGAAAAAAAATAAAATGCCTTTAGGAGGAACACAGAAAGAGAAAGGAAGAATTTGATCTCTCATCAAGCAAAAATATAAAAATCACCAGTGACTGGGAACTACCCCTAAGCAAATTCAGGCTACAAGTGAGGCTTCCTTCATATTCATATACATGGAAACATTTAAGAATTGCTCATTTCCAAATTCCCATGAATGTTTTAATTGAAACTGGATGGTTTCCAAACAAATGCTGTATTTTACCTTGGTCTACCTATTCTGAAGCACAAATTTAGGAAATCTAATAGTCAATGTTGTAATAGTAGCAGTTGCACATTTCTCAAAACATTCTACAAAGGAACCAAGCATCTTCCCTCAACAGCTGAAAAACAAAGCAGAGAAATAACACTAATAGTCAAGGGCAAGACAGGAATGAAGTTCACATTTCCCAGTTGCAATTTTGCTACTCTGTGGTCCCTTCTGTTGTTTTGTTCCTCTTCTCCAAGCTAAAGAGACCCAGCTCCCTCAGCCTTGCCTCATAAGGGAGATGCTCCACTCCCTTCAGCATCTTTGCTGCCCTGCGCTGGACCCTCTCCAGCAGTTCCCTGTCCTTCTTGAACTGAGGGGCCCAGAACTGGACACAATATTCCAGATGTGGTCTCACCAGGGCAGAGTAGAGGGGAAGGAGAACCTCTCTGGACCTACTAACCACCCCCCTTCTAATACACCCCAGGATGCCATTGGCCTTCCTGGCCACAAGGGCCCAGTGCTGGCTCATGGTCATCCTGCTGTCCACCAGGACCCCCAGGTCCCTTTCCCCTACACTGCTCTCCAACAGGTCATTCCCCAAATTATAGTGAAGCCTGGGGCTGTTCCTATGCAGATACAAGACTCTACACTTTCCCTTGTTATATTTCATTAAATTTTCCCCACCCAACTCTCCAGCCTGTCCAGGTCTCGCTGGATGGCAGCACAGCCTTCTGGCGTGTCAGCCACGCCTCCCAGCTTGGTGTCATCAGCAAACTTGCTGACAGTGCACTCTATTCCCTCATCCAAGTGGTTGATGAATATATTGAATAGTACCGGTCCCAGTACCAACCCTTGAGGCACTCCACTAGATACAGGCCTCCAACTAGACTCTGCCCCATTGACCACAACTGGTTTGTTTCCTTTTAAATTCAGTCCAGGAACTTACTTTTTTTTACCGCTTCACAGATTCCAGTTCTGTTCAGTGTCACAGGTTTAATTGTCAATTCTTATTAGTAACTTGCAACAATGAAAAATATTCTAACTGCAGAAATCTGTTGCTATTAAATTTAAGAAGCACAGCACACTGTACTTTAGCAATACACAAGCTGAGCCATGCAGGTACTCAAAATACCAGGGCTGCTCATTCTTCACTAGCCATTCCCATAAAATGTTAAAATAACAGGATCAACTACAGAAAACATCTTGTTTGTTAATCACTGTACATTTGTAATCATACACAGTACAAAGTACATATTTGCTAGTTCTAAATTATACTACATTCCAGATTTTAAAGGTAAAACTAGGAGAAATTAATACACAGAATAATAATAATAAATACACGTATTTAATCTACCAACAGCTCTCCACTTTTATGCAAGCTATAGACCCAGTAATGTCAGATTTACAAAGCCCACTCAATTTCCAGAGGATGGGATTGCAGTGATTAAGCACCCAGATTCTTTGACAGCCTCAAACAGGCTATGCTAAAATCCATGCTGTTAAATCCTTGCAATCTTTTTTAATCCAGGCTAGCTAGATTAAAGCTATCTTGGGGGTGTCCTAGCCATTTTGAAATCAGGAAATCTGCACACATAGTGTACATACCCTCAGTGTTGGCCTGTGTAGCCAATAGAAGCTCGTAACAGAAAAGAGCATGGACTATTACATTCCATAGCACTAAGTCTTCAGTCGTTCCCAACTAAGAAAACAGCAATCAAAGCATAAAACCCTGGCCAGCTTATGGGTAACCCAAAAATTAATGAGATCCAGGCTCTCACTCACTCATATACACTTAGTTTCTGAATATGCAATTCTTTCAGCCTCACACACAATTAAATGGAAGCGAGACTTTCCTCATGAACACCCATTTCCTATTACAATGAACATATTTAGCTATTAAGAACATTATCCAGTTCTGTTGAAGGGTCCAATTGCAATTCTCCAGTTCTAGCATATACCAATAACTGAACCATAACATGCCAACTTCTGGTAATTCACAGCACTGCTTTTAAACAAAGAAGGCAAAAATATACTAAGCACTTTTTATTTCTTTTCTATTTAAAGATAACTGCAGTTATCATTGCACTATCAGAGCACAAGAACATTACAAAAGGCAATTGCTAACTTGGAAACATCCGCGCATTAATGAGAGTACCTAATACTGCTGTTCCCTTTCTCTCTCAGGCACATGCGTGCGTATGCACATGCATGCATGCAAAATATATACATACAGTCCTCAAACAACACCTAAGGAGGCCAAGGCTGTAAGCACTAATTGCAGAGGTTTTTCCTAACTTTCTTCTGACTCCTCAGGGAAACAGCTTGAAGTAAAGACCTACACAATCCTAATAGCCGAAACCCTTTGTACAGTCACCAACTAAATATTGGGGAAATTTCTGAGAAAAATTACAACCTGCAAAATGTAAGAAAGTGATACAACTCAGTACGTCTCCTGGCCATTCGGAGGAACCATACCCATAGAGCTGCCATCTCCCATTACAGGGAACACAGCACCACGTACCATGTCCCTGTGAAAGAGCAAGAATCACTGAGTCAAAACCTTTCCCACTGCAGCCCTACACGACACTACCAGGCCTTATAACCAATGATAAACGAAGCCAAAGGGGTTCAACCTGTCAACAGGAATAGTACTGACAAAACCAGTAGCTTTAAATGCTATCCTACAATATATAACTTATAGTCAACATCAGCCATGTAGGCACAGAGACCATCCCTTTCTCTCCCCTCCCCCCAGCCCTCCTCTTAAGTGCAGGTCAAGGAGAAATAAGTACTCCCAGGTTAAGTTGTATGCAGAATTTTACAAGTTTTATTTTTTCAATATTAACAGAAGAATGTGGGAAATCTAACAAAAATAAGTTTATGCTGCTCAACGTCTTGCACCTCAATAACTTTACAAATCCAATTAGATTCTGTATTTGAAATATAAGCAAAAATCAGCTTTACTGGGCATGTTACTAATTCTAAAAAAGCTACCTGTTAACATGGACATACTTTACTAGAACATTTAACTCCCAACTGTAAAACTTGCTCATGCATTTTAGTAAACAAGACTGAGTCTATAGGACCATGAGTTTATGAGCTCATAAACAACCAGAACTGTTACTAGTGTAACAAATTAAAAGTTAAATACAAGTTTGTATCAGTAGATTTGTTACAAGCTACAATTCAATGATTTAAAAAATTTCACTAGGAAGAATTTCCATTAGTTAACAAAAATTGCATGTGTATAATAAAAAGGAACTTAGCACCTTCAGTAAGTATTTTAGTGACATAACATGGTGACAGCATTGCTGACAGAGTTAGTTTGGTTACTTGGACATACTTTATGGAAAGTATTCAACAAAAACAAAAACTGTGCAATCCAAACATAGCGGCAAGAACGGGGGGGAATGTTCACTTACTTTCCACTATAGCTAAATAGCTAAAAGACTTGACCTTATCACTCAAGACAGCCCTTTTTCACTGTCCCTGCCCCACTAGACAGTGTTTAGGATCAAAATGTGTCTCTTGGAACCACAAGCTTCAAAATCAAATCGAAACAATCTTTCATATTTCATGATAAGAGATGGACGCAACATTTTTTTCCTCTGCCTTTAACTTTGAAAACTATATATCAAAGAAAACCACAACAATTGCATGTAAAAATCAACACTAAAGATGGTGCAAAGTGAAAAAGTAGGATGATTCAAGGAGAAAGCTAAAATAATTAATATATCCTTTTCCAGGGGCTGCTGTAGATCTGCAAATATGTTTGTTTCCAATATACATGTCCTCTGAAGGAACGGTTTTGTTGCTACAATAAATCAAACCTCAGAGGCTAAGCAGTCCTCTGCTGACACAATACAGCTTTGCTGACAGCATTTCGGAAGAACAGATTTGAATTGCCACTTTCGATACAACAACATTGTCCAAAACAACTGCAACAACAACTGCAGGGCAGATTCTAGCAAACAAGAAACTTATTTGTTTCTTTAGACATCCCACAGACAGAGGAAATGATGTTAAAAGGGAGGGTTTTTTCTTTAGAAGCAATGTTTATTAAATTGCTTGTCACTTCCAGACTGGGCTTCCTTCACATATTTTACATCTATAGCTTTCAATATTCATTAATAAACAGATCATTAACATCTGTTTAGCAGATGAGGCCGTGTTTTTACTCTCTGGTTGCAAGTCAGCTTAAACTGATCTGAGTTCAGCTCTCAATGCTGTTCTACGTGCAGTCCCTGGCAGGTAGCTGGTCACCTCCCTTCAGACAGCACTACAGTTTGCACAACACATTGAGTTAAGTCGCGAAACCAATTCATCTGAAAACTAACCCAGCCCTGTCTGCCTCTGCAAAACCAATACCACAGCTCCCCATCCCTTCTCCCTCCAAGCCCCAAAAACCACACACTGCAATTTTCCAACCTTCCTGATATGCCTTCTTGAACCAGGTCCTTACCCACCCGCAATGGACTTGCATTGACACCAGCTGGAGGACAAGGCTGCACAGGCAGGACTGCAGCACCTCACGCTTGCAGCCTCCTTTTTATCTTTTCATAAACTCCCTAAAAGTATATTGTATCTCTCTGTGAAAGGAGAGATCATGTATTAAATAAAAGCCAGTCCTTTTCAAGAATCAGGCACATCCAGAATAATCATCCCTTTCTTCCCTACAACACAAGTTTCATTTCACAAGTAGATTAAAAGAAACCACCTACAGGAACGACTGTGTTTTAGAAAAACGTAACAAAACCAGGCATCCTGTCACAACCTGAACAGAGTCCAACCTGCTTTTAGGAACACTTCTACAAATACCTAGTAGAAAGCATGAGGGAGTAGCCACCTAGTCCCCTTGCATCTCCCTCTTGAAAAAAACCTCTCAGATACAGAGGATGCATTTGGCAACAGACTGGGACACAGTCTGGCACTCGGCAGCAGCAAGCCTGCCCTGTAAACCATCCTGGTGGAGACTACCCCTTCTGCTCTGTGTGAAACACTACGTGCTACCAGCAGTCACAAAGACAATTCTGCTTTCACAGCATCCAAAGGGTGACTGCCAGATGATATAGAAAGGGGAGCCCATACTCTTACCTATCCACATTCCTGAGAAGGCAGGCACATGCAGCTTTAGCAAAAACTCCTGGTGGCTGTCACAACCAGCTTCAGATGAATCACAGCATGGTGAAACCTAGAAGCAGAAAGACCATGAGTATGAATGGGAAATGAATGGGTGAAATCTTTTTCAAAAGGTAAAGGGTATTGTCAAAATTCTGCTCTTAAGAGGCCAGAAAGCAACACTGAAGAGTTATAAAACTCTGAACCTATTAAGTTTTTACAGTTAACTTACTCATCTGAGAGAGCCTGCATGAGAAGTTTCTCACTATAACAATCCCAACCTTTCTTTTATCTCCCTTTTTCTGAATCAAGTTATTTTCTTTCAGAACACATTCTGCCAGGCATTTGGAGATGAAGAAAACCATTTGCTTACACCTGAAAGAAAGGGGACATTTAGCAGTGCTGTGGCCCACTTTCTTCCTCACTATTCAACATAAAGCCCATCACACATATCAAACACCAGTAAGAGCAGGAGTGAATTTAAGTCACCAACTGCAGCCCTCTCAGAAGTCTGAAAGCAGAAAGAGAAACAAGTTTCAAAGCTAGTTCTTCCTATTTACCAGGTACTGTAATAAAAACTGTATTGTTTATATTAGAGCGCAGTGTAGGGGAAAGGGACCTGGGGGTCCTGGTGGACAGCAGGATGACCATGAGCCAGCACTGGGCCCTTGTGGCCAGGAAGGCCAATGGCATCCTGGGGTGTATTAGAAGGGGGGTGGTTAGTAGATCGAGAGAGGTTCTCCTTCCCCTCTACTCTGCCCTGGTGAGACCACATCTGGAATATTGTGTCCAGTTCTGGGCCCCTCAGTTCAAGAAGGACAGGGAACTGCTGGAGAGAGTCCAGTGCAGGGCAACAAAGATGCTGAAGGGAGTGGAGCATCTCCCATATGAGGAAAGGCTGAGGGAGCTGGGTCTCTTTAGCTTGGAGAAGAGGAGACCGAGGGGTGACCTCATTAATGTTTACAAATATATATATAGGGTGAGTGTCATGAGGATGGAGCCAGGCTCTTCTTGGTGACAACCAACAGTAGGACAAGGGGTAATGGGCTCAAACTGGATCACAAGAGGTTCCACTTAAATTTGAGAAGAAACTTCTTCACAGTGAGGGTAACAGAACACTGGAACAGGCTGCCCAGGGGTGTTGTGGAGTCTCCTACTCTGGAGACATTCAAAACCCACCTGGACACATTCCTGTGTAGCCTCATCTAATTGTTCCTGCTCCGGCAGGGGGATTGGACTAGATGATCCTTCAAGGTGCCTTCCAATCCCTAACATTCTGTGATTCTGTGTTTCACCATTAGCCTTAACATCTGACCTCTGTCTGTTGCTGCAAAAGGCTCGCATCTGTATATGTTAGGAGCCCTCTAAAATTAGCCTGGGCACATAGATGTAACCATGGAGATTTATGCCGCAGTCGCGAGCACTCCGCAGAGGCACAAGCTGGAGGTAGAGCACAAACCACTGATGAATTTTTGTTCCCCTCTACCCCCACCAAGCTCACGCATTACATGATATGTGTGATGAATCATATCAAAGGAACAGACTGAAATCCAGCTCTAAATAAGGAGACTAGAGAAGACTTAGACCATTTCTTCAGCCTTGTTTTCCCCAATCTAGTTCACTGCATGGATACATAATCACTTGTGCTGACATGAGGCGGAAAAGGCACAGGACAGGATAAGCAGCAAAGGATGGCTGCTTTCAGGCCAGCTTAAGCTGCATGTAAAACCTTGGTACAAGATCTATTTATTTCATTATAATGAGCTCTAGAACTTGATAGGTTAATAAGTAAATAATTTTAAGTTACCCATTAGTACTCTCCCAACAGTTCTTTCCAGACAGAGTTGAATAAAGTTTGGATTCTTGGTGTCAAGAACACTAGCATCAACCAAAATTCTTTAAGAAGTCCCAGACAGCATTACCAAGAGAGCTTAAGAGTAATTACTGTTATCTTCCTTTAAGCAATTAATAATATAGCTTTCACAGTTGGGTTCTTTACTTATTTTGCTTATTTACAAAATAGCATGTGAAATTAAGACCTTGAAAAAAGAGAAGCATCATCAAAAGAGAAACAGTACAACAAAATAATGATCAAGTATAATAGAAGCAGTTTCCAAAAGGTAGAGAGAACTAAACTCATGTTTAGAATAACATAACATTCCTAGAAGAACTGCATTTTAACTTTCATATTACTAACAAACTGACCCTGCCTCTTTCAACTAGAATCACGTTCTAATTTGGGAGCAGAAAAGTTAAATTATAACTCAATCTAATGAAGCAAGTAAAAGATTTAAAATCTATTTGCCTGTGATTGCTCCTGACATTTTGGCAAGCCATTTGGGCAGCAGATAAATAATTTCTGCAGGTGGTAGCCTTCTGGTCAAGAAAAATTTTCCTTGTTTTCTTTGGGGCAAAATTCTTCACCTATTATAGCATTACTAAGGTGCATCATAATTCGAACACAGAAGTCTCCATTTTTCTTTGGTGTTAAATTACAGACCTGCTGTGTAAAGACAACTTTTTTTTTTAAAGATTGCCTGTGAAGCTCAATTGTGATTGGGAAGGCCGCCTACACAGCAGAGAGAGTGAGAAAAACATACTTGCAGAGCTGAAAAAACATTGGTGTAGGCGTACATAAGGGGGGAGGAAAGAAAGGACTTGGTTCTACTGTAAAAGGCTATTTTCTTACATCACCCTTGAAACAACTAAAATATGTTACTTGAAGAGAATTCAAAAGATTGTTTGCTACTTTCCAGATGCCAATATACAGTATTACAAACAGCATGAGGAACCCTTGCAAATTCACCCCCCCCCCCGGTTTCAGAATCCGCCACACACCCAAGGAATGCTTCGCTTCCCCCACTTCTCTGCTGCATCCTGCAAAAGCTGCTCTCACAGAGCAGCAAGGCACCTGCAGAACAGCAGCTCAGAGCTTGCAAAGCCTTATGTAATTAATAACATTAGGAAGTACTGCAAGGGTAGCCAAAGCCTTTTCAAAAAAAGGACGGGGAAAAAAGAGAACACTCTCTAGAAACACTACAAATAAGTAGCATTTATTCTCAACAGAATCTAACAGTATTTGAAAAGGCTCAAAAAATAACTAAAAGAAGTTCAGACGTTTCTCACGGACACTTCAGAAACCCTTTTCCTCCCCAGCCTACAGAGCCTCCAGCGCTTTCATCTCCCAAGAAAAGTGAGCCGGTCTTTCAGGACGTCCTATTGACTAACCCAGATTTCAAAAGAAAAAAAGGAATGAGCTCAGTTTTCTTTGGGAAGGCACCACCTATATGCATTATAATTTCTAAACAAACAAGTCTACACAAACTGTTCTCGTGCCATCATAAAGCTATGAAAATATTTTTATTAGGTTTGTCTTTGCCTTCATAATAAAAACAAAAGGCTTTTGACGTAAGTTTGTTAGCTTATGATTACCGTAATTACTACCGAAGAAATTAGACAGCAGGAAAAGCTTCACCAATGAACTTCAACAAACATAAGATGATGCATTGCAGAGAAAAGATGCAGTTGCTCCCAGGGCATTGGACACCAGCCGACAACCTACTTTGTGAACTCCAGTCACAAGGAGATAGGACTTCAGCACCTAATTCCCCTGGGCCTTTGAGCTGGTATTTTCAAAGCCCCGTGCTGAGCAGTTGACTGAATTCCTGCACCCACAGTATGTGACCACAACAGAGAACAGCCTCCACAGCAGCACTCCCGAAAGGCCACCTCCAGCCAGAGCTTTCACAGGGTGCTCAGTTTCATCTCCAGCCAAACATATGCTGTCACTGAAGATGCTGAACGCCAGAAACTGATAAATAACACTACTACAAAGTAAACTCAATTTTTATACATCTTTTCAACTATATGACTTTTAAGCACTAATGGTTATTACTCATACACATTAGAAACGCAGGTAAGACAGCGTTTTACAAAGCACCAAGACAGCTGACTCGCGCAAATCTACATGGCAAGCAAAAGCAGCACGCTTAAAAGTCACAGCTAAACTCTTAAAATTACTCTTACAACACAAGACAGTTGCTCCTGAAGCTCACTGAGGCACACATTCTTCTGGGTCAGAAAGGCAGGTAGGGATGAAGTATCAAAGGGAGGTATAAAATTGATCAGCAGTAGGACTTCCAGAAAAAAATGAGCATCTGAAATAGTTAATATGAAATGGTGAAAAACACAGAAGCAAGAAAAGTAGTAAAGGCAGTGCAGAGAGAAGTACAAAAAAATAAGCGTCTATAAAAAAAAAGTAGTAAGAATGGAAATCCCTTATTTTAGGAAAACTGGAGTCACTTATTATAAAAGAAGGTATATAGGCTCCTGCTGAACTTTGAAGTTATAGCCATCTTGACTTTCAACCTGGTAAACAGTGGCATTATATTTCTGACATGTTAATAAAGCCCCTCTACATACTCATACACATGTAATTCCAATAAACCAAAAACACATGAAAATATTACACAACAAATGAATCACATCCATAGAATTTGCATTCTAATAAAGCGTATCCTTTCATGCTCGGCTTGTCAAGCTGAAGAACATTTGCTTCAAGAGTTGCTGCCAGAATAATCTAATCTCTTGTATTCTTCCCTAAATCTCACTTTTGGGTAAGCTGAAGCTTTATTTCCTCTTACTGAGAACAGAACAGCTCCAGGTAGTTTGGAAGGCTGCCTTTTACCTTCGAGTTCTAAGATCTCCAGTCGGACCACGGCTATTAGGAAAGAAAAAACCCTAGAAGAGCATAGAGGGCTATCAGGGGATTCTCTGTTGCCACTATCAAAATTCAGAGAGAGTATTTACCTTTTGCTTTTCAGACACTAAGACCTTTAGGAATTTCTCAGATAGATGTTGCTAACAAGGAGAACTAGTGAAATCTTTTTGCCCTCTAATATCTTTTTGCAAAATAGCAGTACCGAAAAATAGATTTGAAATTGATTTATACTTCAATTTTTGAATGAATAGAGATTCAGCTCAGGGTGGGGGGGAATGTGTCTGGGTTCTGAGCGTGATTTTTTTCATCTCAAAGGTAAACTAGAAGTCTGATACAGAATTACAGTCTGATACAAACTCAAATGACTCTGACAACATAATTATACAGTATCAATCAAAATCAGTAACATTGCATTTAATTCATTAACTACTTTGCTGCCCTGTCAACAGGAGTCAATCGCTGTAATTCTCAACATTTTTCTCAAAAAGGGTAAGGGAAAAAAAAAACTTCATTTAATTCCATTTCACCTGAAAAGGCTGCTTCTGATGTTTACAACCTCATTTTACTGCAGTAAGCCATAAGCTTTCCCCATTATTTGTAGCCCCCATGGCTCACACACTTTCAGACTGAGGCCAGTTTTTCTAGCCACATAGTATATGACTGTAATAGCGTATAAATGGCTTTATGTTTACCTTTAATAATATAATTGCATATCCTACAAGTAAAATACCTGTACCAAGATGATACTGCTGACTGGAAAGAACGTCTCCTCTTTAAGTTAATGCTTTTGTCCAAAAAATATGAAAATATTGAACTAACCGAAGTGAAACATCAAAGAATAGAGAACAACCATGAAAATGTGAGCTTTGGAGTTATCCTGAAAACAATAAGCACTTTAAGGAAAGCAAATACTTCAGTTTGAAATATAGAAAACCAATAACAAATGCAAACACAGTCCACCTTTTTCCCCCCTTACAAGTCGTAGTGAACCACACTTCTTGCCACCCAATTTTCACTCTTTGAAAAAGTTAGATTCTCCTCTTTAGAAAATGTCCTATTGCTTCTTTGTCAGCCTAGCTTTCTGTCACAGTTAAGCTATAAGAGAAGGACAGGATTTTCCATTGTAGGAGGGGTTACTGTTGCCAAGCAAAGAACTGATAATCTGTCTATGGCAAAAAAATACCAGAGGAGAAAGAATAAAGGGCAAATTCAGCAAAGAATTTGTTAATTCACTATTTGAAAGCTCACTCTTTTTCCATTTTGCCCTCCTTCAACCCTGCTCCCCTTTTATATGCAATTTAAATCCATTTGACTGCTGTTATATAAAAAACTGAGCTGGCATCTCAACTGATTTCTGTATTTGGAATTTTAAAGATGTTTGTCAATGAAAACAGAGGAAGCATCCATAGAGAATATGCCACTGTTAGAAAGCTTTCCACTGATAAGGGTTCGAAAGTGCTTTGCAGATAAGGTAAATATCATTAAACCAACTACAAAGAAAGGGAAATCAAGGCAAGAGAAAGAAAAGGAGTTGCTCAAGGTCACCCAGCAGCCACACGGCAGCCAGAAATATTAGTCTTCCAACTTGCAGCAAAGGACCATAACAGCTTCACTCTATACCAAGCCTTTCATCAGCATTTTGATAAACTGATAACACAGATAACGTAAGCAACAATACATTAGCTAAACAAATTAGACACCAAAAACAAGAAGGCAGAGAACTTCTGAACCACAAACAAATTACCCTGTTTCCCCAAAAAATAAGACAGAGTATTATATTAATTTTTGCTCCAAAACTTATTACTTCTTTACATGTCTTGCTGCCTGGACACTATTTAAATTGACTTTTTTTATGAACTGTAACCACGGCTTATTTTTGGCGTAGGGCTTATATTTCGAGCATCCTCAAAAATCCTGAGAAATCATGCTAGAGCTTATATTCAGGGAAACAGGGTACAAGCCATGAAGCCCTGTTACCAAACAGAAGCTGCACACACTAATCCAATGTGTTTCCCTTGGTGGGTACCAACATCTGCCAACGAACAAAACATGTAATCAAATTTCCCCAGTCTTTCACTGCATAATACACATATTGCATAAGTTCCACTATTTTATACTTCACCATAAAAAGCTTTTAGAGCCAGAAATATCCAAATGCACTTTTTGGTTAGCTGCATGTGTGCTGTGAGCAGCACCCCTCCAAGCCTCCCATTCCCCGCCCAGAACAGCAGCAAGGTACATCACACATCTGCTACAGAAGGAACCTTCACAGGAAAAGTTCTATAGGTGTATACTGCCCATAAAATTCAAAGATGAGGCATTAAATACATGGCTATAGTTTCAAAATACCCAAGAGAATATGAAAAATTACATTCTGTTGACCAGAATTTATTCAGTCTTCCAAAGCTTTGAAAGAATGTCAAACTGAAAATCCTAGTAATCCCTAAGAAGATAGGATTTATGGAGTATCAAACTTCTATCCCTAATTCAAAATCTAACTATAATAAAAATACACTTCTTTAGCTAGAAAGCTTTTTACATATGTAACCAGACTTCTGCTTTCCTATGTTCCAAGCCTTCCTTCCAGGAATACTTTCATTCACTCCACCTTTGAGATAAAGCAGAAGTCATTTTTTCCATCCTACCGAAAGAGACAAAGATAATTCAAGATATTCTCTCCTGCCATAGCCTGGGTTTCCATTTTCAGTGGAGAAGGCCCTTTTACACTTGCATTTCATGGGAACTGACAATCCATAAAACACAAGCACCTTATGGCTCCATCCCCATTTGACTTGCTTGGTAGAGCTGGTGATTTCCACTAGAGTGGGGGTTTCTCTGCCCATTCAAGGACCAATTTTTGGACCAATCTTTGCCCAATTAAGATAAAATTTAAATGGGGTCTTTGTAATTTTCCTGGAAAAACAGGCAAACAATTTTGTACTCTTCTCAATAGATACCTCATTTAGCCACATTTCAAGATAAAGTGTTCCATAAACAATATTTCATAGTTATCCTCTTGGTCACGTAACTCTTCAGGAAACAAAAAGCAACTTTTTTCTGTCTGCTTAGACGGCATCAATATTATTAAAGCTTGCATTAAAAAAAAACTTCTATGAAGAATTTATTGAAAACAGGCACAGTCTAGCAATTTGACCACATGTATAAGAGCTTTGTATGATTCAAACACGCAGTTGTACTTGTCTGTTCTGCAATTTTCCCATTAATGAAAATAATATTTACTTCACAGGGGTCAGAATGATTAATTTCCATAAAGAGTCTGAATCTAAAAGAGAGGGTAATTTGATAGATCTCTGAGGAAAGAGGGTGAAGGAAAAACAAATTAGATTTTATATTCATTTTCAAATGACAAAACATTTGAGTTGCAGCAAAACCAGCTACTTTTGCATTTCCAATAATATTAGCAAAATTACACACCATAAAGAAAATTCAACATTAATATAATTTCTCTGAAACTACATGCCCAGCCATGAACAGCAGCAGACTCTCTAACACCAGATTTTTATCTGAATAGGCGAGTTTTGGAATCTGCCTTGATTCTTGCCCATTCCAAAGCTGCTGCAGTTTCACTAATAAAATGAGACTTAGCATTTTAAAAACACGGTGCTCATTTATTCATGGGAAGAAAGGGAAGAGAATTACAGAACAGTCTGAACACACCACTTTTAATAAACCCAAACCCAAAGAGAAATTTAAGAAAGTACCTCATGAAACCAGAGACCATTAATATAGCTAACTATTAAAGATTCATGGAAGCCTATTCCCAGCTTCAACTGTTCAACTCAAGGTCAGAAAAATTACCCAATCCACATCACTGTACTATATAATGAATCAAACACTCTTCTTAAGGTGGTGTCACTATAACAGAACCATTTGTGCCCAGGCTGACCAGGTATATCTGAGAATCTGGCCCACATCTTTTCTTCTTCTGTTAAAAAAAGAAGTGATTTTGAATGTCTGGCTCTTAGCACAGGTTCTCTTATTTGTCAGTAAATATGCAGAAACATGAATTCACAAATACGTACTTTTCCTGCTTTTTAGTACCAAAAGCATTATGAAATTAGGCTACTTCCAGTAGATTACTTTGGGTATTTTGAAGAACTTCTAGAGTAAGTTTGATGGACAGCTTGTCATGTGATACCTACCACCTTGACACAGACCCCAACACTGGATGCATCGTTGTTAAAAGTACCATGGTCAGAAGGCATACGAGTGACTACAAGACACAACATTGAACTCAAGTTAGGGGATGGATACACAGGGAAGACATTTTTGGCTAATATTTTCGGCAGGGGTAGGAGGCTAAAATAGCATATTTATTTTTCTACAAGCACCACAGCTAAAACACTTTGTCACTAACACCCTTGGATACACAGAAAGATTCGCTCTTTAAGAACTCAGGATTTTAACAAGAATAGCAAAAAACTAGAAACACTTGTTTCTAAAGAAACTGCAATTCTAAGAAATAAACTAAAACAAGAAAATTGTAAATATAGGAAATTAGATTATTGAGAAAGAAAATGGCAAGGTTATCCACTCTTAATGAAATACAAGAACACTTCCATGTTGCCACAAATTGAGATTCTACCCTTCAGCAAGTATTCATTAGTGCTGGGAAAAAACAGCCGAGAAGAGCAGGGAAAAAAAAGTGACTTAATATAATACCATAACATAAAGGTGATAACACAGGTTTTGGTGGGGGTTTTGTCTGTTTAGATGCAGGAAACTGAGTTTACTTTTACTTTACAAGAAGATACTCTTTAAGGAAAAGTTGAGAAATGTAACTGCAAACTTGCAGCACCAGGCCAGTACAATCAAACCGCAGTTACAGAACTTGCAGAAGCTACAGATGTTACAGAACATAAAACTAAGAAGAGTGTGTGGGAGGCATGACACTGGCAGTTAGAGAGGCCAGTAAATAATGTTGTTGTTTGTTTTGTTTTTTCCCCCAGGCCACAGAGGCCCCATGGAGGAGGTGACACGTCCCCAGCAGCACTGCCTCAGGAGGCGGCCACCACGTTCTCAGCACCTCGTACCAGCCACAGCAGAAGCACCCAACTCACCCACAGCCCACGAGCACCCATTGGCCACGTCTGTTTCTTAATCAAATACACTCTGTATGCCTGAGATTTCCATTAGAGAGGAGAAAAATCTCTAATCTTATCCCAGGGTAAAAAATTCAAATATAAAAGGAGATTTAGTAACAGAAGCACAAAACCTGTACCCATTACAAATCAACATTTCTCCTTCAGCAATTTCAAAATCCAAATAGCATCTTGTGCTCTAGTCCATTTGAGTCATTGTCCATCACATTCAAGAATACACAGGAACAAATCAATACCTGACCTGAGTCCCTACATCCTTCAGGGCAGAACACAACTACTCTTCTAAATAAGTGCCTTGAGAAAAGCCTGTTCCAGTGATTCATTCACATAAACATGCCAGCAAAGGTTTACATTCCACCAGTTGAATGTAAAAATAAAAAAGTGTCCATAAATCTTGAGGGTAAAAAAACAACATGCTGTTCTTCAGTTTTTGATAAAAATATTTGTCTATTTGTATCAGACAACCAAATTTTTGCACAGCTCAGTGTGAGCTATACTAACAGAGCTAGGAATCAGCACTATTAGGTAGAAGCTATGGACTCCCCATGACACATCATTCCTTTGAATATGTAGATATAAATGCAAGTCTTTAATTTTAAAAAATTGTTATTCTCTTACATTAAATAAGAACTCAGTGACAAGTAATCACCCTGAGATACTGTCCACATTACCCCTAGCTAAACAAAGCTTGACTACATGTCTGCAGTGAAAGCCAGCAAGCGTTATTTAAAATTTTTCAATTTCAATATGAGCTTCAAAATGTGCTGTCTTGAGAACATACAAAGCTTCAAACTGTTTCACAAATAGGAAAATGCTTCACAGAAATGACCATCTCAGCTGCACTGTGGCCATTTGAATTAACCAACAGCAGAATTTTTCCCCTATATATTTGGAGACCCATTTTAAAAATCTATAGGATTATTATATGATTCTTAACCTCCATGGGCAACGTTTACGAAGACCTTAAGGCAGGCCTTAAATTATTTTATCCAATCCTAACAATGTGACAGTGCCATTACTACAAACACACGATGGTTAGCTTCTGATGGGATTGAGAAAAGCATGGCAAAGAAAACATTAGTAAATGGAATTCAAATAATCTACAGCAGCGACATAAGGCACAAGATTTCAGAAACAACCTATTGAAGCCACAGAACGCCAGTCAAGCCCATTATAAAGCATGTGCATGCTGATGCTGGGGGAGAGCTCTCATCCCTCCTTCTTTGGAAGCATTGGCTTCCAGCAGGATCAGTGCTTCACTTGAGCCCACCCTGCAGCTGCACAACCACATCTGCAAGCGGACAAGGTAAGGAAGGAGCAGCCAAATTAGAGCAGGGCAAGGACCATAGCGAGATGCACCCTTCCAGCGACTGCACAGGCTCGTGCCGGGCTGGCATGGCCACACCTCCGCACCCTCAGCTTCCAAGGAGGAAAATTCAGATCCCGTCCACTACTGCTGCAGCAGCAATTGCCAAGAGAGAGGACTGAGGTCTAAGACAGCCAAACTAAAGATCTCATCCCACTGGCTTAATTAGTTACCCCAGACCATTATTAATCAATTTTGATGAAAAACACACCTGAACTTCAGCTAAAATACTAATTTTACCAGGGATAAGGAAGCTTAAAATCTGTCAATACCCTCCAAAGTTAGGTTTGGATACAGTTTGACTCTTATTCCAACATATTCAGCAGAAGCATTTGAAATAAACGCAGCAGATCTAGTTACCACACTTGGCACACTTTCCTTTTTTAGCATGACTGATGTAAGGGGAATTGAAGATGAGCTTCCACAGCCCTGACGTCCCACAGATGGAAAACAAATCAAATCACCCTAGACGGATGCACACTGTTAATGGGTCTTCTCCTGACCTGTGGCAAGTAATCTCATAACTCATATGTAAAACTGCTCTACTGAACTAGTTTTTAGAAAGGTCACAAATGGTTATCTAGCAATTACATACCAGAACAATTCACTGCCCAGTTACAAATATTCAGAAAATATAATATTATTGGTATGTTACATGAAAAGGTATTTGAAATTCAGAATAAATAAATCCACCATCCCATATATCGCTTCAGTTTTCAGGTACAGAATAATTAGCAGTTGTAGTTTTTATTTAGTATATGCAGAAAGGGAATGTTTCCAAATCTAAAGACGTGTATTCTTCACGATATTTCAAAGAGTACCACATACTTTGTAAGATGATGACCTAAAAGGTCATCCCCATCATAAGCATCTCAACCACCACCACCACGTAAAGCCAAAGCATTAAGAAAATAGCACAGGGAAGACACCACACAGCAAACCCATACTCGGCACAGGATCACAATCAGCATGTTCAACACAGCGCTCCAGAGATGCACAGGCTTTTAACACATTTCTAGAAAATTTTACAAACATTATCTCCACACAGATTGGTTGCACACTGCTTACCTAAAACACGAAGTTCACTCCAGAGGAGAAGGGACTCCCATCATGCTTCTCCCTCAGTTCTTTACTTACCTTGCAACAGGGTCTCAATTTACAGTCTCAGGTTAAAAGTACCTAGATGACAAGTACTCGTCCCACCTCTCCGACTGTCTGAAATATTTTGTTATCAGTGAAGCACAGCTAAGGGTTCCTTTCTTCACATCTAGACTCAACACATGAAAACCTCTCCTGTCACAAACCTCACCCAAAAACCCAACTGTTACTTGTGTGCACTTCTCAAAAGAGAAGTGTTTGCTTTTACCCCAAAGAATGCTCCTTGTGATCCCTGCACAAGGCTGCAAACATGGTTTGGCTGAGAAGACAGGACCATCAACACAAGCACAAGGCTCTGCAGAAAAACTATTTTCACCAAACAGTGCCATCAGCACAGCCTGTGGTCACAGATTCGGTGCTTTGCTGCTCCTCTCACTCAAGCATGTCACTTAGTTTTGTGTTATACAAGTTACAGAAAATAAATCTTAATATGTTGCCAATCAAATCTTAACTGTGCACAGTAATTAGAGACCCCATACAGATGGATCATTTCAGGAAAAAGAAATGGTCATAATTACAAAGAAAGGTAATGTTCATCATTGCTAGAACAAAACAGCCCTTCAAAATAAAGGTAAATAAAACAAAATAACCCTACTTCAGTCCTGAAACAAGTCCTGAACCTCTCCCTCCCTGCAGCACGTCAGGAGAGGAAGTGCCAGAGACACCTGGGAGGCCCTGGGGTGACCTTAACCTCTAAGCAAAACCAAGGTAAACTCTATTCCAAGTCAATTTACCCCAAGGAAAAAAAAAAAAAAAAAAAAAAAAGAAAAGAAAAGAAAAAAAGAAAAGTGCTTATTGTAATGGAAAACAAATTTGGCTGCATGGTAGCAAACAGGAAATAAATCTAGGTATTGAAAGAATATTATAGGAACTCTCAGAAATTGTCTACTAGCACATGTGTGCTTTGTTTACATTTAATTTTCCACCAATTCAAATTCTGATTCACATTCACTCATTTGTCAACAATTGTGCCCAGATCTGGAAGGAAAGTGGAAGAAATGGGAGAACAGCAAGATACCAAAGCTCTTAACTTGAAAGAAATTACTGGCTAAAGTCTACTCTCTTTTTTCAGAATTTTTTGTGAAGTTCAACAATTTTATAAATGTGTCCTTATATTTTAGAAACACAATCTATGGCTTTCAAACAATTTACCTTTAACTACAGTCATTAATATTTTTTAAACATGCTTATATTCACAGCACAAATACCACACTGCAGGACTCAAAAGAGGATTTTTTTTGCTGCTGTTGTATTTTTGTTAGGCTGATTTCATAAACCATGTGTTTCTCAGTAAAATACATACATAATGGGATATCTGCCTTAAAACAAACTCTCAAGTAAAGGGTCCTACCTTCCTCCTCCTTCCTTTCAGGCCTTAGTTGGCAGGTGGTCAAGAGGATGTTTATAGCAACAGAGGATGTTTATCAACCAGCCTTCATAGGTTAAAGAGGCTGGTGCCTAAATAAAAACATTTCACAATGCCTCTTAGCAAAGTACTGAACGTCTAATGCATTCAAATAATTCTACTTAAATACTTGGAAAACACTGCTTCTGTGCTCACATCTGCAAAACCCTTTTCTTAAGTCCACCTAGGTCTAAATTCTTAAAATACAACCTTCCCTCAACCTCTGCCATATTTAAGCATAACTTTAGTTCAGAGTGAGTCTCAACAACACTGTTGAAGTTAACAGTCCCCAGTGACCCCACAGGTTTGAGAACTAAATACTTATGAGTTTCTGTTTGTCTTCATATTGCAATTTTGATTAAACATCCTTTTTCTTTCGAAAATAAAAAGTCAAAGTTTAGTAAACTTATTAACCAGGTCAGTCAGACTTATGTAAACTTTACTACACACATCACAGAAAAGCAAAAGCTATACTAGCATACTGGATTCACATGGGTTGCAGAAGACACTTAACACTACAGGCCAGGAGTGGCCCGTATTCTACCTACAACTTCCTTAATGGAGTCTTCAGTCATTCCACCTGATTGCACTTTTGTGAAACAAGAACTATGGCATTTCAGAGACACACAACCAAGGTGGACAAGCTGAGTGCAGGAGGTCTCTCCTTGGGCACACTTGGGCCCCCCTCAGGGCCCTCCCAGGCAGCCAATCCACAGCCCAGTACATCACACCTCCATACACACAAGTGAATTGTCACCGCTGTGGAAACATACTCTAATTGGGTGCTACTGCATTTTAACAGGATTTCAGCTAGCCCTCCAACTACTTACAACTGGAAAGGAACCATCTTTAAAAAAAAAAAAAAATCCCCACCGTAACTAAGGCCTGACTCCCCAAAGGGACACGTTTGTGTAAAAAAAAGGTACTTGGACACATACATCCAAGAGGCACGCAAAATACTAGTTTGGCCCTTCAGGCTTAAGCTGTTGGAGGGCAATGCCACACTTTTGTTAGCCTGGAGCAAGCAGGAGTTGGAAAGGACAGGAGTCTTGGCTCCTCCCATTCTCTCAGCCCTTTTGCAGGCTGTCACCAACAAGAAGCTAGTGACATGATGAACCAGATCAAGAGAGCCAGCTCAACTGGAAGCCAAAAGGCTGTCTTTGGTAGGTCAGGTTTAACAAAAAGCAGTTTTCAGTCAACTTTGCTGAATGGCTACCAGAATGCCCATGCTAGCAAGAGGCTACATAGCAAAGCACAGGGGGGTACAAGACCACCGTTTTTGGCAGTTTGGGTTGGATTACAATTGCCAGGGGAGCTACATTATTAATCAGCTTCCACAAGTCACTTTCCCAAGCTTCTGTTCCTGTTGGGAATTTTTATTGTCTTATGCCAAACAAGACCTAAACCAGGAAACAAGAGCTGAGTTTTGAAATAAGATCATCTTCCATCACACCACCAGGTAGACCAGGGCCTAATTCAGCAGATCAAACACACAATCATTAAACTAGAGCCTAGTTTAAGTACATCTCACACAGATCAAGATGACTATGATCCACATGAAATAATTAATACAGACACTGCTAGTCACAGCTTAAGGAGGTGGGTGGTAATACTGGTTATAAAGGGTAAGTAAGCATTTCTCAGATTTGAGACAGTGCAATTGATTTTCTTCCCCGTGTACTTTTTTCTTTAAATCAGCAGGTCCAAATCCTGTAATACATGAACTAAGACTTACTGTGCATTAACCCGACATTCCACAAAGTGACTGCTCACAAAACTGTCTAAAGGCTTTCACCTTTAAAAGATGGTAAACTACATTTTGCCTCCTAAAAACATCATTTTTGTATGAATTACATTAATATACTTTAAAAAAACCCTCTAAATAACTTCTGAACTTAACATAGTTCTAAGAGAAAAATGCCTTATACAGAAAGTCATGAAATAATTATACAGGTGACATGTTCAGCAACTTTTGAATTAGATTACAAGCATAATTGTCTCATATATACAGCATTCTAACTGTAAATATCTAATATATTTTGCTCTAGGGAACAAATTCATGTTTTTAAAACAAGGGAAATCAAAATAGTATAAAGGATTTTTAATTGTCTGTGACCTAGCAAGGATAACTAATATACTTCTCACTGAGTATCACTCTTACTGATTGAAATACCAGTAATTTCCCTGCAGACCAAAGCAGATCTTATCAAATGACAACTATGCCTTGAAGAGGTCATAAATTAATAATGGTATGCAGTGACTTGATACTGTATGAGGGGGAGCATGGAAAAGGAACATACATTATGTCAGTGAACTGAAATTTGCTTCTAAACAGTTTAATACACAGTCACCAATTTCACCAGCAACAGAAGGAAGAAACAGGCAAATGACTTGGAGGCTCCTACGTGAAGACGCAGAGCTCAAAGTTTCCATGCAAGTCACATCATGTCACCACCCAGCATCCGGAAGTTATCATTAGCTCTGAGGTTAGTGACAGCAAGTTACATCTTTAAAAGAGTGACTTGGCTTTACAAAGGGAAGCGTAAACTAATCTGTATATTTTAAACCTTCTAATATAAAGAGTTGAGGGCATAACTGCTGCAGTAACAAAGATACAAAAGGCCACCTAAGCAGTAGAAACACTTTATCAGGGAAAAAGAAATCTGAAATACGTACACACGCAGGCACTTGTACGGTGCTATACTCATCTGTGCTCCAAAAGAGAATCATAGATGGAGAAAGACAAAACCATGTATGCAAACAACAAACAAAAATTGTGAAAAAACAATGTTTTCCTATTTCAAACTTATAGCAATATAAGATTCAGTTTAATAAGCATTTGAAAACATTCTGTAAGTCCATTCAATAGAGGGCTCACATCAGCAAGAACCATTACTTACACTTCCAAAGTGACATATATTTGAAGGAACCTGACTGGCATGTGTACCAGAAGAGAATATGACGGGTTTAGTTCAGTGAATTATTGGTGCTTCGGAAGAACAAATGACACCAAGACACCACAAACACTATACAAGTGAAGAAAATGCTGTATTTCTTGATTAGATGCAGTCACAGGGCAAGACCTGGAAGTGCAGCTCACACAGAAAAGAGCATCCCAAAGAATAAGTTATTACGTAAGCTAACAGGTCTCAGAAAAAAAACAAACCTTCAGACTCCTGCACGACCTTACTCCAATGTTAGGTGCTCACAGCATCTTGTTCCAGCAGGTCTGGCCAGAATAGAGGACTGGATTCCAGGAAACAGGCAGAGATTGTCCATCATTCAGACACTTTGGGGCACATCAACGTGAGAACCACTTTAAAGAAGTGATCTATGTAAGAACAGGGCATTAAAGATCCTAAAAAATCTTATCATTGTGAAAGAAGTTACAAATCCAGAGTGATAAAGGAAAAAAAAAAAAAAAAAGGTTTTAGGTGCAAATACTATAGCATACATAAAACAAATTGACCCTCAAAATTTAAGTCTTTCCTATTTTGTTGCTTATACTTCTAACACCTTTTTCCAAATGTTTCCTATCCAGAGCTTAATGATTAAACAGCATTTGCTTTGTTTTGTTTTAAGGACAACAAATGCAGGGAGTTAGCATCAAGGACCTGTACAAAGCACAAGAAGATACTGGATGAACTTTGTAAATTCAAATGCAAACTTTGCCAAGGAGATCCATGTACGACCTTCTTGTTACATGCTTTTGGCAAGAAGAATGCGTGGCCTTCATGGCCAGAGAGAAGCTGTAGCTCAGCTGCAGTCTCAGTTCTTGCTGGAGGTGAAGTACTTGGTAAGTCTTGTAGTAAGAGCACCACACAATTTCACCACTCTGGAACCACTTTGTTTCTTTCAAATACCTTTTACTCACATTCGCAAACCCACATATAAATCTATTCATACACAAGACAGTGACAAGTCAGTCCAGAAGTGGTGGATATTAGCATTCCAGGTGCTCCAGACATTTCATTCACTGCTCTCATTTGCACCCCACTGCATTCCACAAGGACTTCAATGCCCAAGTAATTTATAGTAACCAAGCTGTTCTCACCACCTTCCAAACTGCACGCTGGTCAACTACCAGTTCACCACCAACAAATTCAAGTTCCTTCCTACGTTGTTCTACTTCTCATATTCAAAGAAATTAGTTATAAACAAAGTGGCACTTTTTTCCAGATTTTTGTCATATAACCCAATCTACATTACACTTAAATTTATACTAATTTCTAGTTTTACCAGATTTCCTAAAACGCAAATAAAACCCATACTGCCATCTTCCTTTTTATATACCGAATAAAACAAACATTCAATAAATGACTGATTTTTGGAGGGCATTGTAGGGCACTGCTGTAGCTCAGTTATGTTGACTCTTTTTCCTTTTGAGGCAGTTAAAAAAAGGAAATAATTATTTGAAGTCTCAGGCAATCTAATCAGTTTTACTCAACTATGTGCAATAATACATTTATGACTGTCACAGTAGGGGAAAAAGCTAAATATCAACAAAAAGTTGAATCACACAATATTATTTTAGCATCAAGCTGATTGTGTCTTTCTAACCTTTAATCAGAACTCTAAAAAAATACAATCATTCACAATGCAGCATTTTGCCATGCAGGTTAAACAGAGGTTGTATTTCTAACCCCAAACTTCAAACAAAAAGGCATTAGAGGAGCCAGTGGTGATAGCCTTTTCTCCCACAAGCTAAGCAGAAAAATCCTACAACTAAAACAAAATACTGAAATCATAGCAGCAAATACTGGATTTGGTGGATGTCACATCCAGGGAGACTAAAGGAACTGAATGTGTAAGGTATGAATACATTAAAGCCTGTAGAGTTGGAGAAGGAAAGCAAGCACAAGTATTGTTTTTAATAACACAGAGATAATCGAGGAACTTCAGTAGAAAACATTGGTTAAAAAGTAAAATTACTGGCAACTTTACATAGACTTCACTCAACATAACTAGAATTTCATGTTACCACGTCACCCTGCAAGGCGAAGTTTGTGTTTACCAAAATTATTTCTAGTTGTACAACACAGATATTGGTGCCTCTGAAGTTTCATGCCTACCACATGATGATCTTGCCATTACCAACCAAGCCACTGGTAGAAATAATGCATTGTAAGCCAAGCAGGAATTTGGAAATACAAATTTCCACATACAGAGGAAAGAGACAAGCGCAAAGAAACAATTCTGCAAACTAAGCACAAGGAAAAATTCTTACTCGGTCTCAAGGTGAATGCTCGAGCCTAAAGATGAAGTATTTGCACAGTGCAATGTTACTATAAATATCTTCTTTTGAACAAAGTGTCTGATCTTCCTTTACCTCCAACTTATAACATGATAAATGCTGTCACCTTAAGAGGTGCTCATAGCTCAGAGAAAGGAGGACAAGCCTGAAAAAAAGCAGGTTAAATTGGAACGAGTTGTGAAACAGTACATGGAGACAGCTACTTGCTACGTAAGTGTGAAGACTAAATTATAGATAAGTCCTCCTGCTATTAAGACAGCACTCATAAAAGGTACATCCCAAGAAACAATCATTTTTTTTAACACATGACCTTTTGTAAACAAAAAGTTAGATTTCCAGGTCTCATGAGAAAGGGATAAGGAGGAAGCTTTGCACTGAACTTCTGGAACAGGCAAACAACAAGAATTACACAGTGTTCATGCGTGAATATAAATTAAAGGCTGTTACAGGCTTTTGTGGCTGGTAGAACAGGTCATTCAGCTTATGCCAGATTAAAAGTAAATTAAAGCTTCAGGTACAGATAACTCCCCTGCTTTGCCAGTGCCCCAAGAGGCTTGGGAAGCTGCTCTTCACAGTTCCACTAATTCTCACAACCAAAACAGAACAAAAAGTGTCAACAGTTCTTAAACCGGCTTCCAGAAACAAGACAAACTCAGGTTATTTTCTACCTATGAAACCTTAGGTAACTATGTACTTAATCCCTGACAAACTACCACTTTAAAACATTACAAAACCCGGTTTAAAAAGACACCTGCAATGTTCATGAGTTATTTTACTTATGATAATATTCTTGCTGAAGCTAACTGGACTGCTCACAAATTACATACACACCCTCATGTTGTCACAATCAGGAACTTACATCCTCAAGGTAGATACCTTTTCCTAGATTAAAAAAAGAAGAACTTTCAGTGACTTCTCCACAATCTTAAAACAAGATAGTTGGGGGAGGGGAAGGTATATCCAAATTAAAACATGTTCTTGCAATATTCACCTGCTCATCCATTTATATTACACAAGCTGACTCATTCATTCTAAGCAAACATTAAAGGTCACTACAAAATTATCATATTGGAGTTCGAACACAAAAGAATGCGCTAATTGTAAAACATCCTAAAGCCCTCCCAAGAAATATCTGTAAATCAATAGACAATGAGCAAAACCATGTTTACCCAATTTGAGGAAACTCACATAAAGTTCTGTTTTGCAAACCTGTTCACAGATATTGCCTGGTCTATCTTTAATGTGGTCATTCATTCCTAATACATTGTACTAGCTATTCCCTGCTTTTAATTCCAGTTAACCTTTGCTGCTGACTGTTAAGGTAAAATAAAATTAATGCTAAACTGTATAAAAATGGAAATGTTTTAAAACCATTTTTTTCCTGTTTGGTCAAAGAAAAGCATCTTTGCTTTGGGTCAGCCCTAGATAATTAAAATATTATATAATATTAGAAATTCAGAACACCTTTTGGGTACTCTGCTCAGGAAATTCTGGCTATTCTCAAAGGAAAAAGAAAGTTGCTGTTTTACAGCTAAAGGTTAGACACTTTTGTGGCGAGTTCCTTACATTGTACTAAGACTACAGAACTTAGTCACACCTGACAAGAAATACCAGAGATGCAGCCAAAAGTGTATTTGCAGGACAGAGAAAGTCACATTCAAAAACTTAGCTATTTCAGGTAAACAGCAATGCATAAACAGAGGTGTGCAAGGAATAAAAGAAACTTATCAGCAACTGAACTGCAATGTCGTTTCTGAATTACCACTATCATGGAACACAGAGTCACCCATTCCTCAGTACTAGTGAGCTCTATATAAACACATGAAGATATTCCCAAGATGTCCCAATTCTATATTGAGGAAGAGACCAAACAAGTTGTCTATCGAAATATGAATGTTCTGCAGCAGAATTCAAACTGATGCATCTACCCAAAGCCATTATCTGTAAGAAGATACACTGAGCATAAAACCTACCTCTCCATTTTCTTACACTCTTGCTCCTTTAAACCTAGAACAGGAATGCCAAGTCTGGTTTTACTTGAAGGAGTATTTTGAATATAATCTGCCTCCAAATTTGAAATACTGAAAAAGAAATGTAACATGCTGATCTTAGCTACTTCAGTTAAAGCATCGCCAGAAAAATCCCATCCCAATCCTACTCTTAATGACCAAAAAAAAAAAAAAAATCCACACACATCCCAGGTATATTGCCTAGCTTGTCTTTTATAAGCATGAGGTTTTGGGAAAAAAAATATTAATAAGTAAACAAATTGGAAATGAAAAATTTACAGTGCAGTCCAAGGAAAATATCACCCTGTTTAAAAAACAGTGCATGGTAGGTCTTTCATGAGAAGCTGAAGCCTTCTAACTTGTTTTGCCAATATAAAAGAGCTCTTTTACAACTGTTGACTGACAAACGAAGCAAGGAACATCTCATCACTTCCCCGTCCAAGAGAAATCCACTGGCTACACCAGAGCAAACGAGCAGTGCTCTTCATTGCTTGAAAACAACTTTCACATGCCCCTCAAGCAAGATTAAATTTATCACTAAAAAGCTCATTTTCAGCAATGCCATGCTACTATCGGTCCCAGGTGTCTGCTCAGAGACAAGTCCAGGTCTGCTGGTGTTGTATATGAAGGGCTAATGCAGCCCTGCCGGGATCACCAGGCAGGTATTTGCTCTGACTCGTGTCTGCACAGCTGCACCTCTCCCTCTGCTCTCCCAGCCCGCAGCTACACCCAGCCCTGTGTAAATAACATTCAGCTGAATGCCGCTGTAGCTAATATTTTCAGGTTCGCTTTTTTGTTTTAGGTTTGGTTTGTTTTTCGGGTTGGTTTTTTTTGTGTGTTTTTTTTTTGTTGTTTTTTTGTTTGTTTGTTTGTTTTTTGTTTTTTTGGAGGGGGGAAGGGAGAGGTTTGTTTGGTTCCCTCCGCCCCCCAATAATGGATTCCAGAGTTTACATTTCTACAACTGCAGTTTCCTTTTCAGTCCTACAGTCCAGGTAGCTAAGGGTGAAAAACAGATGAGCTATGAGATATTCCTCTATTCTAAGATAAACTAATGAAACATCATGAGTAGGAGTTACAAACCCCTGATACTCCCTCCCTAAGCATACACCCTGGGTGTGCCCATCACATCAATCAGAACTGGCACTCCCTGCGGTTGCAGTTCTGATCTGAAATTCAAGAGCAAAATTGTTGTGGTTGGACAGAAATCAGGCAGAGCAGAGACTGCCATATTAATTTTTGTCACCTCACCCTTAGCAAATTTCAGAGGAATTACAGAGCCACAGGAAGTGGTGCAGGATCGCTCCTAATTGTACCTGGTGAAATTCCCTCTGGTGCTTCCCAGAAGTGGAACACACAAAACGAAGCCAGATCTCACATTAATTGCTTTTGTATATTCGGGCCTTGATTTCCAAATAGTCAGAACTTCATTGAATTCATACCCTCTCACTTAGCATTGAATTCATACCCTCTCACTTAGCATAGAACCTATTCACAGTATGTTTTAGAGTAAACAGATGAGTCACTGAAATCCTCACATTCCTTGGGATTGTGATGAATTTCAAATGACTTTCCTGTTCATGAGAAAAAGCAAATAGGTTAGAGATAGATAGATAGATAGATAGATAGATAGATAGATAGATAGATAGATAGATAAAATAAATCTAACTGTTTGACAACAAATAAACCCATGCCTAGATATCAAATGCCTGTATTTCACTCTCCTTTTAAGAAGGAAACAGATCTCTCAAAATAGAGATTTAAATACATGTTAAAAGACAATTGCTGTAGTACTTCTAACATCCTTTACGTCAAAATACTTAAATCAGTGTTTACCTAAGAATTCTAGTGGTCAAACTAGAAAAACGCAGGTAACAGAAATAAGCCAATAGATTTGGATTGCAACAACCCAAAAAGTGGGCTACTAAGTGCAGAAAACTAGCTTGAAGCCTCGACCACTTCAGATTCTTTCTATGCACCACACATACTATGTGTGATTTTAACTCCAGTACCACTTTGGATTTTGTCCCTAATTCCAAGAAATCCTGTTCTTCTCCACTCAAGAGTAACCTAAAACATGAGCTTATTTTGTTCATGCCCACACTAGTATGACCATTCTGCTGTACAATCATCGATTTCCTTCTGCATGCATTTCTGCACCCCTTTGAAGAAACCATACCGAGCAGTCTCTGTTCCCACCTATGCCATTGCATGGTTCCATCCCTTAGAACAAACAGTAAGCAAGAACACACACCTGGAGAAAAAAAAAGGACATGTAGACTGTAGTGAAAACAGTAGCATGACATGCCCTAAAACAAAAAGAATGACAAAATGCTTCAAAGCGACCCAACTCATTTAGAAAAAAAGAGAGCTACAACAAGGTCAACATCTCAGGCACACAGACCACCTGGGTTTGGAGACACTGCAGAAAAGGGCTGGAGTTTTCATGATTTGGTCTTGAAGATCTGAAACACCATATGGCTTTAATTGTTTGAACCAGATACTTTACAAAACTTCCAGTGAACCAATAGGTCAGTCTAGCCCCCAACCCCAGCACATATCTAAATATTTGTGTGTTTCAATGGTATTACCAAACTTTAGCCCACAAACCAACATACCAAACAAACAGCCCATCCATAACAAAAAAAAGCCAACACTTTTGAAATGCAAGCACAGATATGTTTCTATGAGAGAAAGGGGCATTCTGTAACAAGGATACCACAGGACTGCCACTCACAACAGATCTAAAATTTTCATTTGCAATTGCTTCATTTGCAATTGTACTTCAGAACCTGAAGATTTCCCAGTATTTCCTAGAAAGAACTTTTCCCAAATTGGGAAATCCAATGGTTTTATTTTAAGGTGCATCTTAATTGAAAAACTGATTAGAACACCCTAGAACTAACACACATTTTCTTAGAAAAAAAAGTAAAATTGCACATTTCTTTTTCAATGTTATATCTTACGGAAGGAGAAAAAAAAAATTAAAAATTCAAACTGAGGATTAATCTAAATACCAGACATGCTGTTTTTACAAAAAAATAAAAAAAACTCAGACATTTTTATCTACTACATGATGCGTTAACATTTAAAGATTTAATTACAAGCAAAACCTCCTTAAAATTATTGTCTGCATCTGTGGTTTCCAAAGTTACATGGATAGATAGGAATGCAATGCCCAGTGTTACACACTTCACACATATCCACAAATCTATAGAGTCTGGATTATGCAAATTTTTGCAATACCAGAGTTAAACAGAACACTTTAGAGCAGGGATATAGTGTGCGTAGATATATATATATGCACACTATATTTATAAATGTAGTTACATTTATACAGTCCTAAAATTACATTCAGCCCTTTGAAGGCAACCATGAGGCTGATGTGGCCCCTGGTGAAAATGGCTTTGACACCTCTGGTTTAGAGCTTTGGTTGAATCACCTGTCTTTTGACAGGCTCCAGAAACAATGTAAAGGTATGATTAAAACTTCTCAGTAACAGACAGACAGGTTCTTCCATCTTGTAAGCAAGATTTGAATGCAGGCTTGGACACCCACATTTGGTCACACTAGGGATGTGCTTGATGTTAAGTTTCCAAGTTTCAAAGCCCCATGTGTTTCCTGGACTAAATTCCCCCCCGCCCCGATATTAGCTAATAGCTCCCTAGAAAGACCAACATAAAATTTAATGACAAAATAAATATTGTTCTCAAGCTTAACAGCTTCCTTTCTCTTGGAATATCTCTTGGCAGTTATGGTTGACCTGGTCACATTTACATGCTTCTGGAAGCTCAACAGTCCCCCTTACTCCCCTCTACTGCAAAGGGTAACAAGAGCAAAGGCTTCAGTTTACACACAAGACACAGCAACATAAACTGAAGATTCAGATGGCAGTTTCAGCATTAAGCTAAGGTTAAGAATGGCTTTTTGATAGGGCAGTCCCAACCCGACTATCGTAAAAACTACACAACTGAATGCATGTCAAGTAACAGAAGGATTCTACAACTTATTACAAGCTCTTGTTCTAACCAACAGACAACCCAAGATGGTCAGGAACATCCTGTCTAGTCATTTGACCACAAAATACAGAGTAAAGAAAGAAACACATCCTGTTGTAATTGGTCTCAAGGGAGCACTTTGCTGGGACATGAGAAGAAAGTCAGTTATTGGGAGTTCACGGCCAGCATGCTATAGTTTTCAGCTTTCATGCTCTCAGGCAATGTACAAAGCTTGCCCAGACCACCAACCCAGAACACAAACTTAGCAATTTGCTGTTGCTCAAGAGCCACTTTTATTTTTATGTAAATGGAAACACACTACCAATAAATTAAGACAGAAATGGATTTTTTAAATTACTTTAAATAGTGGGCATTCCTTGCCCTCCTGCAACTACTAAATTACCAAATGCTGGGAGCAATCATCCAAGGAGTAGTACAGCATTAGGACAATGATGATTTCCAGATAAGTATGTTTAGACCAAAGTTGAGGGAAAAGCAAGTAATTAAGCGTATGATTTTTGACATGAGCTGTCTTAATTTTGACTAGCCACTCCATCTCTTTTAATAAGAGAGGAAACCAACCAAGAAAGCTTCTAGATACAGTCACGTGTCAAGTATTAAAGCAAAGGTGAGAAGAGAAATAGTAAATTGGGTAACTATGAATAAAACAAAACATGTAGCTTACATTTGCATGTAATAAATATTGCATATATCTTACCTTACCAAAAGTATGGACAATATGAGGTCAAAGAATGAAATGAGTGGTTCAGGTGAAGCAGAAAGAGTGCTAAAGCACAAGTAATCCTTAACCTTAATAAGTCATTCCACAGGTAATTAGAAGTCAGTTACTTATTTCAGTTCTCCAATGTGTCTTTCCATCTGTACATTGCTTTGTAGACAAAGTATCTGCTGTGACTTTCATTGCCATCACTGACCAAATCAATGAACTCTGAAGTTCAGTCCTGGCTACATTCTCCACAACCATAGTGGATCCAAAGGTTCATCCAAACCTGCATCCCAACCAGAGATACCACAGAGGTCCAGTGCTACACAGTTCTTACAGACCTCAAGAATCCAGAAGCCTTCAGAAACACAGAAACAAAATGCCAAAATGAATACCGAGCAAATTCTTTACTGGACAGGAACATCAAACACCCTGCTACAAGCCACCTCAAGGGTTTGTAGAAACTCCACCCTTGGAAACAGTCAGTGCTTATCTGAAAAAAGTCCTGAGCAACCTGGATTAACTTCATCCTGGTACTGGACTACGGGACTTCTAGTAGCCCCTTCCAACCCATTATCTTTTAACATCTCAAACACATTCGATTTTATATGTCCGCCTGATAGAAATACATTTCCAACAACCCAAGTATTTCTTTATACTAGCCAGACTACTAGTAAACTCATGTGTAACTACACTCAATAATCCACTGATTTTTTTCCATCAACACTTTAAAAAATGCCAGTTAGACTACAACCACCAAAACAGTCCTGAGATTATCACTACAATCATTAGTTAAGAGTCTTGCCATACCAATGGATTTTCCTGGCTTAAACTTACTGCATTACTAACAGACACTTTATTCATTGAACAGCACCAGCATACATTAGAAAGGCAAGAGCAACATTAGATCTGGTTTAATTAATATAAAACATTGGACAAGAGATGAACAGACAAGAACAAAATCTAGATCCAAGACTTCTCATATTCAGGCTCAAGTCTGATTTTTATCATAATTAATTAGAAAAGCAACCATTCCTAATTAATTTTCTCCACATTCATGGTGGTATAATCTTTTGTTACCAATGAAGCATGAATTTTGTAACATCCAAAAAAAGAAAAAGCAATCCTGGAAATACGACTTATGCACTTCAATTGTATGCCAAACGTGTACTTCAGTGCCAAAACACAATTCTATTTCAAGACACAACTATGAATAAAACTCTCCCTTTGCCTTGAGGTGTCTACATTTACTATGACCATACACTTCAGCTTTAAGCCATACAAGATTACATTCAAACTGCAAATCCGCAGGAATGGTCTATCTCAGATGGAAAAGATGTCCTGTCAGTGCTTGCTCTTCCTCTTAGATCAGATCAGTTTAGTTGCTGTCAAACCTGAAATAGTCTTACAGCAGGAAGAGAGTGCTCATCAGCTTGTCACCCTGCTCCTAGCAAGAGGGAGAAACACTGTCCATATTTCAGCTTCTCTAAGTTTCCTCCAAGCAATTACAATTTTAACTTTAGTACTACTGAGGAGATCCACACACTGTTGCACAAAACTGTATCATTACCTTAAGTTTTACACTTAAAATGAAGTATAGCTGCTTATAAACTAAGACCTAGACTTTTAAAGAAACACTGCATTAATGAAGCCTGCACTAGCATAACTCATCTCTATCTAGGTAGCTGCATGCTTTATGGAAATATGCATAATTTCTGATTTATTTTCTTTTACTTTTATAATATATATCACAATAATCAAGTCTGTGGGTATACATATGTATCTTACAGAATAAAATATATATATATATATATATATATATATCTCCTCCTACCACCAGAATCAAATCTTTACTCTGACCTCCAAAAGAAAACAACAGAAACTGAAGCCATGTGAAACTTTGAAGAGCACCCACTCTGCGGATCCTAAGATCACAACTAGGATGTTCTTTCTCTAAATAGGAAAGAAAGACCAGCAGAGAGACAGGAGCAACATAGTAAAGACTTAGGAATAACAACAAGTTCAGAAGTGGGAAGGTACATGGGAGACTTGAGAAAATCTGAAGAGAAAATGTTTGTGCACATGCGATTCCCAGCACATTGGCTTTTGGCATGCCTTTTCTTTTCTAGTGCCTCTTCCTAATAGATAGCCCAGAGAACTAGACTCTCCAGGCTTCGGAAAACAGAAATAAAAAGCACATTACTGGGAGTCCCACTACATACTCAGAAAACGGCACAGCCATTCTAAAGCACAAAATCCATAGTATAATTTAGGCTTCCAGCCATCAGGAGCAGCACAGTGTCACCTTCCATTTCAAGTATCACAGTTTCCTGTGTCTTAGTTATTACATCTCCCCCTTTCCATGGCATAACCATTTATGGCCTGAATGCTGGGCACGTATATATTTAAAACACACTTGTGCTAAAGGCTCAAGGGAAAGACATTTATATTATGCCTTTGAGTATGATATCACTTCTTCAAGCACCAAATTAATACAACTGGTTACCCTTTTAAAAATACTGTTATTTTCCAATTTCAAATGAGTTAGCAAAACCAATTAATCTCTTAGTTGAAAAAGTAAAATTAATTTTACTGTATAAACTCTTGTTCCCGTAATAGAAAAATACATTAAATGGCCACTTCATTCAGCATTTCTACCTTCACCTTGACTATTAAATCACAGAATAGAAAGAGCCACGATAACGTGTTATTTTAGAAGAATCTTTTGATGGAGCTTTTGGCTCAAAGAGGGGTTTTCTTCATTCATTCTGTTCTTAAAAATTCATGAAACAGGGTTGAAAAACCAGCTAATCTTATTTCTTTCAGATGTCAGTTCAGAAATAAGACAAAATATTTGCTTTCAACTTTGAGCAGCTTTGCTTTACAGGTCCCTCCCTGAGAGACGCTTGGCTATTACTCAAATCCATACAGTGCCCAACTCTGCCTGAACGTGACGATGAAACCCAAGAAATGCGCTATGCAAGGACAATGGCAAACACCAAGAGAAGGATGTGTGTGTGCATAAATATCACACATCACAATTCTCTCTTCTGGTGAGCTACAAAAAAATCTCATGTAACAAGTTATGCCACCTATATAAAGGCAGTCTGTCTTCAGCCATCATACAGTAAATTAATGCTTTTATATGCCATGCCATCCAGATTTAAAAAATTAAATAAATAAATAAAAATAAAAAAATCCCACCACCCTCAAGATGATTTAGACAAGAAATGGGAAAAGATTTATATCTGAATAGTCACAAAGCAATTACAGAATGTGAATGCATGCTCAGGAGCAGCAGCCACATGAAATACAGGCTGTAACATAAAGAGTTTGACCTTATTGGGAAACACGGTAGTTAGACTTCAGGAACAAAAGTATCAAAATGTTCCTCAAGGGACATAAAAATTCCTTATGGCTGTGATTCTAAAGCACACATAGTAAGAATTACACACTATTAAATACTTCTGTTACTATAGCGCATAACAAATTCAATCAAAATAGGACCTACTTTGTATTAGGTGCAGAAAAAACAAAGCCAGTTCCTGGGATAATTACCTAAACTACTTGTCATACTGCGAGCATTAGGCAATTAATACTGAAACCGTGTTGTCTCTGCCAGAGGGAAAGATGTCATATAGTTAGGGATGTACAAGTTCATTTTCTATTGTGCAACGCCTTGTTTGGATTGCTTCTTTCTATCTGATCTGCATAAATTCTGTAAAGTTATCATTTAATTATGCAGCACGCAAATCCCTGTGTTTCGGTTGGTTTAAGCTGTTGCAGTCAGAGCTCAGGAATTCATCATCTCCCTACTAACACACACCTGATCCACAAAAGACTCAGACTCAGACACAGCAATGCAGGCCGGTAAAAGCAATTTCTGGAAGTGACTTTAAAAAGACTTTACCCACACCAGTGTTGGAAATCTGTTTAAAATTACTAAATTTATACCCTCAGGCTTTTAAGCCCCTTCCACTCCATCAATGCTCAGAAGTATTTTCTACCAGTCTAAGCCAAATTACTGCGCCCATTGTTGCTTGATGATGGCAAAAACCAAAACCAACTTTGTAATTGCACCAGGAGCGGTGTTACAAAGGAAGTTACCCATGGCCAACTCAAGGCAACCCTGAGAGCCACCTCACCACACGATGACCTGGTGCTCTTCAGGCAGCACTACCTGAAGGGACCAGGCTGCAGGGCTGTGCCATCCACTGCAGCTCCAGCTCACAGCCCAATTCCCATACTAGTGACAGTGGTGACCTCGTTTGCCCTTTGAGGACAAACCCTGGATAAATACTGACAAATGCTGCTGCATACATTCAGGCAGAACGTTCAAGTCCTTAATGTGTCCTGATTACATCTAAAGTTAAGGGGGGGAGGGGGTGGGGGGAGACAGGAGAAAAACAAAAGAAAAAACTCAAAACAAACAAATCAATCCAGGGCCACTATGACATCAAATGCTGTGCAGCTCCTCGTGCCGCCTGAAGGTGAGCTTCTTCAAAGCTAACATTTCCCCAGAGGATTTGCAGCAGGACCACAATACATTCAATACATTCAACAGTTCCCTGAAGTGACAGCATCTATTTCTACATATGTAGTTTGAAAAAGAACAGGAACAAGAGATACAGAAAACATTCAGATGATTCTGCTTTGCTGTTGGGAAGCACCACACCAGAGCACCACAGACTCCTCCTAAACTCCCTAGCAAAATACATTGCTGCTAAGTTGGTTTGGGGTTTTTGATATGCAAATATCACACCTTTAATCAGTTACGACAGATCTTCTAATCAAACTCTGTTCTAATATTCAAAATTTGAGCCTTTTCTACCAAGAAACAAGAAAGCAGTTCTTTCATCATCCCATCAATTAAATATGTTTTCCTAAGAAAGTCAAAAAAGTAAAAAGTATTTATTTTCCAACAACTGGTACACCATTTCTCAGTAAGGCTTCTTCATTTCACCTCTATTATTCCAATTCAGGTGTGGGGCTCCCCCAAAAAATGGTACAGCAGGGTACCTGTGAAAGGCAAGATATTGATTAGGACCACCATTCACAATGTGAAAAATGAACTGTCAGGAGAACATTTAAGGAATTAGTTCTGCAAACACATGAAAAATGCTCTTTCAACTCCACCACTCTGAGTATTTGCAGCCCCCTAAAGTTATCCCAAGGGCCAAATTACTTCAGAAAATTAATTAGTGAAAAATCCCAGTGAACCAATTTTTAAATGTATGCAAGAATTATAAAGTACATTTTTTCCCTTCTGCTGTAAGTAGCAGCTGTCCTATTTATCTTTCAGGCTTTTTACTCCACACTGCAACCATTTACACACAAACTTTGACAGAAGTGGGAGAATGTATTTTTAAAGAGGCTGAAAAAAAAAAAATTACTAATTGCTTCAACAGTTTAAGATAAGCATTTAGAAAATAACCTTTTAAAAGAGCTATATAACTTTCATATTGTTTTCAGCTTATCCCCATAAACACTGTTGGCTAATTCCACTGAACTACAGAAAGACAGGTTACCCTCTGGGAAAATAACACATTAGCCTACGCTTACAAAAAGTGATTCTTTGAACTTTTAAATATATATATTTCACCTTCATAAAGACTTCCCCTCCCTGCTGCTGTCTCCCACACAGTCGGCCTCTATGAGGCTCTATTGCCTGGCAAAGACAACACAAAAACAATCCCCAGTTGGCAGTCACCTGGCCAGGTGACAGCACACAAAACAACAGGCAAAGTGCTGGTGAAACAGCTTGATGGTTATATGGCTGCAGCAGAGGAACTGGGAAAGACAAGGTACTGGAGAAGCAGTGATTAAAGGGTTTTCCAGTTATCTCATAATGGGATTTTTTACTTATAGTAACAGGTACATTTTGGCCTCTCTGATAAGCCCTTAGAAGTAAAACCTGAGGGACTCTGTGAAGCATATAAACCTTAAAGGAAAAGGGAACCAACACATACAATGCTCACACACAGGGTTAAAAAAGAGCTTTTTTATAAAGCGAGCAGCAGCGGTTGTCAAAGTAGCAAGTCAAAGCCACACAAGCCCGATTTCCACAGGGTTTTTCTGATAGGTTACCTTTAAAAGCAGAAAGTCTGACTTACTTTCAGAGGGCACAAACACAGTGTTTCCCAAACTCCACCAATCTCAGGCTTTTGGTCTTATAACAGCTTCAACTGACTAGCCCTTGGGGGTTGGAGTTTAATAAAAATTGATTCATTTTTTTAAAACACGACAATATTAATAACAGCTTTCAATTTCAGAAAATGGCAAAAGACAAGATGAAATAAAAAGTAGTAACGAGTTTTCCAAGTGCGCCCAAGAAAGCTTGTAACAGAGAAGAAGATAATTGGTACATTAAAACTGTATCTATACTACCCATGTTGCTCACGAGGAAAAGCTAATCTTTCCCTGCTAACAAGTAATAAACACTTCATTTTTAAAAAGCTTGTTTGGCATCATTTGGTACACCTGAATTTTGTCCTAGGAAACTGCTCAAGTTTATAAGGAAGCATGCCCTTCAGTATAAAGAATTCAGTTTTAAAACCTTATGACCTTTCATCATTAGACAAGAAGTGCTAAACCTTCAGTTGCATCTTACTGGTTTTGTTCCCTGGTCATATAGCACTACCCCAAGACAACACCACTGTCCAAACTGAAGTCTGTGGCCTTAACAAGTAGCTGATGCACACAGAGTTCATTTTCTCCTACCATTTTCTCTACTATGTTGCCTATGTTGAACCTCATAAAGGGGTAAAAAGTACAAATATTCCAAAGCAAATTTTACTTTAAAGTTGCTAAGACTGTGAATAATTTCGATGTGATACTGTATCTTCTGTCCATCATCTTACTTCTGTATAACCCAGAATTATCCCATCCAAAAATAATTGCAACTCATTTGTTCATAGTACACAATTGTTTTGTTACGCTAACATCAGCTAGACTTAAGCAATATTGACTATGATAACTGACAAAACTCAACACTTAAATTACAGCACCATATCTCAGTTTGTTAAATAAACAATGTTTTTTGTTTTGTTTGTTTACCTAGAAAAGGAAAAAAAGCATGGAGCAAGGAAGATGTAAATGAACAGGTTGCTAAGTATTTTAATTTCACATACTTTATTACTGTTACAGTTTAAAAGATAGCAAGAGTCAGGACAAAATACAATGGTAACCCAGTGAAACGGCAGGTGATAAAATTCTAATTGTTTCTTGGCCACCAGAATCTGAACTTTGGCACCACTGACAATTGTACAATGTCTTGAAATACAGGTTGGTAATTGGTGTTAGTCTCTGTATACAACAACTCCTACATATCAGCCAAATCTTTCATCAAGAATGAATATGCCTTTTGTTTTCTGTAATTACTGTAAACATTGTGCTGTCACTGACCAAGATTTCCTTACTGTAGAAAACATACATACTTTCACAACAAAGCACTCTCTGCTTTTCAGTTCCAACAGTTGACTGAGTCCATCATGGCTGAATGTACTAATCATTAAGAAAAAGTAGTCCATGTCCTACTGCAACCAGGAATAAATTTTAAATTGATTAAAATGTGAATCTTCCTTGGAATCCTTTCCCACCTCCAACTGAAATCTGCAACCCTCTCTTAACCCATGAAGCATGCAGGCAGTAAGAATGACAGCAGAGCAGAAACAGCAGGTCTGGGCACTCTATTACTAATAAAATAGGTTTTAAGTAAAGTTTGGAGTTAATTCAAGAGAAAAAACACTGTTGCTGTGGTTGCCCTGTTGTCACAACCCGAAAAACATTCCAAACACAACACCTGCTTTAAAATAGTTCAAGCCATATCTTTAGAGTCTAGTTTACCTCTGCTTTCCTCATACTCTCCTCCTTGTTCTTGCATTTGCCATTTATTTTTTTGTAGTTACTTGAAAATTCTTGTTTCACCACTCACATATGCCTTTTTAAAAGCAAAGTTTAGTCCACATTTTATGTATTGGAATTTATATATTCCAAACAAGCAGGAAGGCGTCTTACATCGTCTTCATATCATAAAGGCCTGCAGAAGCATTGCTACACACATAATACATAGAGTATTATCTTGTGGAAAAAAAAAGTGTAATGGTGTCTCTTCCAGCTAAATGGTGTCTCTTGCATTCTAAATTATTTTTTAACAATTCTGAGTGCTATTAAAACTCAGAGAAAAGAGTGCAGACAAACCTGAAATGCCAAATGAAACACTTTCATACGTGTACATAAATCTAATACTGTAATTTATATTTTTGTGAACTAAATCATGTGACCAAAATACAATCTGCAACTGCCTACTGGCCTCGACTTCAACCACAATACATCTTTAGACTACAGGACGGCTACCCTTCTCCAAACCGCCTCTGAGAAACAGTCTGCAACTGTGACACTGTAATGGGGCTGAATGTTTAAGCAACTGAACCAAAATGTGTTTCACTTCAGACAAAGAAAATTTTACTGTGCTAAGGAAGAAAGCAAAGAGTTTGGTTTTGTTGGGTTTTTTCTGTTTGTTTTTGGTTTGGGTTTTTTGGTTTTGGTTGGTTCGTTTTGTTTTTGTTGCCTTTTTTTTTCCCCTCAAGAGGTTCAGATACTTAAGCTGCTTCATTTCTTCACCCACTACAAAGGAGTTTAAATACAGTGCAAAAAGTAATATTTCTGTGTGTTTCTCAAAATACAACATTCTTGGAGAAAGCAAGAATTTATTGTTCACTAGCGTCAACTTCAGATTTAAATGTTAAAGAGAAGACCATTTGGGAAAAAGTTAATATTTCTACCAAAGCAACCTGTTCTTCTCTCAAACTACACTGATGACAAAACTTCTTCAGAAGAAAGTCTCCTGTTCATCACAAGCCTCCCACAGGTAAGCTCCCAGAAAAAGTGGTGGTTCTCCAGTATTACTGTTTTTCATTATATTCCAGCATCACTAGTGACAAAAAATGCTAGTGTGCACATTAATGCTTGCTAGCCACTTACATTCAAGCTGATAAACCACGTGTTATTTCTCTTGCAGAATTCTTGCCGAGGAAAGTAGTCCATGGTTAGTACCTTGATGGATGAGTTTCTAACTTGCCCCATTGGCTTCTGCCTCCAGTATATTATTTGCACATACTGGGTTCCCATTTATTTTTAATTCAAAAAAAAAAAAAAAAAAAAATCAGAAACAGAAGAATTCCATCTAGTGCTAGTCCTAGCAACTAAAAAACCCTAGCCAAGAGGTTACCATGGTCAATGAGAATCTGAAAAAACAGGGAGGAGAAAGAGGGTAAAATCAGCGCCTGCGGTTCAAACCAATACCCACTCAATTTTAAACTACGAGTGGCAGAGCACTGTTGTACAGTTGTATGAAAAGATAAGCAACCAGTACTGCAAACAATTTTAATTTCACCAGTTCCCGGCATCTTTAAAAAAGGGAAAGAAAAAAACACCACCACACCAACCAGCCAAAACTGCATATGGATGCCCCACTGTTGTTCTACCTATTCTTTCCTCTTCCTGTGGTTTAATCTGGCAGGCAGCTGAACACCATGCAGCCATTTACTCACTTGCCCCCGGCTAGACAGGTGAAGACAATTCAAAAAAAGGTAAAACTCATGGTTTGAGATAAAGACAGTTTAATAGGACAGAAAAGTCAAAATAAACAAATTAAATAATAATAACAGAACATAGAAACCAAGTGACACACAATGCAGTTGCTCACCACCCACTGACCAACATCCAGCCACTCCCCGAGCAATGGTCGCCACCCCCCAGCCAACTTTTCCCAGTTTTTATACACTGAGTATGACATTATATAGTATGGAATATCCCTTTGGTCAGTTGGGCTCAGCTGTCTTGGCTGTGTCCTCTCCCAACTTCTTTTGCACCCCCAGCCTGCTCACTGGCAGAGCAGTATGAGAAGCTGACAAGTCCTTGACTTAGTGTAAGCACCGCTCAGCAACAACTAAAACATCCCTGTGTTATCATCCTAAACCCAAAACACAGAGCTATACCAGCTACTAGGAAGAAAATTATCCCAGCCAAAACCAGGACATTTGTTTTGTTATTAGGAGAGCTAAAGACTAGAGGGAAGCAGGAGCAGAAAATTGTTTAAATGTAAAGACAGTATTTGAAAAAGAACAAAACCTTAAGTTTTCACAATGCTGCAAGAATTACATTGCAAATTTTTCTCCTCCTACCCTCTATTATTCTCTGTGATACAATGACACATTACACACAGTTGTTAAGCTCAAAGCTTTTCAGAAACTTCTAGTTAGGCCTTATAAAAGAAATTGTAGTTTTCCATCTTTCTAAACAAAGATGACTCTCAGACAGAAACCTGATGCAAGACAACGCCCTGTCTCAACCAGAACCTGCGTATATGTTCCTCACTGCTGTGCTGCCCAGCACTCACCTGGGTGTTCTCTGGTCTCCCTCAGAGAGCTCTAAAAACACTTAAAATATACATCTAAACATACACTTTAAAAATATTTACCAGACCAATCTAACTGCAGAGAAACTGGTCTTCAAATAAACTGCCAGATTTTCTTGGTATTAGGACCGAAGCATATTAAAGAAAGCATTCTAATTACAGTTGAGCAACAGTGCTGCTAAATCCAGCCTGTCTAAAACTCTTGACTCCAGCAATGCACGTTAAGATTTGTAGGAACTAAACTTGCAACAAAGGACATTAATTTAATTCAAAAAGAAAGTTAAGACTTCAGGCCCATCCTTTCCTTGAAAGCACATCACAATGAAGACAGGCCTGTACAAACAAACATAAATCCAGGCTCCATTTCAGCAATATTCTGATGAATATTTTAAACCTTTAAAGTTCCCTTCCAACCCAAACCATTCCATGAATCATTCCAATTAACACTGCATAAAATGAATAATTGGTAACATCAAATCCATCCTCTGCATGTGAAAACAGTAGAAGACAAAGGCTATATTTTGAAAAGAAGGCACTTTGCTGTCTTCCTTATACATGCTATTGTCACCTCTGCATATGATAAAAGTGACCTTGGTTGTCATGTTGTGCCCTGAGGAGCAGACATTTAAACCAGGCAGAGAAGAAAAAGTCTAACCAAACCTCACTGTGCAAACGCAGGTCCCAGGCAAACTTGTTTTGTACACGGTCAGTTTATCTGGAGATAGTAATAACCCAAACCACTTGCTCACAGCCAAGGTTAACACAAGTGAGACCTCACTTATTCAGGGCAGAGTCAAGCAGCAGGTTAGGCAGGAGCCAAGCCAAGCCTATCTTAGATAAACACCACTCTCAGAATCCCTGCAGCTGAAATCAGGAAGATGGGAACAGGGGACTATGTGGTGGTGAGAAAAAGCACAGGGCCCTTTTCAAAGCCAGCTTTGGTCTGTCTCGATACGGTGTTTTTTCTCTGAGAATTGGAGAAGTCATACTGCAATGGCATGCACCAACAGGTGTAGACATCTTTTTCACCTGCACAAAGGCATAAGATGAAGAATTGTAGGGTAATAATAATGAAAGAATCCAGCACTTTAAACCACTTCACATCATCCCTCCTACCTTCATAAAGTTTTCTCAAGCCAGGTAGAAAGCAGTCTCTAATAAAGCTTTGTATAGGCAAACTCTCCTTTTCACCATTCCATATTGTTTTATACTTTAAAAATAACCACATGGCTAAAAGTAATTTAGCAGATATTAAACTTAAAATTAAAAGGCAACACCCTTTTATTTATAGTGACCTGACAAAGAAGGTGAACAAATTAATAGAACTTCAAAAAAGCATATTAAAATTTACGGCATTCATTACACTATAGTCCAAGCTATTATTAAATAGCTAGCATTGCAGCTGAAGACACACTATACCAACTGAGAGCTTAGAAATACTTTTTATAATAAATGGAAATGCAGTTAAAACATGATAAGACATGAGAAACCCAAGGAAACAATAAATGTTTATGAATATAAGCATCTAAGAACAAGCCTAAGCATCCAATACCTATTTCAGTCCTCAATGCTCTTTATCTATTCGCAGGTAGAGTCTCACAATACCTGTAGAAAACCACATTCTATTATGACTGAACTAATATACAAAAGCAAACCAAGCTCTTGCCTGCAGCTCCAAAATTCACAGTTGCTTTGACAGCAAACTGTTATGAATATTTTTTGGGGAAAAAAAGAAAAAGCGCAGCTGAATATCCTTCTGCACCAACACAGAGGCCAAATAATCCTAGATACAGCCCCATCTGCCCCACACCATCAAAAGGCACTCCAGCCTTTTCAGCTCTATGACAAACTAAAGCCTGAGATTCTCCCAAACTGCGACAAAACTGTGAATTACTAATGCAACAGTGCATTCAACACCAGTGACTGAGCACATTTCATTACCATTTTTTAAAACAGGATAAGACGACATCATGTTCACTGATCCAATTATGAGCATCTGCACCATCTTCACAGTAACACTCATGTCTACACTCTGGAAAATTATTTTTAGCATACTCATTTCAAAAGCATACTTATCTTTTCTGTTTCACAGCCCAATAACATACTACTCCATATCAACAAGATTTAGTTATCTAAAGGACCAGACAAATAAACTTCAGCAATTTACTTCAGAAAAAGTAATTTTATGGTTTTTTAAATGAATATGAACATTAAGGGAGACTCAGTCAAGTTCCACTTCATAATTACTCATTTCTATGAACATGTGTTGACATTTTTCAGCATATGGACATTTTTCCTAAAGCAGAATCTCAAGTTAGGTTTCATGTAAGTGACTTAAACTGTTTCCCAGCATCCATGCTTTACTCTTACCCCTCCCAGACACAAGACTGCAAGATTTCCTGATAACCACCCATTTAGAAGCAAGAGACAGGGAAACAGACACAAAACCAGAGGCACTCTGCCATTCTTACCTTCCAAATAAGTGTACCTGCTGCCTAAAAGAAGGTCTGCTGAATAGTCCAATCACTTTTTTTTTGGAGAAGGTACAAACAGGAAAGTAAGAGGAAGCACATCCACTGCTACCACAACACTGCTGCACCTCCTTGTTCTGGTCACACAGGGCCACTACATCAGTCTCCTTTCCTTAACAATCTCTAACATTCTGTGATTCTGTGTGATACTTACATGTTCTGACTTTTTCTCTGCTTTACACCTCTTCCCACAGCCGATGCGTGCCCATTCTAAACACCCCCCAGTCTAACACACACAAACACATTTCAGAAATATTTGCTAACTTCAATGTTTACTTCTAGTCAAGCTCTCTTTTCAAAGCATGTGTAAAAAGGAACAGGCCAATAACTCACTATCATCAAATCTTTTTGTCATAAGATAGAAAGCATGAGAATATTAAATGCAATGGCATTTATAAAATTGACAAGAAAATATGACAATCCACAGAGGTAAACAAATACAGGACATCCTTTCAATAAGGAAGCCAAGACACAAACAAGTTACACAATGCATTTTATAAAAAGCAACATTTAGTGTTTAGTGATGGCACAATACAGCAATCTTTTATGGAAGTATAGCAAGCAAAACAAAATACCAAACGGGAATATGAAAATAAAGAATTAAATACGCAGAAAATGCTGTGTACTTTACAAAAGTGATTACAATTTTGATACAATTCTCTTGCATTACTTGGAATACAGTCCCTCAAAAATAAACTGTCATCAGTAGAAAACATCTCTTCCGTGATGATATGCTGTGCTTATCACTAGTTTAAATAAAAAACAAACTTTTACTTTTTTACTTTAATTGCATACACCCTAGCAGTTATACAGCGTTTTCTTGCCTTACAAATTTTTTAAACTGAAAAAATACACTAACCTGTCATAGTTCTCTGCTTTCTGGAAATAATGATCATACACAAAAAGGAAGTTGATGCAACAAAACTGCATGAAATAGTTCAGAGTGTTGTTGTTTTCTTTTTTTTTTGTTTTGTTTTTTATTTTCGGTTGGTTGGTTTGGGTTTTTTTTATAAAGGAGAAAAAGGAAGGAAGGAAAAGAGCTACTCAGAATTTGACAGATTTTCTTAGAGGATTTCAGAATACAGCTAAACTGATTAAGCTTAAATTTTCTATAGCTAGATTATTTTACTATATTAAGAAGACATGCAAAGCAAAATTCTGACACCATAAGCAGGAAAACGGAACTTTTACAAAGGTATTAGGACCATCCAGCACTGCAGTTGTTGGCAGAAGATGCTGTGTCTCAGCCACACAGTCTCAATCCTCCCTTGTGTCCACACTAGTAGGCAGCAAGTCGGATCACTCTGCTGATCCATGAGCTGATCTGATTCACTGTCTCTATGCCAGTATATTAGTACTATTGCAAGAAAGGTAACCAAAATGCTCCAGCAGAATTATGTAGCAGCAGCAGTGCAATTTTAGGTTGTCTCCACCACAAAGCCTCACCTTGCGCATGGGATCCTGGTTTATCTTTGGCTGAAGCCGTAACTAGACAGGACATTTCAACTGGATGTGCTGTGGGAGTTGACTTTTGAACACAAGGTCTGGAATCAGTCAGTTCTGTAACCTACCACAAAGATCAAATCTCAGTTTCAATACAGGCTTTAAACTTAATTTTAGGACTCTTTGCCAAATTTTAGCTAAACTACTTTTTGCACGTGGTTTCAGAACAATGTGTTTCCAATAGGGAAATCAGAATCTATATTGGAAAACTATGTAGTAGGAAATGGGATATTTAATGCAAACATGATACTCTCAGACACTTTAAATCCCATTGCATTCATTAAATAACTTACATGATTTGCCCTTCACTTCATCTTTTGTGTTCACAAATTCTAAGTGAATTATACAATTACCACAAAACTGTGGGTCAAGGAACACAGTGACTTTAGTATTACTCCGACTTGAGATGAGAAACCAAAAGCTGAATTGCAAAGCACCTAATAACTCTAAAATTCTACATAAAGGCAGTAGCCAAAGAACTTCACTGAACTAGATAACATTCACTTTCAAAACTTCCTGCTTGCTCACCATGCAAATGAAATACCCTTTTTTAAATAAATCACTCAGAAATTTCAAATTGTTTTAGAATAGGTTAAAGTCTCTAAATGTGAAGCAACATGAAGCAACTGCTGGCCTTTATTTTTCAGCATTTCTATACTGAAAGACTAACTTACTTAAATGTATTTTTTTAAACAACAGGCTCAGCATTGTTGTTTTTTCCTTCCACTTTTTGTGGCTTAATCCTGGCATGAAAATTTTCATCCAAAGGTGGCATTCATGCCGCCAACCCACATACACTTCTTGGCAGCCCACAAAGAAGTCAGTGCTCCTCACAAGGCAGCTCTGTGCTACGCAGTGACAGATGCCAGTAAAATGTTGCCCCAAAGTGAAGCCTAGTTTGTAAAATACATGCAAGCATCAGAATTCATACTCTGAAAATTCATTTCTCTTGATGAGTGGTCAAAGTCTTCAAAGGCCTTGTAACTCAAAAGGAAGAATTTACAGAGTTTGTGGCACTCCACACTTCACTTTTAACTGGAAAAAAACATGCTAAAGAGTGGACAAAATACAAAAACCACTAATGGACAGGATGAGCAAAAAAAGACTGAAGATTCCAGTGCAAGATATCTCTCTCTCACATGCCTTTAAGCAATTATTGCTTTCAAAGCTCTTTGTCTGTCTTTTGACATTGGAAACAGATGAGGAATTGTAGCCTGAGTAGAAAGAAAGATTGCTTCATAAAAAGGATAAAAAGAATAGTACCGGAGGTCTGCACATTAATTTTGTTCCCTTAGAAATGCATAGTAAGTGATAAAAGTTTTTCAGCTCAGCTCATCTTTTGCAGAGTAATATAATTCTGATAGGACTATCAGTAGCAGTATATAGAAACACTAAATGAAACACGGTAAGAAAATCACCATCTTCCTATTGCCCGATTCCTCAAAAGCTGACTCCCTGAAATCCAGTATTTCCACCCAGCTACAAGCTTAGCTCAGAGCTCAAGCTACTGGATGGACTATGCTACTCAGATTTCTACAAGCAGATATTATTTTCAGGAACTAACAGACCTTTTAGATGAAATAGACTCAGTGACCAGACATGAGAGAAAATAACCTTTATAGGTACAGCATGCAGCAACTCTCTCCTAGAGTATGAAGACCATAAGCACTCTGAAATATGCATATAGGCTATATAAAATACACTGTTATTTATGGTTATAATAATATACATTGTTACAATAATGTAGAAGTTGGTCTTTGTGGCGTAATGTTTAGTACATGAACAAAGTTCTTACATTGTTTTGCATTACTTGTTCCTATAATTTTTCTAGAAACTGGTAGAGGGAAAAAAATTATTTGTTAATTGAATTTTGCTCTTTTAAATCCATACCTGGTTTTTATGCACCTGTAAGCTAATTGAAACTGGATCAAACTATTTGGCTCCAAAAGATGTTCCACCCCAATCTACACTGCAAAGTAAAAAATATTACCATACAAAATATAAGACTGTGTTCCCCACAAAGAGAAGGCAGTTAATAAGCTAGGCAATAAATGAAAGCTCAAAGCATTCGTTCATGGTCACCACAGCTGTATGACACATTGAAGCAGTCTTCTGCTCGTTATCCACATAGAACTCTTAGGAACTCAAAACTTCCTTGTGTAAATATCTGTATATTTTCATGCAATTATGCTGTGGCAACAAGTGAACTTAAAAGGTTGTAATGCTTATCAGCCTTCTGCTTATGGGTTACATTAAAAAAAAAAAAAAAAAGTAGTGAAAGCCACTTTTAAGAAAAGGCAACAATAAAATAACTTGTATTTGGCAAAACATGTTAAGACAACAGTCAGCACAAATGTACAATTGTAAATAACAATCACTATAACAAATCATTCATCTATTTGCATACTCAAGGTTAAAAGATATCTTTGAAAATTCTCCCTGAGAAATAACAAAATCTTTTTGTGAGGCTATTAGTTTACAACCATTTCAAAGTTTCAAATAAAAAGCTCATCTACCCTAGAAAAGCAAAGTCTGAAAAATGAAATAAGTCTAAAATCGGAATACTTATTACCAGTACCAATCTTAACATAATTTGGCAGTATAACACTGTTCTATACTAATTGGTCACAGCAACAAAGTCTGGCTTTTAGATCCATCTGATAATGACACCTTTCTAGAAATCCAAGAATACAAAGCCACTTAAGAGTCAGGAGGCCTTAGTACAGTACATAGATGAGACTTTGAAATATCCAACAGAGCTGTTCCTAATTATCAGTGGAGATGAAGAGTCATGTATGCTTAGCAGGCTTCAAGTTTTACAATTTTTATGGGTTTATAATTTTTTCATAAGTGGACTACTTTGAAAATGTTTTAGAAAGAAACACAGTTTTACCAACTTTGCAATTTCACAATCTTACAAGCTACTCCTAAAATTTAATATGTAGTTTTAGAAGATAAAAGTCTTTACACTAAATCTTCCAACCTCACTAGCCAACTGCAACTTGCCAAGGGAAGTTCAGAAATAGAACCATTCATTAGATAAATACAATGTTCTGCATCAGGCAGCCCACAGAGATTCAACTCCAATGCTAAACCCCATGTAGTTTCAATTGCCTTCATCATATACCTAGTGAGGCTTGATGTCATCCACAATTAAAATGTACATACATTATATTTCTTTGTTTCCCTGAATGTGTCAAGCTTGCCTCAGATTACCAGAATCCACTTCAAAATATTTTTATTGCCAAATCCACTAAGTAAGGTCTTCCTCATCGACAAAAAGCTTGCTAAAATTTCTTCACTGGCACACAAAACTCCAAATGTTATAGTGGTGTTGAATATAGTTTCAAAATTAGAATTTTGTTTTATTATTATAGCCCATTACACACAGTAACATGGCATACTGAGATAATACTGCTTCTGTTTTAAAAACAGGTAATTGTAGAAGTGTAATGGAAATGCAGCTAATTAACCTAATTACAAAGAGAAATACATTTAAATTGTTCTTTTATCAGTGAACCACTATACAAGTATGGTTTTAATTATTTTAATGTAGGTTAATCACATCACACTCTTTACTTCCTCCTTGAACATTTAACAAGAAAGAGAGCAGAAAGTAGTACTGCTCTTTATAAAACAGAAGGGGGGGGAGGAGGGTATTGCATACAAAAAATACAGTAAATATTCATCAGTGATAGTAGAGTTTTACTCAAAATCCAGGAATAGCACACAAATCTTAACTTTTGTATTCTCCCAGATTACCCTAAACTGCTCTGTTTCAAGACATAATTGCAGCCAGGTAATTTGGAAGGATCGTTTTGCCTCCCAGTAACTTTCCAGCTGAAGTAGTTAGTTTACCGTTTATTTTCAGTTCATGGTCTGCCTACAGTTTATATGTCAGCTCCCTATTCACAAGTTGCCATGATGAACAAATAGCATCAGCAGAGCAAGTTAGCAGCAATAAATATCTTGTAAGAACCTTATAAGCATCAACTTCAAACTAAATTGTAGATACAAGAGAGCTCATATTTGATTAAGGAGATTTACCAGTAAAAACTGTTTTGGTGTATTTTCCTCCCCCCCCTTTTTTTTAATACTAAAATTTACCTACTGACCACCTCCTCTACGAAAGCTGAGGCAAATTCTTAGGTGCTGAAACCACTGTCTGACTCTTCTAAATTACCATCTGCTGAAGTGCAGCATGATCCCAGGACCCACCTGGGTATGGAATACAAAAAGTAACAAAGAACAAGCAGTAATCAAAGCATAAATCAGGTAAACTGATGGCCGTCGAGTACACAGAAGAACGACATGTCCAGTTAGATAGTTTGCTATCTTCTTCAGGCATCAGATAGAACCACATTTAGTCACTCCACAGCAGTTCTATGAGGTGGCACTTTCTATTGGAAACTGCCATTTTGTGTTCTAGCACTTGAGCTTCCATCAACAAAAGTTTGATTGATTTCTTAAAACAGCAAACAACTTCAAAAATAAAAATGTATGCTTGTTGAATATCTGCAACAATTATTTGGCATATAAGAATTTGTTTCAAAGTAACAGAACTGGTAAAAGTACCACCACAGGAACCTACAGAACAATGGAAGAAGCATTATTATATTACAAAGATCTCATTATATTACTGAGCAATAATTATGTTTGGGAGCACATCTTCAGAGATCAACACTTCTGTATTTTCTCCATCGGGCACTATTTCTAACTATAAAAGCACTTAGAAATAAAAGATGAGAAAACAATGTAGCCATCAACCACACACACACAAAATCATTATTTGGGTACAATTAAAAGCAGTAAATATCCTTGTTATTCCCATGACTTCATGCCCAAGAACAGGTCAGAACAGATAATTTTATCTTTGTGGATACCAATATGAAACTTTAAGAGGATTTGTTCAGTTTATCTTGTAGTCACGTAATTTTTTTTTACAACACAAAAGAACAGACATCTCAGAAGTATCACTGAGCATCATTCTGTAATTGCAATTAATTTTCAAAAGCAAAGTAAACTTACACAGAACATTACCATCCATGAAACACTAATTACATGAGGATTATTATGTGGTTTTTCAGAATATCATTCTAAAATTAACATATATCACTTGAGACACTATCAGAAACAACTTCAATCATGAACTGCTTCACAAGTACTACATATGGCATTTTGCAACCCCAGAGCCCAGCCACAGATTTCTTTTATATTATCTAAAAGTCCCAGAGAAATACTTCTAGAGGAAAATGGACTATAATTATCCAAAGCATCTTCTCCTTGCTATCTGAACTGCAACACAATGCCTCTCAGATACCCTCAAAATCGAGTGCAAATGATTATTTGTCATTACTGTACTGGCTTTCAAAACATGCAGCACCAGTCCCCTCTCTACATGGCACAGCTCTGACCATCAGCCAGCTACAGGGACACTGACACCTCTGTATTTGCAGAATATTGATTTATCCGGTGGGTGAGGAGGAAGGTTCAGGGAAGGCAGCACCAGGTGCAGGGAACAGGCACCAAGTGCTACCTGGGCTCTTTCACGGTCCTAAACACACGCAGTTAATTGCAGTCACACATTTTATTCAACAGTTTAAAGCCTTGAAACAAAAGAACCTGTTAAGCAAAGCTGAGATTTACAGTACTTGTTCCTTTCAAAAATTTAATTAAATCAGCTACTCATTACACAGCAAAGTTGAGGAACTGTTCACAATATATGAAAACTGCACCTTCACAGGCGTAGCAAACCCGTCAGGGTGTGGTTGCCTCCCAGCTGGCAGGGAACATGTGTCTTGCAAATATTTCCAGTTCTACTGTGCAGGAGCTCGGTTTTAGGGTAGCACAACACAACAGGTCAAAACACATTCAGAGTTATCTCATGTCATTGCCACAACTAGAAGGTGTGCCTTTTGGCTCTGCGAGACATACTCCTTATTATTCAGCTTACTTTGCTTGCCTGTTCAAAGGAAAACATCATCAATGCTTTACAATAAGGTAAAGCACCCTGATTGCCATGGAGTGAAGTCCAACCATTTATTATAGGATTTGCTAAAGGAGACAGTGAGCATATAAAATAATGTTATATATAATATATCCAAAATCTTCAAGAACACAAGTGGAAGTTTAGGAGAATAGCAAGATGTCTCATGGAAGGGTCTTAAAGAAACCAAGTCCTCATAAGATGACAGAGCAACAAATTACCTGGAAATTATAACCAACCAACAAACATGAAGTGGTAGATAAACAGAAGCAACAAGATTTTTAAAATGCTGACGAAGGGTGGGAAAAAATAAAAAGGGAAGAGGATGGTGCATCGATAACCCTACTCACAGATCTACACTTTGACCTATACTCATAAACATGGAGTAAACTAACAAACTTTTGTAAACCTTGCAAAGCTAAAAAGTTTGAGAGTCAGATTCGGAATTAGAATAACCTTGTCTGAAAGTCACTGTGTACAGCTACAGAAGGTTTGCAGTGATGGGCTGATTGGGAAATAAAACATTAGATGAAATTCATTGCCAGTAAAGGCATGGAAGGATAAAACAGCCTCAAGTGAATCTACATGTTTAAAGGCTTCACATGTGTTGTTAACCCTTCAGAAAAAGACTTGAAGTCAATATGGATAATTCATTGAACGTTATCAGCTTTACACCATCAAAAGGCAAGTGAAGAAAACTGGGATATTTTAGAAAGGAAACTAAAACAGAAGTCATTGCCACAAACAATCTGCCATCGTTCTTCTTGACTGTTTGCAACTCGCATTGTTCAAAGAGGTAATAGAGGGACTAGAGAAAAAGTAACAGAGATACAGCACAGTTTCCATATAAACAAAAATTATGGACCACTATGGCCTTGGTGGGATTAAAAAAAAGACAACTAAAATCACAAACACAAAACAGGAAACAGTTGTCCATGGCATACAACAATTGGTGAAATCTCAATAAGATAACCAGAGGTTAACAAGGAATTTAAGAGCAATTTTCGTCTCCACAATATATAATTGTGATCACAGGACATCATCAGGGTCAGAATTATAGTTTGATTCAGAAGTTAATCCGCTGAAGATCAAGCGCTTTTTAACGTTAACAGCCCCAACTGTGTCATCCCCACCACTAGCAGTCTCACAGCTAGCAGAACACTATAAAAACATTGTACTGTTAGGTACTGTTTTAGCAGTATTTAAGGCTTCGATTTAACAGTTCCCAAAACCGATACATGTAAATCAGTTTTGATGAATAAATATCTAAGTCACCCTCAGATTATCAAAAGAAGTGTTGTTCTCTGATTTTACGGTATATATGATATTCTGCATTTCCTGAATGCTGCCAGAACTTTCTCTTATTAAATCAAAGTTTTCTAGCCACCATTTGGGGTAGGGGAGGGGGCAAAATGTCACAAGGGTCACAAATGAGACACCTGAAACTACAGACCAACAATCAAAGTTGAACAGCATGCTGCATTAAGGAGCCCCTATAAAACCTGAAACAATTCCCACACATTCCTGTATCATCAGAAGATCCATATTACACTGAAATATGCATATAATGAAAAAAAAAAAAAAGTAGTTTTTAAAATAAAGCCTGGGATACTGACAAGAAGTTACATTCTTTTTCATCTACCAAATTTTCAACTGCTCAAGGCTTGCATTCAATACTTATAAACATCTCATTTGTAAAAAACATAATTTAAGATTATGCAACTGCATTATGGCTACCCCAAAATATTATGTGCTGAAAGCACCAAAGTGTTTACAGACAAAGCTTGCCAAATAATCATTCCATTAAAACCACAACTCAACCACTACTTGAGCTAAACTTGTTCAAACTAGACTGAAATACAGATGTAAAGTATTATGTTCATACTAAATTGCAAAATAAACGCCAGAAAAACAAAAACACCACACCTGTTGGAATGCGTTCACAGAAGCAATCTGCCATGCACAGAGCTGGCAGTGATACCTATGCCATTGTAATACAGATTTGAAAGAGGGGAAAAAAAAGTAAGTTTCATTATAGGAACACACAGAAAACTCATAAATGCCTCAGATCACTGACACTGTTTAGGTGGGTTGTTTCTCCTCGACCCCCCTCAGAACTCAGAACTGCAGTCAGAAATGAAAGAAGTGACACACTTCAAACAGGAGGGATAAAAGAAAAAGGAAAAAGAATCTGCCACCTATCGATTTCTAGCACAGATTAAACATAACTATTCTCATCCAACAGCTGTGTTTTGTGTAAAGAGACTTTGTCTCATTCCAGTTCCTAATGTCCAAAATGACCCACAGCAGCCTCATGCAGAAGCACATAAAAACAAAAGAATTACAGAATAATTGTGTCTACGAATTTCTCTCAGAATGAGACAGCAGCTGCACTATACTCACAAGGTTGTGTTTGTTACAACTTACATTCTCCTTGTTTTACAAATAAAAGTTACACCAGCTTTCACATTTTCAGATAAGTAATTCCCAGTTTGATTTGCAGCTCTTTAAAGATGTATTTACTGGCTCTGCTGGTCTTCAGAGAAGGCAACATATAGAGACCCAGAAACACCTAAACTTCCCACACTATTTTTAGTATGTGGTTTGATGAGCAAATCTTTTGGTGCAGCTTCTTGCCTCTCTACTGCCTTCTCAATTGCACAAGTATGTACGAGGTGGGGAGGACAGAGACAGCAAAATGACTCAATGACTTCCGCAGCTGTGATGTGCTGGGGAGAGAGGCCAGTAAAAGAGGCCACTCATAAGGTAGTTTCAGGTGTAGATCTGACACATAAGGCACTCTGGTTCATCATTAAGTGTATTATATTAAGTTGTGATTCCCTTTCCCAGGCTGTCAAACAGATTGGGGAGACACTTCTCTCAGTGTCAAAACTGCAAAGGAGAGCAAGTGAAATCCTGGCCTCCAAACCCTGCACTTAAGCACATTTCAGTCTAAGGCACTTATGTAAGCTTAGAGCTTTCAAATAAAATAAACACTATATTCTGTCTTAACCATGCATCGCTCCTTCGGGCACATAAAACCAGCTCACAACCATTCAGGAAAGAGCTGTTTGTCATACAACAGATTAACAAGGGATATGTCTGTAGAGTTTCTCTTTGGTAGCAGTTACCTAAGAAACTTTGAAAATTCACAAAATACCCTTCTATCAAAAACAGCCCAAACTGCAATTAAAGACAAAGTATAAACCATTTTTGGGAAGAATAACTCAACTCATTACACTGAAGAGCTTTCCTAAGTACTCCTCAAAAGAAGGCACTAAAGAAAAATGTAACATTTTCAATAATTTTCTAATCTACAAGGAGCAAAGAGGACCTAAACTATTGTTAGCTTATCTGTAACACCACAGTGTATGTTAACAGCACCTTTACTCCTCCCTCAGCTGTCCTTGTTTCAGAAAACATGAAAAAAAATCCACCTGCACACAGGCAAAATAGTTTCTGCTGCTCCATCATGTCAAACACAGAAATGTTTCACATTTAAAAAAAGATAAGCCAAATCCATGTTAGCACTACATTGCAGGAATTACATTTTCTTTGGTAGCAGTTAAAGAGCTTAAAAGTGTAGTCACTGTACTAGTAAAGTCCATTTTGCCACAGAATGGTCTTTCCTGGCCATCAAGACCCTTCTTAATTCCTACCATTTATATTTTTTAAAAAGTCATTCTACTTTTGAGTCCATTAACAGAGTCCACAAGAATGAAAGGTCAGAAACTGTTGTGATGCATCACCTACGACTATGAACTTAAAGAAGCAAAATAACAGAAAAATCCAGATATGGTTTAGCTATACACTGTGGAATAAATCTTCAAAAGTAATAGATGGTTTAATTCCCAGCCCACTTCTGTTCAAGTTTCTTCACAATGTGAGCTTTCTACTCTGTGCCAAAAAATTATCAGGCAAAACTTCAATATCCGAGAGGAAAGAAAAAACCAAACTTTTCAAATTCAAATGAAATGCATTTTGCAACATTTCAAACCGGAAGCAACCCTGAAGTTATTCCTCAGTAATAATCATGACCTCCATATATTAAATATACTAAAAAATGTGCTGCTTCCCTCAGGTTTCATAACCAATATGGCACTTCTCTTTATTCTTACATTTCAAAATGAACAGACAGCAAAAAATTCACCTTCTTGCCCTCATCCACCTTAGTGTTCTGCCACCACACATCTGTACTGTGGAAAGCCCTTCATGTCTGCCAATACAATTTCCAGGTTTAAGTATTTAGAACAACAATTTTGTCTTATGCTTGCTTGCTGGGTCTCTATATGAAAGACTGAATTTGACTGCAGTCTTTACCCTTCATAATTTCCTTTGTTCCTTCCACTTACACGGCAGGAAGCAGCACCTTCTATTTTACACTAGCCAGATATCTGCAAAAGTAAGCTTTATGCAAGATAAGTGAATTCTTACCCTGCTCATCAACTCCTTTAGACAGTTGTAGGTTCAAAAAAAATCTTCATATTTTCATTCCTGTCAGAGTTAATATCTGGTCAAGTCCAAAGAACAGTTTTCTCCTAAAACATATGAAAAGTTGGAGATTTGATTTTATGGCAACAGCATCATGACACACACAAAAAACCTTCTTCCGAAGTAAATACTCTATATGTGTTCTCTTCTTTTGTAAAAACCTTATCAAGAAAAATTTTAGTCACAGTTGTAACCATATAAGCAATTCACAGAGCGAAGTGATAAACTAAGACTACATGGCAAGTTCAATTATGGATGCACCATATGCTTCAATATTCCTTTAGGTATACAAAAGGAATCAATTTGTGCAATTTGTTCAAAACAAAAAAGCCCTTTTGGAAAGATCATCCTTTAGCTGAACCATCAGTTTGAACACTTAACTGCTGAAAACATCACCCATTCACATCCCACAGCGGTAACTTAAACAAGCACAGGAGCAATACAGCTCTGAACCACTTAGTTCTGCTAAAGGAATAGAAATCTGAAGACTGGAAAACTTGCCAGATCCATATGTTTATTAGCAGAAATAACCAGTCATAACAAGCTTGGTGGGTTTTTTTCCCATAATTAATCTTCCTCTGATTACTTAAGGTGACCTTTACCAAACTCTCAGCAGTAGTATGGCTGTAGCCTTAGCTCTACAAAGCTACTTTAAGTTTTGTAACTGTTTCGTTCTTACTTTACACATGCCAAGAACTGCATTTGAGGAAGTTCTAAAAATGAAATGTTTATGTCCCAGAAAATTTATACAGCCGAGAAGTTTCTGGCATACAATTTAACTGAAAGTCATTATCACAATAAAGTGCAAAAATTACAAGCATTAATGTTTATTATTAGCCTCGATTTAAAAATATGGAAATGTGATTGTACCTGGAAAGCACATTCTAATATCAGTTTTTACTTCTTTTTGCAGGTTGGAGTTAAGGTTTATCTTTCAGGAGATGCACTGATCAGTACAGTCACGCTATAAAGCTGTATTCCAAATTAGTAGCATATTTTTCTTAGTAAAGGCTCTCAACCAAAAGACATCCTGGTACAGGTCTAGAGTTCAAGAGCAGTGCATCCCTCCTGCCCATTAACTTCCCTCCTCTTCCAGTGTTCATTAGCCAACGGTTCCATTAATTACTGTTTGATATACTCGCTTAGTATGGGTGCACTTATGCAAAGTAGAATTTGGCTTTTAAGAACATTCTCCTTTTTACCTACTAAAACACATGAAAATCAACACTAAACAAGCTAGCAGTCTGTATCATGCATTCTCCCACCATGAAAATGGAAAGACAGACTTGTCAAACAAAGGATCAAACTCATTAAATTGAACCAATTCTTACATAACATCTCAAAAGCACCAGCTTAAAAAAAATAAAATGCACCAGCAATGCTGATTACCTGCCACAGACCTCATGTTGCCTTTGCAAAACAACACTAGTGCCACACTGTTGACTTCTGCTCCTCAGCACTAAACCCATTCTCTTGTTTGCTCAAGCAATTTTACATCAGTCTGATGAAGTCACAAGCGACTAAGAATACAAATTTATGAACCAAGTGTAAGAAACTTTAAAAATGGGCATCCCTTACAGTTTCATACATGACATACGAGGAAGGCATTCAGTTCCCTCCAGGCTGACCCATTACTTTTGTGAAATGTGGATCACAGCCCAATAGCCCCCGTTCTCCAGACGCTCCCTGATAAGAGCATTGCAGGAGCTGCCAGGGCGAGACATGTTGGACCCTCTATAAGCACACTGGCACGGGAAGAGCAGCACTCCCACACTGTATGATTGCCAAGAGAGAGGAGGCATTTTAACCAGGAACTGACTTTTTCCTGGCAGCTTTTGGGAGGTTGGGTGGTATTTCACATTATTAGTGGGTGTGGAAACCAAAAACAACAAATTTACAGTTGCTAGATTATTTCTCGGAATGCCCCAGTTGGGAAGCCAGCGACTGAAGAGAAACAGGCCTGCATTCACCTTGGCTACAGTTGCTTTAAAGCAGGTTTAGTTTCTATAACTAAACCTGCATTTGGTATATACTGAAATGCAAGTACAGCCAGCAAGATCTTCAAAAGCAAAAACGAGCCAACTGCATAATTCACATGTTCCAGTCACGATATATACTAAATGTTTATCTGGTGTAGACCACTGTCCCAGAAGAAAACAATGACAGAACACAGTTTTAGAATAATTACCACACATATGCAAACCTCCCTCTCCAACTACAGATTGGCTTAGGCTCCAAGTCATAAATATTTCTAGTCATTCTAATATTTTGCCACTAAGAATATCTAGTTTTAACAAGAACAACCATTTAATAATACACTTAGTGGCAAAGAAAGAAAAATGAATTCAAGTTTATAATACTGCAGTTTTCTTCAGCTTATCCACCCTATAAACAATTCCACATACAGAACAGTTCAAACATAAGGAAACTCAAATCTGAAATAACAAGTCTTATTTCCCTTTCCTCTTATTTTCATGTCTTGATCACTGAGTCCTCAAAATACAAATACTATTTGTATTTCAGGATATCCAGACCTTCACCCAGAAACAATAACACCTTTACAGCTTCCCATACAAAAGCCACCCCTATTTCATATAAATTAAGTCAGAGACTCCCCACCCTAAAATGCAGCATTGCTTTCAGACTAGCTGATCTTTAAAGGTCCTTTCCAATCCAAACCATTCTGCAATTCTGTGAATTACAAGTATAAACCAAAATGTAGTTTGCTACAAGTTTACCGAGTTTCAGTCGACCCAAATCTACTATAAAGATTATTTCAAAATTGAGGTTAGGAATCTAAGCAACAAAATTGAAATCCATTATAACGAAGCAGAAAGCACCACCATTAGATATATTAACATCTTAGCCGATAAGCCTTCCAGTGTTATTTTAAAAGCTCCTGAACAGTGAAGTTTCAGTAAAAAATGCATTTAATAGTTTCAAACTTTAAGAAGCTTGTAACCATGAACACTGCAGGTGTGCTTTTTTTTTTGGTGACATGAAAAAAAGCAAAAGGCAGGGGGACAATGAGGGGGCAGTCAATGTTCACCTGAAACTGATACAAAAGCAAACTAAGAAAGACATACACTCCTCTGACAGTTTAAAAATATGTCTTGGACAAGCCTTTCACTGCAGTTTTAACACAGACCAGTCTCTCATGAACAGTGCACACTTTTACAAATTGTTTTAAAGGACAAATTGTAGTTCAGAAAGCCCATACCCATTACTACAGAAAGCAGGCTGCAGGTGCATTACAAAAATATGTTTGTCCTGTACTAGTGATAAAAGAATAAGCCTTCCTCATGGGAGTAAAACTGTGAGAGGTAGAAAACTGAAGTTAGTTAACGCTCCACATGACAACCCACATAATTTCATGGCAGATTAAAAGAATCAATTAAATAATCCAAGAAGCATGAAGCCATTCAAATAGGCACTGTTTACATTTTTATCTCATCTGTGTCCCCCTGATCGAATTAACAGAAAAAAAAAGTAACAGTGGCGAGATAGCAAGAGTGGCTCAATTAGACATAATTATGCCTGATAAATCTTCTCCCATGAGGTGAAAGGCAAGACAGCTGTGACAAGGACAAATCAGCTTGCAGACTCTGTTTATGTCCTGAAACACCACATGGTATCTAAAAAACAAAGCTAGTGATCCAAGCTGCTTACAGCCCACGGCACAAGTGCTGCAGTTGCCAAGAAAAATAATGTTGTGCAGGTCCCTGCAAGTTTTAGCTAAAGTTAGTGTTTGGCCAAAATCAAAGTCATATGACTGAAAACATTAGCATAGGAGAGGCCTGAACCCAACTCAAGGGTTGGATTCTGAATTCTGTGTGACCCGGACTCCACACCAGGACAGGTTCTGTCACGCCCAGCTCCTGCTCTGGCAGTGCCGTGCAGCCTGCGGGATGTCACAAGCAATTTGGTAAAAGACATTAGTGGCAAGGACCAAGTGTCTTCTCTCACACACAGCAAAATAACTAAAATGATGTGTGATTACCCTGTTCAATGTAGAAAAAAAAAAAAAAAACAACTTCAAAGAGCAGAGAAATATATTGATTAAATTTGCAGCTGCATGAAACAAGTTTGGCTATGAATTAGAACATCTACTTCACGCCAAATAATGTAAATAATCCTTTCTGGAAACAGTGATATGGTAAAAAATTATTCAAAGGCTCCTCATGCATCTAAGAATAAAAATAGACATTTCTGAAAATACACCATCTCAAGCTGTAGGGAAGATTAAGTTACAGTATTTGCATTGCAGAGCTTGTCAGCACTGTGCCTAAACCCAGCGAGAGACACTTTTCCTCAGCTTCAGCGAGAGCTCAGCTGAACCAGTGTGTCTGGCTCTACACTGCCCAGTATCTGCAAGACGCATCAAAGCAAGTTCAGCAAAAGAGACCAGCGAGCGATTAGGGGGCTGAAGGGTGTGAGGAACAAGGACGGGCTGAGACACCTGGGTTTGTTACTCTGCAAAATGCTTGGAGGATCACCTTGCTTTCTACATCTACCTAAAGGAAGAATATAGCGAAGATTAAGCTGAACTCACTACCACTGTACACCTCTGATTTACATTGCTCATCCTTTGAGCATGAGGGGTTAGACCAGACAATCTCCAGAGGTCCCTTTCACCCTAAATCAGCTACAGCTCTGAGACTGCCCATCAAAATGTTCATCCCAATGTTGATGCTGCTTTCTGACTACTGAAGTTATTGAATTGCTACAGTGCAAAGCAAGACATCTAGAAATTACTGACTGCATGGAAAGAGTAAGGTTTTCAAAACCAGCTGTGCAGCATCCTATTTGATCCAAAACCACCATCACCTAAAATGCAAGCTATGCTTTAGTTACCATTAGAAGTGGGATCAACAGAAAAACTAACGGCAAGGCACATAAAATATCACTTTCCCTGAAAAAGTACAGTTCAGACTACGGTACTGAGCTTTTTGGGAGGTACAGAGATAAAGCAATAAACTGTCTTCTATGCATTTTTCCACCATTTTCATGAGGAAAACACACCCTGCATCTTCAGGAGAAAAAACAAACAAAACCAAAAAAAAACAAACACCACCACACAGACCTCTAGGAGACTGACTCACATGTATGCAGCAACACCCTTTAAAGGCAAGGTTCAGATCTAGAGCATGTGTGTGTCAACCTTCCACAGAAAGACTGGACATTTCTGTGCACACCTGCAGAAGGACTATGTCACCTGCTTCTACAGACCAGCAGCACACCAATGATATAGATGACATTCCTTAAAAGCTTTTCAGAAAGCCTAATATATTAGATAAGAGCTGTATCAGACTAGCAGATCAAAAAGGGAATTTATCATTCTGTTGCTTATCTAATGGAGAGACCCAAAGAACAGCACTAGCTTGGCATTGTTATGTGGCTCACAAACAGAAAAAGAATAGAAATCAAACAATGAAACAATTTCTGAATAGTATCCTGGACAATCTTTTCCCTTCACAGGCACTGTGCTGAAGCAGTGTTCAGAAATACTTAACAACTGCAACAGGTTAAACACCAGAAATATCCTGTAAACATTAAAAAAAAAAAAAAATACTAAAAGGTGACTAAACAGTGAAACAGCTCACTCAGACTGTGGAGTTTTCAGCCTCGGAGATGTACAAAGCCCAGTTGGCCAGTGTCCCAAGGAAGCTGCTCTGGCTGACCCAGCTTTGAGCAGCGCAGTTGGACTAGCGGATCTCCAGAGGTTCCCGCCACATAACAACCCAGAACTGCTGAGGTGACTACGTCTGCAGAGCCAGTGAAGGTCGGCCTCCAGAAAAATGGGAGAGTCTGTACACACACGTCCATCTGCAGAATCTGAGGTAAACTTGCATCATATTTTGTGTATGTTTTATGCCTCTAGACTTGATCATAAATTTAAGTTACTGAAATCCAATAATCAAGCCAAGCAAAAACTCCTCAGCTTGTAGAAGATGTAAATAGAACACACCTCTGTTTCATTGCACACGAAAAAACACTGAAGGAAACAAGTATTTCTCCCTTTTTCTAAACATTACTGATAAATGCTACTGAGGATTTTTATTTTTCTTTTAAAGATAAAATTTAAATGCAATGCCTATGAAAATAATTGGAAATTTTTAAAACCTGCCATAGATCAAAATAAATTAAAAATGAAATCTAAAGCCGTGTCCTTAAACATTTTGTCAAAACTTTCCCACCGCTACAACAACAGATAAATCCCCCCACCTTGCACTTTTTGACACTGGAGATTCAGACACATTCTGTAGCACCCATGACACTACTTACGAACCTCAGTATCTCCTCTTCTGTTGGAAAATGTCCTATTGGAATTTTTTGAGTATGGAAAAAAAATACACTTAGTCACAACCCTTAGCAGATTGTTTCCCCTTTTTCCAAAGAAAGGTCAAAAGACTTTAAAAGATAAGACCAATTCGTGTCTTGAAACATAAATAGCAGCTCCTAGTAGATTCAGGTCAATTACTGAGAACTTTGAATATGTAAATGCCTTCCGAAGGAGATTCCATTTCAAAGCCATGTCTAATAAGACATCCAAATTGAACATTTATGATCCCATTAAAAGCTTTTCCTGTAATGGCCCCTTTTTTAAAAAAACATCCTGCAGATAAAAAGATTCGTGGTTTTATATCTATCAAGGAAATTTAAAAGAATTCAAGAAACAATCTGCTTCACTAGGACTTTTTTCTTGCCCTCCTTTTACAAACTAGAAACAGGCTTCGTTTTTGGCATAACATTAAGAATAGATAATGAACAAAATTAAGATAAACGTAATGAAGATTAGTGTTTACCACATCTAAAAGCATCCTTCCACAATCTAGGCAATAGTGGTTGTACAGTGCATGCAAAGAGCATCACTTCTTTAATCGTTCAAACACTGAATAAAAACAAATAGTATTTGAAGTTACTTACTAGTTACAAATTAAAAAAAAAAAAAACCACACACACAAAAAAAAACCAAATTAAAGTTTCTCAAACATTTCTAGAGATAAATTTGTCAGGAATTTAGAGAAGATGAAGTGGCGGTTTCACAACCATTAACAGCAAATCTCTGCAGTATCACATCACTGACCAGGGTAAGTTTGAGCCAAATGAGACTTTGTTCAAGTGTGCCAGAACATGATACCAAATTGGTATCAGTGGCAGGAAAGTGCTTATTATCTAATCCAGTATAAAATCACAGTGGTCTAAAATGCCTAATGCAAATAAGTCATGCTGCAACCTGATATGTATTTTATTTTTGCTTCAATTAAAGCAAACAAAAAATTTATGAGATTAATACTTTACATATGACCACTTTACTTTTTATCCAGTATTGGGAGTCCTAAAGCCCTGCTTGTAGCACTGTTAAACCAATGTTATTACGTACTCTTCCCACCAACTAACAGTATTCTGCAGTATTTTTCTCTCCTCCTTTTACCAAGAGGAAAGTTAAAAGTGCGATGTGTTGCAGCAGCTCTACAGCCCAACACTCCAGTGCTGATTGATGCTGAATGGCTAAAAAAGGTTCATTCTTTTTGACAGACTGCTGTCACCTAAACTGCAAATCTGTGTTAACATGGCACCCCCAAAAAATGAAAAAAGTTATTATCCTAGAGAATACATGAATCCTCATGGTCTAGTATTAAGCCTTTCAAATAGTCAGTGCAACTGAAGAGACTAGTACAGTCCTCGACTCTTAAAGAGAATAGGGATCAAAGATCTCTGCTCTCAGGAGCAATGACAGCTTACTGAGCCCAGACTGCACATCCTATGGCAGCTGCTGAGATCAAGAGGATGAAATGGAGGGCTGAACAGCAAGGAGAGGAGTCTGGCCCCCTTACTGCTTCACATGGTGCTGCTGTCACAGCCAACTTAGGTCAATACATAGCTTATTTAAACACTTCCCCTCTCTGATATACATAAACACTTTGTTTTGCCGCCCTAAAAAGGGACATATCTCACATTGCAAACCTACCTTGTAATCAATCCCAAGTTTAAAAAAAAATCTTTATAAACCCTGTTTTACCTGCAGCCTTATTGTCCAACACTCAAAAGTGTTGCAAGTGCAGAAGATAAAATCTTTCCCCAGAGTCCAGATGTCCTCTTTGGATGGTCTCCCAGAGACCAGAACAATTAGTCTCTGAATCCCTTGACTAGGTAGCAAATCAACCTGCTTGGCTTCTCAAACAGAACAGAAAGAATCTGGACAAGAAAAATGCCAAAGTTTTAGCTGGTCAGACAAGCAAAAGCAAGAACAAAAAAATCTTTCACACCCATCACATCACCTCCTTTCAACAAAGCCTTAAAGTAACTTGCCAGTAAACACCAGTCATCTGCGAGGAAGCCAGGAGCATCTGGAGACAGTGAATTGGTAGGACTGTGAGAGAGCAGGATCCCATTTGTGTTTGTGCTGCTCTGATGGATGTTTGCAGGATGAGCCTGGCCTTAAAGCACTCATACATCTCAGTAGCACCTGGATAAGATTATTCTCAAAAAAAGCTGGTATGAGAAAGCTACTGGTAACCAATGTTCCATTTTTCATCAATAACAGCTACATAAGGGGCTGAAGAAAAACATTTCCTCGATACGAAGTGATTTCTTCAACGCACAATAAAACAAACAAACAAACAACAAAAAACAAACCACACACAACCCACAAACACAACAAAGAACCACACATCAACACACACAGAACACAAAAGCCGTTCACATAGTACTGTGAACAATTCTGGAGAGAAGGGGAAAAAAAGCCCTCACAGGACACTTAACTGTCAAAACTATTAAGCAGTCTCAATACAGATTTCACTTCAAGCTCCCCACAGCATTTCATCATTGGCACTTTATTTTTTGGAAGGAAGACCTGATAGAAGTCTATACATGAACTATTATAACAAAGCTTGGTACTTTCAAGTCTTTCTGTCATACTTACTTCAGCTGGAGCTACCAAATCTGGTTATCTCCCACACAACTATGCTTACCACACAGCTTCTTTGGCGACTAACAAGACCTTTGTGCATGCTGCATCTCTTGCCACCACTGGCTCAGTCTCACCCAGTCCTTTCATACAAAACCTGTTGGACCTCAGGTGTGCATAAGGGGCTAGAACAACAGCCTTTGAATTCAAAATATTTAGGAGACGGAAGAAGTGTTGGAGAGGAAAAAAGCAAACAGGCAGGCATGCACAGAGCATAACCACACAAGTTAATTTCTACAGAAAACCAAAAACTTGGAGGGCAATCCTGCCTCAAATCTGTTATCAGAAATCCAGGATACAGAGACTGTGCAATCCCAGCAGTGACTGCCATGCAGCACAGATACTTGAGCTAGCTTTGAGCTAAAGAACACTATCCGCACATTTGCTAGAACTACACGAAAACTTAAATGGAAAACCTGCAGGAGTGACAACATGAGGCACATTGGCTGACTCTCAGAAAGCACAGCATCAGCACAGACATTCTCTGCGGTACAGCCAGGCAGTACTTCACATGTAACTGCTGAACACAATTCTTCCTGACAACAATTTGAGAGCCCACACCAGATATTAATCCAGATAGAAAGGAATACTTTACATATATTTTAATGGCCTCAGATTTGACAATTTCTACACATTTCATTTACTCTTTTAGTGTGCAGTCCATTTTATTCTTTTTGTAGTTTTATAGACCATCTCATTCTCTATTCCTAGAAGTCAAGATGTGTAAGAGTTCACTAAGACAGGGACATTTCACAGGCAATTAAAATGAAAAGCAATCTATTCCAGTATTACTTTAATTTGTAGCACGCCAGCTATTACATTGGCAACACTGATCTTCCGACCTTTAAGCTAAACACGCTGGCCTAACACCAGAGCCAGAAATGCAAGAGCCACATTAGCCTCCCCCTTCAGCAGGGCTTACTGAGCTCGGGGACAGCATTGTGCTGGTCAGTTCATACGCAATGCTGTGCCACTGCTAGTAAATGCCATGCGGATGCAAGCCACCAACTCAGCAGTGTTGCATTATGCCACGTAGGCACTGTGAGCTAAAGCTATAACAATAAATCAAGTAAGGCCAGTGCACAGGTTTGAGCACTAATCCACAAGTGTCCATACCAGTAAACTGTTACCACATGCTCCAGCATGGTTTTCGTCAAGTTTATTAATAGACATTGATGTACAGGAGATTGCACAGGACTAAGGGCTGTTCCCAGCAAACAGGAAGGGTTTCAGCCATGCAGAGCCCCTCTTCAGAGCAGAAAACAGGCTGCAGACAAGTGCAGACAAAGCCCCTAGATTCCTCAGAGCTGGCTCAAGAGTCTCCAGTACAGCTTCACAGCTAGTTATGAATATATTTGTCCATACAAAGATGAAATCTAAAGCCCAAGGCAGCTTCTGCTCTGAACATTATTACAGATTTCTCATGCATGTATTAAAACAACTTGCTCAAGGGCATCTGCATTTCCTTATTTCACAAAGTCAATGAGGTAAACTAATGAATGAATGCGAGGCACTGATATTACTGTAATGTCACATCAAAATACAATCTCATTAGTATCCATAAATGAGTAAAGTCGAGTGCACTCAATGCAAAGCAGCACAATTATCATGCAACTACACTGCACCACATTAGCTATGTACATGATTCCACATTTTGCCTAAAATATCAGATTAGGGCTCTGGCCCTTTCCAGCCCATGGAAGTACAGACATAAGTATAAAATACTTACATATTGTCAATGTTGTAATTATCCTGCTTGATTCACTTCCCTCACCCCCCCCCCTTTTTTTTTTTAAATCAAGTTAGGTAGTATTATTGTCCAAAACTAAGCTGGGGGGTGTAAGGAAATCAAACTCTATCCCAGATGTAATTGCTTCTACCACCAGCAGAAGCAATTTTTTACCTGCAGCCTTATTGTCCAACACCAGTAGAAGCAATTTACAGAACCTTACCCACACATCCCCCTTCTTTCCATCAGCAGAAAAGGAGCCGATCAGATCATATTAACTTTACCAGAAGCAACAGCCTTCCCCTCACATGTAATCATGACACTGGGACAACTGTTTTTTGTTCGCAAGACAAGAAAAAGCCCTGACAAGAGAGCAGTCTCAAAGCTGTATACTGATATTTTAACAGTCCCAGCAGCCATATCTCTGACCAATCAGCATCTTGCATAGAAGAGGCAACCTGAGACCAGATGATCTGTTCCCAAGGGACACATTGTAATTACCTTTCTTCTGGGGAAGAGTCAAGCAACTTTTCAGTACAACTATTCAATGAGATCACGTCAGCAGTTGAATTTCACAAGTAGTTTTATTAATATTGCATATGTTCATCTCAGTGACATCCAGCACTAATTAACAAGGTGTTAAACTGAATAGCAGTGGCACTTCAATAGTTTCCTATATCTTCAATTCCAATTTTTGAACACAGGGATAAACACAACACATTGCTTTGCAACCCAGGGTGCCGTTATTGAAACAGCTAACCAAACTGAAGCTTCCATATATTTCGAGAGCTTTTGGCAACTCAGCTGAGTACTAAAGTGATAACAAAGAAGGGCTACAGCAAACAAGACAGATACTGCTATCAACATTTTAAAGTCAGAAACCCAGTGCAAACAGAAAAGTCGCTCAGCACTAACACAGCATTAAAAAAAGAAAAAAAAGACCCACCACCTTTACAAAGACAATTTTTCTGCCCAGGAGAATTGCTTTGAACTGCTAAGATAGAAAGGTTTTTGTACCTCCTTTATCAGCAACAAGAAAATAGCATAATGAAGAATTAAGGGTGTTTTGCATTATACTATGCATACAACTACTTCATTTTCAAAAGTACTATTAAATGCTAACATTAAATTACCTGCAAGCACATAACACCCACATACTGCCACAGAACCAAGAGTTGTTGTTGCCACCTGTAAAATGCTACTGTAATAGAGCAGCACTGTTCCACAAGCCATTTTCTTCCCCCATGTAAAAAAAGAATATAAAAGACCACACAACCAGGTACAACTGTCTATGCTACTCCTCATGTACTTATCTGTCACAAGCAATGAAGTTCTAATTTGTAGCTAAGTTTCAAGTAAGAATTCCTTCTAGACATCTTTTCTGGCAACACCTGAAAAAAAGCAAGTCATTCCAAAGGTAAGCAGGATTCAAATTTAAGAGACCAGTCACAGTTGGAAGCATTTAGCTTCATCTGTATACAGTTCTAATGATTCTCCTCCCACCTCTCTTCAAATAGATCTTCAGTTCTTCTCTAACACTAGAAAAATCAGAGACATCTTTGAACCCTTCTTTCCTAATTTATAACACTCAGGAAAAAGAGGGCAGGAGAAGGAGAAAAAGAAGATACAATTCACTTGTTTGTACAGTTTCAGCTCCAATATTTAAACACAAAAAACTGCTTTTTCAGTACTGTTATCTACTGGAAAGTAAGTCTAAGTCATGCTTATTCTGGATGCTTTAACAACATGTCAAATGGAAGATCATTGTTCTGCCAAAGATCTTTTAGTCCTCCACATTAGAAAAACTGACAATGGTAAAGCAAACGACACTACGACGATTTACAATTCCTCCTATCTGAACCAATTTATTTCTACCTAAATAGTCAATGATCTAAAAATTCTTACTGTTATTACCCTCCCCAGATTCCCTAATGTTCACAACACTACCTTCCCTTACAACCTGTTCCAAACAAGTAAGCAATCCCCTAGTTCTCAGTTTCATCAATTATTTCTTCAAGGCTGACCCTTGTTAATTAAAATTGCCTTTTCCTATTATGTGTAACTGAAAGATGAAATTAGGATTGTATCTACAAATTCCTCCCTCAACTGCTCCTTGATTTCTCTCCTTTTATCAGTTTGTGATGCCTCTTATTTAGCCCCAAATCACTTAATCCCCCAACTCAAGAACCTGAAGAAACCTGTCACCTAAAGTTTGACTGTATCATACTTGGAAATATTTAGCAACTACTATAAATTGCTTTGGGTTTGTTTTTAAGCAAAGTGCAGGTTTAGAAAAAAATAAGAAATGGCAAAAATCTCCTCCTTCCCCCAGCACTTCAGATATTTGCTATCTCAGAGCATTCTGTACAAGAAGCAATGTCTACCTTGCTACCCTAACCCTTACTTTTCACGAGGTCAGCTCTGCACAACTGCAAAATTGTGGTGAATGAAACTGACTGCTCCTCTTGCCTCAATTTTCAGAAAAGACACATTGTATCTCTTAATTAAAGGCCACATTCACAACATTTGCACTCTTAGCCTTGGAAGGCATAAAGTTCTTGGCAGTTTGAGGTAAGTCATTAGACTTAAGATCCAAGCGTAAAAAATATACTTCAATGATGCAAGAACAAAAAACCTCAGTTGAGCTGCTCAGGTATGTAAGCACTGACTTGCATACTAAAAAATTTAGATTTAATGATGCCAGCAATCAACAGATAATGACTTAACTTCTGTTAAAATAACAGTGATGAACACTCTTTGCAACATTTAATTACTGCTTATTATCATACCTTTGTTTTACTGGAGATGTGCTTTAAATTACCAACAAATTTGAAAGTCTTTACTGCATCAACACTACATTTATACAAGTGATTAAAATCTGGAATATATAGCACACTGTTGCACATTCACACCCCATCCTAATGCTGTTGTTTGGAGACAGAATAGCCTCTTCTGTTCTCAAATGTCATCTAGCATTTTAATTAACATTAAAAGTCCTCTGCCAAAAAATAGAAGTACAACAGTACAGGATTAAAATTTTTAAAGCCTTGACAATTTTAGTACACTACAAAAAGAAAAAAAAAAAAAAATCACCGATGTGGCTCTGCAGATCTCCTGGCTCCGTCTAGATAGGAAGGCAATTGTACAACAAGGCAAGAATTAACTTATGGCTCTCAAATTATTCCATAGAGCTTCTCCCACAGTTCAAATTGCAAAGTGGAAGTGTCCGTGTCAGGCAGCATTCCAGTCCCAAAGGCCATTCATTTCACTGCACAGACATGCCCTAAAAACCCACAGAGCTCAAAATCCCAAAAAGGCCTTTTCAATTTCGAATGAATGGCATGTTTTAAGATTGTATTAGCATTTTCCTTTTGTTTATATTAACAAAAATATCCTAGCAAAATTCTCCTACTGTCTCTCTGTATGGCAATGCAAAAAACAATACCAGATTTGGGACATCACGGGAATTCCCAGAGTTACATCAAGTACAATATGCTGACTACCCTGCAAGATGCTGCACAAGTCAATGGGGGGGAAATTAAAACTGACTTTCTGTCAACACTGCCTTCTTCAAGGACTGCAAAAGAAGGGAAAGAGTGGGAAAAAAAGAATCCAAGGAAAGGACAAGCTACATAGACAGATTTACAGAAGTATGTCCTATCTTTTTTCACTTCTAAATGTTCGTTTTAAAAAGCTGGGGGAAGGCATCAGATTTCACTATTTTAACTGCTGTTACAATCAATACAGTTCAGTCTACTGAACTAGTTTATTAAGAGTCATGCAATAAGCTGATAAATACATTTGCAAAGTAAAAGCTCAGTGCCAGTATCATGTAATTCATAAAGATATGTTTATTTTCAAGGCATGAGTATGTTAAGCCATAGCTTTCTTCTGTCCAATTATGCAGCACTAAACAGCATCCAGCAGAAACAGGGACAGCCCTCTAAGATTTATTTGGTGGAGTCTCATATAGTCTTCTAACACATGCAACAATATTCCCAAAATAGTATCAAACATTTTAGTTTTTAAAACATTTTTTTTTTAAATCAGATGGGTAATTCAGAAAGTGAAAAGCCTTGTCCGCAAAGATAAAGAGATCTTTAAATAGTTCAGAGATAAGAACTGTAATGACTTTTGTGTAACAGTAACACATTTAAGCCTACAGTTTAAGTTTCTTCACCCATTGTATTTTTTTTTCTTTTAAACACGGAGATAAAATCATGTTGCATTTCAGAAATGTGGAAAAACATTTTTTAAAAAATCACCACACATTCTGATTTTTGCCACAGTTTATTCAGCAAAAGCAAATTTGTGCTCTGGACCTGCCAAAATATAAGTGTTCAAGAAGCGCAGGTTTCCTCGCGTGCAAAAATAAATAACCCTCCTTTCTTGCCGGCCCACAGATAAAGGAAATAGGGTTTCCTGCTGCAGGTTTGCAACCTGAGAGCCAGCACTAGGAAGCCATGAAAAACTGACATGGGTGGCAGCACTGCTAACCAAGCAGAAGACATGACAGGAGCTGGACACCAAAGTAAAACTGGTTTACGTTAAGAGAAAAAAAAAAAAAAAAACACGCTACGAGGATGGCATTCATTTTTAAAAGATCTTTGAACTGTATCTACACCAGCATTTGGTTTTGGTTTGCATAATCTGGATTCCTCCTAGAGGAAACTAAGCTAGAAATTCCTCCCCAGAACTTCAGCAAACCTGGCCCGACCCTTGATGGTCATAACCGTCCAAACCAACAAACTACATCTGTGTTAGGGACATACAATTTAGGAGGCCAGACTACATTCTGTCTAAAGGAAAATTACTGAAATATTAACAATGTTGATCTGGGAGACTCGCCACCCCCACCTTCAGCCAGAGCTCCAATTCTACTCTGCCAAATTATTTGCCAGTGTAAGACCAAGTGACAAAGCCAAACACACAGAGAGCTATACAGAAGTCAGATGAAGGAAAGAAGCACTCTGAACCAGAAAGAAAGGGGAAAATAGTTATAAAGCAGAAAACTATAATCTCTCTTGTAAATCACCAGCCATCATGGACCTGCACCAAATACTTCATATGACAGTATGAAGTTACCATGCTGAGTGAGCATGAAGACCAGTAGCTTATTACAAGACCAAAAAAAAAAAAAACAGGCAATACAAAAATACAACTTCAGTAATCTCAAAAAGCTGCAAGAACAACATCAAAATGTTCTCAGGGCTACGCAACTTCAGGTCAAACCAACAAACGTAGGTGTTTAAAAAACATCTAACTCTCTAAAGAGAGCTGTCTGTATTACCACCAACAAGAAAACGCAAGATATCTATCAGAGCTGCTGACGTGAACAACCGGCATACAGAAAGTTCTGCCACCACAGCAGTTGTTTGACAGATACTATCTGCTACTATTAAAGAAAGTTCTGTATTAATCCATTTTCACATCCCATCAGCATACAGTAAGCCTGTCATTTGAATTAAAAGGTCAGAAGACAACCAGTTTAGCTGACAGTGCTCTAAAATGCATGGTGACTCGAGAAATTCAGAGAGCAAAGCTGTGCTACAAGGGCAGCCCTTGCACCTCCTGGAACCCCACTGTCCGCTGCAAAGAGACAGGCAGCAAAGCGAGCTACAGAGCAAAGGAAGATGCTTGGCAATTCCCCCCACCCAGAAATTAAATAGTGAAAATTCACAAAATAATGCCAGCCAAGTATTTTAAATATAACTAAGTCTCCCAAGCAGATTCAACAGGCAACTTCTCCCAAGTTACACTCAACTTCTGACCTGTGCTTTCCAACAGGCTGGAATAAGAGCTTGCTTTCTGCTGATTTTGGCTAGCTGAGGTTTTTAATCCACTGTAACATCATCAATTGCAAAAAATAAGATACATTTCAGGATTAACATGAAATGCTTTCACTAAGATAAAAGTCCACATTTATGTACAAGTTCAACATTTGCATAAAAACCAGTCTCTCCAAGGTCTAAATGAGTACTTAGAGGTAAAAAAAAGTTCTCAAGAAGTAAACAATCAACACAAAAATCGAAAAAAAATCACCAAAATGTTTTCAAGTACTGAAGGTAAACCATAGGGAACAATGAAGAACAATCCAACTTTAAAACAACTGTATGCTATATGCCAGTAGTTTCAATTTTGACAATTTATGAAACAAAACTTGGTTTTCAAAAAGCACTTCACTAATCTTTAACATCCATCTGAATAAAGCACCCTTCCCTTTCTACAGAGTCTGAGACAAAAGCCAAAAGAATATTAAAGCATCAACAAATAATTTGAAAGTGCCTCTCAGGCCTAAGCATGATCCACTACGCCCAGTAACAACTCTTCTTTCTGTATTATGGTTTTAAATAACCCACATTCAGAAAAGTTGTTCTGTACAGTCATGTATTTGTCAGGAACTTGATGTCTCTCTTCAAAACAGGCATCCCTCCATCTGCTGTGCAGGGAACAAGAGCCACAGCATCCGACATGAGATTAACTAGTACGAATAGACAAAGTCACGATTTACTTTGATCTACTAATCAAACACAAGTTTTCAAGAGAGGATCCACTTATACACTCACACTTCTGAAACACTGACAAATACTTGGTTAGAGATCACACAATTCACCAACTATCGAGATCATGAAAAGTGTTATGTTACCACATTCAAATGAAGTGCTCCTTGAAGCATGCTTCCATAAAGAAAACAAAGACTTGTAAACGCTTAGTCTCAGCATAAAACACACGTGGCGGAATCTAAATCAAACAACCCACCCAGCAAACTGGTGCCACAGAAGTCAAAATTAAAGAGACTAAGGCAATGACATAATTTAGCTTTATACATGCAAAACCAGGCTTGTAAAACCACTTTATCTTCTAATTCATGTCCAAAAACACAGTCAAATAACCAATGAATTCTAGTGCCTTTGTGACTCCTAAAGGATTTCCCAAAGTTCAGAGTACAAAACTACTACCAAAGCTAACACCAAAACTGTGACAAGACTGTGTTAGTCTTGCACTGCCAACTGTGTAAGGATTAAAGATCATTAGTCAAAACCATTAAGTTATTGTCACTCAGCCTCACCCATGGCCACATTCTGCAGGTTTACAACTGTGCCTTCAGTTAACAACTGCTGATAATATTCCACTGCCAGAAAATATTGATTGCCTTTCATTAAATAAAGAATATCTCAGCTGTCATAGGCCCATAAAATCTTACTTTGAAACCTCCCGCTTTAGAGTCTTCATTCCAATGTTAAACTGAGTTCAGTGAAATATAAAGCTTAGACTATTTTAAAGTTGCTGTTTAGAGGGATATACTTGAAATCAAGTCACTGAAGTCATATCTCCATGGAAACATAAAACACAGAACATTACAACATTTTTCCCCCACTCACAGATACTTAACATACAATTAATTTTACATGCCAAACCAACAGAAGCCTCACCTAGAATATATAAATTTATACTGATAAAAGAAACAAGTAGCTGCACTTAGTATTGCTGTATTTCTGTCATAACTTATTAACAAGTTAAACGAACGGGTGTCAGAATAAATTAATAAAATAAAAATCTAAAAGATGGATAGTTAAGTAAACAAAGCAAAGATATAAAACGATACTAACAGATAACTGGATAATATCTTACTGACTTTTAAAATATTTAAATTAAGGAGCTGCTGAGGAATAAAAGGAATCTGCCTGAAGCTAAGAAAGCCAAGGAAACAACAAATCAAAATTGTTTGCCAACTAGCCAACACTTAAGGTCAACAAGAATAAATTTAAACCTCTAAAAATGTCAGAATTAGGGAAACCAACTTGTATGACTGAAATTTTGATGCAGGCAGAAGGTCTGCTGCTTTACTCCAGTAGGGTACTCAGGATTTCCAACCGGTAGCTGCTAGAACTTCATAGCTTGCAGCAACCCCCTTGCTGAAGGGATTAAACTACTGATACAGAGAAAACTGTTCCTTTTTCTTCTCTAGAACAGACATGGCATGCTATAGGACAAAACAGATAGAGGAACAGAAGAGAAATTCAAATGGGCCTCAACCTCTTACTAGCCTACCCCTCATTTTCCCAATGTATATTCAAAATAATCCTCCTTAACTGGCAGAACACGACCTTACTAAAATTCAAAATAACTATTAAGAGTATTTTATGTTCTTAATTTAGGTTTTGTTCTCCTGTCTTAGAAATAAAAGATGTGTTGATAGTGGCAGACTTAATAATTCTGAAATAGACATTTTAAAGAATGTATTTGAGACACAGTTATGAAACTGAGAGGACAAAAAGAGCTACATAAGAACAAAACACCCAAAGCAGCAGCAGAATGCTTATAAGCATGATAAAAAAAAAAAAATATCTCCTTGAAAACCTGGTGGGGGGAAGAGGCCATGGTTTTTAAAACAACAGCTACTCACAAGTTAATCCCAAACATTAAAATAACATTTCAGATAAACATGGAATCGGGGTGGGGGGGAAAGGAGAGATCTTCAAACCTACCCAATTATGCATGGGTGAAATAACCATCATACATTTTATTATAGAAAAAGTAGATTATGAATTACATGTGTATTTATTAAGTTTTTATTCCTTACTGCAGCTCCATACTGTCACAGTTCTGTGACAGTGCCTACCTCTACACCTGCTCACCTTTTTAGTCAAGCAACTTTTGAAGCCCTACAACAGAGCTGACATCCCATTTTGCTTCTAACTTCATGAGCTAAGTGGTTCTATGAACCACAACTGAAAGTAGCAACACTAAAACTAAGCATTTTATTAGCATCAATAATACCTTCTTAATACACTGTTGAGCAACTAAGTGCACTCCTTTAATCAACTGGCCATAAATAAATCCTGTTAAAGAATGAAAAAAAAATCTTCTGTCCCTAGCTACCTATTAATAAAGTAGGGACATAGTATTTACATAAAGAATTCAATCATGAAACTTTTCTTTTTTGGTTTACCTAAATCAAACATATGCATTTTTATAACCAAGAAAAAAAAGAAATCTGAAGTTCCCACACTCTTTCTGGATTAATAACTGGTGTGGCATCTGATGGCCTAAGGTATGAAAGCCAAGAGAGTGAAATACAACTTATAGATCTCTGTGATTACAACTGCCACAAACTTCTATCTTAGTGCTTTCACTTGTCTCTCCCACCACTCCAGCTGAAGGACAAGAGAGGTTAGCCCAGTAATATCTTCCAAATAAATAACAACCAAACTCTTTCTCCAGTTAGCACTTGCAGTGACAACAGGCAAAAACCAGGGGGGGAGAGACTCTTTTCTCTTTTACAAAACTGGTTTATGCCTTAAATAAAAGACAACTAATGCTTCATTCCCATAGTTAACTAGTAAAAAAAAAAAAAAACAACCCACCTCAATCAAAACACCACCATGAAAGAACTGCTTTCTAAAGAAAACGTCAATCTTGGTTCAACCATACAGATCTGGAACCTAATGAAATCTGACACCTTTACTCTGAAAACAAATTTGCATTGTATTACCAACTAAGGCTCCGTGCTCACAGATGCACTTCATTCAGCATGCAGTAACGGGTTCATTAAAGTATCATTGCTAAAATTTTTAAAAGCGATTTCGCACATAAAATTTTTAAAAGCGATTTCATAAACAACATTATCCCAAAAATGCCCCTGTACTCTTCTTTGGGTAAAAATCATGCCGCCTCCACCTAAAGCAGGCAGATCTTGTGGCCAAGGTTATACAAGGAGATCTTCATTAAGTTGAGCAATTCTCATATTGTATCACTGCTTTACCAGACATGAATGAGTGAACTCATTAAACAAACTGAAGTTGCAACCGAGTTACTCAATGCAAACAATAGTTATTTTTACATATAGCACGAGAACATCAATATCGAGACTTCACGCCACATAAAACAGGGGAAGAGCAAACAAACTCAGCTGAGGAAGGCTATCCCTTTCTCTTCCATCCTTCCTTGCTTCTCCACCAACATCTCCTCCTCCCTCTCAATAAGTGTCAGTTTAAGGCATTCCGTTTTTCCACTTTTCCAAGCTACTAGTGAAGAAATCAACCACCCGCAAACACTTTGTTCCTCCACCCCCTCTTTCATGAGCTGAGCTTTCAGAACATCCCCATCGGCATTGCCTCCCAATCACCTAATTGTTATCATTACCGTGGTCTCAGCACCGGCTCAGAACAAAAACAGCACGACTACACACCCCCCCGCTAGCCATAGAGAGTAAAGAAAGAAACGAGGCTGAAGTACAACTTACAGCGCCGAAGAAGTTATTTATCGAGCCCGGAACGCCGGCAGCGCGCCGCTCCCGGCCCGCGGGGGAGCGCGCCCTCGGCGGCGGCCGCCTCCGCAGGGGACGGGCAGCGCGGGAGCCGCCGCCGAGCGGCACGGAGCGGCACGGCGCGGAACGGAACGGAGCGGCCGCCACTCACCGCCGCCTCCGGCCGCCCGCCCGCGCTGCTCCCGCTCCGGGCTGCCTTTCCTGAGGAGAAAAAGACACAAATCCGGAAAACAGCACCCAGCTCGACTCGCTCCGGAGAGACCCGCGCCCGACCCGCCCTCGCCCCGGGGCTGCCGGCAAGGCGGGGGGACGCCCCGGGCAGCGGCTCGGAGGGCCCCCGCCGCCCCGGGTGTGTACGGGCCGGACGCCCCCTGCCCGGCAGAGGAGCGGGGCTCCGGGCGCTGCGGCGGCGGGGGGCTGTGCAGACCACTTTCCGTCGGGCCCCCAGCGCCTCCTCGCGCCCCCGTCACCCCCGGGGCGCCGGCTGGCGGGCAGGGGGCCGCGCCGCCCCGGGGCTGGGGGCCGCTCTCCTCAAGCACACCCACCCACACACCCCCTCGGTGAGCGGCACGGCTAGGCGGCACGGCTAGGCGGCAGGAAGAAGGGGGACAGCACGCCGCCCGCCCCGGCTCGGCGGTCTCGCTCATAACTCACCCAACAAAGTTGCCGCGGTGTCTCGTCTCAGCTCCGCTCGGCTGTGCCGGGCTCTGCTCTGCTGCGCTGCGCGGCGCTCCCGCCCGCGCCCGGGATGAGCTCACTCCACCCCTCCGCTCCGCTCGGCCCCGCCCACCGCCGCCGCAGCTCTCGCGAGAGTGGCTGCCCCGCCGCCCGCGCTCCGACAGCGAGGGGCGGGGCCGAGGGGCCCCGCGCGCGTTCCCATAGCAACGGCCAAGCGCTCGGCCTAGCGGGCGGCCTGCGCCGGGCGCGCTCCGCTCCAGCTGCCCTCGCCCCGCCCGCCTGCCCCGCGGGGTCGCTGTGAGTTTGGAGGCGGGAGCCGGGGCGCTGAGGTGCCGCGGGCAGCGGCGCTGTGGTGCGTGACTGCCCCGGGCGGAGCAGCGCTCACGGAACCAGCCGTGGGCTGGATACAGAGCCAAGGTCACTCGTATCAGCGACCTGTATGTGCAGGCTCGGTAACTCGACTCTTCGGGGCATGCCGAATACACTTTAGTGTTGCACTTCTCAGAACTTTTTGCATTAAAATGCTCTTTTTTTTTCTTTTTGATCATTAGATCAAATCCCAGCTTCCTGGAGAGCTATAGGGAGGACATCACTGTAGCTGCTGACACATGGGCAAAACCCTCTAGTACTGTACAGACAGTATACATGGAACTCTTTTAATGACAGTGAAAGTAATATTAATTAATTTCTCTAGGTATTCACCATAGTTAACTAATTAATGGCATGGGTAGGCACATGGAAAAAATAAAAAAGCATGCATCATCATCACCCCTTGTTCTGCAGGAACACCGGTCTGTTTGCAAATGGCCCACATTTTGAACAAGATCAGCTGTGGGTGGGCCTTTCTGAATATTCTGCTGGTTGTCGTTATTGTCCTTGGCTTGACAGAATGTTAACAATCTCAGTTCAACCAAAGTAAGTGAAGCTTTCCCTGAGCTGCCTCTGAAATTAGGACACTCCAGAAAACACCTCTGATTTGGGCTGGCGACGTTCCAGCAGTGTGCAGCACAGCGATGGCCAGAGCAATGGAGCCGTGGTGAGCAGCTGCTCCACTGCCGAGACATTAGCTTCGCCCCTGTCCACTTTCCAGGAATGTCTGGACAGCAAAGACCACCAAAAATACATATCCAAATGGCTTGCAAGCTTCTGAAGATGTTCCCAATGGATCTTTACTACTGATCTTTAAATACCACAGTGTTAGGTACTGTAAAAATACCTGGGTGGATTTCCAGAGTGCAATCACTCCCTTAGAGGTTCCCCAGCTTGAGGTCATGACTCCTGCAGGTGTTACGGGGTCACAAAAACACTCCCCATCTCATCATGCTGAGCAGAAGGAATGTTCTGGATGGATGAAGAACCAATTCCAGTGCTGCTCTGGCATGAAAAAAAAAAAAAAAAGATAATTAGAAATCCAGAAAAATAGATTGGAACATTTTTGGTATTTAAATACATTTATCTTACATCACCCATCTGAAAAGCTCGGCATATTTTACATAAATGAAAAGTTTTTTAATGGCAGCTCTAGCTCCACTCTTACAAAGAAAAGTCCAAACAGGCTTATAGTCCTCAGGAGTATAAGCACAACAGTGCTGGATATGACTGCAGCATCAGGAACAGTGGTGTGCAGTTACTGAATTTGTCTTCATCAGAAGAATTCAGGTAGTGAAGTTGTGGCTTGCAAGCTCTGTAATGAGGTTAATGAGGCCAGTGCATTCCCAAACTGTCTCTATGATCTTCCTTCACACAGTGCTGATGTGTCAGAACATGAGATGAGGGAGATGTTCGGAAGGGTCACACAGGGAGGGAGAGGCTTTGACACCAAGCACCAGCCCAGCCTACGTGCTATCTGCGATGAGACCATGGTGGAGGCAACACCCTTGGCCGCAGCCCAGTGCTGGAGCTGGCTGCTGCTCCCAGGCCTTGCTGCCTCTTCCTGTATCCCAGGTCTAAGGGGTCAACATCCGCCAGTGCTGGGGTCACAGCGTGGGGGCTGCTGGCAGGAGGCACAGCCGAGCCGATGTTCTCACCACATCCTGCATGTGTATGGTGTCTAGAACTGCGGTTAGGCGGGCAGCAGCCCTCAGGAACGATGCATGTTCTCACAGGTCTCAGGGTACTCAGAACTCCTTTATTTTCTTTAGATGGAAGTACAAACATTTTTGTGCCTTTATGTTTAAGCAATAATAAACTAAGTTTGGAGAGGGGTAGAGGAGGAGAATTTAGAGTTTACCTCCTGCCTATATAAGAGAATCAGAATGCTAATCTAGAATAAGAGGGATAAGAGGGGTTTTATTTCAAAATAATTACCTTGCCTCAATAATGCACAATTAATTCCAGAACAGAAGGACTCTCATCCCTTTGACAGAGCGCTCACACACTGGCCTCTGCTTGACTAGCTGTTGCAGAATAAAGGATGCACAGCCAATGTTTCAGTTTCTCTGTGTAGAAAAGCCCCAAGAACCCCAAGAATTTCTGAATTCCAACCCTTCTTCTGCCACTAATTTGCTGTGTTACCATAAGCAAGTCACTTCATTTCTGTTTTAATAGTCTCCTTTAAAGAGAAAGAGAAAATGATACAGTTATTTACCTCAGAGGAGCAAAGTGCGAGTAAATTAATTAACATTTATGTTGCTCTCTGAACGTTTGGCTTTATGAAAGAGTAAGTAGTAGGACTGTTTCTGATTAGCGCTGGCCAGAGCTACTGGAAGCACAGGGAAAATTTGACTAAGAATCTGAACCACCCTGAAACAGAGTGCGTAATTTATTCACTGATGAACAATGAACATGTGAAAGTTTGTACACAGCACACCCTTCCAAGAAGTATTATGATTTGGATATACAACACACCAGAAAAAATAGATGAAGTAATTCATGTAGAGATATTTGTTAGAGCCCAAGATCAGTGAGTTTCAGGATATGGAAAACGTCCATAATCTCATTCATGGTCCCAGGAAGTCAGTGTATGGGGGAAGGTTTTAGGGTCTTTGAGTATTTTCTAGCGTTATTGGCTTGGGGGTTTTAGAGTATTGTCTTTAACATGGATCATTTCAGTGATCCAGTTGATAACATATAAACAGTTATACTGACATAAGAAAAGGCTAGTTTTGCTTTGAGGCACTGGGGGCAGGAATAAGAGGCAACTTCTTTAGCCAGCTTTGGCAGGAAAGGCAGTGTCTTGTGAACTATAACTTCTGTGTTCTTTTTTTTACTCACCAACCGGCATTTTCTGATATGAAATCTCTGACTTCAGTTATAACTTCCAGCAACTTGTACGGTCACCATTGAGCTCTCTAAGGGACTTCACAGGCATCTTCAAGCAGCCCTCTCTGCAGCTTACAGGAATTCGCCCTCAAGTAAATCTCTTCCATTTAATTGGCATGGGTAATTACTAATTGGGCATAAAGTATTCAAGGTCATTAAAACTCAAGGTGAGAAATAGACATTAGCTAAAAGTGGGGAAAATGTATTTTTCAATAAATGCAAAGAAACATTTCTGACTTTGGTATATTTAACTTAGTAGAAATATTGAATAATTTCCTTCAAAAAGGATTTGAAAAGAAAGAAAGGTTACAGGAGCATTTGTGTCAAAGCAGCAGCATAGAAAAAAGTGTGTGGGTGAGCCTGAAGGCTGTTGCAAAGGGATTGTCAAGTAGGAAGTACAAAATGAAATGATCAGTGTCAAGTCTGGCAGGCCAGAATTGTGACCTCTCAGCTGTACATGGACTCACAGAGGAACCCATCCACATTGCAGTTTCCTCCTGCCAAGCCTGTCTGTTATGTTCTGCAGTCAGTAGGCTCTTTCTCATCATTCGCAAGGATCCACGTTGTTCTTTTTTTCAGTGGACTGCCAAACCACTGAAACAGAGAAGAGAGGCCCAGAAAATGTACTAATGAGAGCCACTTAGTACCTACATAGCTAGATAATCCTCAGAAAAGAAACAGCAAAACACACGCTCAGAATATGTCTCAAGTCTGCATTTATAGAGGTACCAAAGCACATACACATTAACTTAATGAATCAAGAAGGCTTTTCAATAGTAAAGGCACAGTTAATAACCTTGACTACTGTAAAAAAAAAAAAAAAAAAATGGATGCACACCAGAATACTTAAGAATATTATTTTGGTGTTACTTTTTTTTTTTTTTTAATTCAGTACTTGGAACAAGGACATATCTGGTTAGACCAATGCTCACTAATTCAGCATAATGTATCAAGTAGTTGTAGTACTACAGACTTAGGAGAAAGTGCAAGAAAAGAGAAGGAAAATTAGAAATTTTCCTTGTCTGAGATGATGATGATGATGCAAAGGGGACGATTGTGGAGGGAAGGTTCTTTTATTTCAGATTTTCAAGTGACGCGACACAATGTCAGTCATCGAAGTGTACTATTCAAGTATTCAAAAACAAGCAGAATTCCAAAGTGCTTTTATAGACTGTATTTAACACAAAACTCCCCTCCCATACATTAAAACATTAGGGGTGAAAAGTCAAACACTCAAAAGTAATAAGCACCAAATACTACCTGCTTATACCTTTATTTGAGACTTCTTGGGCATATACACTCTGTAACACAAATTGCAATTACATGATTACACAACTTTCTCTACAATTTCTCTGAAGCCTGAGGAATCAGAGCTTATCTCCACACCTCCCTTTCTCCATGCTGTTGTCCATTAGCTCTGAAGACAGGTGGTTGCATTGCCAACTAGGTAGATCTGGAGCTTTTATCAGAACAGAATGTTTCATGAGCAGCAACAAGTGAATTTTTACCCCTTTTCTGTGAGGTGATTTTATTATCCCCATTTTGCAGATCAGATAGCTAGCACCTGGCTTTCCAATACGGTTAGCAAGGAATAGCTCTTCTTTTCAAGGAAGCACATATCCCCAGGAATTCACTTGTAATTGTGAATGCTTCTGCAAATCAAACCCCAGGCACTCCAGAGTAACTGTGGCTTAAATGACACTTCAAGACAGCATACACAGGCACTGCTAATGGAAGAGGCAGATCTGTCCTCTCCACACCTTGCTCCTTCTCCCTCCTGGCTGCTCATTCTTACCCCTGTGCTGCCTCAACCTTTGTGCTGCACAAGTGTTCACGTGACTCTACAACCAACTGACTCTGAGAAACCAACCCAGCAGGAAAAATACCACTAGCTTGCAGCCAGATCCAGTTTACAGTGTGGCCTCACAGAATCACAGAATGTTAGGGATTGGAAGGGACCTTGAAAGATCATCTAGTCCAATCCCCCTGCCAGAGCAGGAACACCTAGATGAGGTTACATAGGAAGGCATCCAGGCAGGTCTTGAATGCCTCATAAATGCTTCTCTTGGTACAGGAGAGAACACGATACAGATCCAGGAACAGACAACCAAGAGGGGAGGTAAGTAGGATTCCTTTGCTTAATGGTAGTGCCAGCCTACTCTGCACAGAAGTGTTGAACTTCAGCATGAGAGGCACAAAAGCATTAATTAAAAAGTTTGGCTCAAGGACTAGACTTAGGGAAAATTCACAGAAGCTGGAGTAGAGAGTGATAGGGGTGGAAGAGGTCGCAATTCCAGCTCAGCTGCCCTTTTACCTTGAGACTACCAAACTTTGCCTGACTCTTCTTTCTTAGCCACTTATTTCCCTCGAGTGCTTCTCTGTGCTGTTCTTCACTGATGGTACTTGTACACTGAGTTCAAATGTAATATCTAAATTGGCATTCCTCTTCATAGCTTTCCTGAACAGCTTATATCTAGAAAAGGAAGTCCATTTTATTCTGCAAATGAGTGTACAATTTAAGACAAGTCAGCTGGAAGGAGGAAATGTGTTTTGCTTCTTGCTCCAAAGGTTGTTTCTGTCTTTTATGAAGAACATGTTCTGGATGATATTCAGAAACTGTCCAAAGACAGTGTCTCAGGACTGACTTTTATGGTCTTTCTCTGGCACCAGAAATCCTGTCTTCCTTTCTAGGAAATGGCAAAATTTCAGAAGTCAGAGAGAACATTCCCACCAAGAACAGCTCACAACAGCATACTTACAGCACGTGCCTGGAAAGTGGGAGATGTAGCTGGAGATTCATATGGTCCACAGAGAAATGTAACTTAAGTGCCCCATTTTCAGGGCAAGTTTTGTCCAGGCAGAAAAGAGCAGCACTCTTCTGCTGGCAACCTCTCAAAATGAAAGAGTGGCTTCTCATTTCTACTTGTAATAAGCATTTATCCTCAGCAAAGAATTTCAGGCTCTGAATACTAAGGAATGGAGGTATCTCCTATTCTTATCTTGGACTTTAATAGTAGATTCATTTAACAAGAGGGGAAACCAAAAACCAGTATGGTTAGCAATGTCTAGTAAGTTTGAGCAGAATTCTTAAACAAACTTGAATGATTCATTCTGAAAACATAAAATAAAAAGCCTTCATATACATTTCATTTTTGTATGTCCATAATTCAAGGTGACTATTTTCAAAACTATTTTATATGCATTTAGCCTGAAATACAGTTTTCTAGCTCTCAGTTTTCTGAGCGAAATATAAAATGACACGGTTATTAACCTTTGGGAAACCTCTCCTACACACAACAGAATTAAATTCTACAGAAAACCGAATAGCATTGGGAGAGATTCCAAATGACTTACCACTCATTTGTTTGATGGATAGTTGGGCTAGCTATTGCTTTTTACAGAGCTGCCAATCACCAGGAGTTCTGGGATATGTTCCGAGAACTCTCTTAGAATCACAAATTGCAGTCACAGGCTTTTGTTGCTTAAATTGTTGTGGAAGAAACAATTACTTTGGAGAGGAGATGGTATCATTACCAAGAGAGGGTAATGTTGTGGTATCACTGACTTCAACTTTTCAGCAGAGTAAGTTGCTTCTTCTAATATGGCATTTAAGGAGATGTTATCTGCTCAGAAATCTGTTCTGTCTGAGGATTTCTGTACTGATGTTGAAACTCAAACTGAGATCACCATAATGGATAGAGAGGGGGAAATTATTATATCAGTTTGTTTATTCTGTATTTGGCAACTCTGAATACTCAATTTCATTCTTTCCATAGCAAAGACTGTTAGTCATTCTGTTGTTTGTCTGAAGATTTCATATAGCAGGAGGAAGAGGGAAAACACACTTTGTGATTCTTGACATTCCTAAACTGACAAAAATATTCTGGAACATGGCTAAAATGTGAAATTATTTTCCACAATTTTAAAGAGTTAAGACATCTATAGTTATTGTGCATATTTTAAAAGCATATTTATACTCACAAAGTACACTAAGTGAATGAAGCAAGATATGCTTTGTAACTAGACTTCTATTTTGGTTATTCAGCTTCGTGTGGCTCAACCTAGATCAACATCTATCACCAAATTTTTCTGTAGATCTCAGACTTGAATCCCACCTTTTCTGTCTGGAAAAGACCTTCCCATCTCATGTCCACTCTGTCAACACAAATATGGGGTGGGAGGAAGGGAAATAATAATTTTCTCTCCCTCAGTATCTGCTCCCTAGGGTTTCCAGCAACTGTATGACTTTGCTCCAGCAACCACCCTTGCACCCTTTGGTTCTGATTGGCCTTTCTGCCTCCACAGGGTCTGAAAATCTGATTGCAGGATGTAGAGGTTACCTGTAAGCAATTAATAAATTAAGATCTCATAAGGTCACTTTGTGCTGTCCAAAACTCAGTGTCCACTTCCCTCTTCACTTCTGTGTGTGCAGCAGGCTTCAGCAGCTATGCAGTCATCTTCCAGATACTTTGCCAAAGAAGCCTCCACTGAAAAAGGAACATGTTAGAACTGCAGCTGCAATTCAACTTACAACTGCAATTGAACTTAGAACTGCAATCGGAATTCAACAAGGAGGAAACTGAAGTTATCTTTAAAAGACAGGTGCAGGAATCTGTAAAGGAAATGTGCCAGGTATGTACACAGTTCTTTATTCCTTTTTTTGCAGCTTATATTTCATATGAAATACATGCAAGAGGGAGAATTGCATTTTTGTCTTGTGCCATAGTACATCTTCACCGTAAGATTCTTCAACATGCTGTAAAGTTACAAATATGTGTTGCAAGCTTTTTATTAACTAGTTATGTTGTAATAACACCTATGTTAACCTATACCCAGCATAATTGCAAAAACTAAGGAGTTATCTGAAGTAAATCCATGAGCAAGTAAGTATGATGTATCACTTTTCAGTAATATGAATGCACCAATATAGATTTATTTTTGCTGCTAAGAAATAAAACAGAAGGATCTGGCCTAGCCTAAAGCTCCTCCAAGTCTGCAGAATCACAGAAGCTTTGAAAGTATCCTGTGGCCTGAAGACAATATTCTCTAGGGAAATCCTCTTGCTACTTAACGAAAATTTTCTTCTCAAGGGTCGAATATTCCATCCTGCCTATCTGTCCTTGTTCAAACTTCACCGAAGTTTCACAAGCAGAATCAATAAAATTTATTTTTTTAATCATAAATTGTGGTTTCAGAATACAGAAATATGATTTGTTGATATAAATGTTCATTCAGTGCTGAATGGTTTTTCAATTAGCTTATACAATCAGACAAAAATTATTTACAGGAGGAAGCCCAAGTATACTTGCGTAAACTATAGATGTATGTGGCCACAGAGCTTGTTGAGCGTGAATACATGGCTGGAGCTTTGAGAGCCAGAGGTACTGACAGCACTTTAAGACCATCAAATCCCAGTGGTATCAGAACCTCAGGAAAAAAAACAAAATACAGAGGAGCTTGTAAAATGGGGGCTCTGGCAATTATCTGGGGGAGGGAGCTGAGAAAAAAAATTGCCTGGAGACACTGTTTTAAGAAAAAATCTTCTGCAATTGCCAAGGGACTAATGAACTATATCTCAGAATGCCAGCCAAAGTCCTGCTGCCAAAATGTGCATTTCATTTCAGTGAAAGCAGAGAAGAAATGTATTTCAATCTTTTTCATTTTCAAAACTGGAAAACAATGGATTTTAAGAGTCAAAAGCTTTTTAAACTGAAGAAAAAGTTATCTTCAATTTTAATTCAAGATAAGTTAAAAGCCCTGCATAATGCTGTACAAAAACTATTCAGAAATTAATGGAGCTATTTTACATGTAGGTATATATTCCCCTCAATTAAAACTCAGAGGAAGAGTTCATTATATTCTTAACAGTTCTGGTCTAGAGCAGCTGCCACACTTGTACTTCAGGCTGTTGTCATAACTGTAGAATTCCCTGTCCCAGTTTCTGGTGAATAAATCCTTATGTTTCTTTCTTAGTTTTCTGAAAGCCCTCCTGGGATTAAAATCTAAGACTGTCTGCCTTAATGAGACATCCCAGTGACAGCATTGCACCCCCATCTCCAGACTTACTTTAGATTTCCCCTCACTTCCAATGGCCTGAAACACCCAATATTTTCTGCACTGGTTCTATAGGTATTTTGAGTTTCAACAAAATATTATCCCTCTTTTCCAAATTTCAAGGTTTTGTGTTTACAAAAATCGCACACAGGATTTCATACACCATTTAGCAGAATAATATATGTTCTTTCAGTTGCTGTGTCTCTTAAGTCACCTAATGACACAGATGGGTCTGCTGATCTATTTATGAGGCACATGGATTGCAGGACTTCCTGTCTTAACATCTTCCTTACAAGTTTTATGATTTTTGCCTTCTTTTACGCCATTTCAATTCTGTATGGTTCTTTTCTGTACTGGGAATACATATAGAAGTTCCATTTTTGCCCCACTAGGCAGATATTGCAGTTAAATTTGCAGCGGTTGTTCTATGATACTGTGTGAGGGAGTTAATTTCTTTTCTGTAAAAAAACCCATAACCTAGCTGAATCACAGCAATTATGACTCATTAATCTGAGACATCTGTTGATAACCCCTGAAGTCACTGTATTTCAACACTGCAACAATTCATAACCCCTGCACGAAACAAACAAGGAACATTAATGGATTAGTAACTTTTATGTCTGGCCTCCTGTGATCTCTAGGCTCTATAGAAATGTAAGCGTATTGTAAAAATGAGGTAAGCGTTAGTTGTCTAGACATCCTATATGTGGCCATTCTCTGTGGTAGTTGCCCCAGGGGTAGTAACTAGAAAATCTATACTTAAGCAGATTAAAGTGGTGTTTTTGGCAATGCCCTCCAAATTGAAGACGATAGTTGTAAATGCAGCAGTGCATTTTTCCTAGCGTGTATTTCTTGCTGGAATACTGAAATGACCTTTACTGAGATCGGACATTAAAAAGTACAATAAATTAGTTTCATGTACAAATACTTTTAGATCCCTTTTCCAATTTGTTTTCCCCTTTTTATTTCATGTCCTTATCTCTTCTTCATTATAATTTGTTGACAAATAGCATAAAAATTCATTATTTTTCTACTGGGTCACTGCTTGAAAACTTGCTTATATTAATAATTTTAAGCCTTGACAAAGCAAATATGACAATTATGTAAGGAACGAATAACACTTCACATTTCTTGCAAGCAATCAAATAGTTCATGATTGTACATGATCATCATAACTGAAAAAGCACACGCAATAATTTTGCAGGTTTTTCCTGCTGCAAATCCTCCAGCGTTTTTTTTTTCATCTATCTTTATTGCTTCTAAGAAATGGGGGAGAGGAAAGTTCTTCAGTGGAACCCATCACCAACATAAAATTTGACTGACAGGTTTTTGAGATTTATACTGGTTTAATAGAAATCAGATTCCCGCTCTAACATCAGAGAAATTCATTTGGTTAGAAGTCAGATATGGTTGCTGATGAAGGATTATTTTCCATCTGCTTTTAAATAGGTCCCTGCTGCCCTTTTAAAAATGTAAACACACAATTAATGCAAGCTCACAGAGTGAAATATTCCTGATGTTATCTTCCAGGTGAGAGCTTTAGCGCCATAGTGCTGTATTCTGTGTGGATATTAAACATCCCATGACACTTCTGACTGTCTTCAGTATTTGTACTAATGTTTTTGGCTCAAATTTTCTCTCTTACATTGTGTAAGATTAGTTCTGAATCAGTCTATGCCCTTCATTTTGCAAGTGGCTATATTGATCTAGGCCCTTTTTGTGTCAATATGCACATATTGTCGCAGCTTAATGCACATGACAGGTCAGTTCAGTGGGAGTCACTACCCATCTGAGCCCTGGCAGGAACAGGATCAGGTTTGTACAGTGCTTTGTGGCTCTTGGCTCAACTCTACCATTCACAGTAATTTCTTATTGGCAGTAGAAGGATTTCTAGGTAACGCTGTAAAGCTACAAAACACAAGTAACCTTACCATTAAACCTACCAAGAATCCAATCTTGACTCTGTCAGGGTATTTGGTATAAACTTTATGCAAGCCTTTAAGGTTTAGTGCTTGCCAGTCACTCCAACAAAGCAACCAGGACCAGGCAAGAACAAGACACTGTCTATCTGCTAATTTTTGAGACTATTATTGTCTTTTATGGTTGGTGGTTGAAAAAAACACATTTGAAAAAAATCAGATGTTATCATTAGCTGTACTTTTATAGACTGGCTTCATGGTCTGTGGATAGCATTCTGTGCAGCTACCGCAATATTTGGTTTCGGTTATTTGATTTTAAGAGTGCTACCTGAAGAGCAGCTACTCTGTAGCTACCTCTGTTGGCTGATCAAATATGGGTTCTTGTGACAGGATATTTTCTCCCACCTCTTTCACCAGAGAACAGACACATTCCTGACTTTAATCACGAGCAGCCCCACAGAATTTAATGTTTGTCCTACAACTCACGTGATCAGGGTTCCAGTCTCTGTATGCAGCTGAAGTGGGAAGGCTCGTCTTAAGGATAACTGATAGAGACATGTGAAGGAGCAAAAATTAATACAATCCTCTTTGAACTGGCGAAAGAAACAAACTACAAAAAAAAGCTCACAAACAAGGTAAACCAAGTGATGCTTACTCTAGGTGATCTTCAGAGGCATAAGAGCATTACTAGCAGGAATCACCCTCTTTTCCAATGGAAACTGCTGTAACTGTTGCCATCGTAGCAGACTTTGCTAGCTGGCCTGTTTGGTTGTATAATCTCCTCTACAGATCCTCTCAGTGATGCTTTAGCAATCAGCAGGCTGCAGGCACTTACCGTGAAGGGCCATGTTAAATCACTTGTCTTCCCTAACGAGCCTGGCTTCCCACTGCTCTGCAACTCAGTCTCCCCAACATCCTGCTTTCCTGTGTGGCAACCCAAAGTACTGTTGATGTGACACTAAATGAGCCAATATTTGCTCATTTTGCTTAATGTTATTTCTCTTATCATACTCCTAAACACAGCCATAGCCAAGAGGACCTCACGTCTGGATTCATGGGACCTGATTGTTGCTTACACAAAGATGCCTCTGTGGCTCCCCTGGCCTGAGAGGTGGGAATAAATGACATTACCACAGTGCTGTAAAAGGGGCAGTTCAGTGTTAACAAGGAGTAATGTCCATAATGTGCATCTGAGGCCATGGCCTAAAACCATATGGGAAAACAGAAAAGGGAGCAGTAGGATTTCAAAATTTTATAAAACCTAATTGGACAAAAAAAACCTTTGAAGGGAGAAGTCAGACTAGCAGACAGCCAGTTATCACAATAAAAGATGTCAATAAGCAAGCATCAAAGTAGTAAACCTGAATAAACAGGGGTTCGAAACTGTGTATTACAACCTGGTTATAGTAAAATTTATGCAGTTATTAGTTATTCGACATCTTTGTCATGTATTATGCTACCAGCAAATGTGATAGTCTGTAATATCAAGTTGGATTAATAGAAATCCTACTCATCTTGAAGAAAATCTCTTGTGGACATCACATTCCTGCGAGTGGTGCCATCGGCCACAGAGGATTGTTATAAACAGTCAGAACAGACATCTGTGTAACATATTAGTGGAGGCTTTAAATGTATCTCAGCAGGTTCCTGTAGAGGAGATAGCATTTCATTTCCTCTGCTGTTGGATTCTTCATGAATGAGTGAAAATCCCTTATTAGTTGTTTATGCAGGGTATCTTCAAAATCTTCCACTGTGTCATGCATTTCCAGCAACAGCCGAAGTACACAAGCACCTCTTTGCAATGTGCTGTATATTACAAACTTTAGTGACAGGTATGAAATTACGTGGCTTCCAGCTAGCTGGGACCCCTGTTACAGAACCCACAGTCACGTAAAGATATGAAAGCAGTGTCTGAGCTCCTCATTCTTCTAAAGAGATACAGACCTATTTAATGCAATCTCCACACCTGGCTTTGCTGTAGGCTATTTTACAGTATGCTGTCCTTTGTCATACATAGTAGAGGCACTGCAACCAAAATAGGGAACCGGAGCTCTTTGTCCTGAAACAATCTCACTCTCATGCAGCATACAGGAAGGAGGCAAGAATAAATATTGCCAGTAGCTCAGTTTATTGCACGATTAGTCTAAAATTCTCTCCCACATCAATACCAATGGGTGAATTACTGTTGTGAAGTCAGCTTGTGCCACCAGTTCCTCGTGTATACCTGCTTAATTCCCCTGAAACCTCTGCAAGCTCAGTTCTACCTATCTTACTTCTGAGCATTTTACAGCAGACAGTCCCATTGATTTTGCAAGGACATCTCCTGGGATCAAACCCTCCCTGGTTTAAATAAGAATGGCAGACGCTGTCTCTAAACATCTGCTGGCTGCTGGAATGGCTCTCTGATTACAAGCAAGCAATGCCAATGAATGTAAAATTACTTATCAGAGAAAAAAAAAAAAGAATGAAGAGAGGTAGACTGGGATTGGGGAAAGGATGGGAAGGCATTTTGGAGAGATCACAAAGACAACGTTGTCAAAAACTGATTTGGCTTATTCAAAGTACTAAGATATGTGATTGTGAGGAATTGTAGGATTTCAATTCCCCTGTTCAGCTTAGACTTTCTTTAGTATCTAATTATCACAGGTTAGAAGAAAATAAAGCAACTAACAAATTTTTAAAAAATGACCTTTTATGGAATCTTGGCACTTAAATCCAGAAAGGTTTGAGAGCATTATTATAAGAGTTTATTACATAAAATAATATCAGTAGCATTTTCTATTAAGTAATTAGGACAAAATTCTTTTGACTGTGTCAGCAGATGTCATCACTGAACTGCCTCTCACCTCAAGGGCCACTTATGATCTTGCAAAAACATGCGCTGTCAACTGGAGAGAAGAAATATTACATTCTTACTACAGAACCGCAGCACGTCCTTGGACTTTGTGCTGAAGGTCTTAAAAGGCCCAATTCAGCCAGCCCTGTCAGTTCATCAATGTGCTGGAAACATAGAACCCTTCACCACCACCACCTTACCCAGAGCAGGTCAGGCTACTTGTGTTGTGCTGTAGCTGGCTCCTCTTGTCCCCAAAGGCTGCTCTGCGTGTCTCTGGGGGAGCGGAGTTGGCAGTGATGAATGATGGTTGCTTCCCACACAATGTGAGGTCATCTTACAAAATGCAACATGGAAACCCAATTGATTTGGCAAGCAGCAAGGGAAATGCTTTTCCTACAGAACCACCAAGAAGAGGAGCCAGGAAAGGCAAAGAGAAGCTGATTCCCCACTGCATACCTGGCCCAGTGTGGCTGACCTGCATTCAGCTCATCTGCTCTGGTTCCCAAAGGGCTGTGCACTAACTGGGGCTGGTGCAGAACACAGCAAGGATGCCATCAGGAACACAGCATGCGCGAAACAGTCCTCTACTTCACCACCTGCCCAAAAGGGGCAGGGAAATGGGGAAAGTCACAAGAATTGGCTGTATGAGTTTGCCACTGTATCCCGAGAACATTATCAATGGTCTTGCACATGGTTTCTCCTGCCTCTGTGTTCAAACGAGTGCCTCTAAAAGGATGGGAGTGAGAGAAGGAATCTGACCCTGCAGCTCTCGCACACCAAAGGGCTCCTCAGCCTCCACAAGACAGGACAGAGATTTCAAAGGGTACTGAAGTGCAGTTTGCTCCCTCACATACAGAGGAACTAACTTGTCAACAAGCGCTTGCAAAGACATGCTGACCTCTGGCCAGAAGGCAATTTTACTGTCATTGGAGATGAGACTTTTTTCCCCCGCTGTGTGTTTCATGTCTGGACTACTGCCTCTATTGCAGCACCTGCAAAGTTTGGTAACTTCTTCAACAAAGGGCAGACAGTTGCAGAGGATTCACCTCTAAAGCCCCGCAACACTTCAAACACCAGACATACACCCAGATCAGCATGATAAAAATGGCCTTTCTCATTGTATTGGGTATTTGAAATTCATATCTGGATTCTATGGCTTGAACGCATCTTGAGTTATAACACGTGACATAATAGACTAAGATCTACTGCTCTGTTTTTCTCTTGATAAAACAACAAAAAAGTTAAAGAATGCTTGACTGAATCAGGCATGAGCTTCCCACGGGATAAAATTAAACAGCACTCTGCTGGTGCTGTGAGGGAAAATGCATCAGTTACCGTTGCAATGATGGCATGTATGCCACAGCAATATTAGAAGAAAACTCAACACTTAGAAACAGAAGACTTTTGGTAAATAAAGAGGAATTCACTTTTTCCTTTCTGTATGTTCTTGTAGATTTGCTTTTGACAAGAGAGAGTTTTGTCTTTTTTTGGTAGTACGAGTTGATGAGGTGTGAGAAGTTAAAAGCAAAAAATCTCACTGTTTCCATTCCTTCTGCAAAGTGCTGCATTAACTGAGAAATCAGCCTGTTACTTCTCCTATCATCCATTTGCAGAAGTTCATTACTTAATTCCCATTCATATCGCCTCTGTGGAGAATAACAGGATGATGACATTTCAGTTAATCATAATCTTCCCCTTCTGTGACAACCTGCCAGCAGCCTTTTTGAAAATAAACTTGCAGAATGAAATTCTTAAAAAGAAGGATTTTTCTCACCCTCATGTAGAAGGGAAAACTGACAAGACGAATACATGAGAATATTTCACAAATGAAAAAAAAAAATCTTTTGGATTTACCACCATTTCCCTCTCAACATTTTATGTGAATTTCATTGCCTGGCAAATTGTCATTGACACAACTTTACATTTTTGCCTTTATCCTCTTTCAAATATGGAACCTGTACTGCCTGTGTAACATGCTTACTAGCAAGAAGGATACCTTCAGTTTCCATGAACTGACTTGATTACCAGGCAGCTATAGAAGTGCAAATAAAATCATGCCTTTGTGACTGTGTGTGCACAGAGACAATGCTGTGTGGGGTAAGAAAGCAGGAAACTAAGATTTCAAGGCATTACTGCTAGCCATCTCTTATGTCATGCAGTCTAGTAGATACGGCAATTTTAACCCAATCAATATACCAGTAAAGGAGCAGGAAACAGAAGAGTGAGTTGGAAAAAACATAGGAAGGCTTGGAGGGTTTGCTGGCAGCAATGGGCTCACAGAAGCCATCACCAGCAGTTGAACTTAGGTCACAGCAGGTTTAAGACTTGGGTGGAAGCCACTGAAACCCAAGGAAATACCATAAGCTGGAGGCAAAAACAGAAGCAGGCGTTACTGACAAAAAAAAAAGTCAAAGGCAATCTCATCCACAGCCACAGCTTTTGTGAAAGTTCAACCAAGTCTGCAGAAGTGTCAGCACCATTTGTTCATGGCAACAAAAGACAGGATGTTGAGCTACCTGGAAACAGCCTAGCTTGGAAACAACTGCAATGTCATCAAGAAGAAGAAATTCAAGTTTCTATCAGCAACTTCATACTGCCAGCTTAAAGTTAGGAAGAATATCCACAGGTAGGCAAAGTGAACAGCTCTTTCATTAACATGGTTATTTAAACTACGATGTCTGAGTAAAAAGTGCTTGGCTCCTTCCTGAAGACCAATCTGCAGCTGATCTTTATAGAGGTAAAAAAACCACCTTTGGAAGTAGTCTGATTTTTAAGGGAAGCTCTGCCCAAAGGGATGATAACATACTCAATGGTAATTGAAACTCATTATGTGTCTCTTTGAGATCTAGCAACTGCACAAATCCAAAAGTTCCCATGAGCGTATGAATAAAATTGAGATTAGCTACTGCAGTAGAAGTAGGTGGGGAGACAGATGAGTGAACTGGGAGAAGGCATCACAGGAGAGAGGCAGGAGAAATCATGTCAATTCAGAAATCATTGTGTAAGCTTTCACTGCCTTTTTTTGCAGAAGTGCCTGGCAAGGCAGCACCTCCTGCCCCTGCAGGGCTGGTGGGTGATGCCAAATAGTTGTGAATGACCTTTTGTGTCTGTACAGGGACAGATGGATGGCAGCAGTACCCTTGTCCAGAGAAGCAGCAGACCTTTGTTGGCAAAGTGCCAGCAGTTTTTTTATGACAAGAAGAACCAATAAAGAAGACTGTACATATTCCGGTGGCCTTAGACCAATTAGGCTGAGAAAAAGTGAAGGAAAGAAGGCCAGTTGTTGCATGACTAGTAGAAAGAAACCTATACCAGCTTATTTCTGACAATGGTGCAGTGTCACATCACACCTAAGGATTCTGGGGACTGAGATCCTGAGCTCCTTACAGTAACTCCAGAGCCTCCAAGAGCACAGATGCACTTCCAGCAATATTAGGAAATCCAACAGACTTGTCAGGAAATTTGCTCTATCCTTTCTCTGAGGGACCATTTCCATACAAAACCACAACCATTGTGGTCTCCTAGTCCTGCTGCAAGCACTCTAATACCCAAGGGTCTTATAGCGCTGACTTCAGAAAAATTCAGTCTTCTACACTACAGTGAAGGAATATCTGATTATTGCTAAACAGTTAGTAGCTGTAACTATGTGTTAACTCATGGATGGCTGCTACAGCATAGATTTTATTGCTGGGGGTCAACTGCACACATCAGTATATAAGCAATTTCTTAGAACACATTGCTTAATATCTTTTCAGCATGAGAAAAGCTTTTTCTTTAGGTCTTTTGGAGAGACACAACTGACCAGACAGAATCACAGAATGGTTGGGGTTGGAGGACACCTCTGGAGATCATCTAGTCCAACCCACCTGCTAAAGCAGGCTCACCTAGAGCACACTGCACAGGAATGTGGCCAGGTGCGTTTTGAATATCTCCAGAGAAGGAGACTCCACAACCTCTCTGGGCAGCCTGTTCCAGTGCTCTGACACCCTCAAGAAGCTTTTCCTCATATTCAGATGGAACCTCCTATGCTGCAGTCTGTGCCTGTTGCCCCTCATCCTGTCATTGGGCACCACTGAAAAGACTCTGGTCCCATCCTCTTGACACCCACCCTTGAGATATTTATAAGCATAAGATCCCCTCTCAGCCATCTCTTCTCTAGGCTGAACAGACCCAGTTCTCTCAGTCTCTCCTTATAAGAAAGATGCTCCAACCCCTAATCATTGTAGCCCCAAAAAGTGTGTTTTGGCGAGGGAAGGAACATACGAGAAAACAAGATTATGCAGGTCCACAGAGAACCTCCTGTGCTGTCTGTTATTTTCCTCCAGTATTTAGTTCATATGAGAGGATACTGCCGGTTAGGGGAACTACTTACTTAGTCTGAATGACAGGGCAAATGTACACAGTATCAGCTCAGTGAGGTCATTGTATTATCAAATGCATAAGATGGTCAACATCATTTTGCATTAATTGCAAGAGTAATTGCTTATTTTTGCATACCTGCTTGGCTACTTTTTTTTTTTTTCCCCTTCTCCTTAGAAGTCAAAGACAGTTCCTTTACAGACATTTAGGCAGTAATAGCATTTAAATTTATTTCTCTCAGAGAACTTTCATTCCAGCTCCTTCTGCAGTGGGTAGTAAACTCACACCCACCACACACCCCCACGATCTATCTGACTTCTTCACACAATGTACAGTATAATCACTCTGTACTTCCACTACAGAAGGTGGCCAACCGCGTGACTGGTAACCATAGCAGCTGCAATAACAAAAAAAAGTTCCAGTGCTGAATGTATGCAGAAGTCTGTTCCTTTAACATCACTTTATTTGCCATGAACAGCATCAATGGGTATGTCTCAAAATGTCCCAGCATTTGATGAGAAAAGAGACGCTGTTCATCACAACATGGAAAACAGCATGCCTCGTGCAGAAGAATGTCAGTGTCTTGACTTTTGTAACATATAGAAATATTTTTCTGGAGCTGTAATGTCAGGCAGTCAAGCTAAGATTTCTCTTTCTTGTATGGGAAAGATTGGTCCTGGAGATTTTTCCATGCTGGAATCGCTGGTCTTTTTCCTGTCATGTGCTGAGTGTTGCCTGCCAGGCACCAAGAAGTAATGACAGGCAATAACATCTGAATCTTTCCCAGTAACAATGCCAAAACACAGTATCATGATACCACTAGCTGTCTCGATGCTATTAACTCCTTCAGACAGAACCAGTGAACTTCCCACAGGTGGTCCATGTGGGTAGGGAACTTTTCCCTTTCCTCTCCCTTATGGTGACTTGCCAGCTGATCTGAAGCTTGGGAAAATATCACCCTTTTGAGAAGACTGCAGCAAGATGGGGCTTTCCTCCTAGACCATCCTACCTTATGGGATCTGCATCCCCAACACAACCCTCTCCAAAGACCTACAGACCCTTGTTGACCTGACATATGCAGCAGCTCCAGTCTGCCTGCTTTTCTCTCCATTACTGGAATGAGGACATAGTGGATATAACAGCACACCAATGCTACAGAACAGAGCAAAGGAGGAAGCAGAGTAAGAGCAAAAGCAAAATGAAGTCAAGTAGTGTCACCGCAGGCAGTGCCATGAGGAGCTAAGGCTGCTGTAGGTATTTTAGCAGAATATCTTCTTAGTTTTGGTAAAAAATTTGCTACTGTGGGCATTTAGAAGTCTGTTAGTATTATGGCATGGGTATACCATGCACTATCAAAAGCATTAAGTTCCCGACAGTATGTCACACTTGGACATAATCCAAAGCCAGTGACAGCCTAAGACCTGTGAGTTATAAAGCCAATCCCTGCATGCTTGTTCATATTAGAAAGCTCACATTTCAACCCAAAGCCTGAAAGCAAGATATACCTCAACATGCAACAAATTACAGATGACTCATAAAACCTCAGTTCAAGTCTTATGGACTCCAGTACAAAAAGCTACCACCTAAGCAGCTGCTTGGCTGAAGATTTCCTTTCTTCTATGTTTCTTTAAAAGTCAGTGCCCTTAAGAATATCAGGAGCCTAAGGAAATTCAGTCATATTATTTTCAATATATCATGTTTACGGAAAGGAAATACAGCAGGTACAGATTACTAAGGTAACATCTTTACAGGACAGCCTTGTTTTGCTTTTTTCTAAAACAGTGGAGACGCATAAGGACATTTGGCCAACACAGAGAACAGCTGGTCCACACACCCCCAGAAATAAAAGCATGAGTTGCTATAGTTTTGATGGAGGTGCTGTAGGTTTTAGTTGCAATAAACATTCATTTTTGCAGGCTAGCACAGAAAAAGCTTACCAGTTGCAACCTCTCCTTTGGTTTGCAGCCTTCTCCACTAACATGAGCCATCATTTGCTCTCAGGAAACAAAGACAGAAGTGCTCAGGAGAACATGAGGAGGGGCAAGCTCCCCCCAGGCCTCCTTCCCTGATAAGCCAGGCATTGCAGGCAAAGTGTGAGCCATGAATAACAGGTAGGAAGGGGCCACTGGAAGAGCCCAATACTCAGGTTTCACAGACAGTTCATTATTTTCCTGGAGTGAGCAGCTGAGGAGTGGTTACACCCATTGCCAGAGCTGCACCTGAGCAACTCCTTCACAGATTTCAAACCCTTTGAAGGATCTGTTTTAGCCAGAGCATGAGCCATGCTAGAGCCTACCTAGCTTGTTAAGGCTTGAGATGATGACAGCCCATACTGCTATGGCTGAAAAATTAATTTTGTTGTTACCATATATTTTTCTTTATTTCTATAGCATAATAATTGTACTGTAAATAGCAGCATTTTTATATGACTACGCCTAACTATACACAAATAAAAGATCACTCACCTTAACTTATTACATGTTTCCATGACACTCCTGTGTATATGCCATTCTCACAGAACAACAATCTCTCAGTTGGTTTTTAATTTTGGGAAAATTATTAACTTAGTGTACCATCTTTTCTAAGAAATTTAGCCAAACCCGAGCCCCTTATTAAAATAAGATTTCCAGTCAAGAGAATAATAATTATGTCTCTTCTACCCAGACATTTTCTATTAAGGCATGACTCCCTTTATTCTGCTGTCTTCCACACAGAGCAGTAATTACTGGGACAATTAAAAAAATAGGTAGTTTTAAGTTTTGTCTTTTATTGAAAAAGCTTATTACTGTACTGATGCATCTTCAAGACCAAACTCATCTTGTAAAATTGCAGAGATTTTCAATATTTGTCAGTATAAGTGGTGTCACTAAGCAGTTTGCATGTAGTTAGGCAAAGTTGGTAACAGATGTGCTTACGTCAGCTCCGATAACATTAATAAATTCATTTAACAGAGACTTCAAAATGTCTGTGAAATGATATTCAAAAGTAATTACTTCCCTTGCAGCATTCAGTCCATCTCGCTGTTGAATAAAATCTTCGCGTATTAGTATATTACACATTTGGAGAGGAATTGGTGAAGTAATTGCTAGTACAGTGAGGAGTAATCATCATTCATCTTACACTACAACCTTGCTTTGGAAGCCTGGCTTTTAAAAGGACTAGCCAAAAAAAAGGTAACCTACATGTTAAAAAAATGTGTGAGACATTCAGATATTTTATAATTTGGTCAGTTATGAACAATGAGTAGGCTTTCTGTTTGTTACACAGTATACACAGCCATGGGAAATTATGGCACCATGCCTTCCTTTAATTTGATGCTGCTGGAAAAGGCTGTGGAAGTTGGCTTAGTATCGATTTTTTAACACTCCAAAGATTCAGTAGATATGGATACACTTTTTAGAAAAGCCATGGGAAATGCCTGATGCTTCATGTGCTTTTTGGTGTTATGAGAGGAAATCTCGACAACACAAAGCAGAGAAGCAGCTCATCTGGGAACGAGTTTGGAAGATCAGACCCTCCCTTAGCTGCTGCGATCATTAAGCTGCTCTTTTACCTGCATCTCTCTTCTTCCCACACATACTCTGTAATAAAAGGTAGCAGGCTGTTAAGGATGAAGAGCAATGGAAGCAATTCTTGCTCTTTCATTTGTAATTGGGATAAACCACTTGTGACTATAACTCACTTGGAGATGCCGTGACTCACACAGATCATTCTCCTGAGTTTGACTCAAACACCAGCTCTGGGTAAGACCAGCCAGCTCAAGCCCCTTTCTTCAGAGGAGAGAGCAGAGTGTGGAAACAAAACTCGTACCCTCCGAGCACAGAGCAACAACCCGCCTGATCTCTGCCATGGTGCCTGTGCAGCACAGCTCCTGACAAGCAGGCAGTGGAGGCTTCTGTGACCTTGGCAGGATTGCAGAGGTGGAATGTTCCTTTAAATAAAGCACCACCTGGGGGTGGGGAGTGAGAGGAAGCTTTACTAGGGCTGTAAAAGCATTGCAACCTTTACAAAGCATTTAATAAGGTTTCAGAGGGCTGCTTTTTTTTTTTTTTTTTTTTTTTTTTTTTTTTTAATGAACTCTTAGAGAAAAAAATCAGAAATTACTGGGTTTAGCTCTGTCTCTAGCTCTCACGTATAAAGGGTTAAAAAGTCAAATTCTGCTTAGCCTTCAATTACATATGTCTAAAAAGTTATTCATTACTCTGTTTCTCTTTGTTCTTGATTATTAGATATTGATTGTATTGCTTTTATAGTTGATCCTCTTCAGTTCTCCAAGTTGCATTTTCTTCTTTTCCCTTCTCCCACCCCTTCTTCTTACATTGCAGAAGGATTTGTACATTGTTAATATAATTTTTATCATGTTTCTCCTTCTTCCCATTTTAAAAATATTTTTTGCTACAAAGAAACTGCTGACCAGACTAAGCTCTTTTCCTGATTCCCAGCCCATTGTTCCTATTACCCTAATCCCATTCTCATTGCCTAGATCAATGAGGAGGGTAGAGCTGTGGTGGTCAAGCAGGGGTTCCCAGACACTTTCTTCATGTCTCGGCCATGCAGGATGGTTTGGGGGCCCTGAGGGCAGTACAGGCAGCTGCCTTCCTTGGGTCTGGTTCAGGAAGGAGCAGTACACAGGGTCCCCAGGCCCTGTTGCTGCATGCCAGCAGGAACACAGGATGAGCAGGAAGCTGAGTGGCCCCTCCAGCGCCAGGGACAGGGCTCAGCTACCAGCTCCCCAGCAGTGGGATGCTGAATCACAGCCCCGGCTGGCCTTGGTGTGGGTGGGCTGTAGAGCACGGAAAATTTCAAGCATCTTCTCCCTAACCTCCCTGCTCGCATACGGAAAGGCAGAATGAAGCCCAGAGAAGGAATGAGCTCTGTTTTCACTGTACAAGGACATAACACACTGCCCTGGGTTTCTCAGCAGTCAAATATTTGCCTGGTGGGCTGTCTCCAAAGCTGTCTCCAGCAGCAGGGCTAGACTGCTTCCTGCAGCCGCAGAGCTCCGCTCCTCCCCTCGCCCTTCCCTCCTCTCACACAACAAGCCAGAGAGCATTTAAACATCCACACAGAACCTCATGTTTGAGATTTCATCCAAAATACACCCTTCTACCACCCACTCAGAACAAACTCATTTTATTTGTCTAACAAGAACAAAGGGCCGAGTGAGTTAACCCTGCCAAGCTTACAGCCGGGAATCCAGACTTTCACATCCCATTTATAACACTCAAACCCACCCATTCAGCTAATCCTTACACAACCATGATAAATCATCCTGTGTCAGAGGCATCGCAGGAGCCATTACTTTACTTTTATGAACTTTACAAAGAAAAAGGAAAGGAGGGAAAACAGGCAGAAAAGAGAGGCAGAGACCCTTTCTTTCTTTACGTTCTGGAAAGATGTATTCCAGCAGGTGCAAGAGATGTATAAAGCAGGATGTGTTGGGTTAATAAACACACACCCCATTCATATTACTAATTACATAGCCAAGGCATTCCAATTTAAGGAATAAAAAATAATAAAAGGATGTCTTTTGTGCTGTTAACTCAGACAAAAATCCTTGCAGAGAGGTGTGAAAGAAAATGACAGGCAAGCTGGAGTTTAAGTTGCATACACAGTGTTGCGTGTGCACTGTAATGCCACTGAAATACTTTTCCTGTCTTTGGCAAAGTGATATTTCCCTGAGCTTTAAAGCAGGGTGTCAGAAGCATTGTGGTGGTGGAAGAACTGCAGGGAGCAGCAGGAGGGGGGCCTGGCTGACCTGCTGTCGGCACGCTGCCTGCTGCTCCGTGGGTATCAGTCGTCACCCAGCCCACTAAATCTCCTCCTAGAAACATCACGTAAAGAAACTGCCAGTTCATTTAACCATTTAGACGTTGTGCCTACAGGTATCTCCAAACTCTGTTAATAATTTCCTGAACTTTTAATAATCTCTAACACTCTCACACGCATCAGTTTATGTAGCTCAGTCCTGAAATAGGGCTCTCTAGAGTAACAGTTGCCAACTGCAAGGGGAAACGCATATACTTCCAGACTGGATGACGTATTGCAGGTTAACAAAAAAGTGAAAGAATGGAGAGAGAAGTACAATACGAATCTGGACCAGAATGAGCAGTGCCTCCATCTTGAACCAGCTCGCAGCCCCATTGCTCCTCAGACAAGCAGGCGGGCAGGCTTTTCATTTCAAGGCTGCTACACAGACAGCATACACCATTCCCACGCAAAGATGACTAAGACCCTGACTGTTCCATTTGCCAAGCCCCTCAAATAATCCTAAGTAAATATGCTGCTTTCCAGAACCCCTTCAAGGTCAAAAAATTCACAAAGCCTCCCTCATTGGCCTACTGCTAGCTGTTTTCCTTCCAGGAGAAAGCTTGCATCCACTCCAGTAATTTTTTATCCAGCTGATCCTAAAACATCAAAGGAGTTATTGATATTTACGTGTCCTTGGGACCAGTTCCCTGACTAGTACATTATAGTTATGGTTTTTCCATGTGTATAGTATTTTAAACGTTAATAATGCACATAAATTGTTTAGAGAAAATGGGTGATAAGAAGAGAATTTGCAAACATGCTGCAATCAACAGTCTTTTCCGGCCTTTTTCTTTTGTTTGGACGAGTGTGTGGGTGATGAATATTAAGGAAAAAGAAAATAACTTGCAGGTTTATGTCAGCAGCTGAAGTCCATGCTGTTAGAGCCACTCTGCTACCAGCTCTTGCTGCGTTTGCCTATGCTGTGCCTGTACTCCTAACAGCTCTCTAGGTACACCTTTTCTTTAATCACTTTGCTCTTTGCAGCAATTGGTTTCAAATCCACATTTTCAATTGCACACACAGAAAAGTGAGACTAGCTCTCATTCGTGCTCTGCTGATTGCTTTCAGCTCTCTGCCCATCTGCTTGGCTTCTGGCCCAAGTAGGTTAGAGAACAGCTTGTGCCTGTGGGTCCCTTCTTCATCCCCCGGTGCATCACAGCTATATGATTCTGTTGTAGTAATGAACCCCTTTTTATCACCAGATACGTTTGCAAGCATGTAGGGTCATAGAGGATCCAAGGTTCAAAGCTTAGAAGCAGATCCTCATGAAGAAATCTTTCCAGCACCACACTCCCATCACAGGATGCATGCTAGCATGGGAGCCTGAATTTAAATCTAACCTCGACTTTCCTGATGTTTAGGAAAGCTTGAAGATGGCATTTTGGTGTAGACAGACAGGATGTACTTTCTTACAAGGACGAAAACATCCCGAGAGCCTAATCAGTGGGAGTGCAAGGTTGTCTTCAAGTTTCTGGTAAATTCCTTTTGGTGCTGGAAGAAAGACACGAACTCGTCTCTCCTGAAGGAATGTATCTGTTAGGATTGCACATCTAGTTCTTAATCTCTCTCCCATGGGAGGAAATGTGGTGTTTCTTTTTTTCCCCTCATCCTGAGGATGTCTTCATTATGTTTCACTAAGAGCTTGGCACTACATGACAACATTGCTAACAAATGCCTCTAGGCTTCAAAGGGCAGAGTCTCAAGAGTTCTATGGTTAAATATAATAATTTGCAGTTCTGCAGCACCTTCCATCTGAAGACCTTGGCTGTTTGTACAGATTCTTGTGAATTAAGCTCAGTCTCACACAAGTGAGCTATTTCTGATAAATACTGAATACCCTGGTAGTAAGGACACCTTCCTGGGAGGTCAGAGTTTTGAGCACTGGGGTGAGAATTGTGCCCAGGAGCCCAGTGTTCTGGGCAGATCCTCTCCATAGCAGTGTGCGCTGATGGGGGAAAGGAGACATCCTGCCTTGCCTTTGGCAGTTTGGAGAACAGTGACCCCTTCTCAGCCCTGTCAGAGAAGGCTGTAGATAGTAGATCCCAAACAGATGAATATGCCTCCTTGCAGACCAGCAAGGCTCACCCATCCTCAGCACTTTCTAGCTGGTTCACCACAGGCTGAACGTAGGAAGCTCCACACTGTGGTTTGTTAAGATCCAATTAAAAAGGGAATTTAACTTTGTTCTTACACTGCATCTGGGACCTTGATGCCTAACAGCACTCCAGATTTTATGCAGCCCATTTTATCTCATCCTCCATGATGAAATAAATCAAGAAAAGCAACAGAATAGCCCAACAAGGCATGTTTCTTTCTTTTGTCTATTCTGTTCCAATCAATGCTTCTCCACCTGCAGCAAAGGTGATTATTGGTGAAATGTTTCCAAACAAGAATTAAAACACTTTTATTCTATTTAATGTGAGCAGTAAAACTTGATAGGTTAAAAAAAACCCATGTCACCTCTGATTATTGTAGCTGCCTTTGCTTCAGGAGTTGAAACTGAGAGTAGGTTTCAAACTCAAACAGTCAAAGTAGTAGTATGAAATGATGCTATATCATTAGACTGAAAGTTTCACTGCCAAAAGTCTTATTTAAAGGCTTCAAGCCTCCTATGTCAAGTAGACTTCTCATGCAAGGTTTTGTTAGTAAGATGTTCTTAGTAGCACTGAGGTCATGTGTCAAGTGGATGCACGTTCACGTTGCCAAGTTCAGATCCCTATTTGTGCAGGGTTTTAACTATTTAAGTTTTAGCTATTTTGAACAGGAAATCCCACAAATCTACAGGTTGTGGAAAAGTCCAGAGAAGCAGAATTACAGTACTTAGTGAGTTAGCTTTATTTAACAGAGTTGTTAAGTAATACAATGTCTTGATAAAATATTCATCAGTCTTGAATATGCAGTCTTTTTCTGCATTTTTTTTTCTGGCTCCATTTGATATACACTAGAGGAAAAATAACAACATTTCTTGCAGCAAGATGGGAAGAGAAACACATGGTCGAGGCAGGGCAGCTGATGAAATCCTGCTGGAGGGGGAGGTCTGAGACATGTCCGCATCCAGGCAGCTGGAGGGAAATGCGCTCACCCAGCCAATGAGAAAGACTATCCAAAGGTCGGGGGTAGCTAAGCAACAGAAAGGAAAAATCTTCCATCACTTCCAGCTGGAAATAAAGCAAAAAAATAACATTCCTGGGAATTAATAGCGGTGTTGTCCAGTGGGTAGGCAGCATAGCTATGGGAGCAAGTGATGTCTAGTTTTCTTCTTTTCACAGAGCTGCTATTGTGCCTCAGTTTCCCCACCTAAAAATGTATATTGTATTCCTCAATGTATATAATGCACCTTACCACCATAGGAGGACTGGAAGGCCTACATTTCTACACTGTTTTAAAATCCGCAGGTGAAAGAAGCTGCAGAAGTTGAGACTAAGGTAGTTATTTTCTGTTTATTTCTAATAGGTGGGCACACAGTAGGAACCATTTTGACATGTGTTAGTGTAGGTGGAAATGACTCATTTGGCTGCACTGGAAGCTAGCTGCTGTAGACTGGCTGCTGCTACACTGCTAAATAAATCCCGTAGACCAGCTCTTGAAAAATAAAGTGAAACCTGATGCTCTGTTACTAATTAACTTAATATATTTAACATGTTTACATATGAGCAAGTCTTAATTTATACACATATGAACATACATACACTGCCTATAGTCTATTCATTCTTTAAATTACATGTATAATCAACAACTAATGACAAAGACGGACCCATTTTTTTTTCCTACTGTGATTATCATAAGATGACCTAGAAAATACCATACAGAAATTTCCTGAACATTGCCTACATGCTTCTTAAGAGATCTGCTGTATCCAGAAGGGTTTTAGCAACAAATGTATTGTAACAGTGTGGGCAAAAGTGTAAGCAACAAAACTAAGGCTCAGATTAAGACCAGAAAAAGCTAAGGAATTAAGATCAGTTTAAGTCCCAATTCCATCAGGGATTCTCTGGTGTCCTGAGGGAGACAAGAGAGTTACAAACCACTGCTGGGTCAGGTCCCAGCTGAGAGGAGCTCTTGCAAATGGCTGCACCCAACAAAAAGCTGCTGCTGGCTGCTCCTCAGGGCATCTCAGCTTCCTTACCTCTGCACACACCCTGCAAAGTAGCTGTCCAGTACTTACCAGTTTAATTTGTATCTTTAGATCTGTGCCTTCCTCTCTAGGGCAGTGGTGTGTCTTTAGGGTAGAGGTTGCAAAGTGTTTTCCTGGGCAGGCAAAGAAAATAAGTACCAATCTGTAGTCTCCATTTCATAGAATCATAGAATCATTTTGTTTGGAAGAGACCCTTAAGATCATCAAGTCCAACCATAACCTAAATCTAGCACTAAACCGTGTCCCTAAAAACCTCGTCTATATGTCCTTTAAACACCATCAGGTATGGTGATTCAACCGCTTCCCTGGGCAGCCTGCTCCAGTCCTTCGCAACCCTTTCCGTGAAGAAATTTTTCCTGATATCCAATCTAAAGCTCCCCTGGCACAACTTGTGGCCATTTCTTTCCATGCAATAGGGATGGGCATCATGATTTCAAAGAAGTGGATGTAAGCTACTTGCAACGTTTCCTCCTGGTCTTGACAGCTTTTAGCCACCACAGCACCACAGGAGAGATACAACATGTAGCAGTACACAGTAAACAGGAGGCTCTTTTATGGGCTGCTTCCACTGGGCTCCATCCAGGTTCCCAGCCCTGGGGTACCCCAAAGACACCTGAGTGTGACAGCAGGGCACAACCTGCCACCATGTCCCAGGGATGGGGATATAGGGGTGGTGGGGGCAGCTGCCTCGCAGCCAAGAGGAGTAAGCTGTGCACCTGCCCACCTCGGGGACAAACAGAAAAGGGAACGTCAGCCAGCTCAGTTTCTGTTCCCATCCCAGGCACATGTCTTCTCTTGCCTGCTCTCACATGCCAGTACGCAGATATTAAAGCTGCTGCTATGAGGCAGCTCGTCAGAGATTCACTGATTTATGTCACACTCAGCATTGGCAGAAGCAGATTTGAATGTGGAGGCAAGAACATTTCAGTGGCAGCATTTCAATGCCAAATTTAAAAATCAGGGCTTAATGTTTCTGTAAATTAAAATAACCTAATTAGTCAATGGGCTAGGAGAGTTTTCTGGCTGGGGAAGGACTGTAAATGCAAAGCCCTGCTCTGAGGTCAGAGTTAGGCAGCTGTTAATGTTCACAAATCTCCCCTTACAGAGTGTCAGTGGGTTAAAACACTGAGGTGTGCCTGCAGATAAAGCTGCTAAACCCCGCTCCCGGCCACCTACTGCCACAGATCCCATGGGAGTTCACTAGACAGACCTTCTGCCATTGCCCTCCCCAGGAAGGAAAATTCATATTGTTAACTGTAAGTCTACAGTTACTATATCTGTTTCACACTCACCCACTTCTATAGTCCTTCGTACTTCCCATCAGAGTTTCACCTGCTTTGGGAAGGATCTCAAAGAAGCTCTAGAGTTCACGTCATGTTCATATTTTGAACTTACCATGAATATTTTTGCAGTTTCAGGCTCCCTAGTTTCTAGATGCCATTTATTCATACGCCTAGAAACACAGGGCATGGAGTAGTATTTTAAGAGGTACCCAGTTTCCAGCTAAATCAATGGAAAACACTCATTTAACTCTTTCTTACAACAAATCTTGCTGTAAGTTTTCGAATCCCAAACATCCTGGGAGGAATGGCTGCAAAACACACATGTCTGAGACCCACCCTGATGGCAAGGATGTAATAGAAAAAACCAAAGCCAACTGTAGAGTTTGATTGCTCAATGAACTGAAGAACTACCCCACAGAAGCCTATAACTGACTGCTCTGCATGACTACATTCCCAAATATTTTCTGTAGCCAACAGATCACTCCCATTTTGGCACGTGAAGTAATCTGACCCACCCTGAGTTGCGTGAGTGGGGGGCAGCTGGGCATGTCACTTGCTAAAATAAGACATAAGCCCTTGAAAACAGCTTAATCTTTCAGGGGGATTGGTCAAACCTTGTAATAGGAGACTTATTTTTCCCTTGCATCTGGCCAGGACTGTGCTATTACTAATGGTAAAGAAAGTTCCCTTCCTTCATTGTTTTGTCCCTGTGGTAAGCATCCAGATAGACAAGATTTCAGGCAGCAGCACTGTTTCCCCGGCCTGCATTTGCTTTTTTATTCTCCAGGAAGATACATGAGGAGGATCATGGAGAAGAAAATGCTTTTCACTCTGATGATCTGGGAGGGATAAAGACTGAAACAATTTAGGAACAAAACTACCCCCAACTGAAAAGTAGAGGCTTGCCCTGAGAAAAAGCAATGTGAAGAGAAATTGCTAAGCTTCTGAAAATAATGAAAAAACACCTGCAATGTAGCTCCCTAAGGAGGCTAATTAAGTGAAAAGGATTGGTGCTTGTTGGAACTTACAGACTCTCAGAAAAAATTAAAGTATTATCTCTCACATGACTTATTTGCTTGCTATTTTAGGGAAACATATTTTTCCTTTATTATACTAATTAGATGACAGATTGATTGACTTCCTATGTTACTTTGAGTGACTCACATGTATCTATACTCTCCAAAATAGGTATGTGCTAAATTATTTACACCTTCTGCACATCAGTGCCCAAAAAGCCCATTCCTATGTTCAGCTGTGTGTCCAGCCTGCCCCAGGAGCAGGATTGTGTGCTCACAGATGGCATCTTTTCTTTTACAAATAAGAAATGTGCAATCATTATAACCCACTTTTTTTAAAATTAGGCCTCATGCTTTAACTTTCCACTCATCTAAAATGATAGTAATTACCTATCTCATGGGCTGTTTGAATCATTTCAAGCATATGTAGGGTGCTTTGCAAATACAGAAAATGATGGTCCCGACCCCAGGGAGTGTAATATGGAAAGAATTAAAACAATTAACAGAGAAGAGAAAGAGGAGAAATGTGCAAGCAGCAGAGTAATCACACTACTAATGCATACCTAACCGGCTTGTTCTGTAATATTTGCAACATGTATTTAGCAATACTTTTTTTAGTTCACTGTACTACTCTATTAGCTGATCCTTTCCTTCCCTCCATAATCCATGGCAATGCACTTAGAACAAACATATGGTACGTGATGAATGAGACGAGGGACTGGCTGGTGTCATGGTTAGAGATAGATGGCTATTGAGCTGCACAAATACTGTCCCAATCTGTGATATAGATTTTTGTATGTGATGTTAGTTATGTCATTCAAACTTTTCAGATATGGTCAGTAGTTATGTTTTCATTATTTTCCAGGTGCCTGACTTGAGGCTTTGAAATTGCAGGAGGTACCAAAGAACTAAAGGCAAAATAAGCTGGAGCTAGAGCATGGAAAGTGCTGGGAGTCACTGAGCACTGTGAAACATTAAGTTCCGCTCTAATATGGACACTTGAAATCACAGACTTCCCGTCATCTCCTGCTCTCCATTCCTCAGCTCCTCATTCATGAAGTACAGGTACTGCCCTGACATCTCAGAGGGGAAGAAAGAAAACAGATGAGTTGGTATTTGCGAGGCACACAGTTACTATAGCAATAAGCAGCACAGAAAAACTCATGAGGAAGGTAATTGCCTTCAACATGGACAGTATGCAGACAATAAGGCATGGAGACACACTCAAAGGGAAAAAATACTCAGCAGCTGCTCATTAAGTGAGCACCATCCGTCTTGTTCACTGGGTGAGGCAAGAGTCCTGTGGAGTGCTGTGTGATTGTAAAATTAACACACACACACACACACACACACACACACACAGGCAATCCTAACCCTTGCATTTCCACTTCCTGAAGTCCTGAATTTGAAATATTTTTGGTGGCGACAGAGAAGGTGTAGTATATAGTTATCCAGATTATAAAAGCAGAAATTCCATGTTGTAGCATCAAGCCGATACACATTGGCTGGGACACTTAGGTCCCTTACACAGACCTCTGTTACTTGACCAAAGGAAATAACTGACTGCACTAACAATTCCTCACCTTTGTGATGTGGAGCAATGAGAAGGTACAGAAATCTTGTCTTTCTTGGAGCAAGTCCACAACTTACAGAAAAAGATTGTCCACCCATTTTTTACCTCTGCCCCTTCTTTCCAAACTGCCTGTGCTCTTCTTATTCTCCATCTCCTTGCCCAGAATTCCCTCTGTTCCTGTTGCCAGCCTCAAAACCATGTCCTGGACAATGTCTAGTTTCCCATCTAGGGCACCTTGTACAATTTTGTTAGCCATCCCAGAAGGTTGCTTTGTTGCCTCTCCTAAATACATGAACTCTGCCTCTGAATCTTGGCTTCTAGTAGGCTCTGTTTTCCTAGCTCCTCATACTTACTGTCTTTCCCAAGTCAGCATCAGATTACTCTTCCCCATCTCCTCCTCTGATTCAGTTTTCATGACCACCCATTAGTTTCTATTTTCAGAAAATGGAGACTTTCCTAAGAAGCCAATTGTAGCAATTCTGGCTAATGAAAATACTTGGTATTGTGAGATAATTTAAAAGTCACGTGTATCGGCAGCACTGCAGACTTCAACAAACATATTTTTACATGCTAAAAACACACAAATAAGTCCTGAGATCAGTTCCTGTCACAGGGTGTTGTTACAAGTGCTGCATTACAGCATTTTTCTGTGATTTTTGGTAGGATGCTTTGCATATTCTCAGTGTGAGGAAAATCATTACAGACAGTCAAGTAATTATCTCTATGTGGCTTTCCTTAAACACTTAAACACTCAAGGAAGAAAAGAAGAGTGCTTTACTAAGAACTGCAAACAACATAGCTACATTTGTTTTTATGTTTTCTGATGAAGAGTGTTTCCTAACACTCCTTGACTTGGCTCCTAAGGGCAGTCTGGTAGTGAGGTGAAAGGGGAAAAGATGACCCAAGCCTGCCTTCCACCTTCAGGATAAAGGCTTAAGAAGGTGAGGGTAGCCAGACAGGGAGCCAGAAAAGGCCAGTCTGTCACAGCCAGTAAGGGATGTTTAGAAAAGAATAAGCACAGGGTTATTCTGTCCTCAAGATACCCTCTAGCAAGTTGCAGTTTAAGGACTTTTTTGAGCTTTGCTGTACCTGCATCCACTGAACTGCCCTTGACAGACCTTTCTGCCACAAATACAGTCAATAAGTTGTTTTTTTGTTTGTTTTTTGGGGGGTTTGTGTGTTTGCTTGGTTTTTGTGGTGTGTTTGTTTTGGTTTTGTTTTAATATGCTCATTCTTTTAGCGTGCAGGGCAAAACAGAACCCACAGCCACAAACTAATGTGCGGGGAAAAAAGCATTGCCCTCTGTGCTTTTTGAGTGTGCAGATTGGCTGTGCTTGATGCATCAGTGTGCATGTTAAGTGAATACAAAATTATAAACACTCAGGAGGATCAGGGGAAGAGAGATGCAGGTACCATGATCTCAGCCGGCTCTTCAGTACTGTCTCTGATGTTCTGGTACCCTCAGATAGGCAACAAATGCTGGGTCTTATAGCCCCAGGCCTATCCCCATTTTGCTGGGAATTACTGATTCTCAGGGTGATGTTTCTAGTCCGTGACTCTTGGTTTTGTTCAGTCTCCAGGTCTCCCTCCATCCTGATTCCCCTGTGACCTTGTATTAATCTTTCTTTCCTAGTCCCAGAAGCATTGCAGTTACTGGCTGGACACTGACCTGAAGAATGATGAGGGTGCTCACTGCAATGATTGAGTAGTTTATTGCAGCAAAATAACAGAGAAAAAAGGGTGCTTATGAGTACAGAAACAATCTTCTGTGAATGCTTCCAGCTTTATTTACATCCAGCACATCCAATTTAATGCCCTAGTCAGGGTGTTGGAGGAGTAGCCTCCAGAGTTGCATGTAACTGGTCCAGCTGCCAAATTCATTTTTGCAGTTTACAGCTAACCATCAATCATACACTACTCAGCTGTGAACTTCTTTTGTTTAGATCATTTGGATAATTAAAGTACCACGAATTCCATGGTGTCAGCGAGTCTCAAACAGACCTCCTGCTGGCTCTGCAATCTCTTTCAGAGATCAGAAAATAAAACAATGAATAATACTAGAAGGAGCCCAAGTAACTCATATTTTATGTTTCACATTTTCCTAATGACAGGGTCACATAGTCAGCGGTGTGATCAATGCAAATACAATATGCCTTTGGAAAAAGGCCGATGTATGCCTGTGGAAAGGGCAACCAAGGGAACTATTTTGTAATATTGCACTTTATGGGCAGATAGCAGAGATCCCAAAGCTCTTTACCAAAAGGAGCAAAACACCAGTCACTCAAGTTGCCAAGTTAAAAAATCAAGTCAATGGCAAGTCCCTGGGTACTTATACATGGGCATGATGTCCTATCCTTTGAGCACACATCTTTCATGCATACTACATTTGTGTCAGCATCATTTTGCTATGGCTCAGAAAGCCTCTCCTCAGCAAATATTTGGAGCTAACAACTGTTCTGCATTTAGTTGACATGCACATGGCTGTGATAAGCCTGGCCAATCACTGCTATCTCTGCTAAGATGCAGGCAAAAAAAAAAAACCCAAACCCACAGATGTTAAATTGTGTCAGCTTGCCTAAGCATTTGAAGTAATTAATGCTGCAGACTATTTTTGGCTAAGTCTACAAATACTACATCATTCCTTCATATTGCTTGTTCTTTGCTTATTGTGTACATTGCATCTTTCAAAATCACAGACAACACACAAATGCTGTAGCACACGACACCCTCAGCAAGCAAACTCCCTGCTTTGCTTAGTCCCTTCTGTGGCTTTTCATGATTATGAGAATAAGTGCTTCTTTCTGTCATCATGGATTCTGTCCATGTGAAGCAGGTTTTGAGAGCAGATAAGATTAACTTTTTCAAAATGTAGCTAAGGTTGAAACAGTTGATGACAAAGGTAAAGGTATGGAAGGGTAAAGCGAGGCTGTAGTGAAAAGTAACAAGCTAGACAAAGATGGACTACAAAGTTCAGCAGAGCTCTAGGAAGCCTCTGGAAGCAAATCAGGAGTTCCTGACCATTTATAAGAGCGAAGACACATAGGTGGAACAGGCTGTTGGTTTTTTGACTCTTGGATTGGCATTAATACGAATATAGCAGCTCAGTACTTGGCTCCTTTTTTCCTGTCCTTTGGATGTCCTTTTCTGTCCCAAGACCCACAGAGAACATGAGGAAGCAGGAGTACTGGCCCCACACTCTGGCGGGACAGACCTCAAGTTTAAAGTGCTCTGGTGACCTTAAAATAGGGATTCAATGTAAAGGCATGGTAGAGTTTGTGAGTAAATGAAACTGCCCGTGTAGACAATATTTGTAATCACCTCTGCACACTCCTGGCTCTACCGCTGTCCACGGTGCACTAGTGTGCAATTATACATTTGCAAGCTGCAGCAATCGATAAGCTCACTCTCTAAGGATAAGCCCAAAAGTCCAATACTTTTACAGCCTTGTTGGCCTCTGGGCAACCAGCTGCGTGCCTGTGCAACAATCAGCTCCAGGGGGCTCTGGGGAGAGCTGATCCCAGCCCTAAGCCAAAGCAGCTACCGCTGCTCTTGCTACAGGCACCCAGCAGCAAGCAGCTGGGACAGCATCTCTCAACAGGTCTCCAACCAGCAAGGGCTTTTGGGAAGGGCTTAGTTTCTCTTGTTCGCTTAGTCACCTGCAAAATCAGGCATTGAGATAGCTGGACCAGTTTCACATCACTGTTGCTCAGCTGTGGGAAGGTGGCTCACCAGTTGTTCATCTCTTCTCCGGACTTCAGTGCTTAGAGGTTGTCACCAAAAAGGATTATGTGCTGCTTGCAGTGCCACAGAAGTGTTCCCACTCTGCTTTTTGTAGTTACTGAGTGATGAAGTAGTTGTGAGTGTCTACAAGCAACAGGTAAAGCTGTTTCTGACCTTGGGAAGTTGAAGATCAGAGAGAAAACAATCACTGGTGTTTTGTTTTGCATTGTCATTTTAAGGTGAGCTCTGGAGTCACGTTGTTTTAGTTGGGCTGAGCATAAAATCTGCATTCTTTGCTCTCAGATTTGTGAGGATAGACCAGGTAGCATGAATTCTAAAACCTCATATGCAGAAATTAAATGCAGATAATTCCTCTCCCTTTTCAAAGTCTCTCCTTTTTGTTTGTCTTTTTTTTGTTTGTTTGTTTTTAAATGTTTCCATTTGCCACTGCTGAAACTTTTATTCACTGGACTTTTCCCCTAAATGCCGGAAAGCTAAACTAGCCACCCAGTGAACTGGAGATGGATGCAAAGGCCATAACTAATGCCAGAAAGGTAAATCACTGTGACAGTAATAGTTTGTGGTCAAGATGCAGCGCTCAACTTGAATAGGAAAAGAGAGGATGTAAAATGGCTCTTCTTTTGATTAAGTGCTTGGTTAAAAAGCTTCGAACTAATGAAAAGCTGATTTTAAATACGAAACCTAAGGTCTGAGTTTTATTTCCATTTGATCCTCTTCACTGTTTTTTCTGGAAAGCTAATTTCCAGCCTTTTGCTCCAACATTACTGGTTGCCTTTTCTTGCATTATATTCTCTTACATGATTTCTTTTTCATATGGCTGTCTTCCTTCAGCTGCCTGCAGGCTTCAAACTGCTGGCCCTGTTTCTCACATCAGCATGCACAGTGCAAGGCTTAAATGCATCTCATAAAGTGATGCTGCAAGCTTGCATCATTCACTTTGGGCAATTATAGAAAGAAGACAGGAGGAGGGGGTGATGGACCAGATTTGCCTAAAGTGTATTTACACATGTTTATAAATGTCTATGGGAAACATGGGAATGCCTTTGACCAGCCAACCGTCAAGAAGCAAAAAAGCACCAAGGGATATGTATGCATATGGAAACATAGTATAGTCATTGAAACCAAAGGTTAAATAGCCAACACTGATCCTTCCTCACCAAAAGAAAAACAAAGAGCTCAACAAGAAACAACCTTGCTCTAGTAACTGTATCCAGTTCTTTATTGTCAATGGGGACCTATCAGGAAAGTGAAGCAGGAGAAGCTTTGATACACATATAACTCCACAGAATTAAACAAAACAAACAAACAAAAAATCCTATGTTCCTTGTGTAGCATAAAGGTCACCCTCCGAAGCCAGAGGAGTTTCATGATGCTAATGCACATTCTCACTGTGAATGACTAATGTATGGAGTATTTTGTTCAGTGGTCTCTAGCAGATTGCCATGCAGAGCCCAATCTAGTAGGAACTCCATCCATCCATCCATCCATCCATCCATCCATCCATCCATCCATCCATCATTTGTGTGGAGAAAGGCCATTTGAACACTTGCAAATTCCATAACTGCAGTAAACAAAGCAGAAGCATTATACACACCTGGGATGTAAAACCTGCACTGTATAACTAGTCCATATATATGTAAGGATGTTGCAAAGTGAGGAGGGCTCCGATTAGCCCCATAGTTAGGCAAAAAGCAGAACATGTGTCTTTACATACAACACACCCAAGCACTGGCAGGCAACCCCAGAGATGCAAGCCTGGGGCTTGCAGCATTTGCTAGTATCCTTGACGTGGCAGATTTTTCATTTTCTCTGGGGGACATTAACAAGGACAAGAATTTTTGAAGAGTTGTCACCACCATAAACTATTAAATATTTATTTGGTTGAAGCTATCAGCATAAGGAAAGAACAATTCAGTCAGGGTGTTTGACACATAATGCATGAAGCAGCTGATAACCTTGAAACTGTGGCCCCAGAGGCAGCCCTGCCTGGAGAATTAAAGCATTCCCACAGGACGGAGATAGAATTGATCTGAGGGAGGAGACTGAGAGCGTTACTGAGAAGGAGAGGGAGCGGGGTCTGCATTGAGGGCAGAACAGGGAAAAATGGGTTTGTGCAGGTTCAGCCATGCAGCTGCTGAAGTTACAGGAAATTTAGTTAGCAACATGGTTGAAATTCAATGCTGAATTGGCACCGTGTGCACCTGGGTGTTTCTTGTAGCAGTTGGCCGTGTTTCTGTCCTATCAGGCCTTCCCTCCGTGTGCCTGTGTGGAACAGATCAGCTTCTCCTCCTGTGGGTTTCTCAGGAATCCTGGTGCAGAGAGCTCTTTGCTGGGCATACAGAACCTCAAGTTACTGCTACTGGGCCAAAGCATCCTTTTTTTAATGGAAAAAATCCATCATAGAGGGCCAGGAAAACTGTGTGGTTTCTGCAATAGCTTTCTGTCTCGCAGTTTTGAACCATTCTCCCCCTCCTGAGGCTCACAAGCCAGTTTTTCAGTGGAGCAGGATTACCACAAGTTCTCCTTCTCGACACTACCTTTTTGGAGGATAATTTTAAGAGCAAAAATAAGTTAGTATTAATTTGAAGCAGATTCCCAGCCCAATATTAGGGCCCCAGTCACTACAGATTCTTTCATTTTCTGAATCCCTTATGCTGCCCAGAGGGTAAGGAAAAGGAGGGAAAACTGCAGGAAAGCAGCTGAAGTCCAGGTCTCAGAGACTTAACATTTCCCCATTTCAAATTGCAACTAGCAGTTTTGCATCCATTGAGAGTTTGGACCTTTCCTGGGGAGTGTTATATTTGCACAATGCAGAAAAAAGAAAACGCGTCTAGTTAGGAAAGAGCTTCAGATGCATTTTAAAGTACCTTTTTTTTTCCTTCTACCCCATTTGAGAAACAGCAGCCACCAGGAAGAATGGCTAATTCAGTCTTTGGGAGCATTCATATATCCTCTGATAGATTTTTCAGGGATTTTTTGCTGTTTTGATAGGCAAACAGCTGCAGTTTTGTGCTGTTAGTCGTGGCGCCTATATAGCAACACAGACATCCACCATACACTGTGAAGTTGCTTCTGTCTCATCAGGAAGAGGACTGAGATCAAGGCTGAAGGTGCTGTTTTACTGATATATAATTTCCCAGTGCACCCACAGCAGCCGTGTGCAGCTCAGGCCTCCACATCTCAGGAAGGGTGTAGCAGGGTTAAAGAAGGGCAACTAAAACAGCTGAGAGGATGGAAAAGCTGCCTTATGAGAAGAAACTAAAAAGGCAAGTACTCCCATTTGGAGGGGAGACTGAGGCTTAATATGATCAAAGTTTATAAGACTATGGAGTCAGTAGATGAAACGTGAATACAAAGATATTCACGAAACCCCATAATACAAGAAGTTGAGAGTGAGAACAGTCAATGAATCTAGTACGTGATCCATTTAAACCAGACTTTTAAAAGTCCATCTTTACACAGAGGGTGGTGCACTTCTGGGCCTTCTTACCTCAAGAGGGTGTGGAGTCAGAGAGCATCAGTAGGTTCAAAAAGGCATGAGACAAATTCATGGGCAACAGGTTCATACATGGATACTGAAAGGTGTACACAGGTATATACCCTCTAGCACCCCAAATATAATAGCTATGATCGCTGGGAAAGTTCAAAGGGGAATGAATTACAGAAAGTGGCCAGGTTCACACACTGTCCCTGGATCTCCTGCCATTGCCAGAGATCGGGCGGTGGGCTGGGTGGATCACTGAACTGACCCAGTGGGGCATTTCCCATGTCACACGTTTCCCTGGAAAAACAGAACAAAACAACAACAAAAACATAACAAAAACAAAACAAAACCAAAACCCAGACAAACAAAAAAACTCCAACCAATCAACCAAAAAACCCTGAAAAAAACACATACATATATATATACGTATACACACGCATACATATATATTGTGTACCATAGGATCTCCAGTGGCCTGTCCATTCAGATTGTCACCAGAAAGGACAAATGTAATGGTGATTTTTGTCCTCTGGAACAGGAATAAGACAATTCAATAACAAATAAATAATTGCCACAACACAGGACACCTGAATTTTGGCAGGTGTCCTATAAATGAATTGAATGTTTTATTGCCAGTCCCCTTAAGGCTTCTAAGCTTGCACTTCACATAAATTTGTTTTGAATTCTTTTCCAACAAATAACTACATTAATGGATTTTAGCAGATGCTTTAACTACTCTCAGTTCTCAATGGGAAAGTTACATGAATTAAAAATCAAGGCTTTTACAGGTAGGGAAAGATGTAAGTGATATTAGATTACTGAGTAAAAAGGGATCTCCAGCTGAAATCCTGCAATTATGCAAGGTGGGGCTCTTTTGAAAGGTCTCAGAGGAAGACATGCCGTTCTCACAATGAAAATATGCTTCCAGCAAACAAATTAGCGCCTCTGTGTTGCTGCACATAAAGGGAAATAAGTGGAAGTCCTTAGGGAGTATTGGTGAGGAGAAAAAAAAAAAAAAAAAAAGAACACCAAAGCAGATGCCCTTGGAGAGACTTGTAGACCAAACCCACAATCTCTATGAAGGAGCAAAATGGAAAACAGGAAAGAATGAATCAGCCAGCCCCTGGGCCCATTGCTCTGCAGTTGAAGCAGTATCTAACTGTTCAGACTGTATGGCTGCTGTGTATCCTCACTGATAGACACTTCTCTAGTCTGTATATGTTATTAGAGTTTACTGCATCCTTTCTAATGATCTTCACAGCAGAAATATGGGTTCCAAGTTGTTCTTATTCACTTGAGACATCCCACTGGCTTGGGAGGGTACAGGCTGGCCCTTCCAACTGCATGCTGCAAGGCAGGAGCTTGTCATTATTACTTGTCTATAAAATGTCATTCTTTGTTGTTGTCATGGTATTTTACCAGTTGTATGAGTAATTAGCTCCCTGTAGACATTGTGTTGCCAACCCCAACAGTCTTTAATGGCTTAATTATCAGAGTCTTAAAATAAGAAGCATTGTGTTTTTTGCTGTCTGAGCCATTGTGTCTTGCCTTCGCTCTTGTCCATGTTCAAGCAAACTTGAAAGAAGCAATCGAGCTGAGGGGCTCACCACATCAGTTTTCTGCAGAAATGCAGCTTTAAGGAAAACCACCAAACACTGTGCATCTTGATACACACCTTAACAAGATAAACCATCCTTACAAGCACAGATTCAGGCATCTCCTCCAAAACTTACTTGTGGTCATCCTATTTGTAGCTGATAGGGACCCTCTGCATCCCTCTGTGACTTCTCTCCCACTCCTCAGTCACAAGTGTTGCCCCAGATCTTAAAGGGTATTAAAAAATCCTCTCAAGATCCTCTGCAGGGACACAGATTTTGTTCTTGGAGCCTTTAGGAATCACAGTGTGATTTAGAAGCCTGAACCTTACTGACTTTCAATGTAAAAGTGATATTTTGTGGTAGGTATAATGGAAACAGAGGAAAATGTAAACTTTTGGATCAAAATAAGAAAGAAGCATCAGTTCATCCCCTATCTTACAAACAAGAAATGCTTTCAAAAATATGGGCTGCATTCAGTTCTTTATTGCTGCCTGTCCCTTCCTAGGTAATAAAGCTCTACACATTCAGCATATCTGTATGTTTTGTTGTTACAGATACTTCTGTAAAATACATCCCCAAAATTAATTTTAGCTTGCTGTCAGTATGTTCATCACAAGCAGATTGGAACATGGCCACCTACTTCATAAACAAATCAAAACAAAGAAAGGGGGAAAAAACAAACCCTGAGTCATACCCTTGTCCTCCTGACAACACTGAATCCAATGTTACGTGCTACTGCCTTAGTAAGGGGTAAAAGCAGTTAATCTGTCTTTGGACTACATAGCATGACATCGAGTTGCTGGCCAGTTTATTCACAGCTCAGCAGAGAATCAGTTGCAGATAAAACTAATAGACCCCTTACCTCCCTAATAAGCTCAAATGCCTGCTATCTCTTCCAGATAATTCATCTTTGCCTGCTGTAAAGTACACGTCACCTGTACCCCACTCAGGAACAGTAAACACTTACTCATTGTAATGAAGAGGATTGCCTCTGGCAGATGGATCACTCTGACTTTCCTCCTCCCTAAGTAAAACACAGTTTCTCTCTTTTTTTTCTCTGGATATGCTATTTCAGTACTTCATCCAAACACTTGGCAGAGGGGCAAGTGCCCTAGACACTCCTTAAAATTCCAAGACCAAGCTCCTCATTTTATATAGTTTTTTTGTAAGCTTTAGTTAAAAAAGTAAAGTGCTTTACAGTGCTATAGTTCCATGGAATTCTCTCTGTGAATTTTTAAAAATTATTTTGCTTGATTTCCTCTTTCTTTTTTTTTTTTTTTTTAATCAGTTATGTAACACAAACCTTTCATGAAGGTATTTCTGTTCTTGCCTGCTGTATTTTTGCAAAGTCCTCCCAGAGGAGGCAACTTGAGTTACTTATGGTCATATCACTGACCTTGAGTGAGCCTGGCACCTGTGACAGCAGGAACACTGCATGGTCCATACCAGCCCTGCGCTTACTTTCGTGCAAGACCAGAACTAGCACAAATTGCAGACATGTAGTAGGCTGAAATGCACCATAAGGCCTTTTCAACAGCACTGTGGGAGAATTTGCTTATTCTTTCTGGACACTTGGTAGGGAATTCTGGGCAGGCCATGGAGGACCATGGGTGGTCTATGGCAGTAGCCTGCAGCCACTCTATGAAGCAGTGTCATATGCCCACTTGACCATCTAAGCCAACCCATCCAAGCTACAGAAGGGTTTTGTGTGCAGATGGCAGCTAAAGTAGGGCAACACCTGTGCTCTAGCTCAAGTTAACATTGCAAAGAGAAACACTTCTAAAGTAACACATAAAGGAAGTTTGAGAAGCCATATGGTCAAATGATGACAAAGGAACCAAGTGGTGACATTGGGATTATCTACCATCAGCCCCGAATGGAATGTGCTTCAGTGAGTTACAGGTGAGCACCCATGTGGCTTACTTTAGTGAGCTGCAGCATGGTGCTATCATGTTTGTCTGTGTTGCAGAGGAATTAGGGAAGGCTAATTCAACAAGGCAGGATTTGCAAACCTTTTGGAAACCTTTGGGTGGAAGGCACACTGTCGCATCTGCAACATTTGTTTCCTGTTCTTAATATTACCAGCACATATGCATGGGTAGCCTTGATTTCTGCTTTCTCTGCAATGACAAATGTCAGTTCCACTTCACCAGTACAGGATGCTGACACCACCTGTAACACAAAAAATATTCCTAGCCCGTGCACCTCAGCATGACGGGGCAGGGTCCAACATGAGAAGGAAAACAACCCTTTGCTTCTGGTCCCTCACACCCGCACAGCCATGAGTTGGTTGTCTAAGCAGTCTGAGTCTGACACATGGAACCGCACCCCAGGACACCACTCTCCCATAGCACATGAGATTGGGAGGAGAACCTGGGGTCCTCCCTACTTGTACAGACAACCTCGGGAGCTGGGGTGGTGCTTATCCCTACCTCTTACACAATCGAGTAACACTCATTTTGCTACTAGCTTGTCTTAGCTAATGGCTTGACTTTTTATTCTCACAATGGCTTGTAGCCATCTCCTGGGGAGATGGTCTGTAGCCTCGGAGCTTCATGCAGTTCAACAGAGCAGTTCCATGTTCCTACTCAGGACAGCAGAAATGGTCACTGGTGCAGCAAGCTGGACCCTTTTCAGGCAGAAGGGACCAGCCTGCCATGTGCAATGTGGAAAATGGGCTCTGCCCAGGGAGCACATCTTCCCCCTGCAGGCAGTGGAAGGATGCCTCACATGTTTCTGTACAAGGCACCTTCTGCATAGCCCAACAGTGGCATGTTTTTTGCCAGTGACATGAAACATCACTGTATAGAGAGCAAAGGGAATGGTAAGGGTGACTCCTGTGTCTTAAAGGGTGCAAGGAAATCAGTGCATGCTATAGGAAAATGTTAAACAAAGAAACTGTCAGATGTGTAGGATGACAGGATTCAACTCCCATGGCTGGTCTGTACATAGCCCTGTGCTGCCTGTCAGTGCAGACATTCCTCTGCTCCTTACAAAGAAACAGGTATGGCTGCCAAAAGAGGTGAGGAAAAGGAGAAATTGTTGGTGTTCGGGTTGTTTTGCGTGTTTTTTGCTTGTTTTGGGGTTTTTTTGTGTGTGTGTGTGTGTTTTTGTTTTTTAATATTACTTTGAGGACCACTGAATCATTTTGAGAAGATCCTGCCCAAAGGGTGGTTGGTGGGTTTCCTGCCAGTCCTCCCCAGGACCACTCATAGCAGCCCAGTGCACTAATGATGTTGTTCTCTGGGTGACCCAACTGCAACATCTTCGCAGCAGCACAATGATTAGCAGCATTAGCTCACAAATGCTGAATCCTAACACCAGTTGTGGCTCTATGCCATGCATGATGACACCTTCTGGAAGCAGGCAAGCTTCCTATGAACTTCTGAATGTTAAAATCCTCTCAGAAAAACAAATAGGCTTCAGAGAAAGCCCAAGGGCATATTTCAGAGCACTTTGGATTTTAGCCTGTTTCACCCTCTACTGCCAGCTATCCATCTGTCCTGGTAAATGTACTTCATTATGCAGCTAGGTAATGAGCCTACGGCTCCTTTACCAGTGGCATTATAATTGTGAGTGGACAAGGAGACAAACTTGCTATGTGGGACTCAGTGGGGAAGGACCATAAGGGGATTTTCTCATGTTTCATTCAAACACAGTTACATATTGTTCCAGTGAAGTTATCCACATTAGTAAGAAATATGTTTCTTTTCCTCATCATGGGAAAGCTGAACTCTGGTTCAAAGGACTTGCCACAGGGGCTCTCAGAGGTGATGTTTCACTGACATGAAGTGTCTCTGGAGCTGGCCATGCTGCCTCAACAGACATAGAAACAGGCAGATACATTGGGCAAGAGCAACCTGCTTTTTCTATTATGTTTTCCCTGCACATTAAAAAGCAGAGATCTTAGATATAGAGCTCAGAAATGCTCCAACTTCAGGAGTCACAGCTTGCTTTTTATTTGTGCCTGGAAACTACTCAGCTGGCACAGGTGCCTTCTTAAGGTCCAGCCAGCATGGAAGGGATACAGCAGGACAGAGCTTTGGCCAAGTGCCTGCTCCTCTGCAGCTCCCCCAGCTACCACGGTTCCCCTTAATACCCAAAGAGATCCCTGCAGGTCCCGTTTACACAGGTCAGCCTTTCCTGGGCTGCTTTGGGAATTTCCCCTTTTGCAAAGCAATGATAACAGGAGGCACATTCCTCCATTATCACCCTTTATCGTCCTCCTCAATGGGTAGAAACTGATCTTTGTAGTGGCTGATGGCTTTAAAAGCTATTGTGCTTTCAGTTAATTCCTTGATTTTAGCTGCCTGAGTCACAGATGACCGGAATGTTTTGATTTTAGTGGCTTTTATTTTGTCTTCCTTGGAATGGCACTGCCCAGTGGTAGGCAGTTTACCATCTAAGTGGGCTAAATATAAACGAGTTGTTGTATCTTGCAGTTACGGTGGGGAAAGAGGATTTGTTTTATTTTGATGAGTAGTCTAAATATTGTCATATCAGATTTTGGCATTTCACATGCAGAAAGGGCTGCCTTTGAACTCCACCCAGCTACTGAGAAATGGCACTTCTGCTCTACATCACCATGGCACCATCTTCTGTAGATTTCTAATAAGGCTTGGATCTGACCTTCTGTGGAATCACAATGTCAGAGTAAGTTGACTGTTTCCAAGTTCATTTCTCACATGTTTGCCTTAGTTTAAAAATAATAGCTACGGTGATATTCTAGTAATTTTACATTTCTCTTTGATTATGAGCTTCTCATGATGATAAGAGTCAACTGTAATCTAGTCATGGGAGCACAATTATACAATGCTGGTGCAGCCAAAAATTAAAAAAAAAAAAAACAACAAACAAAACAAACAAAAAAAACCCACAACAAACAACTACATGCTATCTTTCTGGAAGCAGCCAAGGATAATAGAAGCCGAAAACTGTCAGCAACTTCAACAATAGAAATCAGAGCCTTCAGGAGAGGCAAGTAAATACTGAGACTTCCAGAATGAGAGGTTACTCAGAAAAAGAGCTTGATCCCAGTGCTTTTCTCCAGGGCACATACAGGCTGACCCCACGGGCAGCTCAGGTCTCCTGACAGTCAGCAGCACTCCAGTTTCAAGGTAAGAATCTCTTTCTCTTACACTGTGGTGCTTCAAATGGAATTGACTTTCCTCTAAGCTTTATGCTTGATGGAGCAAAATAATGGTCTAATTGTTGAAAGATTGGCTATTGGCCATAATAAAAAAAAAACCCAAGGAGTCTGAATTATAAAATAGACAAAAAAAGCCTATACTCAGGCTGGCTTTCATGCCACCGAACAGACTTAGTGTTAGCTGTGGCTCTGCCTTTAAATATCAGCTTGTATCCCACACGATCAAAGAAAAACTCTCCTTAGAGAGCCCAATTGTCCAGCAGAACCACTCTGCTGGGGAAAATGTTGAAGAACAATGCGCCAGCAGAAATAAAAGGCCAAACTGCTGTGGCTGCATCACTTGAAAAATAACAGCCCACACTGAAAGAACAAGGGCTGCCTTGGACTGTTTGGACAGCCAATACCACACCAACAGCAGGAGACAAACACAAGGTGCAATTCTGCCATCAGCTACCCAGTGTAATAGATTACAGTGATGATCACATTACCAAACACCCATTTATGCTATATTCTGTTTTTCCATCAGGATAAATAACTGATTTGGTTCATTTTTGAGAAAATAATAACATTTATTGTTTAATTGGGTTAATAAATGTTGCATACCATGTGTATCCATCCTGAATACTTTATCTCATGAACTCATCATGAGCCCTTTGAACCTAGTTACATCGTCATTGTTTGTACACAATAGATCATATATCTAATGACCACCACTCTTCAGGCAGATGTTAAATATCAAATGCCTCAAGCCATGATGAACGGTAACACAGGCACTTGCATACCCTGCATTTATACCCAGAAAGCTCCACTACCCATTCACTCTGGCTTTTCAAGCCTCAGAAACCAGAGATGGGCTGTTGACATCCTGGGCAGGTACCTCATATATAGCTGCATCTCTACTTTGCCAGGCTTGCCTAGTATTGTGGAGGGCTTGGGATGTCCTACTCGGCAGAGCAGCATCTCACATACATACTCACTCAACCCCTGCTAATTGGGGATATAAAGTCTCACAGAACTGGTACTCTTTGCACTTTAAGAGAGAACTATCTCCACCTGGAAGGATGAAGCCTGGGACTCTTAAGTTTTTAGATTTTCCTTTACACTTTCAGGCTCATTTTTCATAGGAAGAATGAATAACCTCCATACTAATTTTCCCCTTGTTTTTCCCTCAGCTCAGGTTGTCCTTTGTCCTGTCTAAGCTAGAAACGGAATCAGCAAACATGCCAGAGCAATTTTCACTGCTGTTTCCTCAATCCAATCAAGTGGAGTTTATTTGTTCTGAGAATTGCTGTAGCCAAACTGCTTTAGACCTGTGCCGAAGGCATCAGTCACTCTCAGGCAAAGCAGGAAGCTGCTCAGTGCCACAGACTTGCATCCTATATCCTTTAGCCATCCCTGCAATTTCCCCACTGCCCCATTCCTGATCCTTCCTGGTCTTTTCCACACCATTCCCTTCACACCTGTGAGGGCAAGTCCCGGCAAGGGCAGGCTGGAGAGGGTTCTAGCTGGGTTCTGTCTTTGGCACGGACTGGGGCAGAGCTCTGGCTGCTGACCTGCCAGCAGTGGGCTTGCGAGGGACCGTGTGTGTTTCTCATCTACCCACATGTCAATGTTGTGAGTTATCCTTCACGGCTCTGAGACCTCTGCTCCCCTCAAATTTGTTTAAAATGAGCTTATGGATGCAAGATCTATGAGTGCCTGCATGTGAGGGGCAGGGAGGGTAGAGCTGCAGAGACGTAGTTGTGTAAGCACAGTTCACTTAGGAGAATAGGCTAAAAATAATAAAGCTACATCATCACATTCTTTCACAATGCTTCAGAAGAACTGGAGTGGTGCTTACAGCTGCAACAAATCCCTATTAAAACCAAATGGAAGTAGGTGAGGATGGAAAAGCAACCTCTGTGTCCCGCTCGCTCTGACAGGCAACACCGGACTGGGGTGGTGGAGCCCCTCATCCCATCCTGCTACACACATCTCCACTCACAAGCTGCAGCACCAATGCTGAGCAAAGTCCTCACCGCTCCACTTCAGGGTAGTACACAGAGACCTTGTTATAATAAAACCTCCTCTCAGCTGAAGGGCTCCCCTGCCTCCTAAACAGGTTTTTGAAGACAGCTTGTCAGCAGGGATGAAGCCAGGTGTTAATCTATGTTCCCCTCAAGCATGCTGACTAATTAACTAAGTTCACAGGCTGGTTCTCTGGGAGCTCTGCTTGCATTTGTATGAAGGAGGAATATGACCATTCAGGAAAGGAAAAACTGTAGAAATAGCAGGACCAAAGCTCTGCTAAAATTTAGGGTAGCTGAATACAGAGTTGTGTGCATATTCACCCCTACTTCTGGCTTTTTTTTAAACATGGCTGCCCTAAGATGACTACTCCTGTTATTGCTAACTTTTAGTAATTCTCAGTGTGGGAGCCTTTGCTGATGGAGGTGGTTGGCACATACAGGGAAAGCTCCTGCTGCAAACAGCTGGCAAACTGAGGATAAAATAGGCAGAAAAGAAAAATACAGATAAGAAAGAGACCACAAAGAACTGCTGAGACTGTATCTGTCAGTACAACAGGCAGTGGTCTCAGCACACTGGGAGCTGAACCACTGCAAAACATGGTGTAGCAGGGTGTAGATACAGCATCTTCTTCAGCAGAGCCTGCAGAAAGAGGAGAGGCTTTGGCCACAGGGACTCAGTGCAATGGTAAAGGAGAAAGTGCTTGGCTGAAGATAAACCTTGAGGGCAATGGCTAGTGGCACTGTGGGCTGTTCAGAGGTGGGAGTCAAGCTTTCACTGAGCAGTGAGCAGGAAAGAAGGGCCGTGTTCGTTTGCTCCCATTTTCTGCCCTCTCCCCATGCATGGAACTGCCCTGGCAGTGCTGGAGATGACGGGAGTGGGGACACGGCTGGGCTGCTCCAGCACCAACCACAGCACTTGCGCTTTGGGATTTGTTTTCCCTGTTGAACAGTTGCTGTCCCTAAGATGATTTTAGGAGGTGTTACAGATAATTCCTTTTCTGAAGCTATGTTTTTCTGTGGAGACACTCAGCTGGTCCCATCCCCTAAGCACTAAGAGATACTGCTGTAGCAGGGGCACTTATGTCCCCCATTTATATCCATCTCCTGGAGGTGTCTTTGTGGCAGATTGGTTGGTGCAAAGGAATTGACCACCATGCTGGGTGTCTGTGCTCACGGGACCTGAAGGGAAACAGGACAGATGCTTTTTGCTAAAGAGAGGAAGAAAAGGCTGACAATTCATGTGGTATGATTCTGTTAGGGCTGCAATAAAAAAAGGAGTTGACATTTTTCTTTGACAGAGCCACGTTCCAATGGCTAAGCAGGGTTTATAGTCAAGAAAAAGCCACATGTACGCTGCAGAAAATACTGAGCGTACACTTTTATTATCTCATTAACACCCTCGCCCCCCCCTTGCCAGGATCATTTGGCTCCAAGTCTGGCAGCACGATACAATAGTGTTCCCAGCAGAAACAGCTGGTACAGAGATGGAATATTGTTTGAAATGGCCTGAGAGACATTGTCACCAGGTGGCATTTATCAAATGGCAAATGGCACACTCCAGTAAGGCAGCCTAAGAAAGGGTATATATCCAAAAAAAATAAGAGAGAAGTACAGCTTAGCAAAGAGAGGATTTATAGCTGAAACCTCCTTTTTGGTATAGATGGAAGGGGAGGGAGTAATAAACAGCCCTGTTAAGCTATTCTGTTGGATTTAAACCAAGGTAATGAAGCATGTGGGTGCTTTGACAAGGAGCCAGAAACTGCATTTTGCCACCAATTTGACTTCTACCTTTTTTGTCTCTTTCAAGCTGACAGTAAATTCCTCGCAGTCCGCTGAGCATATCAAAATGGGGCTGAGGCTAGGTCTAATGCACTGCTAATTGGGGATATAACCTTTTAAAGTACTACTAGGAAAATAATTCACTTAATTAAATATTTCCAGTTGTGGAAACCACCCCCTAGGCAAATTGCACCACCTCTTCCCCCTTTGCACACAAAATGTAGAATAAAAATGGGTATGTTCATTTTTTTTCCCCCTGCACACAGCATTTCCCACACCTGTTCCTTCCCAGCTGTCCTTCCTAGGGCTGCTTCCACAGGAGGGAAAATTATTCTGGTGACTGGGTCTGAGAAGTGGGAGGATGAGCTCCTGTCTCCACTACCCACTTGTTTTGCAGCCCAGGACAAATTTCATAACCTCTCTTTGCAACACCTTCTGCATCTATATGGCCTGGAGACAAGTGGTGTCCTTCTACCTCATCACTTTGCTCATTCATTGTGTCCACAGAGCACCTTAGACCTCCTTTGGGAGGAGATGTTAGACAGAAAACGATTAAGAGTTTGTTCAGGCCAGAGCACACCTGCTCTGCTCCTTGGATAGGATATTGCTCACCTCTAGGCACAACAGACAAACCCTGCCTTTGGGGAACTGCAAGCAGCATCACCCCACCACCGGATCGAAGATGTATGACCATACCAGCAAGTCACTGTGGGCCTGGATTGGTGGAGTCCATGTAGGAGGACAGAAGTACACAGGAAAATAGGCCCAGTCATTTTGTACAAACCAGCCTGAAACTTTGGAGAATCTCACCATGAAAGAAAACTTGGATTTTGTACAGAGACAATCTTCCTGAAAGGAAAGCATCAAATCTTAAACCTTCTTGCAGGAGTACATTTTTTCTCCAGATGCAGTACCATCATAGCCAGACTGAAAATGTTACCACTGGGCTTTTGGATCCTTTTCATGAGATGAACACAAGGTTTCTACCGGAGAACAAAGCATGTTACTGATCTTTTAACAACCAACTCTAACTAACTTGCAGTACTTGCCCTGCAGTAGGTAGGCTCCTTATATCTAAAAGGTGCCCTGCAGCTAACAGATTCAATCAAAACATACCGGCGTCTTAGTGTATAACCTGTACTAGGTCCCCAAGCAGCTCCTAGTGCCTGTATTTTGTCTTAGGGCATTTCTATGTGGCATCTGCTAACATTTCTTCTTTTCAACTGAAAAAATTTCGCCATCTCTGTGCATTTTGCCTGTCTCCTGCTAGGTACCGCCACAAATATTTACAAATGATGGCTTGTAAGTGAGGAAGGGACACATTAGATTTGCTTGTACTGCTCACAGACTTGTTAACTTGCTCTCTGCTGGAAACCCTGCAAAGGTTGGGAGACTCCAGCATCCCCCACCACAGCAGCACAGGAAGCAGGTGATGGGAGCCCAGCTTGGGCTTGGGACATCCAGTGCACAGCACTGCTCTGGGAGCTGCTGTACACACGAGGTTGGAAGGCAGCACAAAAAGCACCCTGGGGCACCCCGAGCTGTGAAAGGACAGTGTTCCTTAGCTGGCAGGAGATACTCACCTTTGGAGCTTGGCCCTCCTCCCAGGAGAGCTGGCCAGCTGTCACACAGAAACTGCGTTTCAAACCGCTTCCTCAAAACCAAGGAAGAAAGGGATTTTTTTTTCTTGGCCTGTAATGAAAATAAAGGGGAAGTGGGGAAGCCACATCTATGATCTGGGTAGAAATTTTACTATCCAGTCCAACAGGAAGGGTGTTTTCTGACAGGCTCTTCAGGACACCTGTTTGTCTCTGCAGTGCACCTCCCAGCAGTGTCGGCTCTATTGCTCGCTCATGTGCTTTGATGTGGAGCTGCATTCCTTCTAACATTATAAACTCAGAAGAAGCCAATCTCCTCATCTGACCTCCTGCCTCATGCTGCCCACAGAAGAGACCGAGTTCATTAATATTTGAATCTATTCTGTGTGAAAATTAGTCTGGAATAACCGCTGCAAAATTTATCTTTAGCAGCCCTCAGAAATACTAAGCCCTCAGAAATATGGTGTTCTGCTGAGTGTAGCAGTAATTATTTGATTATATGGGACATATAATAGCTACATATGAAAGCACCTGATGAGTTGTCCTACCCGTGCCTCTTTCTGAGTGAGTTTCAAGTACATTGATTGATGGCACAGTTTGCCTCCATAAGGAACAGGTGAGTCATTTGGCAGATCATGTGAAGCCAGTTGGTGGGTCTCAGCCCAGGTCATAGTGGAGAGACATCAACATCACAGGGAGCTCCTAAGTGTCCATCCTCCACCCTAAGTGCCTGATGACCCCCCACTTTAAAGCAGACCCTTGTTACAGAGGTTTATGTAACATCTGGACAGATGCCTCTGGTCGTCTCAGTGTGATACCATTTGCTGGCAATGAGCTGGAGCTATTTTTGGGATTCAATGGGCAACCAAACCTTGCAGTGGTCTCACTGCTTCATTTCTTTCTATTACTATAAGTACAACTGCTAACAGCTAAAATGGACTTCGGGGTGTTGCCTACAGAGTTCTGTAATGGCTTCCTGTTTTTTTCTTTCTATTTGCAAGCTATTTTAAGGTGCTTTACTTTTCCTGGACTGCCCAAGAGGAGCTGTGTTGTGCACTTTCATCAGCTGATTCTGGGAAACATCAGTTATGCTGTTCTTCTGTTAGTAATATGTTTCTTGAACGATTTAAAAATAGCACAGTATGAAACATTTCCATCTTCTCTCTTCTGGAGGAGAACTGAGGGGGAGTTAACTCTCTTCTGCTTTACTGGAGCAAGAAGTTGTACAGTGTTCAGATGCTCCATGGCTTGAACAAGCTACTGGTGCTGGCAGAGGCAATGCGACAAGGGTGCCTAGTTGGAGCCTGGGCTCAAGGAGGGCCTTGGCATTGTCAGGGCTGCTGGCAGTCCTGGCACATGTGGCAGCTGTGTCAGTGCAGGACAGTGGGCCTGGAGGTCCAAATGCTGAACTGCCTCTCTGCTGCTTTTACAGCTTGCTCAGAGGGCTTCCCCGCCAGCGCCTGTAGGGCCACCTGATGCTGGTCATGTTAAAGCTCCTCTCTGTGAACCACTCCAACACATGCTAGAGTCTAAACCTAAGCTGGAACTATATCTCCCAGACATCCACATCAGTTCTACAGCACTATCCCATTTTTAACCCTTGTTGGAGCAACTCATCACTGGCTGCTTTATCTGTGCCTTGTGTTCATTGGTGTTTCCTTTCTCAGCTGTTCGGTTTCTTGTTACCCTCTCTTCCCATTTTGGTTTGACCTTCCAGCATATTTTCCTTTCTTTTTTTGGTCCTTTCCCCTGGCTTGTTCCTTTTTGCTTCTTCATCTGACATTTCCTCCAGGGACACCTTCTCCTACACTTCCCGTCTAAAGGCATCTTGAACTACAGTCTCCTATGGTGCTGTCCCAGGGAGCTGCTTGGCAGCAGCCTGATGTGATAAACCTGTATCTATGTTAAAGGCAGAGTGAAAGCAAAGGGAGAAGAAAGATGCTTTTATCACCCGAGCAGCAGAAGCATATACTAACCAAACACAGCTTCCGCTATCCACTTGCACTTGCCATGCACTTTTCCTCTGGTCTGTGGCCCCTCTGGGACTACTCTGGCAAACACAAGGTTGGGAAATACTGTTTCAGCCACAAAATGCAGCTTCGTTTTTCGGATGACAATTAACTTTTGCCCAATGCCTATGGACAGCCTAGAAACATTCAAACAGCAGCTGGTCTTGGCCTTCTCATGTAAGCACATCCAACTTGTCCATGCAGTCACTCAGATTTTTTCCCTGGACATTTTTCTCTTCCAAACCTCTCCTGCTGAGTGCAGCCCCTTCCAGCTTTGCCTCCCCCTCAGTGTGACCCAGGTGTTCTAGGTGCAAGCACTCGGAGCAACCACACAAATGCAGATTGCCCACATCATCCAGAGCTGGAAGAACACTAGAGGTCAGTAAGAGTTTACTGGCACATGGTGATGGCAGAGGGGTGAAGAGGAGAAATACTGATGCAGTTAACTACAGATGACTTGTCCCAGATCTGGCTGAGGTTTAGTGCCATGGGAAGGTCTACACAGGAGAGCATTTGCTTTGGAGCCTACCCCACTGAAATGAATACAAATATCCCTGCCAGCCTCAGGGGTGGGGCACCCTCAGTCTGGGGCTATGGGGCATCTCTTTTCAAATATAGGTATCTAGAGGCACATCAGGGCTTCAAACTGCTTCCAGAATGGTGCTACCTCATTTTGTTTTCTTTCTTTTCTCATGGGCAAGTAGTATCAGTGGCAGGTCATCCGTGCTTTCTCTGCCTGCCCATAACTGCTTTAAAAGCACTGATTAGATTATTATAAATCACAAGGGATCTATGGTATTTTGAATCACTCTGAACTTTGGCATTATAGCTGAAGTCTTGAATGCAGTCTCCAGCAAATCCACTCTATATTGGTTTCTGTTTATTCAGCAGTGATGTCATATCAAACTTTCTGGAGCGCTCTGATGGAGACTTAAGTTTATTAAAAGAAGTCTGGGTAGCAGAGCCAAGTTTAGCTGCAGCCAATTTATTCAGTAAGACAGCAAGTTGGGTAGCAAAGCAGAAGGATAACTCTCGCCTCTGTGTTGATGTCTGGCTTGAAAGCCTGCATCCACACTGTCTGCAAACGCTGCCTTGTGCAGGGGTCTGTCCTGAGCAGGAATCATCTGCACTCACAGCAACCCAGGGTTTCAACTTTAGCTCATGTGAGGAAGATACCTGTGTGCTTTATTTGTCTTCACTTGAAAATTTCTATACTGAACAAGGTGTTTTTTCCACCAAATAAAAGCCCTACAGACATGAGGGGAAACAGTAATAATTTTTTCAAGAAAATGTTTTCCAGTGGGAAAATACTAAGTTGCTAATATGTCTCAGAAACAACTTGTGTTCCATTAACTTTCAAACAACATGAAGGTTTCCAAAACTGCTTGCCAAGGAGCATTGCCTCAGTACCATGCATGGATTTTCCCACAAGTTTCCTTGCTCCTCAGGAACCCAGCTGCATTTGCCACACTTCCCCAGCCTTTCCCTGGAAGAGATGCAATAGCTGGGAACACAGGGCTTGTACACCCTGATAAAGTGTTCCCTGGGATATATGGACTCAGGAAGCCCTTGACAACTGCTGGCTAAAACTGGCATGGTCCTTGTTATCTCCACCACTCTTAGCTGAATATCTGTGCTCAGACCTCTCCACTGGAACAGCAGAGATCGTGTCACTTTGGAGCAGCAGCTTCTCCAGGTCTGTGAAGCATGTTTCACTGAAGGGGGGAAAAAAAGTAGCTACGTCTGCAGTATGAATACCCCATGATTTCTTTTTCCTGGGCAATTCTGGAAGGAGTATTTTCATTTAAGCATTGGAACAAAACCAAGAATGAAGGCTTTGTACAACCCTCAAGTTTCGAGCAGCCCTTTGCACATGGATGTTCCCTGCTACACTTCATGCCCCCTGCATGGCCAGGCTGGGGGAGCGTTTCTCAATCCAGCTGAAACACCAGCACTGCTTGAGGGCGGTGGGAGGTAAATGGAAAGGGGTAGAACACTTTCAGTGGTTTTTTGTAGTGCACTTAAAGTTACCAGCACCAGCTGCAGCCACAGCTTTCCAGAAGCACAGCTTGGAGCTTCGTTCCCTGGTAGCAGAGAGTTGTGCTGCTCGAAGGAGGTGAAGTGTGTTTTGAAGTGCTTTGTACCTGTTCAAAATCCCCTGAGAAGGCTGTGGGCTGGTGGCTTTTCCAAGGGGCCAGGAGGGGACTTGTGGCTGCTGCGGGGCCAGGATGCCCCTTCTTTGGAAGGTTTGCTGCACAGCCTCAGCCAACGTGCTTCCAGGTTCTCCTGCAGTTTATTGGCAAAAACACAAGCTGCCTTACCCAGGGAAGTCAGGTCAAATTCAGTGTTTATGAAGTGGGAGCAAAATGTCCCAAAGCAGCATAAAATGTTACCTTTTTTCCTTTATTGGCACTCACAGGAAGAGTTAATGTTCAGCTTGGACAGAGCTGATGACTCTGCTGTTGTTAATTGTTTATCATCTCTAGATTATTGTGCCTGCAAATCATTTGGCTGATTTATCTTTTTTCCTGTTTCGCAGCTGGCGGTGTCTGTGAAGCATGATACCCTTGCAGGCATCTGACTGACTGTGAGGCAGAAAACTCGAGGACCTTTGGGGATAAAATGACCCTCAATATTAATTGACCTCTAATGTTCATGGACTGATGTGCTGTGATTTTGCACTGTCTTCCCCAATACAAACTCTCTCTGCCCGGGTCTCTACTTGAAGACTTGTGCTGCTTCTGAGAGGAGCCTGTGCCAGTGATGGGCCAGTACCTAGAGTGTCATTTTACTCCTGTGCTACTCAATGTTCATGCTTCAGCTCCTGTTCAATATCTTCCAGGATGAGGCTCTAATGCACTTAAACCGTAGCTAGACTAAGGCAGCACGGAATAAGCCCACCACCGAAATTTTACATGAGAGGGAACATGCAGAAGCTGCACTCCTCCAGCCGATGTCCTGTTTTTTTCCAGGGTGGACAGCTAACACAGCTGAGCAGCCCTTGCAGCTGCAGACAGAGGGTGTTTCCAGCCCCAAGACACACTGAATCAGTTAATGCGCTGTTCTCTTCTGCTGCCTCATTAGCAGTTAAAAACTAAGAATACACAATGTCTTCCCCAAACATCTGCCTCCTTTGCCTTCCTCTCAGCATAGCAACAGCCCCTGCTGCAGACTGGCCCTCATTACAGCGGCTCAGGGCGAAGCGTAGGTCAAATTCTTCTCGCATAACGAGCTGCAACCCTGTGATCCTTAATAGGATTATACTGGGGGAAAAGGACAGGACTCAGCCTTGTGATTGCAGAGCAACTTATGGTCCATGGACATTAGTGTACTGTCTAGGGACATCCCAGACACTGCCTCTTCCTCCTATTAAGATCTCTTTGTGCAGAAACATGGGGTTTGCTCAGCTGCCCCTAACCTCAGTCCCTGACCCTACGCAGCCAGCACTGTCCAGCTGCCAGGGGCTTGGATGAGAGCAGTATGGTGCAGGCTGGTGAGCAACAGAAGTGACTGGGCACCCTTTCTCCAGGTTTGTGCCTTCTGGGTAACTGGATTTGTAACTGAATTGCAGTACAATTTTATCTTATCTCTTCCTATCACTATACAGCTTCTTTTTGCCTTACAGCTCTCCCCTGGAAGACTACTTTGGTGGCAACATGCAGGCTGGCATGTGCTGCAGCACTTGTGACTCAGGGAATGATGCCTCCTCTCTCCTGCACACAACTTTTTTTGGCGAAACTTACAGGATCCTTGCTATTTTTGAGCCCCCGTTAGTAAAATTTGGTTGTAAATGGGCAACAAACTCAAACATAAGGATGACAAAATGGGGAGTCCATGAGATCACATGAAACTTCCTCCTCCAGGAAACATGTCTAAAACATACTTAAAACTAGGTGATGGGGTGTGATGTGTTAGGAAGACGAGTAGTTCACATGACAGAGCCAGAGCATGGGCAGAGCTATACGACCATCTCCCAGGCGCATCCTTCTGGACCACCCCCACAGCCACAAAACCCATTCCCACCCCCAGTTAAAAGCTCTTTCCTGTGTTTATGATGGGCCTGCACTGAAGGCTAAAGACCCAGGCAACGCTGAATCACGCGCTTGCCACCTCCCACCGTCACTAATGCACCATGCACTACTTAGGAATGAAGGTTCGGAGTTTCTAGAAATAGAGTGAAAAGACATATCATGTCATCTGCCTGAAGACTCAGCAGCCCACATGTTCTCCCACACATGCTGCTGCAAAGGTTCCATGCTGATGCTCTGGGCAGTCCTTGGGCTGGTCCTTCAGTAGCAGATTAGATTCAATCTCCAGCTACTGAGCCGGAGTGTGCTTCAGAGGCAAGCACACACATCAGCAGCATTTGTCAAGGGCAGTGGCCCTTTCTGCACTGGGGTGAAGCTTGGGCAAGTTCAGGACAGAGGAGTCCTACCAGCAATGTCATCAATACAGCCTTCATTTTTCTTTTGCAGGAATGGGATGATCTTTCTGTAACCAAGCCTGAATACGAGCCCTTGTCTTTTCAAGTAAGCCCATCCTTTCACTGCAAAATGAAAACGTTGTTAAATAAAATTCCTAACACATCCTAGCAGGGAGAAGAGTTTATCCAGAAAGTGTGTATTTATATAATCTCTGCAGCACTCAGATACCATGGAAATCAGTAAAGAACAATACCTTGGTGAGCCTGTTACATTGCAGCTTTATGTATAATTCACTGTCTGTTACCAAGCTTAAACCTTCCTCAGGGTTTCTGTCCCCAGACTTGCCCCAGTGAGTAGCTGCATTTTCCACAAATTTCACCGTATTATTTCTAGTCGTGTTTCTTTTCTCTGAGCCCACAGCTCCTCCCTGTCCAGTCCTCTGCAGGAACAGCACCCAGGTAATGCTTATTCCCTCACCTTCATGGGGATATTTATGAATATAGATTGCAGACTATTTAATATTGCGTATCTCAGCACTACCCCATGATTCTCTTGCACTCTCCACAGACACCTTGTCCCCCGGCTCCTCTATTAGCGGCACTTTGTGCAGTTTAAAAAATTGCTAAGTCTTTGTCAGAGCCAAGGAAATTTGAATGATTTTTGAGGAATTCTTCTTAAATGTTTTACTGCACCCAAATATATTCCACCTTATCACATGCCCCCTGAATCTACTAAGCTTGCAATTCTAGCTGGTAGATTAGTTTAAAATTCATTTTACTGGTGCATATGTACATTTGTTAGACTGCTTATCCCATATTCTGAGGAAACTGCCTTTTAGGCAAGCTTCTATTATTGGGAAGTCTAAAGACCTAAGCCCAAAAGAGTTTAGTTCACATCCAGCTCCTGCAGAGGTTCACTCATGAAAAAAGATTTCATGTCTGCCTGCAAACTTCATGCTGCCTTCTGGTGGGTCGCAGGACTGCTAGAGACTCCTGTCTTCTGCTCATTTCATGTGATCAGTTGTGATTGCACGCTCCAAATCCTAATCCTCCCCTTGCCAGAGTCCAGCAGGAATATCTGATTTCTTCCCAGCCCTGGTGATGGCTGTGGAGCTCATGGCAGCTCAAGTGAGGCAGATGGGCAGCACCCAGGGGATCTGCTCATGGGAATAAAGACTAGGCTACAACTTTAAAAAGATGGTTTACTAACATGTTTATGTGATGCCAGAGGGGTCATACATCATTTTCTTTAAGCACCTGGGACATTAGGAAAAAGCTTTGGACTGCCTGTAAATATGTAGAAGATATTAATTATGCAGCATTGCTGAAGATAGTTCTGTTATTCAGGGAGCATCCCAATTCAAAAAGCTCTCCAGGTGTAAAGAACTATGAAAAAAACCACCAGAATAGAGAGGGGAAAGTGCATGGCTTAGGCTATAAACAGACGCATTACCAAAACACGACAGGTCCTAGCCCTGGGCTTGCTGGCCTGCTGGCTCTGGGTGCATGTATGTTGAAGCCGTGGCTGCACACCCTGCAGCGGGAGGGACATGTTTGCCTTGTGCTTCCCACACCTTGCAGATTCCCAATTGACACCATCGCTTTTGATCCCTGACCCTCACGACTTCGTCACTGTGCCAGTCTTCACATCTGCAGATTTTCTTCAGCAGGTATCTTTGTACCCAGCAAGCTCGTAGTTTGCCAGGCATGCAGATGTCATAGTTGGGAAGTGATAGAAACACCCAGAGGATTTCAGAAAGAAAGGCATTTTGTTAATAGAGGAATGCCAATCACAAAATACTCGGATCCTGAACACAGTAAGGGCGAACAATTAGTGACAATGGGAATCCACCACCACGCAGACAGCAATTTCGATGTACCACAATCAATTGTGGAGGATTACCTTTTAAATATTCCAGGTCCCCTGTCTGTTCTTTCCTTACAGCAGTTTGGGGGCTTCTGTTTGAATAAGCAGTTTTGTAAGTAAAGACCAACTTCCTCAGCCAGCAACTTCAGCAAGTGGTAACAGGACGGCTCTTGTCTCTACACTCCTGGTGCACTTCATACCTGCCCCCAGAAACCAGCCACACGCAGGACTGCACGGATGTGGCCTTCAACACACGCCAAATGCATCTCCTTGCAGTATTTATATAAAACAATCTATCGTGGCTCCTCAAACAATAAAAATGCAGAAGAAAGCTCTCATGCTGTAGGCAACTGCGAATGCAAGATCATTTGCGCTATTAACCTTCTTACTTGTGGATACTGCAAACATTTAAAGATCTGCCTGGCTGAGCACCTTTTTGGTAACTCATGTAGCTGGAAGTTAGTGGAGAGATATGAAGAAACAAAACAGAATGTGATGAATGAGTGCATAGAAGATCTAGACAGCTAAAAACAAAGTAGCTTTATTTTGGAATTTCTAATCAAAATAACATTTTGATTACAGATTTATATACACATTGATTAAACATACTATTGCTTTATTCATGCTGACGTTTTTCTCCTTTTGTTTTTTTTTACCAGACAGTGAATCAAAGAATAATTTCCACCACTCTGCTTATGAGGCAGGTTTGAAGATTTGCAGTATTCCCTCCTAAGTCAATGGCAAAACTTGAGTCGCTTGCAAACAGGAAAAGACCAAGGCTCAAAGAGTTAATGCATGTAGCACAGTCCAGTGATGACAGAGAAGACCCCAGAGGGTTTAAAAACTATTAAGAGCAAGGAGCCAATTAGCAGAATGGACCAGGATAGAATTAGCATTCAAGGGTAAAGATAGGAAAGGAAAATGTGGTGTATCAGGAAGGAGTTCATGGCAGTGAGATAGGCAAAATTATCTCCCCAGAGCAGAGTGTCAGAAGATCTACTGCTTGGTACATTTAAAATTAAGTTGGACAAAGCGATAGTGAGTGAATGCAAGATAACAATTCTGCTTCAGCAGGAAGATGGGCTCAAGTTGTTTTCATCTTCAGCTCCTTGGAGGTGGCTCTTAGCATGATTGTTTCTAAGCAGAAAACAAAAGGTATTTACCCAATAGCAGGTAACAGAGAGCTATGCCTATACCTACTACTAGCAAGGACAATTTTAAGAGATTTTTGCCAGACAGGTCTATGAAGGATAGGAAAAACCACAAGAGCTGAGACTGCTTTTCAATTCTATGCTAAATCAAGAAAAATCCAACACAAATCAAAATTCTAAAATAAATAGTGTCTGAAAGAGGAATTTAGAAATAGGTGGAAAAGAAAACAATTGCATATATTTAGGTATATAGTGATATAATTAGTTTACTACCTAATAGACAGTTGTTATAGCATCCTAACTAGAATTTACACCTCTGGCTATTGATTACATTCCCCTAATGTGCCTTGTAAAAGAAATGTATCATCAATATTTTCTGGTCCCAGACTTGTTTTACAGGAGATGTTGCAAAAAAGCCTCTCTCCTGTGGCAACGGAGGAGTCGGGGCTGTGCTGGGCTGTGACCACTGATTTCCTGCATGACCCGAAATCGCTTCCTCCACCTTCCCCAGGGTAACCCTGGTAATACAACGGTGGATGGGACTGTTTGCCAAATGTGCTTCATCTTGTGTCTCTTGCTTAAACCCTCCTGAAGACAAAACTCTCCCAGCTGTGACTAAACATTAGTCATGCAGAGAAACAGGGACTTCAGAGAAGGTTGCTTAGCAAAATCACAGCCTACTATGGTGAGAATTTAATATGAATATTTAAACTTGTGAAGGTTAAACCAGTTCCCTCACAGAGCAGCCGAGGCGGGTGCTGGGTTTCAGGTTTGGGGGAGAGGCTCTAGGACGTCTGATCTGGCATTGCAAGAGAGGGAGATAACCCCTAGGAAAAAGCGGAATTGTGGTGGAAAAAGCCTGCTACGACTCACGAAGGCAGCAGGCGGCTTTGAACTGGCACGGATCCTACCTAATAAAAGCAACCTACTCATTTAATATATTTTCTTCAACAATAGCGGGGAACTATAAGGCCCAGCTGTGCAGCGCAACACATCATCGTACAGCCAAGTGGACACCTATAGATCTGACTTTAGCGAATTAAGCAATACATTTACTGCCTGTTTCTGCTATTACTGGGACTTGCACACAGGTAGTATATGAGGGAAAAGACACAGCGAGTTAGATTTGTGCTGCTGCCAACGTCTGTTATCACAGCAGAGAGGAGCATTGTTTAGATACTAGTCTGGGTCTTGAGATCTTGGCCAGAGTCATCTGGGACCTGCAGGATAAGTTGGATCAGCAGCAGCTCCCAGGGACCAGCAAGGCTGACAGCATCACCAGCTGTACAGGCAAAGGACTGGCCTGCTGGAAATCAGGCCTAATGTATATTTTTTGCTTGGCAAATGTCACCATTACCAGTGATTATGACCACTTTTTCCTCAATCCACATTTTCAGGTCTCAGGCTCGCATTGCCATCTGGTTAACGCTCAAAAGGGAGAACGAGTCACACATGCATGCCCTGGCCAAACAGAGAGAAATGCTAAACTGTGGAACCGTTTTCAGGCAAAAAGGACACAGCCCAGTCTTCATTCAAAACCAGGCTGCAAAGAGCATTGAAGAGTATGCTATAGGCAACACTCTTCCAGGGAGTCCAGAGGGCGAGAAAACAGAAACTCAAAGGTTAGCCCCGCAAAACGCCCTATTTCATGTTCCTAAAGCTCTACAAAGCCATGCTCAAGGAAAGCTGTCTTTCCTGGGAGAGGCGATTTTGTCTACATCACCTCTGTACCTGTTGTCTTGGCAGACCAGCTGGAAGTAGCTGTTACGATGTTCTCCACTGGGCTTTCATGGCTGCAATATTAGAAATACCTATTTGTCACATATATTGAGATTATTTTTACCTCTGCCATTAATCTCATTACCTCTCCTGGCTAAGCTATTGCTTTCTTAAGCAGCTGACTCTACCTAATTAAGAAGTAAGCTGTATATATCAAATCACATAGGTCGTACTTTTCTTCTCTCAGGAAAGGTGATTTTAAACAAAAGTTTCTATTAAGTGAGGTTGGGAAGAAATTTATCCTGGCTTTTATCTTAATGGTCTTTTGAATGTCACCTTTCCATTTAGATCCTCTTGTGATAACCAGGGGCTTCGCACTGACACACAAAGGCTTTGGCAGCTCTTTTCATAATACCTGTCCCTTCAGGCAGTGGTCTAATTCAGAGAGCTTGAGTGTCTATAGAAAGAACAGTGCTTATTAAAAAGAGCACACAAACTTCATCCACTCTGAGCCTTACACATTCTTTCCTGGTGAAAAGGATTTCCAGCTCGTCTTTATGGAAGTGGAGCCTCATGAATACAGAAAACCCAGTGGATCAGTCTGTTAGCCATGCCATGTCCTCTAGCCTTCCTCTAGGATAACAGCAAGCCTCAATTAGGAGCAAAGAGAATTAGTAAAGTATCAGAACAAATGATCAAACATCAGATGTCTATGCAAGACTTGATAACGAATCACAAAGGATTTATTTTTGTCTAGAAGGGTGTATCTGTTAGGGTTACATGACATCACCATTTCTATCTGAAATGCCCTCTCTGTACCTTTTTGAATTCTTCATTTAAATCCCTCTTGAAAGTATTTTTCTTCCGGTCCCCTCTACAATGAGAAGGCAACAGATACAGTTTATTTTTTTAATACATTTTCAATATGCCTGCTACAAGACCCATTAAAAACCACACCCTCACCAATAGTAACAGATCTCTTTCTTCATCCTATCTTAATGCTCCTCTTAATCTGCTGAAAAATTAATTTTTCATCCTGAAAAATACAGGCATGTGAGGGGAAGCAGACAGCAAATCTTGTCACACCTCACATGTGAAAATCTTATCTAGCTTTCTGCCACCACAAATGTAAGTCTCCAGGGATGAGTGCTGACCCCAAAGAGTTCAGTGGGGCACAGGGAGAGGCACACACGTTATTCCTTCAAGCAATGGTGTGATCATCATAGCTCCCCCCTACTTCACAGCATCACCTGAGAGTGATTTCTTTGATCATTGCTGGTGCTGTGGGCAATTAATCTATCAGTGTCTGGTTTTTGCAGTGCTTTGAAGAACGCTGCATCTGCAGGGCCCTTCACCAGCCACAAACTGATGTAGCTCAGTTGCAATGTGATGGTCTGGCCTAAAACAAAAAAGCATAGCTGTTGCCAAATGGAGAGATCAAGCTGAATTGCAATGTAATCCTCATCTAATACTGACATGGAGGCACAGTCACTGCCTAGCAGGGTACAGACAACCAAGAGCACAGAGTTGCTGATTAAACAAATAAAACAGCTCTGATGAACAGAGAAATGCCGAATGCTTCCATCAGCAGTTCACGTAGGCAAGCTCTCAGCGCACAAGTAAACAGATGCCAGATGCCCCCAAGAGCAGCTCAATGATATCAAGAAAAACTCAAGTGATGGATGGATATCTAAAGCGTTAAAAAAAATCAATTTCTTTGCACCACTTGAGAGCAATAAAGAAAGTACATCTGACACAAAAACTGGCCAGCAGCACTGGGAATGCTGCACTTCTGCCTGCTTTCTGCCCGTTCCCGTTCATCAGCAAGATTTTTATGAAGGTCAACACATTTTAATAGTATTGTACTGGCCAGAGAACAAAGAGTTTCCGAATTTGAGCAATTACTTTGGAAAAGCTCAGGCTAGCTAGTCCGTTCACAAATTTGTCGTTCTGTTGGAGAACCTTAAATTGGGTGGGAGGCTAGATGATAAACTTATGATAAAAACTCATTAGACCCTACCCCCAGCATGAAAAGGATTGCTCCTTGCGAAGAACAGGGCATTTTCTGCCATTCCCATACAAAATAACCCATGGGGTGAAGCTGGCCCTGCAGGTCTCACCTGGAGCCTGGTCCCAGGCTCTGCGAACGCAGCTCCAGCTCATCTCAGCAGCTCCAGCATGTTTGCCATTGGGGGCAATGAAAATATAGGTTGTGGTCTTGCACTTCTCCCTGCATTTTCTGGCACGCATTATGGCAGCATGTTACCACCCCTCCCTATCTAGCCATACCACATCTTTTCCAAAAAGATTTATTGCCAAAGGCTTGCCTGTTCTCTTAGTATCACCATACTATAAACATCCATTTCTCAGAAAGTGGCAGCGGCATTTGATCCAACCTCATGCACCGGTACCATCCTGCCCTTAACAGCAGTGCCTCTCTGAGAAACCCAGGCTGAATATTCAGCCTGGTAACTTATTCTTTTGGGGATCTGAAAGGATTTTTGTATGATTCTAGATATAAAACCCACAGGTACATGTGGTTTCATCATTTTCTCACCCACTTAACTGCCATAACTACTCCAGGTACCAGTGAGAAAAAGCAAGATCTCAGGTAGCAAACCCAGGGATTTCACACGTGGAAATAAATCACCCCTTTCCAACCTCAGCTCTCTGGAGAGAACAGCTGTGAAATGCCACCTTCAACATTTATCCGCATGGAAGACATTAGCCCAGATTTCCAAATGATCTGTCACCTTGGAGCAAGAGAAATAAAAAGCTCTCAAACCCAGACTAACAGACGCGTAGACTCACTCATTAAAGGTATCAATACCTGACATGGTGAAATGGCCTCTGTTTCTCTTACTCGTTGATATTTTGTTTTATTACAAAGCACAGTAGCAAGGATGAAAGAACTTTTTTCCCCTTGTACCTGGACCAAAGCCATTTGAATAGGCTTAAATCTTTCTATCAGGTGAAACAAATGCATGCTTGCATGTCCCATTTACAGACTGATTGGAGGAATAGGAGTCTTTATTCTTTTGTTAGACAGCTTGTATTATGCTTACATTCTATTTGAGTTATCCTAATGCCTTCAACTACAAGGTATTATATATTGTATTTAATTTAAGTTGCTCACAAAATGCACACAAATTATTTACAAATCCTAATATAAGTGCATGTCCAAACCTATGCAAATTTACTTAGCCATCAGCAGAATTACAAGAGCATTGCTCAGACACAAGAAGAACACTTTTTCGAATCTTTGCCTTACAATGTAAGCATCTTGTGCAATATGTATGCACATGCATATGTACATGCACATGCACCACGTTACAACATAGCTGATACAGGTGGGTTAACAGGGTGTGCAAGCATCTCCAGATTTCACAGGGACTGACAGCTTTCTGCGTTACCACAATTCTTTCTCTTAGTGTGTGTCTTGTGGACTCTTAATGAAGCAGAGATCTAATGGAAAATAGAGAATCTCTAATTGTGTCATTAAAAAGCTGATGTCTCAGGGCAGACGCATCATGTCAAATCCAGCTCTATCGGCAGTTCAGCCTGGACTAACACCGCGGGCCTTGTGGGACCAGCTGTGTTACCCAACAGCTGAAAGCGGTTCTCTCTGAGAGAATGGGCTGTTGGAGAATGGTTGTGGAGCCCAAACTCATCCCTGTGTGCCGATGCTGATGGCTGTCGGGGTGCAGGTGGGTCTCTCAAATTTGCGGGAGAGTGCTGGGCAGGGCCCTGACCAATGAAGTTGCTCATCTTGATACACTTTCTGTTCAGTATTGAGCTCATCGTGGGTTGGGTTATGAGTTATTTGCTGGTTCAGAGAGAGGAGAAAGTTTTGACGACTGCATTAGGAAGCCTCTGGTTTTCCCTGCCAGTGTGTGCAGGATTTGCTTTAGGGAAGACCTTTCCCTGCCTTCGGGAAGCATATTGGTTTTATAGGAGACCATCATTTTTCTAAGTTACGCAGAGAAAAGAGGGGACATATTTAACAAGTTCAGTTTACCAAAGTGGAATTGTGTGGGGCAGGTGAGGGCTTGTTCATCCCTCTGTGGCACAGGTGGGACCTTCTCAAAGAGAAAAATCACAAAAAGCATTTGTACCCTGACCATGGAGGCTGCTATGGACATGAACACCCATTCTCTTATATTCAGCTTTGTTAAAGCTTATTTACAACTTAGCAAGTACAAAGGTGGAAGCACATTACAGCACTACACTCAGGCAATATTGGGCATATTCCAGAAGTACTAGGGGGTTGTGGCAGCAAAGTACACGAGGTTCAGCAGGCGCAGATCCATCTAACCTGCATGTGTGGGAAGGTGAAGAGAGTGACTCCATTCTGCTTATCTCCCTCCACTGACTGTAGAGGGATCCTTGCAAGATGACAGGTGATGGCTCAATACATCAATCTAGTGGCTCCATCTCAGCTCTGACGCTTGCTGGGTGGCCAAATAACCAGCTATTGCTAAGCAGAGAAAAGGTGTTTGCTACTTGTGGTGTGCAGGAGGAGATGGGATGATGCATCCCTCTCATGCGACCAGGCAAAAGAGGCAGAGCCTGCAGTATCCCACACAGTCACAGGCTTTCCTCCAAAGGTTTGGGTTTTGAAAGCTTTCTGTAGCTGTCCTTTCCTTGGGGAGAGAGGGGGTGTCCAGCGGGAAACAACCCCCTGGTGAGCAGGTTTGTCGGCTCTTTGTCAGTGCCTGTATCCTGCTGCGCCAGGGCTGCACGTGGAAACCCTGTGGGCAAACAGTTCTCCCAGCCAGGACAGGATGTGGTAAGCCAGGAAGTTGATTTTGCAGGGACTTCATTTTATACAGAAGTTTGCGTGTTGTAGCTTGGGCAGTTAATTAAGAACTGAGCAGTTTTCCTGGGGCAACGTGCTTGCTGGATAAAGACCTTCCTTAGAAAGGGTAGTTGGTATTATTATATTTGTGGCTTGAGCTGATCGAGCAGCTTGCTGCCAAGGAAAGGAAAAGTCCCACTTCTTGCTCCCTGTGTTGACCCCAGCCCTGGCAGCCCCCTGAGCTGCCTCTGCTCCCGAGCTGGCACAGGCAGTCTCCCTCGGTCCTGAGGAGCAGAAGAACCGCTCGCCTGGGAGCTGTGGCAGAGGGAAGGGAGCAGAGAGCTGCTTGATCACATCAGCTGCAAGGTGCAAAGTTGCCTTTGGTGGTAAACAGAGGCGAGATGAAACACCTTGATCTGGCTTCTTGGTGTATGCAAATAACAGTAGAAGCTGAATATAGCAGTATTTTCCTGCAGGACACGTGCCTCACTCACTAGGCGGTATGGGCTGTCTGACACTGATTCAACCACGGCACAGCATTCAGCACATTAGGCAAGAAACACAGGCCAAAGATACATATCATTAAGCAATAAAGCAGCATTGTAACAAATAGACGCTGAACGACAAAGTTAAGGAGCAAAGCAAAAGTTATTTCTGTAAATGCTTTAATTCAGGGTGCTTCCCTTTGGAAATGTGCCCTTTCACATGTAGCTCTAAGCATAGCATTTTTTTAATTATAAAGAAACTGTACTAACATTCTGTAGTAGCAGAATGAGGTACCAAACCAAAGCAGTGCCCAGCCATGCAAGAACTTATTTGAGACTGCATTGCTGGAGCCCCTCTTGTAAGAAAGGGTCAGGTCCTTTAGCTAATTGATTTTGTAGCTCTGGTTAATGGGCCAAAACGTCATGTTCATCTTCTCCGGATCTCAGCACCGGTTTTGAGGATTGAAACTTTGAACTGAAGCACCTATTGTGACCAATAGCATTTTTTGTCTAAGTATTTTCGTGGACCAGATTTCAGCTCCTGAAAGTGCTGAATTTCCATGACCTAGAAAAGACACTTTTTCTGCATACCCAGCATTGCTGAATCTCAAGGTTTATTGTGTGTCTCTGAATATTTGGTATTTTTCTTAAATCTCTTGCCTGTGAAGAATGTGAACATCTTAAATTCCATCAAAAAGGAAAAAGTTTTGATTATTCTGGTTGGAAATTAAAACTTGTGGCCCGGGTGCAGTCTGTAGATGCAGCAGCAGAAGGCAAACCTGGCCAGGGCTGCTCAGCTGCGGGCGTCATTCCCAGCTCCTGTTCTCCTTCTTCAGCCACTTCCCACAGTACAAAACAACAAAAAGTGGTTCTAACACCTCTGTGTGCGATTCAAGATTGTATAGGCAGGAACTCTGATGACAATGCGACATAGAGATTCACAAAGGCACATTGTGACATCACACTGTGTCACAGTTTAACCTGAGCTAGCAATTCAAAACCATGACAGCCACTGGCTCACTTCCCCCCATATAGTTTTTAACTGCACTAAGAAAATTAACTCTATTTCAGTCAAACCAGCACAACGTCAGGCAGAAGGTGGGCATTCAGGGGGAATGGTCAGCAAGCAAGTGGCCTGGTGACATGAATGGGACCCACCTGTCCCACACCCACACCTCCAGGACCCATCCTTCCAAAGGGCCCCTGCACACAACGCATGTCACTAGTTTTTAACACAGATGGTGTATTTATAGTTTAGAGCTTTTGTACTCTCTTCCATAGCTTAATTAGCAATATAATTTCCTCTAGACCTCTGTGTACTTGTGGGAACAGAGGAGAATGGCAATTACTGTGGAAATCCAGGGGCAGGGGAGGAGATGGAGAAAGACACAGACATACACACAGAGACATTTCTCTGCAAGGGGCATAACGAGGAGATGACACTGAGCTAATGTTAGCAGAGGGGACTGTGTGCAGCGGGTTTATAAGGGAGTAATGACTCATTTTGTGTTTGACTTCGGGAAGGTTCCTGTGTTGCATAGGAAGAAATCTCATACATATTCACATTTGAAGAAAAAGCATCTGAACAATATTATAACCATACTGAGGAAATCTGAAGAGCCGCCAATGCCCCAAAATAATCATGTTACAATAAGTGCTCAAAGGCCATATTGTCTAAGGAACTGTAAAAGCATAAAAGACCAGATATGTGCACTGAATCTAGCTGATAGCAAGGTACTATAAGGGAGATGAAGGGAAAAATGAGAAGAGGTGATATGGGGAAAGAAGTCCAGAGCAAAGACTTCATCAGATGTGCTACTCCCATGGTGAAACCAGCCTCAGCAGATCCCCTTCCCCTGGACAGGTGTTTCTCCCAGAAAACCCTTTTCTAGCCTCCAGCCCTGTCACAGACAACTAGAGTTACACTGGTGCATTGTGTGTTTATATCACTCCAAAGGCTTTTTTCCTGAACCCCATGAGGTGCATCAGCTGCAGAGAAGCCCCCACAGAGCTGTGGTTCTGGCTGTTGCAGGGGAAGGGGCTACGACTGCTGATTTCAAGGCTGGAGCTGAGTTTAACTTTTCCACGCCCTTGAGCACGGCGACGCTCGCAGAGCTGGGCTGCTTTCTCTGCTGGCTTCTAGCTCTGTGTCGAGACAGTGAAATGATTCAGAAACCCTGCCTTCCCCCCCAGATGAGAAAATCTGAAGCTTCCATCTGCATGAGTACTATGAAAACCTTTATAGCATTACACACACATGCAGATATTTCTTCCCACAACACTTCTCTACCATGAGGTAGCTAAAACCTTTTTCTCCTATGAGAAGGTACAAAAAGGGAGGTGGAAAGAATTGAAATCACCCAAAAGTCACCATAGCAGTAGAGTTTTGACTGCAGTCCAGGTCCCTGTGCTTTGCTGCTCAGCTTTAACCTCTGCACAGACACCTTCTCCCACAGCATCCTCAGCCCATGGTACAGCAGCTGCCAGCTGAGTGAGAATCCATATTTTAAGCAGTCCTCGCTCAAGCAGTTATATATTTTACATGACTATTTCATAATTATGCACACAACAGAGGCACAGTTCCCTTCACTGCCACCCTTCCTATGCTCCCAGGTGTCAACAAAAAACAGCAAAGAAAACATTTAGAGAAGAGTTAGGAAAGGTGAGCATCTGCATATTTATGAATGAGAAAGAAAGAGAGCCAGTAAAGCCATGCTTGTCCCCAGGCATTGTTTACAGATCATTTGCAGGACGAAAATGAAAACGCAATTGCAGCGCAGATGCGAGTGCCTGTAGCAAATCCCCAAGCTGCGCTCAGGCAGGAATGCTGAGCTACAGCTACAATTTTCTCCAATATTCCAGCTCACACGACCTACACACTTTCTACCTAAACCTTTGTGCGATGCCTGCGCTTTGCTCCAGAGACCCCAGGACACAGCCCTGTTAAGGCAGCCTTCATTTCAGCAGCTAGCATATTTTTTTATATATATATATATATATATATATATATATATATATATATACACACACACACTGAATGATGAGTCCTGGGATCTCTCTAACAATCAGAGGCTGTCCCTGCGCTACTGTGGGAGGACCAGAGAGTAGCCCCGAGGCTGGAACAATGCTCACCCTGCCCAAATGCCTCCTGTAGCCAGGCAAGTGAAGGCTCTCAGCTGGAGCACACTGCCCAGCTTGTGCTTTGCACAACGTCTGTAAACTTCCCTTCCTCTGTCCCCCCAAAGCCGACAAAGAAAACACCTTGGGCTGTGACACACCACAACTAGAAGCAGTTTCTTGGGGTGCAGGCGGGGTGCATATCAGGCAGGTAGCTGACACCTGGGCATGTTTGAGTGGCCACACTCAGGCTGCCGGTGCCTTTTGGGGGGCAGGCAGCCTGTGATCAGCCCCATATCTGAGGGAGGGCAAGGGGTACTGGGCATGAGGGTAGGTGGCATTTTCACGTTCCTTCAAGGCACTCTTTATATAGCTGGTTACATAAAGCTGTGCAATTTGGCTCCTATCAAGAGAGAAATGCAGGCGTAGGAGTACTGGTACACCAAACCAGACAGTAAAAGTCATCTGTACGGTTTGCTTGGTTTTTTTTTTTCCTATCATTCACCACTAATCTCTAGAACAGGCACTGCTAAATATTTAATAAAACAAAGAATAAATTAGCAGTAAGTCACAGCATGGCCCCATACATTTTTCCAGCTGTGTCCATGCCAAGACCTCCCAGGGGTAGCACTGTGGTGTTCACACCATCCCCATGGTGGGGGGACCAGGGGCAGCAAGGGGTGACAGGGAGCTCAGGGGGAACCCAGAGGAGCATCAGTGGCCAGGAGTGAAAGAGGAGCAGGGGTGCTCCCCTCCATCCCTCCCTTCCCCCAAGAGCTGACAGCTCCTTGGCCATAGGGAAGGGTGAGCACACATTTTGAGATTAGCACAGGAGAGGGAAAAGCACTACTTCCCCCAGACTTGCTGTGACATTTATTTGTGTTTACATGGTGCATTTCATGCCTGAGCCGAAGCCCAGCTCCGCCGTGTCGCTGCGCAGCACTGCCGCCACTCTCATCCACGGAACACATTTTCCATAGTGAAAACCTATTGTGTCAAAAATAGTTTGAGAGCCGTGCAGCACAACATCGTGTACAGATGAACTTGTAATTGCAGCCAGCCCTGTGCTCCAAGCCAATTATTCATCACACGGGTCACTTCCATTCATTATTACCCACGAGGGGGTTTTACAGCACAAGGCAAGGGGGGAGCAGCTGGTTGCCCACAGCAATCCCTGGCACACGTGTGGGGCTCCAAAGGCCTCTGGTGCAACGGCAAAGCCGGGCAGCAGTGAGGCCTGGGCAGAAATGGATAGGACTTTGATCTAATCAGCCCTTGGGGTGCTCCCACTTGGTTGTTTAGCATCAATCTGTCTTAGTTCTTTTTATTAGTTTTGCAGCAGGTAAGACTGTTTCTGCTGTCTGGACCTCCCAGCTTCTCACAACCAGCAGGCATCTCACCTTTAAGTGTATAAAGGGGGCTTGTAAGAGACATTCTACAAGGGCCTGTAGTAACAGGAAAAGGGGCAACGGTTTTAAACTGAAAGAGGTTGGGCTTAGGTTTGATATAAGGAAGAAATTCTTCACCGTGAGGCTGGTAAGGCACTGGAACAGGTTGCCCAGAGAAGCTGTGGATACCCCATCCCTGGTAGTGCTCAAGGCCAGGCTGATCGGGGCTTTGAGCAACCTGGTCTACTGGTAGATGTCCCAGCCCATGGCAGGGGAGGTTGGACTAGAAGATTTTTGGAGGTTCCTTCTGAACCAAACCATCCTCTGATGCTTACTCCACGCAGGTACCCATCCAGAATGCTTATTATCCAAGCACACATCCCAGGCAGCAGCTGCTCCTTACCTGGCCTAGAGAGTTGCACAGCAGATGAAGGGCCTCCCCACACGCAGGGTGCCTGCTTGACTCAGAGATCCCAAGCAGCAGCAGCACTTCCATATGATGGGGATGTCAGCCATCTCTTCTCACAGGTGTTGGCTTCCTCAGTCCTAACACACTTGCCCAAAGCTGGATGGGGGGGGAAAAAAAAAAAAAAAAAAAGGTAGAAAAAGCAAATCAGCTCTCAGACTTCAGCTGGGGTGTATTGTGGGCCAGCTAGATGCAAACAGCCTGGCAGGCACAGTGGTGGGACCTGCTGGTGGACAGCAAAAGCAGAAGGGCAAGTCAGGGAGCTGGATAGAGCACATGCAGCCATGGGGCGAGACGGGGGGAAGGCTCAGTGCTGGCTGGCCCTGTGCCAGCATCAGGCCGACACTGCTGGCCCTGGAGGTGACTGGTGCCAGCAGGGTGCAGTGGTGGAGCTGGGGGGTGCCTGGTGCCAGCGGGGTGCGGTAGCAGAGCTGTCGGGGAGGACGGAGGCAGATTCAGGGGCACATCCAGGCCCCTGGGATGGCAGTGAGCAGCCCTGTGCAGAGGATGCCCTTACCTGGGTACTGCCCTGCAGCACCAAATAACATACCTTGAAGTAGAGGCATTTTTCAAATGCAACTTAAAAGAAAACACCCCCCCCCCCCCCCCCCAAAACAACAAACCAAAACAACCACCCACAAAAGCAAACCTCAGGCAAGGCACCCATAAAAAAGATGACCCAGGACGTAGCCAGGGGTCATTTTCAGGAGTCATTTTGAGAGATTCAGTGTCAAAAGGCAAGACTGCTGCAGGAAGCTACAGCCCAGAGGCTTCCAAACCTTAGGGCAAAGGGTGAGCAAAGAGCATTAAATGCTGAGTGCAGCAAGAAGGTTTCCTTGCTAATAATAGAAAAGATCCTGAGAAGGCAAGAAATAGAAGCTGCTGGGCTGTGCTGTGGCCAGGTCAGGGAGCCCGGCAGGGCTGGACAGTCGTTCATCACCAGCTCCAGCAGGGCAACTTCTCAGCTCCAAGGGAGGAAGCAGCCCATCTCACTTTAGATGCACACACCATACACCGATGGAACAAAACACTCCATTAACGGAAAACACAAGAACAGGGGAAGCTGTAGTTTGTAATTGCTCCTGCTATATCAGAGGGCTTGTTCTTCCAAAGAGAGCTGCTGCCTTGTAACCTGCAGAGGAACGGGCTGCTACCAGTTTTGCTCTCCGCATATCTGAATGACAGAGCTCAGCGACTGCACCAGCAAGGAGAGGCACCGAGAATGGCATTGGCTTCCTCTCTTGGTGGGTGTCAAGGAACACCAAGGGTCTGTTAATTGAAGTGCTGGTAAATATGAAGCACACAAGAAGCTAATGCACTGCGGCAGTTACCTCAGAGGGGAGGGGGAGCCAGTGTCCTCCAAACACCTGATGTTCCCACAGTGAAAATGGAGGGTGGGAACAGTTCCTCTTGCTGGGGAACATCACTACAGCCCCTGCATCCCCAGCAGCCACTGTGGGACATGTAAAACACATTCCACCGACAAAGGAGGAAACTGGTTTCTGAAAAGCCAGCATTGACTTACCAGCGACAATCTCTCACCTGTGTTTTCTGGCATCTGCACCAGATGGAGCAGGTCAGCCTGTTAGAGAGATGCACAAGGGTGCAGGTCCCTTGGATTTCTTTCCACAGCAGAAGCAAAAAAGCAATTACTGAACTCCAAGTGGGTTCACGGGACACCCCTCCAAGCCATCCTGTGAAACCTGCCATGACAGCAGAAGGGATGCAAGGTCCAAACAAGCAGCAGGGGCCACTCAGATCCTTGTTATCCTACCTTGTTCCATCGGTGTATGGTGTGTGCGTCTAAAGTGAGATGGGCTGCTTCCTCCCTTGGAGCTGAGAAGTTGCCCTGCTGGAGCTGGTGACGAACGACTGTCCAGCCCTGCCGGGCTCCCTGACCTGGCCACAGCACAGCCTTGTTATCCTACCTATCTGCAGTACAGATACATTTTGGGGTTTCAGGAGTTAGTCACACATTTGCAAGAACTGAATGTGGAAACAACAGCCATTTCATTCCAAGCATCACAGGGACACTGTGTTCTCAAACCAAGATTTAATCTTCAATTTTGCATGAGAATGACAATGCACCGTAATATATATGAAACATTACAGTGAATAAAGAGGCCTATTACAATCTTTTTAGTAGTTTCTGAGACTGGTGTTTGCTAATCAGAGTGGCATTTAAAATTAATTTGCACTTTTGAGGAATTCAGCTCCAATTCACTTAAACACAGGGCAATTACTGGAAAGAGGATGAGAAATTATATTGGAGTTGCTCATTTCATCTCTTGCAGCTTCTGGAAAGGTTGAGGCAGTCTTCCTCTTTCCTCACATGCCCTCTCCCCCATGTATGTCTTGTTTTCTCGCTGTTTACTCCTGTCTTCCAGTTTGTTCCCTGGCCACACGGGAAGGAGGGCAGCAACACACTGTGCAGTAACCAGCGGGTGGTGCTGCCACCGGGAAACGAGCTGCTCTGCTCCCACACCACACGAAGACTTTCTCAGCAGTTTTCATTGACGGGTGTAGGAGGCACATCAATACAGTGAGGTCCCAGGTACCTCATTTCAGACTGTGGGATGTCTAAATGAAGCATTCAGCCCCTTCACTTGCTGAAATGATTGTTGCTTTGCCCTCTGCTCATTCTTGTCCTCCCCCGTGGCATGTTCCCATTGCAGGTCTGCTGGGGTTGAGGATGCATCCCCACCTGGAGATAGGGAGGAAAGGCTTGTGTTTTTAAACCAGGATCAGTTCCCTGAAAGTGTAGGGCAGAAGCAGCAGCCCCAGCACAAGGGCATGAACTAGCAGGAGCTTTCTGCCACAGGCGCTCTGGCCAGAGCCCCCCAGCCCTGCAGGGAAGGACAGCAGCATCCTCTCCACTCAGGATTAACAGGGCAGCTCAGCACTAACCCCTTGCGTGTGAACGCTGCTATCAGCTTTGCTACTTAGCAGAAACATCTGGATGCTTTGGTAGGGGGTGGAGATTAAAATGGCATCATTAGATTAAAAAAAACAAACTATAACCCTAAAGGCTCACTAGAACAGATGAGCAAGCAGAAAGCCAGGTGGGAGATTTAAAACTAGCTCTCTGCAATCACAGGCATTGACTCTAGCCATGTCCTTTCTGGGAGAGGTTTGCAAGCACTAGGGCTGGCAGGTGTCAAAAAGGCTACCCTGAGTGTCCTGCTTTTCTGCTTCCTCCCACGAAGACCCCGCCTTGACCTCTGGCTAAGAGTACAGGGGCCAGGGCCAGGACAACCAGAGAAGGCCTTTGCCTCAGCCCCAGCAGACGCTGTGCCCTGGTGGGAGGAGGGAGCTCAGTCGCTGCAGCAGTCATTGCAACCCTTTTTGGACTTGTTTCTGACACAGGTAATTTCATCACACTTTCCTGACAGACTGAAAGAGTCCCAAAATAACCTGACTTTTCAGAGAGAAAAAGAGTAAAGGCAGACAAGAAAGCTGAAAAGGAATCAGAACATTCAGACAAAATGCCCATCTATCTGAAGTTTTTTCTTGCTTACCATCACAGCAGAATGTGGTGCACTTTCCGCTCATGAAGTGAAGAGAGGAAAGCTGAATTGCCAGGAAAGAGTTAAAGCAGACCTCTTGTACAAGCAGTTTAACTGCATGAGCTCATTTCTTGAGTAGCTCGAGTTCCCCACCAAAAGCATTTGGGTACCCTGCATCATCAATGCTCTGTGCTATTAGTGCTGTGATACAACAAGGTGTTCTGCATCAGTATCTAAGAATAAGAAGAAACCAAACTACTTTCTGATGAGTCGGGAGCAAAATCTGTTTAAAGCAACCCAATCAAAAGTGAAAGCTCTTAAGAGATGTCCAGAGGTCAGCGTGGCAATGTCCTGCTGGAACCCCAGTATCAGCTGCTCAGTCACTGGCTTCTCCTTTCTACACAAGAATTACTTTTCAGAGGAAGGCCAACTAAAAATCAAAATACAGGATCATCTCAGGTGTTAAAAGAAAGCCATGTGATAAGAATTACACTTGCACAGACTAGGAGAGAGTTTTCGAAGCAAACTGTTCCCAGACCTTGGCTCCCTTAAATCAAACTGTGATGTGCCTTTGAAAAGTAGTGCTTATTATGTCCTTTTTTGATATTGTTACTGTTAAAAAAACTCAGCTGCTTTTTGTAAAGACATCCTTTACAGACCTTTGAACTTTTCAACGAGACTCACTAGCTTTCATTTAAAAGGATTTGTTTTTCCTTAAGAACATTTGTTATATTTGTACTCTGGATTCTCTTTCATTCATAAATTCAAACCTGAAGAAGCTGTTGGTCAAATCACCTTGCTTAGTATGGGCAAACAGTAGCAAGTTCCAGGAGATGGATAATACGGATAATGTTTTGTTGTGATTTAAAAAAAAGGAAATATCCAATCTTCAGTTTGAAACACGCAGAGCCATCCACTGAATACATCACCATCACATATACATTTGAAAAATTCACTTGTAACTCAGAGGGACAAGATGATGTCATAATTCTCTGTACTAGCATGAAGACATTTGAGATAGCGTACGGACAGCAGCTGAGTATTTTTAAATTAGCATCACTGTATCAACAAGTGCTTCATGTACACACAGTGTTCATCAGGACTTTACACAACGCTGCGCTTGGCTGCCAGATCAAGGACAGCAGGATGTTAGAAATCACTGATTAAACCACACTAGGTAAAACACTTCCCTGGGCAGTACGAAGAACGGAAAATTACCACGCATAGAGACAGTACGATACTGTTACAGGTTTTGAAAAGGATCCAGAAAGAAGGGAAATCCATGATAAATACAGAAACCACTTCAAAGACAACAGAAAAACATTTTAACTGTAGAAGAGAGGGAACATGGCACTATTTATGTAAAATCGTAAAATCGTAACCGGTATGATGCTGGCAGTAAAACAGGAGTAGCTGAGGTTCTCCTTTCTACTATTACAGCTACATAAGAGAAATAAGTTTAAAATAACAGACTCCTTCATTATAGGGTGTTTTGAGTCAACCTAAAATAGCACTTGCAGGGAATCTGTGAGAATGGCATCTTAAGAGAATGCAATAGTGCAACAAATGACAACAAGTGAAAAAAAGGTAATTTTATTTCTCAGTGTTTCTCCACTGTCAATACTGTCCTTCTGCTGCAACATGTTGCAAAAAACTCTGCCTTTTCCATTTTAAACAGCTACAATATTTACAGGCTGTTTCCAGTAACACACGCAGACACATACACACTCACAGACACACAGGTACATATATCCCTACCCCTGGCAAGGAATTCATTTGCTGGTAGAGGCAATATATATTTTCATTGCCCATTAACAACCAAAGCCATGCTCTCATTTCTGCTCTACTCCCCTCTCCCTTCATCTCCTAACCAGCAGCTTATTGTCAGGCTTTGGGGGTGTCTGTGTAAGAAGTTACATATCCAGCTATTCAATTGCCATCTTTCAGAGTTGTGGACAAGGTGTACTGGGATTATCTGTTGAAACTGTACATACCAGAAGTCATAAAAGTTGCTCATGTTCAGATGTTTGTGACTGAGTGATGTATGTATACTCCTGAAATCTTTTGGAGCAGCCATCTTAATCACCTTTTGGAAATATACATACCATGCAGGGGTGAAACAAGCCACATGCTTTACTTTCCACCAAGGTGTTATGTACCCACTTTTTTACTAAGGCACCAGTAATTACCAGTATAATTTCTGAAAGAGTCCAGCATCACTGAATGTACTGCAATAGATTATCAAATAGCAAGCCAGACAAGAAAATAGATGCCTATATAATAGGTATAAAATTCCTTAATAAAAACAAGTACATAAAACCTGTGGTGGTATAACCCCAAATCCAATATAAGTTGAAGGATATTTGAGTAATATTGTTAACAGTAAGAAATGTAATCTATCCTGCTCCATTTTGGGAGAGTTCTGTAATGGAGAAAGATCTTTAAAGCAACGTCTTTGTAGCTACACTCCTAGGTCATACGGTGTCACGTGCATTTTCAGAGAAATGATCTGAAGTCGAATCCAGCTGTACGGGATCTCTGCTCCCCCTCGCCCAAGTCCAGACAAGTCTTCATGGCCATTTGCCAAACAGCCAAGGGCATGGACCTGTGCCATGCAAGTCTTCATCTTCCACCCCACCAGTCACCTAGGCTTCTCATAAGAGTTCTTCAGTTCCCAAAGGGGTTGTGAACATGGGGGTAAGGAACACCTGGTAATGAACTACGCCGCTGACCAGAAAACTGAGACCACTACTCAAACATGCCAAATGTCCCAGGCAAAGTGGCTGTAGGACCATTCAACATATATGGAATTACCTTAAATAATCACCATCATTGTCTGCTCCTTCGCTTTCCCTCCAACTCTGAAATAATTTCACAAATGGTGAATCACAAGAGAGATCTCCAGAATTCATCCCAAGTATCACACAGTGCAAGTCTAGGTGTCTTGGGGTTTTCAAGCACGTTTCTGTACTTGCAAATTTGTTTTAGGGAGCTGTAAATCCTTCCATATGTACACAGATACCACCTTTAAAGAAATCTGAGAGAAAGAAAACAGATTGGGATCTACCTGGAAGCTAAAACAATGGGACTTAACTGGAATGTTCTTATGGCAAGAGAATATTACACAATGCAAGTGGACATAGCTAAAGCACTCATCTATAATGTATCTTCATGAAAGCTTAGAAAGATCTAAAAAAAAAAAAATAAATCTGCTCTATGCTGAGCTCAACCTGGATTGATAGGACTAATTTGAAAATACCCATCTTTTCCATAGAACAGGAGAAAATATTATGCGTCAAGACAAAGGGGCCAAAGAAAATATAACAAAAGATGAAATTATCTCCATCTAGAAGAGAGGTTTCCATGGACAGATCTATCCTGTGGGGATTTAGAAGAAAACAAACACAGCTTTGTCCAAGACACAAACTTTGCACAAACCGACATACAATCATATATGAATCTTAAGAGTTCAGAATGCAGGAAAACTTTCTAAAAGTTAATTGTCCAAAGTGAAATTTCAACTAGGTGGCTTCTGTTGAGCAGATCTGGAATAGGTATGAGCACTCCGTGAATGGCTTCATAGCAAGTGTTTGCTGAATACCTGAAAGAAGGTATTAACCTCTTAACTGGCCACATTAAAATCCATCTCCTGAAGGCAACACACCAAAAGCTGTAAGATTAAAAAAATAAATAGAAAATCCATCAATTCTCTTTGCCCCTTAAAAAGAGCCTTTCTTTTTCCCCATTTGCTGTTTGCTGATCTAATTCCAGGCAGTTACATAGTCTCTAGAATTAAGTTAACAAGTCATTAATTCCTATCATATATATTACCAGCAATGGACATGGTCATTATCTTGCCCTGAAGAGAGTGAAAGAGATTGTTCAGAGCCAGGGTTAATGTAGTAAAAGTTGCTTCAGTCAAGTTGTTCTTTTTTTTTTAAATAACCCAAAAACCTATGTATTTTGTTTTTCAGTCATTTGTTTACCTCAAGGCTTCAGTACATGAAAAAGCCTTGTGCAACTAGTATCAAATGAAGGCCTATTTTCAGACAAATTCCTCTTCCTAAAATGAAGCAACACTCCTAGTGATATAGGAAAGTCTGTAATTACCTGAAGAACACAGAACAAAAACTTAACTAAAACACCTTCAACTCAAAACTTATGCATCATCTTCGCTCCTGACAGCAACATTACCAGACTGCTAAAGAAGGTTCATCTACTATACTACATTTTCAGGTACGCAGGAGATGAATTCAGCTACTCTATAATGTGCGCATGACAAACTACATAGAACTGCAAAATTATTTCAATGGTGGCAGATCCAGAACTGTGCATTTATACCAAGACTAGGGGGGCTGCGCAGGTGCATAAACCAAACAGTAATATGCAACTGTAAGATGCACAGTACTTCAAGAACAAGTTTGCATAGTATGCGATGTAAGCAAGGTCCCAGTATAATTTACTGGGAACAGTATTGTGAATTGACTAGCCACCAGGCAAAGACTTACCCTTTCATGGCTAGATGGCATACAGTGATTTGAGCCAGAATACCAGTATCTCCTAGGTAGCTGTTTGTTTCTTTGTTTTTTTTTCTCATCTCATATAGCTTCAGTCTTACATTAGGTACATAATGAACAAGGTTTCTCTGATGTCAGAGAAATAATTACAATAACCTCTGTGGTATGTCAGAAGTCTCTTCTGGTTATGTTACCTGCACAGAAGCAGAGGTGACTGGGAAGAAGATGGCTGCTCCCAAAAACTAGGACTGTGTGCAGTTTCCCCACAGAGTCCTATATAATTACAGGTCAGAAACAGGAAACAATCACAACAGGTACATTTTTTTCTTATGGATTAAGAGAAGTGAGTCATAGGAACTGCAAGTCAAGAACAAACCAGTTTCCCTCTCACACTCCTGTGATAGTTCTGAGTTACTTGTTTCCCTGAATACACACTTGAAAAAAATACAATAGAACCTAGGATATGTAACACATGAATAATTCAACTTCACAGTTATAAATACTCAAATTACACTTACATAGAATATATAATCACAGAAAATAAAATTCAAGTCATAGAAAAGAATGAAGACTAAAGGGAAAGAAAAGGCAAGGTGGTAAAAGTGATACAAGTTTAGGGCTGTGCCTTCTATAAAAGCTCTTTAAAAGTAAAAGTCAAGTTTCTGTTGGGCTTTTTTCTTTGAGGTTTTCTGAGGGGTTTTGTTGTTGCTGTTTTCCTTTTTTAAATTGGATGGAATCAAAGAAACCTTCAAGCATCTATGAAGTAATCATGGACCTGCACCTCTGCCTACAAAACTCAAACCACTCTCTCTGCCAGAGAAGAGCCAATGAAACAACACAGCCAGCTCGGGGTATAAAGAAGCAAAGTAGCCATGGCTAGCAGAGGGAGGACAGATGAAAAGTCGTACGTTGGGGTGCACTTTAAAGCTAGACGTGTTGTACAGATTTGAGGTACCACTGCCACCACAATAGAGTCTGATGTAGTCCAGGGATACTCAGGTGCTTTTCTACATTATTTGTTATTTTACCATTTATTGTGAAGAGGATGCAGCAAATGCACTTGTACGAAATACAGAACATAGAACCAAACCCATGGCACAGCCCTTACCATCAACATGTATATGGAGAGGGAGGGGATTAATCCCAAAGGCAATTTAAATAATGGTATTTTATATACTTATATTTATATATATAAATAAATGTTCTCAGCAATCTCAGGGTTGTTTTTAGTGCATTGCTGTAAAAAAATTAGTGCAGTTCTCATTAATGTTTAGCTCAATAGGAATAAGAATCTATACATCTGTTCAGTCTCTTCTTGCCACACCTGAAACCTTTACACTGTTTTACCAAACTGAAGGTTTGTAGTCAATTTCTTTAAAATAAGGTGGATGAATTCCACACACTCTGTGACAAGATATGACAATTTTTGGCAAAACAATTAGAAAAATATGAGGTGCTCTGATCTTAGAACTGAAAAGTTTGTTGATTTAAAGCATTACGCAATGCATAAACAAAATTTATAAACAAAAAGATATGTCTCAACAAATCTATCCTTCATGCAAATGTTTCTTCAGCAGCTAACAACTTTAAAAAAATTTCTTACACTTGTTTATTTGGGGAAAGGGACTTGGACAACTCTGTGTTTCAAGTCCTTTCCTACAACTGGACCAAAAGTTTCAAGTCCTGGGAGCTGCTTCTTCTGGACCCTTCTCTCTTCTGAACCGTTGGAGAAGGGGAAGTTTCAGTCTCAGAGATTTACACTTCAGCCCCAAGTTCAAGGACTCCAGTTTCAACAACAGCAACATATTTATCTTCAATTTGAACCAGCAGGATGGTTTTATCTATATGGGACCGACTACTTGGATCTCTGCTGCAAGGCACCCAGCGGTGAATCACCTGGGGGGGAGGAAAAAAAGGCAGAATAAAACATAAGTTCCATAGGGAAAGCTGCCATATCAAACTTGTGGCTGATAACTCAAGACCCTTACAGGGCAAAAGGAGCAATAACAAAAGTGCTATACTGACTTAGTTGCCCATTTTTTAGTGACAGCATACCCACAGATAAGCTACTTAATTAAGTCTTGCTGGAGATCTGCAGCTTACCTGAGAACAGCCAGCCTTTGATTTGAAATTCAGCAGGAACAAACAACTTGATCCAAGTCAGAACCAAACAGTTCATGCAAAGTGAGTAACAATTGAAAAAAACTTGTATAGATATAGGCTTGGGATATTTTGATGTTCTAGCTGTAATAGTCTTAAAATACCTCAGTGTTTTGCAGCATATAATAGCACAGAAGTGTAGTCTATCAGGAGCTAGGTGTAAACTACTGTCTCTTAAGTCAAATGCCCTGCCCTAATTTTGTTCCCTACTTACTGTGAATTCAAGGTGGATATTTTAGATTAAATTCCTCAAAGATAATTTAAAATGAAAAATATATTACAAACAGGAAGGGTTTCAGAAACAATGCCATAAACTACTGTCCCATATTGCCTTGGATTTACAGATTTCAGGTACTAGGATCTGCTGCCTCCAAGGATCCCACCTGATACTGACCAGATGGTCCCTTGTCTATACAGGCCCTTATATGACCAACTCTGCTCAGCTGCCTCCATAAAAACCAAGCCCTTAACTTCTGGGCACCCCAAAGGAACCACAAGTATGCTCCAGCAACATGGCCTAAAGTATTGCCAGCTCCATAGAATTACCTCAAATTTGCCAGTTGTGGAAAAGAATGCTAAATTCAAGACAAGGTAAGGTAAAAAGCAAATAAAGTTAATTTTTACAAAATATAGGACAGTACAGTTTTCAAGAGTTCTAAACATACAGGTGGGAAAAAAAGGACAGAAAACCACAAGTAATCTGAGTCTTGCAAGATCCCCTTAATCCTCACTTTACCGAGCTGACAGCTGCCAATTTTACCAACACTGGATGAAGGAGACTCAGCTTTGTCCACTGCATGAGCTCTACACCACATCCATGGGGAGAGCCTTTCAGCCAGGGAACCATGGTGTCCTTAGGTCCCCTCTGTTTGATGCAACAGCATGATATTCAAGTGGTCTGTTCAAGTCTGATTTCATCAAAGTCTGTCAAAATAAACTTTTTATGCTGCTGTATGGAGTGAGGCCAGGAATTCATGTAAAACATTTCCCAATAAAGTCCAAGCACTACATCCTTGTTGCCCAACTTAAAACTGGTGCCTTTGAGATAGCTAAGGGCTGACTCCAAAGGCATCAATATTGTGGCTTCCTAAGAACTCTGTATATGCACAAGTCATACACAGATTATAACTCACTGCAACCATCCCTCCACACAGTTTTACCATCTGTTCTATCATAATTGGCATTTGATACTCATAAATAACTAATAACATGCAAAATGAGGTCACTGTATAGTCAAGAGGTGATCAGAATCTCTTGGGAGGGGAAAGGGTTCTTCCGCATGCCAGTGTCAGGTATCATAGAAAGATAATGCAGAGTATACCTTAATCTCAAAGTCCTGGAAGAAGTACCTACAATACAAAGAGGATTGCTAAATTTCATTTCCTTGAAGAAACCCTATAATGACTTTGTATATTATATATATTGTATGCTCAGCAAAATAAAAAGCAAAGTTAGGAAAAATGCTTTTCTCTATGTAGTAGAAAAGTTTTGAACAACTAAGACTATGTAGTGCTCAGAAATTCACCCTTAGATGTCACCTGTAATATCACCCTTAGATGAGTATTAACTAAGGGTCATATCACCAGCAATGAGTCTAACACAACCGACTCCTCACTCATCACAACAGTACATTTTGACACTTTACATGATTCAAGAAACCAGATACAGAACACACACACCCCCTAGTGCAACAACTCCCAAATTTGTCATAACTCAATTCCTGAATCCTTATCCTACATCCCCACATACAAACTCCAGGAATAATGTGATCACCTCTTTTCACCTGTTTTCTCTTTTTTTTCTTGTCTTTTACCATTCTCTTCCAATCCTTCCTTTGCTTACTTCTGCTTTTGTCTAGTCCTTCTTTCCTCTTGAAATGCAATAGGAAAAATCTATACTCCACTTAGAATGTGCCCACAATTATCGGTACATAGGTAGTCCTGGGACATGCATTTTTCTGAAGCTGAACTTGATACTGTGAGCACTGACATGACGCTTTGGCTGGTAAACTGCTCAATGAGTAGCATCTCAGCAAGTAACAATCTGTTTGCAGAGGTGACCGCAGCCACAGGGTCAGAAAGGGAAAACTGTCCTAAGAACTAAGGTCTTTACTGATACCGGCATGTTTAACCACAGGCAGCTGAAGCAGGCGGTGGAAACTATGTCATCAAGCTAAACCCTCTCCTTCTAATCACCCAAGATAATCTGATGCTTTTCCCCTTTCTTCTTAGGTTAGATGTTCTTCTAAAAAAACCTGCCAGTATGTTGAACCAAAAATAGATGAGAAGAGTTCAGAACAGTAGCATACTCTGACCTTCAAATCCTCTTGTTTTAATCTTTCTGTAACATCAATCACTGTGCATGTCAGTGTGCTGCAATTTACAAAACACATTCACAAACTCCCTAAAAAGCTGTCCACTGATACCAGGCAACAGGACATGTTTCGATATAACCCTTGACATTCATCATTTTTACAACATTCTTGATCTGTAATAGCTAACAAGAAAATTTCGAAAGTATAACGTTTAAACCAAACATAACTATGAATGTTTACAACGGCATTCTACTCCTAGGTGTTACCTACAAGGTAATCCTGCTATCTCGAGAATGGATTGTCAACTATGATACAATTATTCATGGACGGAATTTTATTTCCAGGGCCCTTCCCTCACATAAGCATACCAAACACTAAGGTAGATTTGGCATACACTGCGATATATGCATATTGCCATTTCTTAACTGAAATTTGTACATACGTCCACAGTGATGTGGACTTTCAAACAGCAAAATCCAGCTCCTGAATCCAATTTCTAAATAACTCCTCCAATTAAGGTAGGCAATCAACCAAAGCAAATTCTTATAAACTGTCAGAACTGACAAATGAAAATATTGTTGTATCAATGAACCAATGCAGACAATGTCAGTAACTCTTCCCTTGTACTATTTATCACTGAAAGAACGCTCATTGGAGCATCTTTATAGACAGGAAGGTCTGAAAAATATATGCCCTCAGTAAAAAGCAAAAAGCCTTAAATACAGAAATAGATTTTTTCCTCCTAAAGAGAATGTAAGTTGGGAGATAAGGTTTCTAACTAATGTAGTGATTTTTTTAATAAAATGCAGAGATAACACCTAGGAAAAAGGGACAGGTAGTTTCAAGTCAGAGGCTTTCGCAAGTTTGCGTTATAGCAGATTTCCTTCTTAAAGGAAAGTTAACATCTATCACATACCCATTATATAATAAAGAGACATTTAAATACAATCTTACTTGGCTCTATTTTTATCAGAATATTTTAAAAACAAATACTATTGAAGTACTATGTGTACTATGAAGTACTCACTGGTAAACTGACCTGTATTTGCTTAAGAACCGGTAGTTTAGGGAAAGGAAAGTGAAGGTTGGATGTGAAGCGCGTGAATGAGCGCAATGCCTGAGAGTTTATGACAAGAGCTGGAAGAAGGCAAGGAAGGAGAGGTGGTTGACAACATTTGAATCATCGTCCTGCATACTTTTGGATACAGTTGCAGAAATATCCCTCTGCTTCAAATTAGGATTCTAAACCTGCTCTTCCAGCAACATTTACTTGGAGGACAGCTGCTGATCCAACTTTGCTACTACAAGTATCTAGGCAGACCACCACAGAATCAAGACACTGCCATTTTAAAAGTTAGCTCATCATCTTCTAAGCAAAACTTACATGGCCTTCCATGCCTTCCTGAGGACTCCAGTCTTTCCAGCTGTTTCTTCCAGCTTTTAGCCGTATCACCTCATCTGGCCACTGCAGCTCTTTCCTTTTTGACACGTTGATCCCTTCCAGTACTTGACTGGGATCCATTAACTATAAGCAGGAATTGAGTTTTGACTGTTAGTTCAGCCAAAATTTAAAAGAAACAGATAAAACTAACCTTTTGCACACTTCCGGAGAACAGACTTAGACCCCCAGAAATCAATTTCTGATGAATTTCAATGGTGGAAACTCAAGCTCCAGGCTACAAAAAAGCCTGACCAAGCACAGACTTCGGAAATTAGGCTGTGGTTTCAAAACCAGCTGACAATACCCCAGTTCACTGCTGTCAGAAGTGGCAGCTCTGGTTCCCTTTCCCACCCCTTCTTTCTGTTGTTACACTTGTGCATGGCAGGGTCTGAGGAGCTGGCACAGCATAAGCATTAGCAGCATGTGGTCCAGTAGCAAGGAAGAGTTAAGTCATGATGAACTGCTAAAACTGGCTCATCACTTCTTACAGAATGTCTTAAGAAATGTGGTTTTGGAGAATTTACTGTTAGGCTGAAGAACTATTTATCTACTAGCATGGTTAGTGGAGACCCACCCCATGTTTTGAAGTAAACTGGCCTTTCCACATGGGCAGCAGGAGAAAACTCCTGAAAACTTCTTCCTATTTAAGGACAAAGAGAACCACATAATGTTCACTATCCAAGGGCACATGTCAACTTTGCCTGCATCCTCCTCACACAAAAGAATTAAGCAGTTTCATAAAATGGCCCTTGCCTGCAAACAAGCTACTGATCACAGACCTGCAAAATTAATTTGTTAACTTTGCTCACTGTGATGCAGTTTACTAAGGATTACTAAAATGAGGTGATACCAGCAATGAAATAATGTCTGTCATGATCTATCGTATTAAATACACCTCTTGACATTTCCCACTAACATACTGCTAAAGACACGTATGTGGGACTAATAATGGATAGAACAGCAAGAATACAAATTTCTGGATTTTCACAAAATGAGTAACGGTGTCACGATTAACTCAGTGAATGGTGTACTGTTCACAGCTCAGTAACCCCAAACTTGTGGCAATAACCAAAGGATAAATACATATGAAAATGAATAAATGCATATGAAAGCAAGTATTTTTACACTTTTGTGGAATATCTACTTCATTTAAAAGAAAAAAGCTAGTTGCTTTCTGCCTTGCAAATGAAGCTGTTTAGCTTTACGTTTTGTCACGAATAAAGGCAAACTAAGCATGAAGTGGAACCGAGTTCAGCTGATGTTCTCATACAGCTGATGCCATACAGCAAAACATAAGTAAACAGGGATGTCTAAGCACGCAGGAAGGCTGGCTGTCCAGAAAACCTTCTCCTCACATCAGTTCTCCAAGTGTAACTGCACAATAGTTTTATAGTGAAACATTCCAGACCACATGTGTATTTAAAAGCAGTAATTTCAACATTCAAGGAGGTAACACTAACACATGAAAGCACATGTTAACTTGTTCTTCTGAACTATTCACCTGGATTCTGTAAATAACGTCATCCTTTTTGGCTTGCATTTGACTTGCAGGGCTTGCATTACCACCTGACTGAGTTTCAGTTGCATTACTCCCTCCTTCCGTCCCTAGAAAGCCCACAAGGGCATGCTGTTTACAGGCTGGGATGCTTTGGCTGGAGCTGCTAGAAGAGGGCAGTCCATGCTGCATGCTGACCCCAGTCTGGCCAGTAGGTTCCATTTGGTTCACCATAGACAGTCGGGACTGGAGGGATGATGGGAGGTTACGCAGGGATATCTGACTGGTGGAAGAGCGCCGACAAGGCACAAAGCCTGTTGTGGATGTGCGAAGAGATGAATGACGACTGCCATAGCAATAAGATGAATGGCTAGCTACTGAGGCACGGGCAGGGGACTGTCTGACGAGGCTTGACTGCACAGAGTGAGAGCTGTGACTGGTGCCTAAAAGCAAAACATTAGAGAGTTAGATTTAGATTTCTGACACACAAATGTTTAAGTGCTTAGATACAAAATTTATGGGTCTAATCATCAACATCTGAAATGGCTCTATTGCAGAAGATCTGTTGCATTTCATATAGCAGAGCATTTGAATACATTCCATACATCTTATATTGGAATTTCATATTCTGTTCAATTCACAATCCCTGCAAAACAAGTAACTTGAAAAATGCTTCAGCTTTGTTCTTCCTGCATTAACAATTTATCTCTTAATATTAACACTTAAGTTTCCCATACTCCAAAAGCATTAAGGCAGGTACAGGTATCTCAAAATACTAAACATTCTTTCTTAATATGCTTGACAGGATATTCAAAGATTGAGTCAAAATTTGTTAGAGCAAAAGCTGTTCTTAAATTCAGGAAAAATTAATACACACAGTGAAAAATAGGAATAGTGGTTTATGAGCATTGATATAATTGCTTGTCCTATACTAAGTACTTGTAGATACCTCTCCACAGCTGACAGATTAATTACATTGTGTAAAAACAAGTTCGTTCAACTACATACACTTTTACATTCTTTGTGAGTAAAAGCAGTGTTTGGAAAGCTTTTTCTCAGCTTTACTCTTTATCACCTTCCTAACTACAGTTCACTACAGATTCTTTAATATGATTCAGCTAAAATACTACAGAAATAGAGAATCCATTCCACTGTATAAAAAAAAAAAAACAACTCACCACAAATTACAAGTTCAGCATTTGCAGACAGTATGACAGAAGTTAGAAGATTCAATTTGTAGTGATATGTTATAAAAAGTGATTTAATCTATTTTGCCAGCAAAACTACTACATCTCTATTGCTCAAATCTATTTGGGAACCTTGCATTGCATACAGCAGCACTCTAGTTTGAGATTAATCCAGCAGGTGTTAACACTACACAACCAAATAACTTTTGTTTGCTTTTTCTTTTAACTCAGGCCTGATATAAAGAGGTGAAAGGCCAGTTCTAGCTATAGGATTGTATTTATATAAAACTGTTGCTCTGTTTTAACTTTACCTAAAGTGGAGGGATGAGTTGGTGGATGAACTGCAGGAAGAGCTGTGGGATGAGCTGCGACAGGAGGGTGCTGGACTGCCCCAGGTCCCTGCCCTGTAGGTGCATTCCCCCCTCCTTGCGACACGCTGCTCTGCGACTCATTGATAGTTGCATTGTTACTTGTGCAAGAAGCTCCACCTCCAGCATCCGAATCTTCAATATTTCCACCGCTATTGCAGCCAGCTCCACAACCTTTCCTTAGTCTGAAAACAATGCAATTGACACATTGTCAGGCCTCCTAATAATTTGGATTCTGTGAAGTACCTTACAATGACAAGCAAAAGACTTAGAACAAGTGACAGCATTCCCTAACATCAGATAGAACTTTATTTTCTCAGAATATGCTTTGAAATTATAAATGTTGCTTTCCAAGAGATTGCAGTATTCTTCATGACAACTATTCAAGTAACAGTTATTTACGAGAAGCCAAACGCTCACACAAAATAGCTTTTGAATAACCAAGCCACCTCTGAAGTACAATAAAGTGATAAACTTCTAAATATAAAATGCTGGCAGAACATCCTGGTTATTTTGTAACAGTTTAGTAAAATTTATGCTCTTTAATACACCAGTCATGCATACTCTCGTACTGTAAAATCTTTGTCTATTCAGATGAACAGGAAAATAATGTTACCTTCAGTAATGTACTTGTAGTTTGAAGCACATATTGCAATTATTTGAACCACGAATTCTCATGTGAATTTTGAACATTCAGAGAGCAGATTAGCCAACATTTTCCAGTGTACATACAGGCTTCTCACCACATTATTTGCATTAATAAACTTCAGAGGAACACAAAAATACACAGCACACTTCTCTCTTCAATTCCTAGTTTATTATTCCTCTCTTTCTGTCATCCTCAAATACACCAAGCACTCCTTTTCAGTTTTATTTGCCCCTGGGAATCCTGAAGCACACACAGCTTGGATCCAAATACTGCTCTGTGTCATTACTTTCACCTGTTATTCTGTCCACATGTTGAACAAGCAGATGGCAAGAGAAGACAAACACCACAGACTGTAGGAAGTGGGGTATATTCTGAGGTGAAGCAGCACGTTCAATTTTGATGTGCTGCAGACACCTAAGTGTAAATATGACCAGCAGAATCAGCTACAGGTCTGTTCCAACTACGGCACCAGCTCCTGGAACTGGTAAGAATTGGGACACACATTTCTGAATGCCACACACAGCTGCCACTGTTGCTTTTGGAGCCACAGTCATAAGGGGCCAGAAGTGCAGTGGAAGTTCTCATGGCCTACAAACCACAGCAAGAGCTTGTACTGGATTACTGAGGAGTCATGTGAAAGGAAGATTATATTATTATCACTCCAGTTAATTGTTCTGGTTCTGACATATGAGGTATTTATAAGCACTCATGAAATTCTGAACAACAGCTAAAGCTTGTGTTACTGTGTATGAGCATACCCTAACAACATTAATATCAGCACTCGTATGCTAAATATTTGCCAAACAGGAATCCTACTAAATAGTCCTGATTCTGTACAGATAGTGTTATAGACTCTAAAAGTGATGGTACTGAAAAAAAAAAAAAAACAAACACAAAACACACACTGAGGAGCTGAAATTAGAACTAAAGTTGTAATTCTTTCATATAGACTGTCCTGTTTTTTCTGAGTTCTCATTTATATAGTTTGTGGCATGTTACTTACATGCCTTGAAGATTAATGCTGTACCAAAGCAGCTGCCATATGCTACCAATGTGCCTGAAATAAAAGTCAAGGCTTATTTATTTTTATGTGACTAAATATTATAAACGATGCTGTGTTGGGCATGTATGAGACTCGTTAACGGAATACAAGAGCACGAACACATACTAATGAGAACTCATTTCCTCAGCTCACCTGTGCCATGTGGACACTATGAAGTTTCTGATGTTTCCTAAGCTGATAGCTCCCCCGAGGATCTCCTTAAGCTGCTCGTGACTATCTGAATAGGAAGTAGTCAAAGGTGAGACATAGATTGGGTATCCAATGGGTTGGTCACAAGAGGAATTGATCATGTTCCTCAGAGCTTGTTTTGCATTTTGGATGCTTCCTCTTTCCGGATTACGATTACGCAGGAAGACAAGCTCCTGTTGTTGTCCTGCCCACAGGCCACGCACACACTCCTTATTGACCTGCAAAAGTCAAGTCGAAAGGCTGTGTCAGAAAGTGAAGCAATGAGAGTGTGTGGCTACTGCTTCACTATACCCAGGCCTTCTCAAATGCATGTAATACTGCACTGCAGAACTGCCAGCATTCATATTCACTTCCTTAAAAGGCTGAGCCTATGGACACGGGCTGAGCCTATGGACACTGTGAGAATAAAACCAATCTTATTTTTCATCTCATTCTAAGTCAGGAACCGATTTTCTGCTTAGTACTTCTACTATAGGAGAAGCAGCAGGCCTGACAATGACAGGTCAGTAACAAAAAAGGAATTATTTGAATTGAAGTAGCAGTTTGGTATAGTTATTAAAATATACAGCAACATACTGTCATGCTGTGGAACATGCCCAAATCTTACCTTAATGACCCTGAAACTGAGATACCGCTTATTCAGCATAATTATTTTATATTCATTGGTGCCATCATCCATCACATGACGCAGAGCAAGGAGGGAGGGAGAATTGGAAAGAACTGCACTCCGCCAAGCAGGGTCCCCTTCATGTGCTATAACTAGATTCTCTTCATGGGTTGTTATGGCTTCATAAAGGACAGAAGGATCATCATATTCATCTGGAGAAGTGAAGTGATCCTGTTTTCAAGGACAGGTTTAGTGAGATATGATTAACATTTCAGATGTAACTACATTAAAAAAAAAAAAAATCAAGCATTTCACAAACACTGTTAAAGATAAGCTCTTTTTCAACAGGTTAGTTCTGTTTGCTTCTGTTTGCCTCCTTTTTTAACTTAAAACCAAAATGATTGGAAGGACTTGCCTACTATTGATTCAAGTAACTTTCCAGTTGAATTTTACACTAGATTTATATCTATTTACATGGCCTGCAGAAGCATTTTAGTTTTAGCTTCTTTGTTTATTCACAAGTCTCCAATTGTCAAACACACTTAAGTAAAGCACTGATTACTCCCTGAGACTGTATTATATGAAAATAGCACTATGAAGAAAACCAACAAGGTTTGTCTGCATTTTCTATTAAAAAGTTCATGTTAATACTTGATGACAGACTACTTCAGCATCAGATACTTTCACAAAACTTACATAATGTCAGTCAAACAAACAACATTTCCGAGTTCAATTCAGTATTAGGTCATATTACTTTCCAGTTAAAAAAGAATAGTGGTTAACAGCTAAATTTCCAACACTGGCTGAAGCCTCAATATGCTATTGTACTGCAAGTGAATAAAATCACCCTTTAGAGATTAATACAGTAATGCTTAGAAAAAAAAACCCCTCCTTTTATTGCTAGAGAGATTTGTATTTTTCCTCACTTTTTATTCTCTAACTTAATTCAAGCCTATTCTGCATGGTAACCCAAACATACTGAGAACACTTCAGAACTGTTCAAGTGGTACTTCTGCTGGTTTCAACAATGATTTTGTAATTATTCTAATTTGCTACATGTACTTGTAACATTTATATGAATTCTGCTGAATTCAGGGAGTTTGTGTTACATGAAGGAGTTGATTCAATCACTGCTAGCTTTGGGGATTTCTCAACTCGGCAAAGATGGCGAAAAAATAAACTTTAGTTATTAAAGTGCAACTAAGATCTGCCTACTTAATTTTCAAGTAATTTGTTCTTCTAGAGTGCCACCACTTTCTCCCCCTTCACAGAGTCCTTATCACTCAGTATGTGCCTTCTTGTACTTACTGAGCTCAGTTAATAGACATGCTGGACAGAATTTGAGATTATAGTGAAGTGAGGGTGAACATGAACAAAGACCAACCCCAGTTTCAGCTCACTGAAAAGCAACTGTCCCATTCTCACCTGAACCCTTATCAATGGGATCAATGAGTAGTGAATGCTAACGTATCTACTATTACAATACTTCACAGGAAAAAGAAAAACAAGTCCCTTTGAAGGAGAGGGCTGTGCAGCTTTGATTAGCATGATAAGCTTTTAAGCCAATGTATGTGGGGAGGGGAAGAGGAAGGAAAAATATCAGAGGCTGTTCATAACGGAATTATCTCTAGATGGATATGAAACACGGCTTGACATGTTCTCTGATCTATGTATTGATGTATTTTTCAAGTTCTGAGCATAAGCTGCATTCCCTTTTCCTCTATATCACCTTCCAAATGAGCTATAATAAAACAAAGGGCAAGACATTAGATATTCCCTTATTTTCAGTTGTCCATCTCTATCACATGCCCTTCTATTCTCCTCTTCTTCCCCACCCCCTTCCACCTGCTTATTTTTAAAAGAACAAACGCACAGAAATAAAAAGAACTGGACATATCTTCCTCTGTGATCTCTCACCTGATGTAGCTTAAGTGACATCCGTATTCCAGGAACCACTACTTTCCTCAGCAATTCCATGTCAGCAAAGATCCATTCATCTCTAATTGAAGATATACGGAAGTCACCCTTAAACAGGGCATGCAGGCCATACAAGAAGGATTCCAGATTACTGTTAAGGGGGGAAAAAAATTAACACAGCCCAAATATTAACAGAAATACAAATATATCATGACGAGCAAGGGCAGAAAATAATTAGCTGTACAGAAAGGAACACGATTGTTCTCTATACAGAGAAGTTAAAGACAGGGAGAAGAGAACATGAGTAAGGATGGGTGTGTAAGCAAACCTTGGACACAATGTCTACATGGACTGAATAAGTCATGAATAAATCATTCGTGCAACAGACTACTTACATGGACTAAAGTAAACAGGAACACTATGGGGAATGCCTGACTTTAACCTGAAAATTTTTAAAGAGAAAACTTTCCTGGGAATGTAATACCACAATGGACCAGTTAAGGAGCATACGTAGCTTCAGTTGTGCATGCTTTAGTACAGAATAAAAATCTTGACAACTCCCTCATGCTTAAAGGCATAATTTCCTTTTACTAAGCTAACTTAAGAGTGAAAAATCAAATATGCTCTGATTACTCTTATGGCTGCATATCTGCAAGACCTTCAGGGGGCAATTGGCTCGTAGTAAGAAGAATGAGTCAACTGTTTCCCTGAAAGTAAAGTAGAACAGGTTTTACAGTTGGCACTCAGGTGATCAACAACTTCCACATACAATTATGCTTCTTCTTATTTCCCTTTTAAACCATTACCTTGTGATTTCCTGAAACATACAACTATATTTTACATTGGCTTTCTAAAGTAAGTTGAGGCTGTCAGTCTGCACAAAAGATCTTACCATACAATGACAGAGTTGAGCTGAAGAAGATTTGTACAAAACACAACTGCTTGCCACAGAGCCAGCTGAACTGTGAAGCTTCTCATAACAGTCTGAACTTCTATCAAGACATGCATGTTCTTAATTTTAAGAAGCCATTCTCTTCTTCCCCCTATTTCCATATAGGGCACATACTTGGAGCAGGAAATGGAGCTTACCTTTAGAACGCAACCTGTTATTGGTTTTTTTGTTTTTTTTTGTTTGGTTGGTTGGTTTCTTTTTTTTTTTTTTGGGTGTTTGTTTGTTTTTTAATCAGTTATAACTGATCCTTACCCACAACCAGAATTCTCATCTTGCATTAGTTTGCTAAAACAAAATGCTCAAGTTCAAATTCTCCCTCTTTTGCTCTTCTTTGGTTACATTTCACTGTATAACAAACACAGATTACACGGCAGATCTGTCCAGTTTAAGGAAAGATAACATCAAACATCTGTTGAGCTGTTTTTTCTTTTTTTTATAAAGAGGTATTAATCTAATACCTAATCTAGGAACCCTGAGGGATTTTGAGGAAGGGAAGCTTACAACAACAATATTTTATTACCTAGACATATGGTGTGAAGCTGTTCCCAATGCTCTCCGCCCCAGAACACAAAGTCCGTAACACAGTGACACCAGGGGTGAGTCTTTACTTGAATCCAGTGGCTTGTAATAACAAAAAAGAATAGTAAGGTAAACAGAGTAAAGAAATCACCACAGAAAAACTTTCCTGCCAGAAGGTATTAAAAAAACCCCAAACACATACAAAGGTACATAATCTCAAGTGTACATATGTTGCAACCACACTAGTTACTCTTGCTCCAACTTAGAAAAGGAATTATTTTTTAGAAAATTTGCAAATTCTTAGAATACTTGTAAAGGCAGACACATACTATATTTGAACTAAGACAAATTGTATGCTGAACAGATGCACGGAACATTCCTCATGAATAGTGTGTAACTCGTATGCAAACTGTTGATTAGCAAAATTATGGTGTTAAGACAAGAATACTTTTTGTGAATAAAGTGGATTCTCACTTACTGGTTAGGAATATACAATTCTGTGTCAACTGAAAACTTCCCTGGACTACAGCTTCATTTGGAGGGAACTCACCCTCAGCTCAAAGCCAGTAGTAGCTGTAGAGAGTATACAATGCCCTTGATAATAGTATCATTCGTTTAAGTAATTAAACCTGATTTTCAACACCTACACAAAATATTCCACAAGATTATGACTTGGAGGGAAACAATTTTCTTCAGCTCTTGTTTGTCATTTGATTGCAGAACACTTGAAAAATATTACATCTGTTAAAATGGGCTTTTAATCTTTTACCTGCAAATTAAAACTGAACTCTAAAGTCTCAGATCCTTCAGTAATAACAAGTTCCAATTATATTCCTGTCCCTTTAATCTCAATCAATTTCTGTTTATTCTCAAAGGAAACACTGTTTTGACTAGACCACATACAGTAAGAAGTCACAGCATTCCTCTACAAACATACTAATGCTTCTATTTAAAAGGTGGAATGATTTGCAGAGAGGAATAGTGTTGAATATGGGATGATCATTTCCACAAGCCAATAATTCCAGTGATCCAAAGGAATGGTATAGTATGACCACTAAGAAAGAAGTAGTCAGTCTTATAAGCTGGCAACAGGTATTTGGGTTTGAGGGGGTGGTTTTAGGAGTTCTGTTTAGATTAGAGTTGATTTGTAAGCACTGACATATAAACACAAATCATCAATTCTATAAACATATCCTTTTGCATGTAGATAAATGCCTAAGATTCAACTGATTCAAGCTGGTAAATGGAAATTCATTAATAAACAGGTTAAATCATATACTACTTTGCAGTACTTATTTCAATTCACATCTCAAGAGTGGAAGTTCAAAACCACTGAACTATAAATTAATATTTCAATTATAAATGTTCATTAAAAAAATCAATATTAAGCCTGTTGTAAGTCAAGCAAACAAGAGAAAAAATTAGACCACTCTAGAATAGCAAAATGGCTTTCCTCACACATTCATACTCACCTTTTCTCTTCGAGAGCAGCAGTATTCTATCCAGTTCAAATATATCATACAGAAACTCTCTCTTGAGATCCCTGCTAAACGGTGGTCATAATCCTCATCAATATTGGGGTTAAATGTTGGGTCTACATCAACATAATTGCGGTCTGTGCAAAACCGCAGTCCTTCCTGCATCGTCTCATTAGCTAACCATTCCTCTAGCTTGGGGGATGTTGTGACATAATAGATGATTCCCTGAAACAGTAGTAAAGATATGAGTCGGTATTGCAACAACAACAAAGTCAGCAGTTTCCACTGTTTCAACTAATTTGCATTATTTTCCTGGTAATGAACAAAACTGATACACAGTAGCAATTAATTAGCTCACAGATGCAACAAATTTGCACAAAAAACATAATACAGGTTTGTATAGAGGCATATTTTACAAAAAATGTCAAGACTTCCAAAGAATGTGCTGAAAGAATAAGGAACAGAAAAAAGGATGAGACAGGACTTACTGCAATTTTGCAGAAAAAGGGATCTTAGAGCTGAAGGGATCTTAGAGCTGAAGGGATCTTAGAGCTGAAGGGATCTTAGAGCTGAAGGGATCTTAGAGCTGAAGGGATCTTAGAGCTGAAGGGATCTTAGAGCTGAAGGGATCTTAGAGCTGGGCATGGTTTTGGACAGCCTTTTAAGACAGATGCAGTTTGGCTTTCTCCAAGAGAAACATACTGTTTAACATTTAACTTAAACCACAGTTATTACATTTGGGTAACAGCTTTGAAGTATCTACTCCAGCTTCAGCTAGCTTGTGTCCTCTCTCTGTTCCAGACTACAGGGTCATTGTCCTGCTCATGGTCCAGAGTATCAAGTAACCATCAGTACAGCAAACTCTATCCATGTTTGATGAAGGTGTTCAAACATTAATAATGTGCATCACATTCTATGGTACTCATTAAATACATTAGAATTTCAAGACACAAAGCAGTTCCCAGATGTAATCCAGCCAACCTCCCGCCAAGGGTTGTACTGATGTAAGACACACCTTCACATAGTAAGTGGTGAGAATTTTCCGGAGATCAAAGACTTGAAGCATGGAAGCTGCACTGTTGTCAGTGATGCTATAACCCTCCAGAACATACTTGGTCACAAGCACTTCCCAAGCAAGCCAACGCTGCCCAAAGGCAGCATTAAAGGAAAGCATGTGAGGGAGGTGGCCTGGTTCACAGCAACAAAAACCTTCATCTTCCTCTACACCTTCAGTGATGGCCTCTACTTCTCGTTGCTGGCAATAAGTTCCTTAGGAGAAAATGGAGAAAATAAGAAAGAGTTGAACACAGGTCTTGCTTTTTTGTTGTCTCGTGTTTCAAAGTGTTTAGCATCCAGTCCATCTCCAACTATGTGTCTGTAACACCAAGTGAACTATCTGCCAATGAACACAAAATATTCAGATAGCTTAATTTACCGCTCTAGAATCACATTTTAGTTAGGTGTCTCTAACACAATAATCACGGTGATCATGATGCACTAAAATGGAAAGAGAGACTTAGCATCAACTCCATTAGAGCAAGTTAGTTTTCCTCACAAGCAACAGAGGCAGAAAGAGGCCCTGCAGCCCATTTTCACATCAATTCGTTTACAGGATAGAACTGAAAATAAGTTAACAAAGCAGAAGTCCACTTTTTAGTACAGGTAGTTAAGGTTGTGTAACATACTCACCTCTGAATTCAAGCCCCCTCAGTTGGAAGGTGACCAAGCCGTTTCCTATCTCTATAAGGTGTACTAGTGCATTGAGGTAGTCAGAGGCTAGGATGAAGCAGTCCCCAGTACTGTAGTTTCCCCACCGACCCAACAACAAGTCTCCACATAGGCTGTGCTGAAGGGAACGTGTTAAATGTTCGTAGAAGATTGAATTCAGGTTGTTATCATCTGAACCTGCAGAAAGATTGGGTTTGGGTTATTTCCTGAATCTGCAGAAAAAGTATTGAGCTTGAATGTCAATTATCACTTCACATTGAATTTACACTTTTCTTAACAGCAACATTGTTTCAAGGTCATTCTCCACCCACCCCCTCTTTTTTTTTTTTTTTTTTCCAAGGGACAACTACTCCAAATGAATACTAAGTGACATTTAGCATTTTTGACCAAGTTTTTCCCTTCTTAGTCACTCCTCCATTTTCCAAATTATTCTTTCAGTTCCACTCATGCATCTCACATCAACCTATTCCACATAAAGTGCAAAAGCAAATGAGCACAGAAGTACCTCAGTAATGACAGCTATACTGGTCTCACCACTGTGACATTGAGATACCGTCAAATAACATTTGGCTTTTTTTAATTACTTAAGAAGAATAAAAAGCAAGACAACTTTATGCATACTGAAGTTACAAATGAAGTAAAGCAGACATGCACAAAGGGAGAAACAAAAAAACTTACAAGAAAGTCTAAGGAATAAAGGAAAATAAAGATGACAGGAGAAAATAACAGTAGACAGAACAGGAAGGCTGGGCATAGTTGGAGAAGATTGGAGGGCAAACTGATCACAAATCCTATAAAAATCCTGTAAAAGCCATTTAAATTTGAAAAAAAAAAAACACCACTATCAAAAACCCAAACACCTAAAAAAACCCCAAACCCACCAAAATCAGACTAGGAAAGCTACCTGGATTTCGATCAAGCTGTGAAGCAAGTCTTGTATTCGAATGATCCACACGCTTCGTGCTGAAAATAAAGTATACTTAATACAAAATGTATTACCATAAGAAAATCTAAGGGAAGAAACTACTAGAAGAATGAAAATTTTACAAAAATATTCCCACTGATAGTTTCTAAAAGTTACTTTAAAATCATTTTATATTCAAATATGCTGCACTTCTCATATGTAAAAGTATTTTCTGCCTATAATATCATTATGATGCAATATCTAATACAGTTTTTCCACAGCAGGTAGGCATAGAATAATATTTAGCTTTAGATATAAGTGTATATAGTATATTTATCTAAGAAAATAAAGCTTTAGATGTGACAAATAAACTTAATTATTAAATTGGCACAGCTAAAGTTCCAGTAGACTATACTGAAAGGGCAATTTTCAGAAAGTTATTATTTCACTGGGTGAAGTTAAAACCTTCAATCTTTAACATAACATTCGGAACATTGTATTTAAATTGTTGTAGTGTCAGAAGGGGAAAAAAGGCAATAAAGCAGTGAAATGAAAAATTCTCCATGAATACCAGAACTACCCACTCATCTTGCCCTATGCTGTTTATTTAACATTTCACTGGTCTGATTCTCCATCCACAATAGTGAACATCAGTGAAATAAAACACAAGGAGGTATCATCTGACATGAAGAATCTTTTACTACTGATCCCACCTTGATCAAAAAATATTTCAAGATTTTTATACTGAGGTTAGTCAGTTTTAGCTGTGAATTGAGCAATAATGAACACAGGCCACCTGTAGTTATGAACTACCTCTGCCAAAACCTTTTTGTATATAAATTCACTTCCCGATTAAGATTGCCCTTTACAATACCATAATTTTTATGTTAAAAAAAATATCAGGGGAGCATACCTCAAAGTAGAAATTCCTTAAGAAGCTAAAGCAAATGCTGCTAATAAAATAAACAGCTGCTATAGCATTTCAGAAACAAGGTCATTGAAAACTTTCACTGCTATACACAGTTTTCCCTGGGAAAAAACCAGCACCAACAAAAACAACCAAACTAACAGCTTTAGCCATAGTTATATTATTATTAAAAAAAAAAGTAACCTTTAAAGGTCTTATTTCACTTACTTGTAGTCTCTCTCCCAGAATTTTACAGGCCTGGCATATGAAGTGATAAATATTGCACTTCCTAGAAAAGGGTTCAGTGGAGTAGAGAAGAAAGCTGACACAGCTGCTTGGACAAACAACATTGCAGAATCTGTAGGATAACAGAATTAAGGAAAGCAAAGCAACAACTACGTTTTTTCAAGCTTCTGTGATGGTACCTGAAATATACAGCAACACCAACTAGGAGCAAAACAAAGTCTTTAAGAATTTTTATGCAGCAAAGTATCTTTACAGCATCTCCAACAGTAAGGGGATTACGTTTGTTTTTAAAAACAAAAATAGGTGAAAATTTGGCAATAGACATAGTGATTATTCTCTTTCTCAAAATTCTACAGAAAATGTTATTAATAACTCGCTCCATTCAAACCAGTCTACAGAAGCTTAAAATACAAAACTCAAGAACTAAACCCATAGTTAGTTAACTCTTGAAAAAGGGAATGACTGTCAGAGGAAAAGCTGTGACATTTTCATAATGAAATAACTCCTGCTCCATGTTTTTGTGTCAGAATTCTATTCCTACTCTATTGGCTACTGTATAATTCATAGCATAGGCAGAAAGCATTCACAGTTTTTCATGAATACTCACTAGACAAACCTATTCTTTCAGTAGATTTAGGCCATAATACATAATGCATTATAAAGCAACATTTGGAAGTTCTACACAACTTCAGGAAAAAGTTTGCATTTTCAAAGGATACGTGGCACAGCAAAGGGCTGGGCGAAAGCATGGAAGGCAGATCCCCACGTGATCTGCCAGGGAGCAATGTAGGTATATACAAATCTCAATTTATAAAAGAGTTCCCAAAGCTATAGGAAAAAAGAAAAAAAAAGGATAAAAATTAGTGATTTAGCTGAGAATCAACATGCTTTGCAGTACAGAAATACCCCAAGAAATTTACTGGTTACCCTAGAATTCTTACTGGTCTACCAGAAGCCTTGAGACTTGCAAAAGGGGATGTAATAATGAAGCAAGTGGCATAATATGCACTTCATTGTTCTACTAACAGAAACTCATGGGATGTTTCGAAAGCTACATAAGCTTTCTCAAGCAAACATAAGTGCTTTGGAAAGGAGAAGTCTTGGCCATCTTAGAGCATACTGATTACAGTACCGATAGAACTGATGATCTGGAAGATTACCTATCAGGTAGGACTACCTGCTTTCCCTTTGGATGACCTGAAGCACCTAGAAATAGAGAGTTAAAGTTACCTTGCTGAAGAGTATGGACATGAAGAAGAGATCTAGCAGCATGGTCTCAGTAAAACTTTTGTAATCAAAAGTAAAGAAGAGCACTGTGAAAATAACAGTGACATACTGGCACGTCGGGCTACTGAATGATGAACGCAGTAACTTCAAGCCAGCTATTGTGATCATTAAAGCACCCAACCTGTATAAGAAATTCACACAAAACAGTTACTTATCTGCTGTCTGAAAGGGGTTTAAAGACAACCACCTACATTGAATAGTTTGGCATTGTATGACAGCAACAAATTCAAGGTTTGGAGTTGGGGGGGGATGGGCAAGTCAGGTTTGTTGGTTTGCTTTTTTTTTTTTCTTAAAGACAACTTTAGAATTTTTTTTTTTTAATGTTACTACTCAAGTCTTTCTATCAATACTTTCAAGCCAATCAGTGTTCAAGGATTAGCACTATTTGTACGAGTTTCACTAAAAAAAATAATAAAAATCAGAGGTAAAATATCCCTGTACTCCTGAAAAAAAAAACTCGTCTTTAACTTAGGTTATGCATATTGAGATGCAAAAATGCTATAAGTACTCCAGTTTAATCATCAAGAGGATATTTTTAATGAGCACTGTGTTATTTCCTGCATAACTATACTGCTCTAGCTGATATTGGGGGAATTGCAACTTAATTATAAAGTTACAGCACTAATCATTTCTAGAGATAGTAACTGGCAGATCAAACAGTTATAAAAATAACATTAATGTAGTGGCAATATTCCTCCCAAAGATCTTACAGTGACAAGAGTAATAAACCCCAAGGAAGAACTTACTACACCAGGGATCTAATTTAGACCTAAAAAAAATCCAAACACACCCTCCCCCACCCCAAAACATACTATCACTGTCTTGAACTTGCAGTCCAGATAATCATATTATAGACTCTGAAGATCAACAAGGAAGTTCTAATATCCCACTACCAGATAATTCTGCAACATGCAATCTTTATAGTATTGCTATGAATTTAATGATTTATCTTCCTGTGGTTTCCTAATTTAACATTGTAATGCTCCATTCAGTTGAAGTCAGCAAGGTGACTCGGTTCTGTAAGAGCTTTGAAACAAAGGAAAATATTTATTCCTTGCCTTAGTTTTAAGGCAACAGCATTAACTGTCTTCCCATTGAGGTCAGAACTCACCATTTAATTTCCCACCACAGCAGACATACTCAGATTACTTGACAGCCTTTTCTACTTACTCAGTATCCAGTTTCTTTGGACTAGCAATATTCTTAGCGCTGCTACTAAGCTCATTGAGGACTATCAGTGGATAGATAACATTCTTCTCTACAAAAAGGAGCCAAATGTGAAGTTTCTCAAACCACATAACATGTGCAGCATCTATCAAGGTATATTAAAAAGAAAAATATCAGATTGCACTGTTAAATCAAACTCAGCTAATAGAATAAAGATTCTTGATACAAGTAATTTGTTGAACCAAACATTAACTGTATTCTCGCACTAGACTTTCATTGTTTTCTCTAACTGAAATAAAGAGAAGCTCCTTGTAAGCTACTGTTGGTAGACCCAGTAGAGTTTCGCACTGTTACACATCTATACAAAATGTATTATAATTTAACAGTTTGCAAGCTTCTTGCTCACTGCACATGGCAGGAAACAAACTGGTTTGCCACTTCTTCAATAATTTCAGGACCAATACTGCTGAAGCTGTTTGACATTACACATCTTCTCTCATGCAAAAGAACGTTTTCCAACCACATTCAAAGATTTCTGGTTTACGACTCCACAATATAAAAGAGCATATGTAACCTGCCAACACAAATGTCTGAGACATTAGAACTACTTTGAAGTTCTACAATAATTGCAAAATATGTTACAGGACTGCCATGTTTCAAATTGATGCAAATGAAAATGAGAAAATTTTACAAGGCAGTACAAATATAGGCTGGAAGAGCCTATGTCAAAAGTTATATTAAACACTGCTGCATACATAAAGGGTTAAAGGTATACTTGGAAGAGGCCAGAAAAGGGCCCAACCCACTTTGATGCTATGAATGACTGCACATGCCCAGATAAGCCCCAGAAAAAAAATGAAGTTCATTTTCTACACCAGAAGCCATAAGGACACTTAGTCATTGACACAGCTTTAACACGAGGTACAAGTGTGTGTCTATGCAGATCAACTAGCAAGACTGGTCCCTTAGTGTGTTTTTCCATTAGCAGGCTACTTGCGCTACTTTCTATTGTTAAACATGTCAACAATACCATTAAGAATCAAACCCATGCCAAGGTGATATCTGACAGTGTTCACCATAACTAATCCTCCAGAACATTTGAAGACATACTATCTTGAAGAAATATCTAGTGAAACATACTCCACCTTTATAAAAAAAATATTGAGGCAATTATTAGGCCAAACTTCACAATTTAAGATTTTGAAGACTGCTTTAGTGGAACTGCTCTGAGATGTTAGCACGTCATGTATTGTCAACATCAGTTAATAAATACATAAAATGTTGCTGAATCAAAGCATGAGAAACTGAGAAACTAAGATATTTCTATACCAGATGTCATTACATACTCCCCTGATGAGAATAAAGAAAAAATAGAGAGTATCAATAAGTAACATAAGTTGGTCAGCAACTATAACAAGTTCAAGAAAGTGTTATGAATGATACTTACTTCGGACTTCAAATTGATAGTATTCCTTGGTTTTCAGCAATGGGTGAGAAAAGCAATGCCAAGGAAGTTGCTTTCGGAGTTGAGGCAGAACATAATGGGTCACAAAGCCTACCGTACCCACCAATGCATAGAGAACATAACTTAAAATAGGCTAAAAAGAAGAATTGGAAAAATTAAGGTTTGTGCTTCATAAACGAAATCATACACTAATAATGTAATACCTCTTCCAGCATCTAGGCAAGTGCTCCTGTATTAATTAGTAAGCTGGGAACAGTTCTTCATGAGAAGCTGTACTACAAACTTTTAAGATCAAACAAGAAATGCCTGTGAGAGAATAAACTGTCTTCTTCTAACAAATTTTCACTAAGTTGAAAAGCATTCACAGTAAAAATAGTACACTGATCTTCCTTCATAGTCCATTGTTTTTGACCCATCTCCATTTCATCTTACAAATTATAAAGCTATTATCCTTTCATAGCTAAACCCAATTTACATTTCTGTCTGCCAGATAAAAGGAGGTATAAGCATAAGGAAAAACAAATCATTAGTCTCCTGAGAAGAAGGTGAATAAGAAGTCTCCACCAAGACTGAACTCCTTCACTGAAGTCATAAAATAGTACTATATTAACATGGTACGAAGGCTGGATTTTACAGTAACGCTCTCTAAACATTAACATTTTCTCTATATTTCTAGATAGGGTACAGCAACATTAAGATTCCATTACCTTGTTATAAGCTCTTGATTCAGAAACTCCATGAAGCCTAAGCCTATTAAGCTACAGAACTGGTAAAGAACATATAGCCAAATTTCTCAAATGTGGGAGAAAGCAATCAAGGAGGAATGCAGAAGTCCAGCCATACAATAGAAGAGATATTTTCCTTAGAAAAAACTAGTACACCTGCTTAAACAGGACACTTCACCTGAAAACCAGGAAGCTACCTGCACACATGCTTTTTAAAACTGGTTTCTTACTTTAACTGTAGGTATCAGTGGAAGGGTAAAATCCTTCTAAATACATGCAAGAAACTTTCATTTGCCTGACATAAGGCTGTCCATAAGCTAACCAATGGTTCCATTGCAGGAATACCAAAATAAGGAATTCAGCAATTGCAACTCCTTAGGCAAATACCTTTAAACAAATGCAAGCACAGGATCTGATCCCATATCATCATCATCAAGCAGGAATCATAGATGCACATTAAAAGTATCTGAAGTAGCAGTATTAGCTAGACAGACAAGTAAAAAATTTGAAACTCAAAGGCTCATTCAAGTCCTGTAAATAACCATTCCAGTGCAGGGTACTCCCCTACACTAGAGCCTACACACAGCCACTCTAGCATGCAATTGGTGAGTTCAGCTCCTCGATCTTTAAAAAAAAAGTCTCAAAGGTTTGTTTTTTAAAGTTTCATTTTTCCTTACTCCAAAACTAGGAAGGAGCAGGGAAAGAAGAGGTTTTAAGCACACAAAACCAGCATGTAGAGATCTTCAGTCATATACTTGTCACGCTATATATTTAAAGACCATCTAAGTCTAGTCAGAAGACACAATGCACCACACTGGGATAAGCCTGATATCACATTAGAATGTTTGAATACAGAAGACAAATGGCAGACATTATAGAACAGCTTACCTGTAAAACTGTAAATACCGTACTGACGTGAATTGCAAAATAGAGTACACCAATGACTATACACACAATCAGGTCAGACTGCAGTCGTTCACTCTGGGGAGTCAAAACAGAACAATTTTAGAAAATACCAGCTTTGGTTGTCCTCTTCAGACTCTTCATACCCATCAGCAATAACTGATTAAAGATTTTCAAATTATGCCAGTGTTAATTACTTCCAGTGAAAAGATCAGAAATTTCACAACATAAATATTGCAGTGAGGACCATTATTTCAAATGAGTTAAGTGGAAAGACACATAGCCAAAGTCAAGCATAAGAAATTAATATACCAAATATATTCTTTCATTCTGGACTGTGATGGGGTACAAAAACCCTCTGCAGCACTGATGGAAGAGCTGGAAGTGTGACCCAGTTTCCCATTTGTGATCTAAGAACTTGCTTAGACTGTGGGTCAATTAAGAGCTCTTGAAAACAGCTGCCTAGACAGAGCCAACAACTAGTTGGAATATCTAGGCTCTTTAATCCTTTTACCCCCTCCTCTGCAGGAAGGTGAAGGACAGCTTTGGAATAACCCTGAGGAATGAGTCTGAATTTCCTGTTACCCCTAAAAACTGAACATAAGCTGTTGATTACAGAGAAAAAAAACTAACAAAATGAGTCATGCCAGACTCAGTCACAAGGGGGCAATACGAGCTTAGAGCCACTACAACTCGAGTCTCCAGGTTTAGACCGGTTCCCAGCTCTAAATACAGTACTAATATTTCCAGTCCAGAAAAATCATTAGAAGGAATAACTACCCCAAATCGGCCAAGTAATTACACAGAGCAGTTATCGGTGCAAGGCCTTAACTTCTTGGGATACAACTTTCCTACAGGATTATTGCCCTACAGTTGAGACATACGCAAGGTTAAATGAATATTCAAACTTCATTTGTACATGTTAAACATAAAAATCTCTGTAAGTCTTTTTACTCACTGCTCCACTGTGTGAAAAAGAACAAGGTTTAAATATTACTACTTCCATAAATACTTAGAGTGAATTTGTACTAAAAATTCAGAGTATGTGCCAATGTAAACAGAACAGGTTACGTCTGCTCTTAAAAAGTAAAATCACAAAAAACCCACAACGGTTTCCACCATTTTTATTTTCTGCTTCTGGAACAGTGAACACAAAGCTCTTCCTCACAATTACTACAAATCCTAAGTTATATTTGCCACCAATATTTGCCTGAGTTTTGCCACCAATAACTCTTCCCCACTAACTTCTGTACAAAAGCAAGTACCATTTATTACTATCAATATGACCTAGAAGAAAATCCTCAATGATACTTCACTGAATTCACACTAGGAAACTCCAATTCCCACATGCCTCCTTTTAAATAACTTAAAATGCAATATAGGCGTTATACTCTTAGTGTAGTACATTGGTTCATCTGGAGATTTAAAGAAAACACTGATATCTATTCTAATTAACACCATGGTATTTAACAAGTGTTGAGAGCCAAGATCCAGACTGATGCCATACAAACATAGTAAATGCTTAGACTGAATTAAAAGAATAATTTAAAATCCTACTTACCACAGAATTTCTAAGCTTTTCAGGTAAAGGATCTTTTACTTCAGACAGAGGATCCTCAGGGTTTTTGTCTTCAGAATTAGGAAAAAATTTTGATTGCACTAAAGAGCTTTAAGACAGAGAAAATAGAAGCTGTTGAAAAGCATGTATTGTTCTATGTGGTTTTAGAAGAATAACAAAGTCAAAAGTTCTATTACAAGAAAAAAATAATCCTGGTATATGTAGTGCTTTCACATGGCTGAGCAAATTTACACAGATGAGATCTCAACATGACAAAAGAATTAGTACTCTGGTTGTACATAATGATCACCATTAAAGATAAGTAGCCAGATGTTGTTCAAACAGCAGTTTCTCCAATACCAATACAGGTAACTGAACAAATACTGAATTTTAAGTGGTATTCTTAGCACTCATGAAACAAAACTTTAGTTCATAAATAACTGAACAGAAATGTAACTCAGAGCAAAGTTCACAAGCGGTCTATTTGTCAACACCAAGTAGAAAACCAATAATTCCTTGTTTTAATTCAAACTTCAACTGTAACCCCCTCCCAAAAAAGTATCCTGACTAAATAACTAGCTGTGCCGATCAGACTACTACATTCTTCACAGACCTTGCTGGTACTAAAGCCCTAAAAAAAACAAAAAAAAACAACAACAAAAAAGAAACCACCACACTTATAACCTAAGCTTTGAGAAGACCATATGCGGCACTGCTAGCCATATCTAAGTGTCTTGCAACCCCTCAACATGATGTTTCTTATGATATCCTGTGTGGTACAGAAATGTCTAATTTCATCTTACGGACAGGAAGATCACTACAGAATGCGGCCTAGATCTTCAAAGCTAACTACAGATTGCAATGCTTAACTGTGCCAGATCTGGCTAAATAGATACACTTACAGGTCAAACATTAGCATTCAGGCTTTGGTACTTGGAAAGAACAAAATACCAGGTATTTAGGGACAAGGACGTCATACCAATGGAGTAAAGTCACCTGAACTAAGTAACTGGACAAGGTTTAGTTGCCAGCCCAAATATAAGAATTTTCCTTCTGTGTGAATACTCACAAATCATTAATCTCCCTGTTCACAGAAGAGGCCACTCACTATCTACTCCTGACTACTGCTTATCAAATTCACCCAACATTATGGCTAACTTTAAGTCCAAGTTCAAGCTCTGCCTAACCCAGGTGTGCAACTGAGCATCTATTGGCTATTGTGTGGGAGGTGTTCCTCCTACTGGAACTATTCTGTTTTACACATATAATTATTAACCAAATCAGAAATACTCTCATAATCAGATCAATACTCCAACTCAGAGTAGCAACTTGAATACATGTTTCCCCACGCTAGATAGGAATGCTCATCATCAAAACAGAACCTTATTTTGCATCTGAGAAGAAGTTACGTGAACAACTGTTTTGAGTATGCTTGCAAGATGAGAACACAGTAACAAAGTGAGAGAAACAGTTCAAAAAATCCTCATGTGGGCTTCAGCTTAAGCAAGTGCTCTGAGTACCACTTTAAATACAGAATAGGGCACAGGTTGTTCAGCACAAATGTGCTAGCAGAAAGACGGCACCTGACTGGCAATTTAGAGAATATCAGCAGGCAGTTAGATTTTGGAATGCAAGTGATTTGCCGGAAGTCACAAAGAAAAGTTATTAGTGGAGAAACTAGTTGCAAACCTTGAGATTCTCTCCAATTACTGAGCCAATATCATACTATTTTGGATAATGCTGGTGACTACCAGTTCAAACAGTACTAATATCTACCATTATAAATAACATTCCCTTGCAACTTGCTTCTTCCTTTGGAAACTGAGTTACTTACAAAAGTACAGAAGGGTCACTGCTTTGTCTGCTGAGATGATACGATATTGCCACTAACAAACCACAAAATATGGAGAAGAGAACTGGAATATGCTGCCCATCCCAAGAATCCTGGAGACAGAAAAGAAATGTTAATAAAAAAGAGACAGTCTATAACACTTATCTGACACACAAGAATTAAGTATACTGTAGTAATAGAAAGGAAAAGTTAACTACAATTCCACAAAAATGAAAGAGGACTTTTAGCACAAAAAATATTATTCAATATTTACCTCTGCCTAACTACAGATCAGATATTCTAATATAGGGTACATCCCTTAAGCCTACACTATCTTAATCATTAAACAGTCAGTTTTTATAACCTTATGAAGAATTTCCTGCATTCCTTGAGACCACAGGTTCTTCAGAGTTTAATTTAGTCAGTTATTGATTTTCAAAGTTATGTATGTTTTTACTCAGATTTATCTTTTCTAATGTGCTGAATTCAGATTAATCAAGTGGTTTTCTTTGTTTTCATGATCTGTACTGGGCCTGCAAAGATGAGACAGTGATTCTTTGCTAAAGCCCGTTTATCTTGAACAGACGTATTTACAAAGGCTAATGAGACCAACATACAAATTCACAGAAAGCTCATGATCTTCTGCAGGCAAGAGTACCATGGGAGTATTTCCTCTAGCAACTTATTACTCTCTGCACCAAGGCGGAAAAAAGCCACTCAATTCTGAGTTGGAAGGTGCACATGCTACAATTAATTGTGAACCGAGACAGAATGGCATTTCAAGCAAGGAAAAGCTGTTTGGTTGTGGTTTTTTTTTCCCCCCCCTCCCCCTTTTCCAGCCAACTGAACATTTTAGATATGCACACATCTTCACTTTGACACTACAAACTATTTCCTGGTTTCTTTTCAAGTAACAATTAATCTGAAAAGACTACTTCTGGTTTGAAACACTGGAGACAATACTCACATGAGCCATTTTGAGAGGTTAATAAACAAATACATGAAGACTGTGCTAGAAACAAGCTGCTTACGGCATTTTTTTTTTCAGGAATCAATGTAGAAAGAAACTGAAGGTAAATGTCATGTTTTTAGCTAAAAAAACCCACCCCATTAGTGCAGGCACAAATCATATACTTTTTAAAAGCAAGAAATCTGCTTTGTTCCTGCATTGCATCTCCTTTATTGACAGCACAGCTGAGCAAGTATAAAACCCTATCAAATCACACTAATATTTCTAATTAACTTTCTGCATATTTAGGTATCTAAGGTACTAGGAAGCAGAAAACATAATCCAAAACATGTATGTTATGCTGTGTCTAAAATTTTGCTCACCTTCAGGGCACCATAGCACAGTCCATATAACAATGCTACTGCCACAATACTACAGATAAAACTGTAAAGTGCTGCAAGCAGGCTTGTGGTAGCTGAATTTCATAGAAAAGAAAGAAAAAAAGTGTTATGTTACTAGGTTAGAATACAAAACACTTCAGATTGTTTAAAGACATCAACCCCCTAGTTGCAACACCCTGACACTAAAAAAAAAAAAAAATCCCACTGACAGCAACTACTCATATTTTCCCCTACAAATGATTTTTTAAAGAGCAATTTATTCAACAGTAATACAATGGAAATCATTAACAATGTCAATAGAAACCAGTTGAGAAGGAAAGTATACTTTTGGACACTTACTAGGACAGTAAATCTACTTCTCAATCAATCAGAAGACCTTTAGACTTTTCAAAAATACAATTAGTATTCTTTGTTTAGAGTGTAGTAATACAAATAGTGTAATTGCTAAATTTTTAAACTAGCCTACTAATCTGATGGCTGCTCCTAATCTAATGGCTAATCCTAACGTAATCTTTTGCCACTTACATAAAAAACAACACTCACCATTGCCACCGAAGACATGAATATCCAGCTGTTCACACAGATACATCACAAATGTATTCACCTGAGGCAGGAGACCAATGAAGAATACTATAGGGAAACATAGTGTAAACACTACGGAGAAAACAAATAGTTGAAAAAGTGGTGAATATGAAAAATATAGCATGATAATGTACTCTTCAGTTTCAGTTCTAGGATATCACACGCACCCCTTGACTCAACATCACTGAAGTACTTCTACAGTAAGCATACATTATATAAATCTCTACTTCAGTGACTCAGAACTGACTAAATATAGAGGTTATATAGACCAATAGTAAGAAGATTCCTTGTACTTCCATTTTAATCACTGTAGAAACCAACACAAGCCAATTTCGTCTTTCCAGTTTTATTTAGCAAAGATCAGCCAAGAGTTTACAGATTAGACAACCTGTAAATTCTTAGTCATTGTAAATTAGACTTATCCAAGCCTAACTGTCTGTCTGGAGTTACTGGAGCAAGTTAACACCAGCCATATGGATGTAAGAGGCCAAGCATTTAACCTCTGGGTTTTCTGCCATTAATAATTTTACTCATTTTCCCACACCAGTTCTGAACAGTTGTAATCCTAAATGATTTTTTTAAGGAAAATGGATAACTGTATGAACCATTAGAACTTATGCAAATTACAGAACTTAAGAATGCAAAGATAAACAAATGCCATTTAATTTTAATACAGAGGATGATATGTCCCAACCTATACATTTCAATTACCTTCCATCTTAAGGAATGAAAGGAAATAATATTTTACACAACTATTAAGTAGTTCAGACATAATTCACAAGCAGCAGCATATCCTAAGTTCTAGGTTTTGAGGGACAGAAGCATCCAAACAAAAATAACCCTAGCAGCCAAAAATCTAGCAGTTAAGGGAATATTTTCTAAAATCTTATTGATTTCTAGCTTCAGTGACAAACTGAAGAAATAGGTTTTAGGGTAACCTGTAAAGAATCACAAGTCTCAATTTTTGTTTCTACCTTTATATTCACAGAATGACTGGATACTAAAGGATATCACATTAGAAATATTTACAAAGAGACAGGTACTCAATCTGATTTTCTTTCTTCCTACTCCTTCGTAAAGTTAAATAACTAAATGTTGTTTAAAATCATGTATGTTCGGAGCTTGGAAAAAAAAACACTGAGTTCTGCATCCTTTTACTGATACAAATAGGAAATGTAAGATAAAGGACCAGATACTCAGAACCTGAAGAAAATTTTTTTTCAGAATTCTCAAGTCAGAACTTCTATCTCAAATCATTACACTCAAGGAAGCTTGCATAAGAGGCAAATGATAAAGTATTCTCTCACTGACAGGTTGAAAAGATGTTTCATGAAGGCCTGTAAGTTGAACTATCTTGTGTCCATTGCGAATAAAATTACAGAAAAGATTTGAAAATACATGATTTATAGAGTAGTAGAAAGCCAGCATTTCTAATGGCTTTTAAAGCCCATAACAGATTTGCTCTCTACTGGGGACCACCTATGTGAAAACAAAAAATAATTGTTATAAATGTGGAGCAGATTGAGACCAAATGATCAAGTCTAATATGTGGGACACAAAATAAATAAATCTATGCCAGTCCTCACTTGTCTGTTGGCAAGGACACAGCAATTATGCTATCTAAGCACAAAGTTTGCCTTGCCCTGCACCTGTGGTATTCTAGTGGTTATGCCTGGGAATGGGAAAAAAGGCAGCTGAGATTGTGATTTTATGTTTGAACAAAGTATGTTTGCCAGTAGCCAGCCTGCTTTGCCATACACACTTTTTGAAACAGTGCTCCAGCAACATTAAGAGTTGCTGAAAGTGGGGGGAGGGAGGGAGAGGGAGGGGGTTACACTGTGGTGGTGTTGCCAGGGGAGAGGGGCAAGTCTGGGTTTTTGTTTTGTTTTTAAGAAATGAGAGAGCTGTTCTAACAATCTGATTTTTACTGGTAGAACTGCTAAGAAATCGTAACCACATAAGCTGGTGCAAGATACCTAAGAAGAACAGTAAAACATAAGGATCAAAAAACATTCAAAACTCTTGAACTAAGTAGTTTTAAAAGCTAATCCCAAAATGGACATGGCCTAGTAAAGATGCCAGCACATCTTTTTAAAACTGAAAAAGACTCTTAAGTACTTTTAAAAGTAGGTCACTTCTACAATACAACACAACACCTACACATACACGTCTGTATTACCTTATGGGGATACGGGTATACATTATGGCAAAATGACTCAAGGTGACAGGAAAGGGAAGAAAAGACTTCTGACATTGACAGAGCATAAACAAGGGAAATTAGGCTAGTCTTATATATTGAATGAGTCAAAAGTATCTCCTGAATTAACTTATTTTTCCATCACAGATACAGAATGAAGTATGCCAGTGCATTAGTAGATCCATAGAATCTGTAGAAAAGCACCTTTGGAAAAGCCTAGACAATACTCTTTTCATAAATAAGAAGCTTTGACCATTTATCTCTGGATGTTTAAATGCAGATTTACTAGCACAAAGTCAAAGGGAGAAACAGTATGAGGTATGAAATTCAAGATGTTCCTAAAATCAAGTAACAAAAATTAATTCCCAGAATGCCAGTCAGTAATTTTTATTAATTAATAAGTGAATTTTTAAAAATACATATGAAGAATCAAAATCGATACCAAGTTTTAATTTTTCTTGGACAGAAGACTGCCCAAGAACTGAAGGCATACAGTCAAAACATTTTTAACTGCTGCAGTTTTTCATGCACAGCTATTTTGTCACAGCTGAAGAGCAAGGGTGTTCAATTTAGATTAATTCTTAAGAGATTTTCTTTCTCCTCCAAAGAAGTAATCCAAAGAGGATCACCAAGAAGTTCTGCTCCATTAAAGGACATGCATGAAGTTAACATAAGATGGTCTTCAAATGGTCACATTCTTTCTCTCCTTTCTATGGGCTCTGCCTGAGATTAAGTAGCTGCAACTATCTTCAATAATTTTCTGAGTAAATAGGGGAAGGGTTTGTTGTTGTTTTTTGGGGTTTTTTGGTTGTTTTTTTTTTTTTTTCCTTGGCGGGGGCGGGGAGGGGATGAGGTATTTAATGCCAGTAGTACTGTAAATGCACTATGCTGCTCAGAATACAAGGAAAGTACCTTGTACATCCCAAAATTATATTTTTGGTATTGCTGACAGGCCTGCTCTGAGAAGAGACAGCTTAAATAAGATTAAATCTGTCTATAATGTTTTCTAAAATTGTATCCCTACTGTTCTACATGATTGCTAAACACAATCTGATTTAAGAGAAAACCTACTCATTTGCCACAAGCCCCTCTAGAGAATATGAATGAGTCCAAATCAAAATGTTTCTTTACCTACTGAGCAACACCTCTGCAGTTTGTTACAGCAAAGCTATAGAAGAGGGGAATTTCCCCATAAACTTCAAAGCGAAAACTACTCTTCAGAAGGGAAACTTCAATGAACTGCATTTAAAAGGTGATAATGCAACAGTGTAATAACAAGATGCAGAGTGGAGAATAAAAAATTCTACTGTGGCAAAGCAAACAATTCAAATCCATGGAAAAGCCACTCACCTATAACTAAGTCCCTGGCTGACAGCAGCAGCAAAGGGTTGGTGAAAGCCATTCCATACAACCTGAATCTTGTTGTAGATATGTTTCTGCTGCCATAATCCAACAGCCAAATAAGACCACAACATAAACAGAAATATACAGGCCTACTATAGGCTATGATACGATTATGACCCTGTTAAAAAAAGAAAAGAACATGTTTCATTATTAGCACAATGATAGTTAATATTCTGTTACAGATAATTTCACAACCACAATCATTGTTCATCAAATAATGTGCTGTCATCTCAACATATCCTTAAGTTTTGTTAATGCATTGCCTTGCAGCATATGGGTTTTTTTGTGGCTTCAATATAGCAAGGACACAACAATTAGATTAAGTTAGGCCAAGATACATTTGCCCTTACTCTCCGCTAAGTTTTAAAGTACATTTCTTGCAATCCTAAATACCACAAAAGCTCGGACTAGGTTTTATAAGCAAGAATGAATAATTTTGAAGAGAAAGCAAATAAAGTTTATTATGCAGATACTGCTCCTGCTAAGGGAAAACAAAACAAAACCCTGTATTTTTGTGTTCATTAAAACATACAACTTATTACTTAATATATAATAAATGACTTGCTGCAGAGGAATAATGGTTTTTCATATCTTATTTAGGACAAAATATCTTGTCTTGGCAATCTAGCAGATGCACAATAGAACATAAACATATTGTGCAACACTAGCACACTAACATTTCCATGCTCAAATGTTAATGGCTCACTAGAGCATTGCATACTCAGCTTAGAGTGGAGAAAATACAGCTGTATGCGCACTAGGACAACTGAGTGATCTACAAGACCAGAATAGAACACCAGCGCTGTGTCAGTTCATATCAGCATAGCAAATAACAACATTAAGAATACTTCTCACTCTAATTGCTTGAATACTAAATATTCATCAAAAACTCTATCATGATATGGCTCTATAGCAAAAGCTAGGCTTAGAACAGTGAAGACATGATTTGCTAAAAACAAAGCTTATAGGGTGCAGGAAATAGTATCAGTTCCCTTCTCACACACTAAGACAAAATAAGCCTCTTGTGCCTTATAAGAAGGTATGTAAAAAATGTCAAAGATCAATTCTCCGTGGAAGTTCTACATCTACAGGATCAGTACAGTGGCACATGGCCATGACTTACATGTCGAGGGGAAGAAGAATCTGGCTGAACACTCTGAAACCAAAATGGAAAGAGGAAAGTTACCCAATCTACAGATAAGTCCATTTACTCCTCCCCCCATCACTTCTTGATTTAAGTTCTTTTAAAATCTATAGTTAATTTTACAATTGTCAAACCACTCTACAGCCTTTAAATAACACAATGTATTAAACCATAAAAATCTGTTCAAAGAGTATGTCTGTAGCCAAAGTTTTAAAAAAAGCCCTCATTTTTAAACTTTTCCCTCTTTTAAAAACAAAATGTGCTAGGCACTTTAAATTTAAATCAAATTTTCATCCTAATAGTCTAAGCATAAGGAAATAAACAATCATTCTTAAATTACAAAAGTACTATTAACCATTGTCTAATAAAAACTATGATTCTGATAAAAAGATACTTAGATACAATTGATTAATATGAATTCATTGAGGTGATTCCACTAAAAAAAGAAAAACAAATCAAAACAATAATAAAGTTTAGTTTGTAGGCTGTTTTTAACCAGTAACAATGTACTCCTCTTGGAGGAAATAAGAAGTGCATGAGAAAAACAAATAAAGGTTTAACAAACATACGCAAAAGCATTCTAATGAAGTGACCTTGCATGACCGTCTTCAAACTTTCCATGAAGTTGAACCTTAGTCACTTCTTTTTAAATAATAAACATGCAGGTTTTTTTTCTTAAAGCTATAACCAGCCTGCAACACCCAACTGAAGTTACTTATGCTGTTTATAGAAAGTGAAGATTAAAATACCTTCAATAGTGAGTATTGACAACTGGCTATTACCAGGCAGAACTGGAAGACCCAAATATCCTTGAAAAAGCCCTCTATAAGAAGGACAGAGCCCAGAAATGCAACTAGAATAGCTAGGATGACAGCTAATACGTTTTCCAGGATCTCACGATTCCTGTATCAGAGAGAAAAAGAAAAAAGAAAAAAAAAAAAGATGGAATTAAAAGCTAATTATGTCTTGAAAAAGCTGGAAGGGAACACTTTGGGTCAGAAGTTAACAAGAGTTATGCTGCTGGTGCCAAAGTAGTTAAGAACAGATTTGAACTTGTATAGACTACACTAGTACACTGACTTTTAGCAAAGCTAGGAGCTACCAGCACTGCAATGATAGCTCAACACAATGAGTATTTTATGGAATTGACCTTTAAACAGCAGAAGATAACTGCAGCAGATAACTTAGGAAATAATTCAAATGCTCAACCAGAAGCATGGTCTGTAACATAAGTCTATATTCAAGGCCCACACAGGATGATTACAAGCCTGTGAAAAACATATGCAAGATAGCCTGTCTGTATATAATTCATGACTTTGTAATGAAGAAACTAAAAATACTCTTACTGAATAAAATATGCCAGTAGAATAAAGAGAATTCCATATGATATTAGTAGTGCTTAGGAAAAGAATTAGCAGTGATTGTGCCTGAACAGAAGCACTACTATACTGTTTATCTCAAGGAAGTTTATTACCAAAATTTACATATTCCATATATTCCAAAAGCTGAGGGTGTCAGATTGTCACCTTCATTTTATCCCACTAGGTAAATGCAGCAGGGACAACAGGCCACACTATTAGATGACCCTTTCGAAAAAGGCTTTGAAATAGCTGGTAAATTCTCCCTGCTTGCTGAAATAATGTAAGGGCCTAGAACCTGGCATGCACTTTCAGTAAGTTTTTTTTTAAAAGGTTATTTTCTAGCTTTAAAGACTAGCAACAAATCACTCTTTTTGATCAAATACTCTATCATCCCACTCCTGCAAAAAGTGAGGGTTGGTTTTTTTTCTTCATATTTTCAGCATCGCCAGAGGAAAAGGGAGAATAGCCTTCATTATTTCCATAAAACTGTGTTTTGTATTATTCTTTAATCTTTAAGTATAGTAATTAAGTACAATTCTCTAAAGATAGCTTTGTCTGTATTACTTGCAGTCAAGTTACCATTTTTCAATTGTTACTTTGAGTCTAGTAACATACAAAAATCTCACCTATCAAATAAAGCCAGAAGAGTTAATCTATCAAAATTGATGCTAATCCAAAGCTTAGGCAGGATCCAAAAGCGATAGTACTGCTTGATTTTCTGAGCTGCTTCCTCTTGAGTTTGCATGTGGTCCTGAAGGTCAGGGCTCAGGTCAATATCTTGCTGCTCCAGCAGATCTGTATCCATGGTCAGCAGCCTGTTCAACCTGATCTGAGGAAGAGAAAGCTAAAAGAAAGTCAGTATTAACAGAAGCTCATTTTTATTATAGCACTGTGTTCTACTGAAAACTGCTTTGAAAAAGCTTGCTAAAATTATTTAGTTTCATTTTTGAGAAGCTCTATGTTAAACACGCTAAGTTCTCATGCTTCTACTTTACTTTTCCTGACCTTATCACAGCAAATGAACAGCACCAGCACTAGTAACAGTTTGCATAACACAACTGTTTGGCATTTTAGCATATGCCTTATTTAAAAAGTAGTATGAACATGTCATCCAAGCACTTATGCCATTTACTCTGAAAACTTCAAATTTGAAGACAAGTAAACTGATATATGATCAGGAGTAACAAATACTACAAGAATATTCCAATTCTGAATTTAAATAATTACAACACATTTTTATAGTCAGCTAATCTGCATGCACATCCATGCCAAATATTTGGTTTTGCATGACAAAGCAACATATGCATGCATCAGTGGTCAAATTCACACTCACTACATTCCGAATATACTCAGACAAATAAAAGAAAGCTCTGGCTTAACTCCTCAAGTACTACTTCTGACTGACTATACTTCCCACTTATTTAGTAATTTGTCACTCCAGAGTTCTCTTGAAATCACAGTCATGCTAACAACCATAAAGGACATTTAAGAAGAGTGCTCAGAAGGTTAAAAAGTCACTACAGTATGTATATGTCATCTAACCCACTTCATAAATTTCATTAACATGCCAGGAAACATCTTAACACACTGCCCTTTATTCTATATCATCATTAAAATGTCAATTAATGAAAAATCTTCATAATATTTTAAGAAAAGAGGAAAAAATCTAAATACTCCATCATCACCTTTAAGTGTAAAAATTATAGTTTGGTGTTGTGTTTTAGTTGTTTAAAACCAAAAAAAAAAAACCCACACCAAAAAACCCAGTCTTAAACATTTGTTTGAAAAATTTTTTCATAACTTCTTAAAGCAGTGTTCTGTAACTATGCTCAGCCAGCTTTTCCTTCCCAGAAAAAATACTAACAAAAACATCAAGTAGGAACCCTCCCTTTCTAAAGGAATTTCAAAACCACAAAACATACAATCCAAGATTAACTGTGTCAGAAAACAGGCACTTCTTGACAGCTTTTTAAAAATTTGGTTTCTTAAAAGGTAGAATCACCATAACATAACATTTGTCGCATTAATAATACATTTCAGTAGAAATGTCAATTTAGACACATGGGCTAAGCTTCTACAAATATGAATTTGTCTTAAAACAGAATCTTCCCTTCAATAGGACCACACTGACAAACCAAAAGCAAGTAACAAGCAATGCAACCTCTTTTTGGAAGGCTACATTTTCAAGAGGGCTGGTGGAAAGCAAAGAAAGTTCCTCAAGCAGACACCAGGTTTGAAGAGCACATTCTTGGTGAAAAGCATGGCCAGGCAAATGGAGATCTCTTGCTCCTCTGCCAAATGCTGAATCCATATTTCATTTTCCCTCTTGATCAGGTCATTAGGTACTTGAATATACTTTAGTTTGGTTCCCTAGCTTAAGAATCATGACCTTAAGAATCACAACCATTTGCACTGTTTGCATGACACAGCAATATCAGATGTTAGAATTAGGAATACAGATATATCTGGACTTGAAAACAATATAAAAGATTTAGAGATCAAAAAACTAAGGCATTCTGAAGCTATTTGCACTATGAAACAGCATAAGCCTCTGCCTTTTTTCCCCAGTCACTCCCTTGCATAAGAACGACAATTTTGTACAGCAGATTCCAATGACATTTTTAAATTCCTTTCAGGGAAATTAATTAAGTTTTACTTGGTAAGAACATGAAATTTATTCTTTTTGCTGCCTGCTAATCTTAGTAATGCACAGAAAGAAAACCCTGTCCAAGTTGTCCAGCCATCTCTGGAAACCTGTATGAGGTATTCTCAGAACAACCATTTTCCACACAATTTCGAAAATCACTATGCTTTACATCAGCGGAAACCATCTATATTTAAACTCTAAAGTGCTATGCAAAAATTTGAATTTTTATGTATATATGAAAACACTACAACACTAAATAAACGCTTTATTTTCATATAACTGCAGGCAAAAATCCTTCTTAAGAACAAAAAACTATGATATAGGATTATTAACCAGTGCTCTAAAATTGGAAAGTCTTCTCAGTTTTTGCATGCTTGAAAAACAAATAAGAAAAACTTACTAGATCATGTGGATAAAAGCGAACTGAGGTAGAACTCGATACGTGAGAGTCCGTGTCACTATAAGAACAGGGGAAAGACTTCAGATTATAAAACTATATTTTATTTCAACAGGCCACTCTAATTTTACAGTGTTCCAAATTGATTTTGAGTCTTTGCAGATTTTAGCTGAAAAATATTCCTTTAAGTTTCTCCTTCAATTACATATTTTAAATACAAGCATTCACTTTGTGTATTGTGGTAAATTCTGTAGTATATTAGATCAGGAGACACTTGACCCATGCCCTTGACATAATTTTCTCAACACCTAGTCCCTAAATTGTCTAACAAGGATTATCATTATAATAATTATTCCACTTGAAAAAACAAAGATGTTTTATAATCTGTTAGCTACTGTTGTGTAAACATGCATCACATCTCTAAGGGAGACCAGAGTCCACTATGTGTTCACATACTGAGTTTGTTAATTCTGTATCGTTTTGGCCAAGGTCCCAAAAATGCCAAGAATACTACATACATAATGAGTATACTGAATTACTTAATCTTAAATTGCTTTTGAAAATTTTAACTTTAAATAAACTTAAACCTCTGGTAAGAAGAGCAAAATTACTTTGCAATTTCCATTCATTAGAGATGAGGAAAAATGTCTCTTACTGTATGAGAGTCCATATCCAACCATTGCTTTTTTCCCCCAATTTTGGATAGCTTTTGGATGTTTGTTTCCCATGTAAATCACATGGCAGTAAGACTTGTATCAAATTTATGCAACTTTCCTTCAGTTCCTTGCCTTAAGATAAAAACATTCTTTGTTATCGGTTTTACTTCGCTGAAACTCAAGTATTCTCTAAAGCTGAGATCTGATTATTTGGATGTGGGCAGTTCAGTCCTTCCATTAGCACAAATAAGGTCAAAACAGCAGCCATCAGCAAAGCCATTGCATCTGGAACATGCAAGCAGCAGAGGCAGCATTGGCAGCTTTGTGCAAGGAATACAGAACTTTGTCAAAGTTCAACTCTAGAATAGGCACTTGCACACTTTCACAAGAAGGATTTGAAGATGGGAGCTTTTATATTCATTACTCCATAACTCCAATAGCTGTTCCACCTACACATGGTGGGAATTTGTAGCATTCAGCATGACGCAATAGCTTCAGAGCAGTTCTATATAGTCAAGTGGATGGGGGAGGGAAGGGACGCAGGATGTTTTGGATTTTCTTTCTTCTGCTTCCTGTCCCTTCAGAGAAAGAAAAGGCAGCTTTCCAACAGCAGATGAACTTTCCAGTATGTAGCTGGCTATTTCAACTGTAAGTCAAATTTTAACCTCAGGCATGTTAACACTTCCATGTATCATTTCATGCCATCTATGAACTTGAGAACAAATTTATCAGTTTACATTTGCTTCACAATTGGAAGTTCATTTGTAAATAAGTTAACAGCCATTATGGTCAACAGCCACCTGCTTTCCCAAAACCTGGGTTAAGTCCTTTAAGAAGGACTTTCTATAACTAATCAAAAATGCATTTGTCAAGTTCTCAGTTTGGACATTTATTGCTTAAGCTAATGGTAGTCTTCATTTTCTGATATTCATTTAAGTGGATAAGATTATTTATGCAGTTAGTGTTATCTCCTAGTTAAAAAAAAAAATCACTTAAGATTTCAAAAATAAAAGTATATGGATAATATATCTATTTTTTGTAGTCTATACTAAATAACCCTTTAAAATTAAAATAAAATATTTTGTTGCAGTAAGACAAGAATCATCACTCTTGACTGGCCTTCACACACACCAGATGTTGGATGCTCTTCTTGCAGCTGGTTCAAAGTTCACAAGTGACATGTCGCAGCCCCCTGTCTCGTAGAGCGTAGAACTGAACTTACCTATTAAAGAAAAGGTCAAAAGTAGGTCAAAATTTCATAATGTTTCATCCCACTGTTACTAGTTTCTATATATTAACTTACTACTGAGAACAACTTAAGACATTTAAATTTACATCAGTATCAGAATATAAAATGTGATTACACGTTGTGTCACTAGTGCAGACGAGACATTAGCTACTCAGTCCTCTTTCATACCATTTCACATGACATATATACAGTAAGCTGCAATACTAAATTAAGAGTTTATATTTACAAGATGTAATCATTAATACAACAGAAGCACAATGTAAGCCTTTCTCCACCCTCCCAGAGAATAACCAGGCTGACAACTTGCAATGACCAGCCCCTTCAGTTCTTCCCTGCCCGCCCCCCCCATTAGAACAATAAGTAAATAATTCACTATCAGCATTTGAGAACTATGACATTTAGCTGTGGCAGAGATTCCTCAAGTGTCCAGATTATAATTCCTTTGAGAAGCACATGCCTACTTTAAAAGACACAAAGAGTGAAAGAAGTGACCTGAAATGCTTCATAAGTTATACCTTTAGAAAAACTAAAAAAGGAATGGCAGGCAGATATTTATTCTACAAGCCAGAAGCAAACAGTGTAAGAACAGAAGACTGCAAACTAACTTCTCAGACAAACCCTTTGAAGTTACTGGAACTCCATTAACCATCATTTCCTGAAGTTGTTATTAAAAACATTTGAATGAACAATATCAAGCTATTCCTAAGTATATAATCAACAAAAAAGTAGCCAGAGATTATAACTGAAATGATAAGTTACCTTACTCAGAATATGATGTTTTTACAATGCCCTTCTCCCACAATAGTCTGATCAGAGATAAGCACTGCAATTTCCCCTGAAGGTCAGGTTCCATACATTTCACCTCTGAATGCAGGAAGCTGATTTTAAAATTGTGATCTCAGATGAAATGTTCTGCCAAATTCTCCATCTCTCCTAGCTCAAAACCCTTCTTAAGCCATGATGCAAAGCATGCAATATTTTAAGATCTGCTTATACAGAACAAAAAAAAAAAAAAAGTCCCATTTTGGAGCACTTGAAGCAAAAACTGTACATGCCTCTCAGCTCCATGTCTTGCAGTTCTTTCCTCTCTTGTTGATACAGGATAACAAGCAGTTATATGAGAAATATCTAACAAGATCAGAGCTTCCAATCTTGCCCCTTTCTGTGACAGCATAACCTGCTTCTCATATAGTGGGGTTTGATTTTTATTTTTTTTTAAAACCACACTGTAATCCTACTTCAACTCCTCTTCAAACCCACAGACAATTATGTTCCATTTAGAAGTATTTTAAAGCAAGGTTAAACTCAGAATGGATCATTAAAACAAGTGAAACTAAGGAAAATACTGGCATATGGAAAATACCTTCATAAAGCTTTCTACCCTCAGAGGGGGCACCTCAGACCAACTAGACATGTATTGCAGCTGTGCTGAGAACAACCATTCTGACAAGACAGCTCCATAGCTCAGGAGTCTCGCACAGCCTGCATCAGAGCTCAGTAACGCAGCAGCATTCTCTCATTATTTCAGTACATCTCCTACAGGCATTTGTAAGGAAATGCAAGTAAGGAAGCTCACTTGCTGGGGTTTCTTCCTCAACAGATTTTAATAAGTGCTTTAGTTAAATAACCTTTTGTTATTAATGCATAATGTAGTAAACAGTTGTTACTGAAGTTTAAAATTTAAGCTAGTGCAAGTTATTAGAAATCTTCCTCCCCACAACCAATAAATAACATCAGTTGCACGAGTCTATTTCTTAACTACATCAGTTAAAAAAAATTCAGCAGCAAATATGAAGGTATTGGATAATACACTTGAACTCTAGTCAGGACAGAATCATGTATAACTTAATAGAAAAAAATCTTCTGGGCAACCAGTTCTTAAGAGATAAGGAAGTCTGGGTTAGATACTTCATGTTTTTGCACTACTCAATTGAGAGCCTGGAAATTAAACTTCCTGATTTTTAAATTAGTGAAATCCCAGTCACAGAGATTACAATATACTACTTGCAAGCTATAACTTCCCATTCTCTTGGATTGAGATAATACATCAGATATATTTGTTTTAAAAATAAGTTTACTGAACCGTTACACTCATGTAAAATGTCTGAAAAGGGCCTAAAACTACAAAACATACCATAAAATGCTTCATATTAGAAAATATCTACAGTTCCCTCACATTCCACTCATCTTTCAATCTGCCAAAATTTACTGCATTTGTACCGCTGCTGTAAATACTGCATGGCTGTGCTGAGATAAAACAATCCTGGTCAATAAAGCAGCAGCAAACACACAAAACACTTAACTCTGATTGTTTACACACAAACTACAAAATGAACTCAGGTTTTACCATACTTGCAATTACATGCAATTCACCCCCCTACTTATATAAGGCTTCCTATTGAAAGTTAGCTCTGTCAAAAATGCCTGGCTTCTCAGTAAAACAAAGTTGCCTGCCCTTGTTTGTTTGTTTTAAATCAAAAGGCTCTCCAGAAAAGCCTCAACTCATCCAAAGTAGAAAAGATGACAGGACTATTCAGTGCTGTCAAGGACACAAATGCTCCGGTGTGACTGGAGATTCTACAGCTGAGCTCCCTGAAGTCCCATCAATTTAATACTTTTTGTACTGCATGAGATAACAGTGGCATCCCCACAGTGCTCTCAAATTCTAATGAAGGATCCCAATACTCACAAGACTCTATATATATGGATATACCTATTGGTTTTGGTTACCCTAGTGATTTTCTTCTCCCTCCCATTCCTAGCTCTCCCACACCATTCTCTTGAAATATTTTCAACAGCATCACACTGAAGAAGCTTAAGAAAGTTTTTTCTTTCTATAAGCACTGTAGTTTTATCAAGTTGTGAACAAATGGCAGTCAGAAGATTATTTTAGAATCAAGAAAAACACCCAATAGCATGTTTGTCCACTAAAGAGAAATACTTATAATTTCTTCCTTCTCCCCCAAAGGGAGTACTGCTGGTTCTCAGCAAATTCAAGTCACCCAAACAATATTCTATTTGGACCAGGTTACAAAAATAACAAAACCAAGTAACCGATACTCAAGCACACAAATCCAAAATACATCTTTGTTCTGACATGGAGAGGACAAGATGAATGTACCTCCCCTAAAACAAGTCTACTTGTTTCAAAAGACAAATATCTCATCACCAAGTCGAGAGACAACCACATAACAGTTCACACTGTACAAACTGGCATTCCCACAGTTCCAGGAATCAATGAAAGCAACAGGCTGATGAGCTGACACAGATGAAACGTGGAAGACTTAAGTGGCTCAGGATCCATCTAAAATCATGCTCTGATGATTTCTTAAGTTATTTTCAGCACATTTCCTGGTTTTCCATCTAATAAATATTACTTTGTTTCAAACATCCCATAAATTAGCTCTGAATGTTGCTAACACTTTTTGACATGCCAAGTCTACATTATCATTAGATCAAGAAAAACTCATCTACTATTTGTGATAGTATTTTTTAATTCCTAGTTAGCAAAATCAAAGCCATCAGAATTTGATTACTCTGTAGGGTGCAAGGAGCTATCATTTCCAAAGGTCAAAATTTTACTTTCGCCTGCAGTATAAAGACTTACAGATTTTCGGTTAGAACACTTAAAGGCATTTAATTTTTTCTTTTTATCTGAAGTTTGTCAAAAGACAAACTTTTACTTATTATGCAGAATTCCACAGACTAAAACAAGGATATTTCCAACAGGAACAATGGGAAGTGAGTATTTATTTTCTACCTGTACCTTTAAAAACACTCCCCCACCCATCTCAAATAAATCACATCTACTTAATTATAGAAAGGTATCAAGGAACTGATTCTAAATAGGTTTTAATCAAATAAGTAACCAACATATACATTTATCTTCAGAGAAAAGTTTTGATTTTGAAGACCATCCTTCATAAATTCAATAAATCTGAGAAGTATCACTTGCATATAAGTGATACAGCCAGAAGTCCAATACAGTAGTGTCACTGTGTTGTAAAGCTCCAGATGACCAGTTCCCTTTAATCACAAAAACAGTATTCCTCAGGGAGGGAGGCAGGGGGATCACCTAAAAACAACAACAAAAAAAATCACCTAGCTGAGAAGACAAGGGGCTGTTATCTGTTATTTCAACCCAGTTTCAGAAACTGGGCATCTGTTCCAGTATCTCAGTACTTGGATCCCTAACTACTTCACAAATTTTAACACCTACAGCCTTTACTGCAAGGACTGAAAAATCCCACCCATCACCTACATGTTTCAAGAATTAGCCATTAGTGAGAATAAAAGGCATCAGTAATGCCACACTATGCTCTGAAGACTGTCATTCACTTAAGTCACACTATGCATATGTTTTGCTGTTTTGTGCATTCATATTATACTAGTCCTGCATGATAATACTAATCATGGCACGTGGTCTGCCACCTCTCCTTTCTGTCCAGCATTCCTCCTATGATTTAGTTCATGCTTACTGCTCATTAAGCTTCCTTGTCCATCAAGTTCCATCCCCTTCATGAAATAATGTAATTGATAAAAAAAAAAATAAATCTTACTTTGAGCCTGGAAGACTAAAAATAATGCCTCAAAGCATCTCTTGCCTTACTCTGAGGGCAATGTCCAGATACAGACAAGTGTATAGTAAGTATGAGACTGGATGTAGAGTAGGTATAATAGGGTAAGGTTCATCCTTTGTAAAATAAGCCACCAACATCAAGTTAACAGACATGAATCTAAAACAACAAGAGAGAGGGTTTTTTTTGTCTAAGAGCTGCAGCTTGACATCAACACATAAATGCAGAGAATGTAGAAGCAGATACTTCATTTTTACACAAAAAAGGAGTCTTAAACGTGAGGAGTTTTAATGTAAATGAACACATGCCCTGTTTGTTTTCCACAAGAGCTGGAAAATGCCAGTAGAATTTCAGTAAGAAAGTAAATTCTTATATGCATTGTATGGAGATAGATAGCCCTACCTACTACATTTGTCACTTCTATTTCCAGTTGCTGTAAATATGGTTTTGTTTCCATAGCTTCTCCCAGTCTCTACTTTCAATATTTTTTCTGCTCTGGACAGTCACAGTGATTTTCACAGTGACAAAGAATGAGTCTCATCACCTGCATTGCTTTGAGCAGCACCAGAACAAAAGTTAAGGAAAAAAACTCCCACACTCCCCCACCTCCAAACCACACACACTGTAAAGTACCAGGGTCATCTTCTACTGGATGGTATCTTGGGACAACAGAGCAAAACCAAGAGCCTTACTTAGACTTAAGGTAAACAGAGCAGTACTGTTACTTCATCCCTGACTGAGGATAAAAAGAAAACAACCCAACAACACGTTACAAGGAAAGATACTCTTCCCTTATCAAGCCTGAGGAAGGAATCACATGTGAAAGCTTAAACCATTTTGCCATTTAACAAAACATAGTACCTGTCGCACAAATTGCTACACAAACTAGAAAAATTGTTTTTCCTAAAATAAAGACTGATCTTGCCTATAATAGCTGCTTTCACTCATGGAAGGTTTCTGAACAGATACTCAGAGACTGAAATCAGGAATAAATCCTGACTATAAATGAGATTTTTAACTGAGCAGATCCTGGAAGTTTCTTATCTCCCAAAGGCAGTATGTTGCCCCATGCAACTATAAGCACAGTATACAGAAAATTTCAGACGAATTTAGCTATATAAATTTCTGAACACTCCAATACATGCCAAGTGCAACAAATATGCCTATTTAGAGAGCCTGAACGCAATGCTGAATTTCTTAGATGATCCACTTTGATTTCTACTAAAACATGGCAATATAAGTTCTTAAATAACTCAGACTTAACTAGATTATGTATTAAATCTTGAATTCCATAAAACTTGATTGTACTATTTTGGGTAAGATGAACCAAATCCTTCAAATATAGTAATGGTTTTAAGAATAAATCACAACATTAACCTTGAACAGATATAACCAGTATCCCTGAATTTCAGGGTTATATTCCAATATTTTTTTCCAAACAAGAAATGAAAAAGTCCAAATTAAAGAAAGAAATCTGTAGTTTCACCCGATAAGCTTTCAAAGTTCAGAGATACATACAAGCATTGAGATAGAAGTCTCTATTTTTCTCTCTAGAAACTAGTAGATCCCCAGACTCTAAAACAAAAGTTAGCAGGTAAGTAGCTTGTGTATCTAGCACATCTGCAGTATGTTTTATAAATCATCTCCGAGAATGTCAAGGCTGTTTTCAGTTTTGCTTATATTCAACTTCTCCTTTTATTGCAGCTAGATGGTGCAGAAGAATGGCAACTTGTTAGCCAAATTCATATCTAAAGGGGTGCCACAGCCTGGCAATTCTAGAAGTCTTCCTCACTAGTGGAATAAGATGACAATTCACTTATCTCTTAGTATTGGGTTTCAGTAAGGTCTGAAACAAGTGTCTTGTCGGTGTTCTGAGCTAACCTGTAGTTTTAGGTTATTACAGCTGACAGCTGCTCAAAATACTGTCACTAATAACTGTCAGTTCTACAGATGCCAATTTTAATAATTCAAGGAAGAACTCCATGTTAATGCTGAAGTCCTAAGTAATTCAGGCCATATATTCATAGCTGCAAAGATCCCTGCCAGGAATTTTTCTACATCTGCCCCTGCATTACTGTGTCACAGGAGATCAGTCACTTGTTATGAACTTCCATCTCTCTAGCAATTTTATTAGCTGCACAGAAGTTAATAAGTAGTTAAGAACTACATAAAATTGGCCATGAAGAATTAAGGGGCACTGTAAGGCTCCATGAAATGATTACCTTTGATATAAGAGAGTCCAGGTTTTCTTCCAATCTCAAGCTCCTAAATTAAAGTGTGCATGAAAAGGAAAGCACTCTCATTCACTTGAGGATTTCTTTTTTAAACCGCAGCTAAGCAAGATTCCTCTAAAAGGTAAGATCAAGAATTCCTAGGGACCATAATATTTTTTTCAGGAAACAGAAGACCCACAAAGTTGGTATCAATCCCTGCTGGACTACCTGTGGCAATGCAAGAACACTTATGCATTACATGTGTTACATTGTTCCAGTAATGAAAGCTCTCACACCATCACTATTTGTATCTATGCATCCTTAGAGTCTTTCACATTGTGCATTTGTTAAAAAGCCTGGAAAGGCAATTGTAAAAGGCAAGGAATTAATAAGCAATACGGCCTCTTAAGTACTGCACCTACAAGACTCAGATACAAAGCTCAGGTTAGCTGATTTTCACTGCGTTATTACCAACACATCTGCCACGTTAAAACGTCCATGTCACCAAGGTTACATAAGGCCTGCATACCAAGTTCATCGTGCAAACTGCCACCGCCTGCAGCAGCTGCAGCGGCAGGTGAGGCTTCTAAGTGGACACTCCCATTTCTCACCAGGAAGGAGGCGCAAGCGCCGGGCCCAGCTGCCTGGGGAGGGGGGTGGGACTGCGCTCTGCCCTGGGAGGGGGCCTGCGGGCCTTGCTGACCATCTTGAAGGCTACGAGAAAACACGGATTGGGGACACGTTACCAGGAAGAAGAGAAACACAGCTAAAAGTGAAGCAAAACAAGAGGTTGTGTAATAGTTTAAAGAGGAAGACTTATGAGTACAGCATTAAGAAGCTACTTATTAGGGTTAAGTTAACCCATGCGTTCTGTATAACAGAATATTTGGACAGTAGTTACGTCAGTAATCCAGAGATACAGTTCCTATCCTAATGCTTAAAAGCAGTATTGCTTTCTAACATCTACCTGGATCACCCTCACGTATATTACTGTAAGTCTTAATTTGTGGGTGCAAAAGCAAATTTCTGGTGGCTAGTCTAATTACAGACTAACCTGAGGTATCACCTACATACAGCAGTGACTATTCCAGTCTCCTCATGATGGCTGGGGCCCTTTCTGATCATAAAGGTATGACTGGATCAACTCTTCAATCAGCCATTTCAGGGGTTATAACAACATGGCCTTTCTACATATTAATCTGCACTTAAACTAGAAAATGTCTTTAAGCTTTGTTAGTAGCCATGTGCTACCACAGACCTTGTAAGATAACTGTAGTTGAACATTTCAATTCAGAATTGTTTCTAACATATTAAGAACGCTTAGAACAAATTATTACTTGGCAAAAGTTAAGTCTATTTTGAAGCTTTTTTACAGTACAGCAAAAATTATTACTCAGCATTACTACTGCAAAGAAATTGTTCTTTACCCAGACACATAACTGCATCAAAAAAAAAAAAAAACAGGTTTAAAAAGTCAGCTTGGGCTTCAGAGAAATTTGTGATTTTACAGCCATATGAGCTTAAAATGTTAGTGCTCTTCACAGCCTTCTCATTGCAAAACTATTCTATAAAGCTATTTAACAAAGATTTTTGTTTTAATACCTTGTTTAGTACTAAATGTGGCAAAGCATCAGAATACATTATGCTTACACTTGAATATCACATCTACTTTGCAAGATTAGTGTTCTTATTATCCTTCATTTTGTGGACTTAAAGAAGTTATGCCACAGTCACCTGTGGGACTTGAAGAAATTATGAAATTATTTCTTTTTAGACAATAAAATAACTTATAAAGACTACAGAAAATATCTTAAACACTTCTGAAAAACAATCTCTTATCACTCGTTGCTTTTAGCATCCCACTGCTTACAGTGTGATGCTACTGACGTAAGCAAAAAAGCAAGATCTTACTAAGGGCTGAGGGGTTATATCTGATATTCTTGCTTTGAACAATGTTTTCTACAATATCCACTTCACAATTCTTTTGTTAGAGCTTCACTGGAACAAAAATACGGATATAAGTATGAGAATACGTGTTCAAAAAAGCTCATGCAAAATAAAGCAGACATGCATACAGCTTATGATGTAAAAAATTGCAATGCATTAATTTATCATATTCTAACATACTTTAATTTGAATTTTAAATCAGGTGTGTTGCTGCTGTACACAAGGCTCTCAGAAAGCTACATGGCAACAAAAGCCCCAAGGAAGCTCAGAGATGTGCCAGCCTTCATTGTCTCCCTTAAGTATTATCAGCAACACCAAAACAGTGCTAAACAAGGCTGCTTTCCACTGAATAGAAATTACAGATCAAAAAAGGTACATACAAAATTGCCCTTTCAGTGGTTATCCATATCTGCCACAAAAACAAACACCCTTAAACACGGTCATTAAGAGATTGCACAGATATGTAAAAGATACAATTATTAATTAGGCAGAGAAAAATGTAAAATTCTGCTCAGTCACTTATGTTGTCATATCAGACACACATGCATACACTATTGACTGCATAGGACGCCAATGTGTACTATGTTTTAAGTGCCCAAAACACTTTTGACGTTTAGGCAGGACAAAAGCAGGGGTGGGTGGTTGGTTTGTGGTGTGCTTTGGTTGGTTTATTTTTTTGTTTGGTTTTGTTTTGTTTTTAAGCTAACAGGCAAAGTACTCATGTCTAATTTAACATCGAACCAGCAGTTTACTAGACCAGGTTTTACTTAATTGTCTACCCCTGCCAAACACACACATATAATGCCATTGTCTCTTTCACTAAACATTCCACAGAGGAAAAGTAATTGCAATAATGGATAGGAAATTTACAAAAAAAAAAAAAAAAAGACACACACACAAAAAACCCCACACCACAAAACACCACACTCAACACCATACACACAAAAAAACAGACTGAACTCAGTTTCTAAAGGAATACCTCCATGACATCCAATTTTATGCCAAAGTTAGAAGATTAGGAGTTTAAAGTTTTGCTGACAAGAATAAGTAACATCAGGACAACTAAAGATTAGTAAATCTAATACTGTTAGAAGTTTAACATCTGAAGATATATGGATAAGCAATATTAGGAACTAAACTGAGGAAGCTCACCACTAGCATATACAATTAATGCCAGTATCGCTCCAGTGCTGTTTTGAAAGGATCTTGGTGGTAACTGGCTAAAAATACTCTGCATTTCTTCACATTTCTTCCTTACGCACTTCTTTGTTTCTTTTGTTTTGTTTTTCAATCTTTAAGGGCTGCTTCTTCCAGCAACATACAAAATTTACCCTAAAATTAAGCTACCTATATAAAGCTATTTTTTCAGACTATTCACCTAGAAAACAGAACAATAATAAATACAATTTTTCAGATAAACTCCATTTGAACTACCGGCTGTGGGATGTCAAACAAATCTGAAAGCACTTTGGTGTTTGATTGGACTAAGGCAATTCAACTTCACTCCATGGGACAGTCATTTAGCATCACAAACAATGCTTTGAGCAAAGTAACCTCACTAGAGTATTAAATTCTGAACATGTTTATAATACAAGTATTTTTGTTAGTGTGTGTCATTATGTCATAGAAACTACAGAGTTACACTTTTTTTATTTAGAAAGGAAGAAATTTAGGTAACTGGAAGATGTATAGAGAAAATAAAAGGCTGAAATACTTGCTCCACTTTTTCACCCTTGAACATCTTGTGTGATTAAGCAGTTACTTCCACCAATTTCAGTTCTCTCATGATCTCTCACTGAAGTCCAGCTTAAGCCATGGGAACCTCAATGACTGCACTAGCATATGAAAATAAGGTAGCTGTAAGCCTCATTTTAAAACAGAGTGCTTTATTTGCCCTACTTTCTACCTGTCTAAAAGAGAAATGAAACTCAGTGGTTTCTGGCTAACACACAATTAAGGAGCTCTGATAAGTCTGCACAGCCTCTCACAAACCAATACACAAAAACAGACTACTCTCCTCTTGAACACCAGAGGGAACAACAACAAAAAATCAGAAACAAGTGAATGCAAAAGAAAGTAGACCAAAAAATGATCTAAGAGAATTCAAAGTTATAGCATCGCTCACTGTGCAGTAAATCACTAACCTGAATAACCTACACATTCTGCAAGACCAGAAGCCTAACAAAAAAATAATGTGATTATTGCCACATACTGCACTAGCCAGTAAAAACACATCTAACTAGTTTCAGTCCTTGATATGGCAGAAGTCAACTCTTCATTTGTTAGATTTTAGGTACCATTCTTGCAATCCTCCTGTCTAAGGAAAATTTACAAACTTAGCCCTTGATTATTTCAGCAGAGCCACAAATATGGCACAATTCCTCTTCCATCCTCTATTGGATTTTCTTTTCATTTTCTCAATTTCTATAGCTTTTACCAGTTAAAAACATTACACAACTATTCCTGAAACACAAAAGCAGACTGCTCCTATTATTTAACAATAGCTAAGCATATAAAGGACGATCATTAAGAATACACAACATATACAATTACTCCTGCATATTTATCACATAACTGGAGGAGAAATTACTTTATGTATGGGGAAATATTCTTTCCTCTAAAGGCAAAGGTCTGCTTGCCAGATTCTCCAACACCATGGGCAACCACAGGACTGAAAGATTTTAAAAGCAACTTTAAAAAATTGATTGCTGCTTCTACTGTTGAAGATGACAGACCAAACAGTTGCTGTATGTAACTTATTACTAGGCTCAGCACTGTTTACAGCTGTGCCAGTGAAGGTTGGGGACTCCTGGGATATGTGTATATATTAATAGCACATTTTAAACATTGTCAAGGCATGCAAAGTGCCACACAATTAGATTTAATTCTGAGCAATGCTGTGCATTCTACAACAAAGGCATTGCTATTACTTCATTATTTCTCTTATGCTGTAAAAAGCAGCAGGATGTTCATACAATGGTTTACCTTGTATTTTACATTTGGAATCTTTGCTCATATGATTTATCTCTTTTATGATGTTCTGCCATTCTGTTATTATGCTTACTTCTCACTATATACAGACGTGAAAAAAAAAAATTACAGCACTAGTCCCTAATGCTTGCTTTCTTAAACGAAAGAAAAGCAAAATGAGAAGTGGTAAATAATATTTTATTGGGTTTATTTCTTCCTTGAAAATAAGTTTCTGAAGTTTTTGACAAAAAAAACTTGAGTCTAAGTTTGTTAGCATTAGTTCAATTTGTTATCAATCCAAAATTAGTTATAACATGTTAGATACTGGCTATCCTGATCATTTTGAAAATACTGCCACATATACATGCACAATTCAACAAGCCCACAGTGACATGCAGTGACAGCTCAAGGAGGTTATGGGGGAGAGGGAAGAAGTAAAAAGTGCTTTTCTGGCAACACTGGTGGGTGCGGGGAGAAGTGGTCTGCTGCATGCATGCTAAATATGGTGGAACATTTAGATACCCTACCTGAGGGGTGATCCGATGAGCAATGTAGGAGGGGTAGGGTTACTCCCTGCATTGTGCCGGCGTCGTACTGCCTGACGCCTAAATGTGCTGCGTTCACGACGAAATGTGACAGGCTCCTCGCTGGCTTGTGCTGCTGCATCAAGACAGACTTTAGGTCAAATAAGAACCCATCCTAGTTACGTACACAGTAACTTAAGACTCCTTTCTTCCCCTTGACCCTCCCCAATTTAATGAACTTGACTTGAAACACCAAAAGTAAATTATGCACCGGCTGGTCAAGTAACCTGCATCAAGACAGGATCACAACACAATTATTAGTAAAAATTTGGGCGGTAGGGTGTTTGGGAGGCAGGGTGCGTCCCGTTTTGAATAGACAGGCTACTTTGGTTTTTTTTTGTTTTTAACCCCCAGATCCAGATAGCCAAGTTGCAAAAAAACTCAGATATCCCAGATCTCTTCCATTTACACAGGGCAGAAAGAGACAAGCCTGATCTTGCCCTTTATCTTATTTAATAGATAAAGGAGAAGCCTAAAGGACAACCTCGAAAGATTGTCCGCCTCTTCTCATCATAATATTATCTTCATTTTATAATTTCTGACAAACAGGTAGGGTTGAGGTTAAATTCATCAGGGGACAAAACAGAGGTGGTTTTTTTTGTTTTCCTCATAAGCACCAAGGGATACATGTAGCTCATTTTAGTCTAATTACGCTATGATCTGGAGTAGCAGGGGTTTGAGATTAAATAAGAGAATAGTTTCTTTGTAAGGATTGGTAGTTTTGTTATTTTAACTCCCCAAACAAAAACAAACAAATGGTTTGGTCCACTTATAATGCAACACAGTAAAAAACAGTTTGTATTTACTCAATAGAACCTAAGATTTTTCCACAGATCACCCCCCAAAATCCACCTGTGCTCCCTAAACTTCACAGTCTGAACAACTTCAGATTTTCACTGCTTCATGGTTTGTCTACAATCTCAGAGTCGTCCTCCTGAACCAAGGAAGCTACTAAGCAATTTGAATGCAGTGCACTAGAGACCTCAAATGAATGGGAAAGAGCAAAAATAGGTTTTGGCAGACAAAGAAGAAAACAGAACAAAACACCCCATACTTGACATGAAGTCAGCAAAAGGAAAATCACAATCTTGAAGGGGAAGTCACAACTTGGTAGCCAAAAAGCCTATTACTAGAGAGAGAAAACCAGGAATTGTGTCAAGCCAAAATAAAAAAAAAGAATACACTAAGGGAGCAATGCTTTTTTTTGGTAGAAAGACAACAGGCAGAGTGGTCCATGTTCACTGAAGCACACTTCAAGTTACAACACTCTTGTCATTGGGCATTCAAAACTACCAGCAAAGAATCTAACGCTGGTCTACAGGGAATTGCAACCTATAGCAAGCTACTACTGCTGTGTATGGCTTCCATAGCTCAAGCAATACAAACTGCATGAAACAAGAGTCCAATTTCACCCAGGAATGAACCACAGGTTATAAAGTGAATAACTGTGTATGATACTTCAATCTGTGGCTTGCTTTAAAAGCTAAAAAGGTACATGAAGACATATACTTTAAGACCAACATTAAAGCTATAAGCATGTCATTACCAAAATGTCAAAAAGTAAGGACATCCTTAATCCAGTACTTCCTGATATTTTCAAGAAAACTGCTTTTGTTATTGTAAGCATGAATAGATACTTCCTTTTGAATGCATTCCAGCAAGAATTTAATACATTTCTCTTGTGGTTTAATATACAGCTTTATACTTTGTTTTTATACACAGCCCAATTTATTCAAGTATTTCTTTATAGCTCTCATACTTTAAGTATTGGGAAAAGTCTGAAGTGCAGAAAGCCAAAGTGAGCAACATTTGATTTTGGATGAGTGGGTTTTTTTTGTTTGTTTCAGGGTGGGTTATTTTTGGTGGGGTTTTTTTTGTGCTTTTGTTGTTGGTTTCTGTGTTTTTAAAATAATAAAAAAAAACACCTCACTTTAAAGAACACACATGATTTAAAAGACATACCAGTTTGAAAAGCTTCTTGTGTTATTTACTTGTGTTTCTACTTGTCTTTAGTGTGAAGGAGCACTACAACTGCTCATGAATTCACCAGTAGGAGGCAAGCTCCTAAATTATCCTCTGTCTGCTCTGAGAGCAGTTTGATCACGAAGAAATAGCTTGGTTTTAACATAAATACATTTCTTTAAATATTTAAACAGTGTGTTGATGTTTGAAAACAAAACTTAAAGTATCACTGTAGAACAGCTTAAAAAAACCCAACAAAACACCACCACAACACACAAACATCACTCATACTTCTCCAATGCTGCTACTTCCAACCACTTACTCTAGACTCCAGAAAGGTAAGATCCAACATCTACCAAATCTAGATCTAATGGGGAGACAGCACACAGGTAATACTTTCACAGTTCATGCTTACTATAAGTAAATCAGTAGAGGAAGACAAGCCTTTCAGGTAAGAGAGTTTGCTGTTCAAGTCTGTCCTATTTTTCTGGTTTATTCTAAACTTATGTTAAAACACTGCACACTTCTTTAATGTCAAGAAATTTAAGTATAAATTTATTCTCCCTGTTGTCATATGAACTTGAGCCCCCAACATTATCTGTTCTCACGAACAGAAAAATCAAGTTTGAAGTTCAAAGTGCACAAGTTAAAACTACAAATCTATACCCCAGAGAAATCAATAAAGCGGTAGAGACCTAATGACAACTTTGTAGCAAACTTAACCCTCTCACACCTATTCTCAAATATAATACATCTAATTTCAAAGAGGAAATAATTTAACTTTCACAATTGTTAATGCAACTGTGCATATTAACACATTTAATAAAACTCATCCTTTTTTTTTTCATTACACTTCTGACTGGAAAAAAGCCAAATTAGCAGGTACACACACAGTCATGAGGATATGATTTCGTCATCACACATTTGGAATCATGCTTTCCCAATAAGAGTAAAATTTATTGTAGAGAAAACTAGTGAATAAAAAATACTCACTTCCCTTTGCCAGTCAGATGGAAATACCTGAACACAGGTTGATATACCCTGCCTGCAGGCAGTTTGCCTTTCCACAATTTCTCTTTCTATACAAGTGTTTTTGATGCAAGCCTCTACAGTTCCTTAAAGATCTAAACAGAACTGAAGACTCAAAGTTTTGCACTACAGCTATACAATTTTGCACTACAGCTATACAATTTTACCCTACAACTACCTTTAAGAATCAGAAAATGAAAATATTTTCTTTCAAACAGGAATATTTACAAACACAAGCCAAAACATTTACAACATCACCCTGCATGTAGGTACCACTGCTTCTAACCCAAACTTAGAAAATGGGAACTGAAGAAGTGTGAGATGAAGAAGCAGCATTTCCCAGTTTTATTACATCAAGTCCCCTTTTGTTTTTGCTAGGCAAACACATTAAATCCAATGCCTCAGATATATTCTATCCAAGTAGGAAAGCTCCCGGAAAGATATAGTATGGAGGTAATGCAGATGTAAAGCATTGTTGTGGAAAAACATGCAAACTTCAGTCTGACAGGAAAGAAAAAACCCACAGACAATGGAAACACAGTGCCCCTCACTCTTCTCAGGAAAGAAGATACATCACTTGAAGTCTAGATGGTTTTGAACATTAGTCAGGTTGAGCATGGTTAAACTTGTGCATGGAAGCTGAGTGGTGCTTGGACATGCCACTTCTCTCCCTATCGAATAGGAAATTGTGATCTAACTATTTTCAAGCACTTGTCATGACCAACCCTACAAATTCTCTGTGAGAACTGAAATGAACAGTTCAGGGCTCATGCATTCACACAGGCAATGAAATCTGTCCTATAAGTGATTTCCAAACAAACCAAATAGCTGAAATTTTACTCTTCTGTATGTAGCACCTTCATCTCATTTGTGTTTGAAGCCTAAGAAAAGTCAAACTTCTCACATGCATTTGTGGTTTAACACCACCACTCTCCTCACAGTTGAGGCATTTGTAGTTTAGGCTCACGTGCCCTAACCCTATTTTAAAAACCATACTTTTATACCCAAGTAAGAAGGAGTCTGTCCAGTCCATATCTTCAGCATGCAGATATTAATCACCATGAATTATGCACTACTGCAAGACCTACAATTGCAGGGATTTCTTGTACTTCTCTGGTGAAAATGTGAAGTATTGGCTTATAGTATGACAACTTACTGTGGACACAATGAAAAATATCACTAAAGCCAATTTCTAAAGAATGAAGATGTGGAAAGCAAGGGAGAAACAATGAACAACAGAGGGATACCTCTAAAATATACACTTTTGCTAGAAAACAGAGTAGAGGAAAACACACAATTTAGGAAAGAAAGCCTGTCACTAGAGGAAAAAAAAATGAAGAGAAACACATGAAGTAAAGACCAAGACTTCAGTGTTGTGGTTGAATGTATTAAAAAAAACCCACACACACCACAAAACCCACACAAGTTTGAGACTTGGCTGGAAGAATATTTACAGTTACAGTAAACCAGTCACTACAACAATCTGAAAAGCAAAACACTGTCAAACAGGGAATAACCAGGACAATGAAAACATCTGATTTGAATTTTGAACCAAACATTTTTACAGACTATCTTGATAGACAAATTTATCTACTAATGCCAAAGATAAAACTGAGTCTCAGTTACTCCACTGTACTGCTGTATTGCACACTCAATATTTCACTTAAAAAATTAGGTGTTACTCACACAGGCTTCTTAAATATAATGTTGATGGACTTCAGGTCAAAGAGCCAAAGCTCTGACCTAATCTAATCACCTGCTCAAAAGAGTTGCTGTATCCAGGGATTTGGGTATCAATAGCTAATAGTATGTTCATGCAGCAGACAAGTGTTCATAACCTACATTTATCTTTGTGAAACTTAATTCTGACCTTGTATTTGGATTTATTCACCTTAAAGAAAAGATGCTTTAAATCTTTAGCACACACAGCCTTTCCAGCATAAGTGGAACTTTCTTAGCTGTATGCATAACAATAAATCCAGGTACATCTAAAAAGGAGCATGAAAAAAGTGGCTTATAAACTTAAATTAGTAGATAGAGCTTCATTTATACCAAGTATCAAAAATTCTTTTTCAGCTCCTGCTTGAGATGAATACTTGGCAAATTTATGACCACCACATGCTATCTGTCAGCAAAACAGAACCATTATTTCCAAATAAAGTAAAAAAAAAAAAATATTGCAAGAAGTAGTTGCACAAACACTACCAGTCAAACACATTTAAATAACTCACTCCCACAGCAATACAAATTATTTTAAAACAACTACTACTTATGGTTTCTTTGGGAGGCTTGAGAAAATTTAAGCAGGGTCAATTTTTTATAAATAATATTCCCAGGGGGAAAAATACAAACAAACCAACCCCAAAATTAAATTAAGTGTATTTTGCTTCATTTTTAACTTTTGGTATATGCTGTGGCATGCATTTCTCATCAAGAATCTCCTGAACTTCCCTAATGCAGCCTTGCAGAATTTGAGGTAGAACATGTACCACTCTGCAGATGACACACTAAAGGAACATGTTTCTACCAAGACACAGGAAATCTCTTACAAGCAGCACTGAGGGCTTTTGCAGAGCAACTACACACATTCCTGGCTCTTGACAGCCACTGCTGGCAGTTAGATAGAACTCGAGGTTTTTGTTTGTTCCCCATCTTCACCCTTATGAAACGGCAAAGTACCAGGAAGATGGTAGTTATTTTGATGTAAGTCATCTAATGAAAATCCCTGTATTATCCATAAATACCAATAAGGGGACAAAACAGGCAGGCCAAAGTCCTCACACAACATACTAAAACCGCATTTTGATTTATTCGGTAGTGATTAACCACTAGTAGATGCAAGATTCATTCCAAATGTTATTTCATTGTTCAGTTCCAAAACTGCGAAATTCCATTTCAGCCTTGCACATCACTTCTAACAGTGTTTATATGTTTAACTGAACAGTAACATCTCACTTCTGAGATTACAAGAATCCAAAAATCAGAGGTAATTCTGTAAAACTCAACCTTTACACACAAAAGCTTTGACAGAACACTATGCTTTCAAAGTCAGATATTGGGAACAGCTAAAATTAAAATTTGTATGTCATGCTTGGACCAAATGCTGCATACATTATGACACAGCTAATTGACATGTAAAAATCTAATTACGGAATACAGTCTTTTGGTTCCAATAAACAACCTCATATGGAAGAGAGCCTTTTTTACTGGCTACTCTGCTTTATCTGATCCAGTTACAGGAAGGGTCCTGCTGAACCCATCAGTAAAGATAGCTAACATATACACAACCATATTACAGTAACTTTATATATCTTTCAGTTTCTACCATTTCTGAACTCTTTCAGAGTTTCAGTTTTTACCATTTCTAAACTCAGAGTTTGATTTGTCATGCGAAACTGTTTGGTTTAGCAGATGAAATGTGAACTGATAGACTCCCAGAAAACGAACTAGAAGCTTCTTGTAAATGTATAAATTCCAGCTGCAGAAAACATTATCGAGCTAAAGCAGGGAACAGTTCTACAACATAAGCAAAATAAGTAATGACTGTAGACCATATGCAATATAAGCATAGTAGGCAAAGAAGTGATACATTAGTAACAGATGACATTAGCATTGGCTGCATAGCAGAGAACAGAATTTTACTTTTTACTTTGGAGAGGATACTGCCTAATGATTACAGGCAGATATGCTAAGCAAATATGTACAAACACAAGCAAACTGAGAAAATGAACACAAAAAGCAAGATTCTAATCCAAGCTCACAAAACCCTATTTTGCCTGTCTGTAGAGATGTACTGCAGACCACAAAAGACAGAACAGTATGAGCCATTACTTCAATATCGCTATGTAATGCACAAAAATAAAAATGCATTACATCACATGCCGTTTTATTTACAAAAGAGTATGCAACTCAAGAACTAAATAAATCTTAAATTACAGCAAGCTGTGGAAGAGAATAGCAGCTTAAAATGTGCATCTTTAACAGTTAATATAGAACTGGGGGAAAACACTTGACTTTTCAGGTCAGTTCAAGTTTTACACAACATCGTTGTTTCATATATGGCATTATGTTTGTTCTTTAAATCTTTAGAAACAGCAACCCAGAAATAGCACACATGTGATAGAAACCAGGCATAGAAGCGTGCCATGGTGGTATTTCCAAAATGTTACTACACAGAGGCAAGCTTTTAAACATCTAAATAACTTCATCTAACCCATCACCCACCAATTCACTAGTTACTTTTGGTGACTAAGCAGTTAAGGATAACTATTGTGAGACATCTTCCATTTTTTTGTTACACGTTTACTACATTATTACAAAATTTTAAAATGTTGCCTGCATTTTAATGAACTGCATTTCCAGTCAAATGCACAAGTTACTTAGTAAAAAAGTGACTCATTCACCACTTCCTGGCATAACATAAATGAAACGGCTAAGCTGTATCTGCTGAACTAAAATATGTACAAGTTTGTATAGCATCCTGCTTAGTAAAAGATTACTAAAGGCCATATCCATTACGAAATACGCTTTAGCAGTTACACAGACATAATGTATTTTTTAGTTTACTTCCTAAAGACTTAAGTTATAATTAGTGATTTAACTCATATTTGAAAAACAGGAACTGAAAGCTGCTGACTGAAAAAGACGAGGTGGTACTAACATCAGTCTTTTGGTTACCCAGCATGCATCTGTTAACTGTTTCAAAAAATTATAAGCTATCACCAAAATTAAAAATATTTACGTAAAATTATAAAATAATCCTTTCAGCAGGAGGTTGGACCAAGCAACTTCTAAAAGTCCCATCCAACCAATATTCTCTGATCTTATGAAAATCTGAAAAAAGTTTATTCTTTCACTCATCTGCTACATGTAAATAAAATTATTTTCTCAAATAATTTATATACAAATATACACATACAATATGTATTTATAGTACACATGTATGTTTTTAAAAACACTCCTAAAAGGTGAAGACAACTCAATAGTGGGAAATACCAAATATAAAGCAACTTAGATTCTAAAAATTTCAAACATTTTCTCTGATCACTGTTAGTCACAGGTAAGCCCAAAGAAAGCCACAATTAAATACATAGCTGTTACAAAACTTATACTACAAGTTATACATTTGGCAGGAAGGCAACAAAAACATACAAATGAAAAACCAGTAGAAACAAAGGACAACATGAAGAATTATTCAGACTGATCATGAACAGATAAGTTCAAAATAATTACTGGTTTGATGCTAGGCATAACTGCATAAATATTTAAGTAATGCTAAAGAAAAGCAATATTTTCATTCTGTTTTCAAAAAAGCAGAATGACATTCATTTCTTACAATCCTAAAGGAAATATTTCCTATCTATTGAGAATAAGAAACATAAGATACAGCAAGAGTTGTTAATCATTCGATGTCATCAAAGCTGGAGAACCTGAATCCAAATTGCTTCTTAAAGTCAGACTGAAATGCACAAGTAAGTAATACTTGGGTACTTGCCATTTATCAAAAACACTAACAACTTCAAAATTACCATTATCTAAGCAAACTTTACAAAGGAAACTGAAAGGAATAGTCCAGAGAGAATGACAGCAAGACCTCCCTGCTTAAGCTGCTACAGTCTTCTGTCTTTAGGGTTGTTTCTAAATGTGTTAGTGTTGGTCTTCCCCACCATCTCACTTTAAGAGAGCAAAATATTTGATTATATACAGTAATCATTCATGCACTGAGCCCTTCTGACTTCTGGTGACTGGTGAGTACAAATAAAGTCTGACATGTGCTACAAGGTATATTAATCCTCCTTTGTATATAAGGAGAGAACATTACCAGTTTTAAGCTGTAATAACACAAACCAAAATGAAATTAAATCCTGTGCTAGGAAAAGCATTGAGTCAAAATGGTAAATACATAAAGCAGACTTTTCATTAGTCAAGTTACTCTCAGTAGACATAAAGAGCTGTCACTTCAACAATGCATAAGAAGAATGTTTGTTAAGTGTTTAGCTTGCAGGTTTAGTACTAAAAGAGCAACCTGGACTCCTTCATTAAAGCTACTGCAAAACTCTTTTTACTAGGAATAACAGAAAAACAAGTACCAATACATAAAGATTCTCTTTTAAGTGAAGGTACCTCAATAGGTCTGAGCTTATTGTAAACCAGTCAAATTTGAACTTCAGTGTAGCACACTTCCCCATCCCCCTCAAAAATTAACTGCACTGATTTTTAGAGTTTGCTCTTATGTCAGTGCCAGGAGGGGACAAACCCAAAAAAAACCCTTAATCTCACTGTCAGCTGGAAGTTGCTCCTTTTAAAATGGAAGAGTTGTTATACTTTGCTTAGGCTGTCTAAATAACAGGGACAATAAATTTGCTACAGTTTCTTAAAAATACCTATGTCAATCTAAAATACAATTTTATGAAGCATTTGTGTGCTTAGCCAACAAGATCCAGATTATCTGGTTGGTATTCCCTTCAAAAAATCCCAAAAGTCAGACTAGGGCAATTAGCAATCCCATACTGCTCTGAAAACATATTTTAAACTCAGTTATCTTCCATGACACAAAAAGCCTTCAGGTTAAGACAGTCAATATGGCTAACCAAGAAAAGAGACTGAAATGTCATAACAAGTGATAAGCAAAAAAATGCTAAGGGCTCCAAATTTTTTTTAAATGCCCCTATTAATCAATATTAATGTCAGCTACTACAGGTAAGCTTAGTACTCACATTACAGAAAGCAAAGCAATAGTTATAGAAAGAGGAAACTACATTCCTCTCTCCAGCACAAGAAGGTTATTGTGTTCTCATAATGAGGACACAAAAAAAAAAAAGGAAAAAAAACAACCACACATAAACCAAAGTAAACAACACTGTCTAGCCAACAATGGCAAAGCTAAGCAAAATCAAATCCTAGGAGAATTCAGCTTAGTAACTAGTTCATCATAAGAACACACAATTCAAGGCAGCATGGTAAGGGTCTGGGGGTGGGGTTTTTTTTGTTTTGTTTTTGTTGGGTTTTTTTATACCACCTCAAGCCATGCCAGAGAGTTCATCTAAGAGGCAGCAGTAACTTCAAACAACCACTTCCATGTTCCCGCTTCCTAAACTGCACAGTCTTCCAAACAAAAATAGTATCTTTTATTAATTTTTAAAACAGGACACTATTTGAAGTTTGAGTAATACAACAGAGCAAGTCTGATTTGATCACAAATAACTTTAAGAAGGAGCTCTGGTTAACCAAGACTGCCAGTTACAAACCCGTAACACCTCTACCTACAGATTTGTAACATCTGTTTGAATTCAACTCCCATTTCTGGAGATCTTCCAAGAGATTACAAAGGAAATGCTTTGTCAGTTTTACTAGGCAAGAACAAAGAAATAGGAAGACACTCAAGTATAGGTGTAACTTCAGTCACAGATACAAGACTCATTAACAAAATACAGCAAGGTACTTCTGGTCAGTCATTTACTTACCTCCACTTGCTAATTCTTGCTCTTCCCCTTCAGGAAACGTAGCCTGGCTTGGTAAGCTATTCCTAGAACGAGTGACTGACTCTAAGTGTGAAGCCCTTCCCAACAGAGATAGCTCATCTAGCACCTCTCCTTCTTTGGCTTCCAAATCAGATTTTGAAGTGGTTAATTGTTTTATATTACCTGGTGTCATTAAACTATTTGGGTCATTTAAACAAGCTACAGTACCACTGTCCAGGCTTAATACTCTGGCACGGTTCTTGGCACTGTTTGTACTAGAAGTCCGACGTGTAGATCGTTTTTTACTAATTCCTTCAGAGCTTACACGGGTTTTGTGAGCATTTTCAGGGTCTGTGCCCCCACGTTCTTTAGAAACATATTTGGTCTTTAGAGCACTGTACTTTCCCTCAGGAGACTGGCATGAATGGGAAGTGGTGCTGGAAGAGCTATCACTGCTGAACTGGTGAGCTGACTGCATACTTGATGTCCTGCTCAAGTCACTTTGATCACTGGAGTCCTCATCATGACAAAACACAGCACTGTGAGGTTTAGTACCAGATACACCTCGGAAGGAAACATATTCCCTGTGCCGACTTGAATCAAAACTACTAGCCCGCTTTTTTCCTGTCCTTCTCCGGCTAGATTTGTGAGTAGAGGCTGTTCGATGTATTAAACTAGAAGATTTTGGTCGAACATCTCCTTCTTTTTGTTTTCCACTCGTTTCTTTAGAAGCTCTTGAATCTACTAACACAGCTAGTTTCTCACTCTGCTCATCTCTTTGTTCAGCAGCCTTCCCAGGTGGCCTGTCACCTTGCGTAGTCAATTCATTGGCATGTGGGTTCTTATTGGCCTCCTCTGAAGCAGAGGCACCAAGACCTTTCTGACTGTGCATCTCAGATGCATGAGAACTCTTTACCTCTGGACCACCACTGGTAGTGCTCACTTCCACAGCAGTCCTTTCACTACTAGTCCTTTTGTCAGTAGCAGAACTACTGTCATCCTCTGAGTCAACACCACAGTCCTTTTTCTTACCATCCTTTTTCTCTTCTCTAGGAGACTCCTCCTCGTGCTCCGACAGCACACTTTCTATATGTGTTGAGCTAGTGTGTTCACTTTTATAGCTACTGATGGTACTGTTAGTGTCACGATCAGTCCCACTGCAGTAGCTTTCTGTTGAACCACTGCTTCTAGTACTGAGGCTTCTCAGACTGTCCACGCTTTTGTCTGCTTTCAAAGATTTGCTCTTCCCACTCTTAGCCAATGGTTGAGGGCTGCTACTTTTCAGGATGTCATCTAATTGAAAAACTCCTGAAATGCAAGAATTCTCAGCCAAGGACTCTCTGGATCCAGAAGGGGGCTTGGCAGCTTCTAACTCACTGACAGGATCTAGTCCTCGTCTCTGTTGATAGAGAGGGAAGTCATTTAGTGAAGCATCTGGAAAAGCGACAGCAGAGCTAGAAGTCCTTGGTACACCTCGTGGTCTATGATCCTTTCTATAGGAGTGAGAATGCAGAGTTATAAGTGAAGCTACTTCTGCGTCACACGCACTGGTTTTAGACTGGTCCACAAGCTGGTTGTTCGAGAGGCACACTTTGTCACTGTTGTCTCTTGGCAAATCCTGTCCAGAGGATAATGAAGGTTGGATGGAGACAAACGAGTCATTCGACACCAGACGAAAAAGCTTCCGATCAGTTGCCAAATCTGTTTAAGGACATATTTAAAATTATTCAGGTAGAATGCTCATAGAAGTTATACAATCTGCTTTACAGCTACAACTACTTGTTTATATCAGACAAAGTAAAAACAAACAAAAAAAAATGACAAATCCATTTGCAAGTACTATGCATCACATTACCATTTAAAAGATTTCCTGTCATCTGGGCAAACCTGACAAGAGACTTTTTTTATAAAAAAGAAACTATCAATACCAGCTTAATCTAAACAGCTAATAAAAGACAACATTATTTTGACAAGTCCCCAACCTTCTCTATTGCTCAAGTGTCTCAGACTTAATATTTTTATGTATTCCAAAGTTTATTAACTATAAAGGGGTACCCTGCCTTTTGTTTTATTTGCTACATGCAGTGAGCTTTTTGTTTCACATAAACTTTAAAATTATTAAAGAAAACAGAGTAAACCCCATTAACTTTGAAGTCACATTTAAAAAAAAAAAAAAAAATCACCTTTCTTACCAGATACCAAGTAAGCTCATAGTTAGCAAGGATGCAGGCACTGGCACAGGTCTATTTGTACTATAATGAAACTCCCTATGAAGTTACTGAGTTTTGCTACCTTCAAAACCAGTGCTGTCAAAAAAAATGAGGATTTGCTGTTAGCAATTCCCCAAAACAATTGCTTCTGTTATCCATCAGAAGTGGTCTCCTCTAAAAGTGTCCTCCTGCAGGTAGCCCTGGAAGTCGGGCAACTTTCTTCTTTGGTACTGCCAGTAAAAATAGAAGATCTGGAGGCCAAGTTAAGTTACTACAATTGCTAAATTTTTGTAGAGTGTATTTGCACACATGTAACTTAAGAGACTTCACAAACAGTTCTGTTAGCTGAACACAGTAGAACCCTGCTGCCTATTACAATAGCATGGCCATCTGCAATCCTCTATTTTAAACATACTTTCTGAACTGAATCCCAAAGTTAAATTCCTCCTAATCACCAGGTACTTCAAAAATCAGCAAACAAAATATTTCCCCACAGTTTTTATGCTCTCCTGTAGTCCGATCAGATTTTTTTCCTGTAAATAGAGCTAAATGAAAAATAAGACTTGAAACAAAACTGGACAACTGAAGAACACAAGCTAGCAGTTTCTTTACATACTAGGGAAAAACAATTACCAAATTCTGATAGCTTGATAGCTTGCATGTTAGAAGCAGTCTATAGCTCCAGAAACACAGAACTCCACACAGGATTATTTACAGAAAAGCATGCCTGATTTAAAAAAATTCATTTGTCTGTACTGGAAAGTAAAGCAAGTTAGTTGACAATGAAGTCCAGGAATCCCAGGCCACTTTCAGTATGAAATGATTAGTCTAGAGACATGTAAACTCACAACCTTTCAACAGCAAGAAGACAGAGAACACGGTAAATATTTATTACCTGCTAGAAGATGCCAGAACAAGAAACACACAGCCAAAGAATAAAGTTTAAAGTATTCAAACTATGCATCCCAGGAACTTGAAGTAATTAAGAAAGGAAACAGAGCTTCAAGATACCCTTTCTTAGATTCCATCAACAAATTGCATGAATTTTTTTAGCATGTTAAGCAAAGATCTTCGGTAACAATATACCATGTTTAATATGCAGGAAGGAGAAATTTTACCTTGTTCTTCACTCCCTTCTTTACATAGGCTAGAACTCTGGCCAAGGCTTAAGCTGATATCATCAGAGGTCTTAGCAGTGTCAGTATCGCCTGTGAATTTAAAGAAGAGTACTTGTACTCCAAGTATTAACACCATACATGCACTGCAAATGTCTCACCTGTTATGAAAGACTGTTGCTTTTATTTCTTCATTTAAAAGGTAAATCATTATAATTACTAGTAACAAAAGATTTCTTATCTTTTGGCGATAACTATTGTCTACTCTGTTTCTTCTATTTTGTATGTAAGAAAGCTTTCATTCAACTACACAGATCTTCCATGAAGAACTGGAAAAGTATGTTATACAGAACTCAATAGAAATAAAGATTTTTTTTTTTTTTTTCTTAAAGATATGTCTATTTGAATATTTCTTTTGCATGGTTGCCAATAAAAATGAAGGGTAGATTGTAATAAAATACTTGCAAAGATCAGAAAGGCAAGGAAAACACTCAGGAGGGTGACAAAAATTCACATCTCATTTTCTTTTGCCGTATTACTGGCTTAACAGATTTACAAGGCAGCAACTTTGCATATTACAAATAAATTAACTTTTCATCTCAGAGGAGTTGACAAGGGCTGTCCTGGACAGTACTTTCACTAGATGCCAAGCAACCAGAAATAATCAAGTCACTGATATACAGTATCAGAAGGGCAACTGGCTGCAGAGAACTCAAAATAGTAGGGAAAAGTCCACTCAAACCAATTCCTTGGCCCTGCCTTTACAAGCAAAACCTGTTATTACTTGGAAAACAGAGCACAGATTCCAGGATATTCCCTCCTGGTGTTTTAGGCACATAATTTGCAACTCCAAGGAAGATTTCTTCTCCTTAGTAAATGTTGTACTAGCTCACAAAAAAGCTTTGAGGATGAACAAGGTAAACAGTATTTGGAAATAACATAGTAAATGATAGTGATTTGAAATGCTACTGCACAGTAATTTGAAGAAGTAACCAAAAATCTTACCTTTGATGGTTGCTGCTGTTCCCAGACGAGATAACCCAGATCCAACCTAGAAACAGGGAATTACGTAAAAAGATGTAAACTTTTATGAATTACCCAACTGTTGTTTCCTATTACTGCAATGCATGCATTCACCTATACACTTAAGAGAGATTTTCAAAGGCACAAAAGCATCCAACAGTACAAGGCTGTAAAATCCTTTCTGACTCAATGTTTCTGCTGCAGAGATGACAAGGCATCTAATTACACATTCAACTATATCACTGCATTATTCTGTTTTATGGACAATGTGCTTAGAGATTTTACTATGCTGATTTTAAAATTAGTTTAAGCTAGGAATCTTCCTTGAAAATACTTAATGTGGAAACAAACTACTAGTGTGGTGGTACACTAATAAATACTGTCCTCACACTGAGTGCTTAATGCGGTGATCACAGTTGCCTAAAATGCTTTAAGAAATCATCATAATATATTAATAAAACTTATACTTTCAACATAGTAAACACCAAGCTAAGTCTAGAAACGGCTCCCATTGGAAAAGATACATATTTTTACCACGGATGTTTTTCAGGTCTGTTAGAGTTGATCCAATGACCTGGTAATAACAAGAACCTAAGTGTTTGTACATGGAAAGTGGCAGCAGCATGAACAGGCGATAAACTTAAATCCATTTAACGTAATAATTTTACTGTATCTTATTCTTCCCACTCATTCCTGCAAATGCAATTTTTCTTTTGAAGACAGTTTCCAAGTACACCGATTACAGCTATCTCAAAGCCAGTAAACTGGCTAGTGAAAAACTGCAGTATTCCTTGATCTTTTCTTGGGCATTAGTTACAATCACATAGTATCTGCTTTTCAGCCATGTTCAGTGGCCAACCAACAGGCATGTACCTCCTCATATGAAAACTAGCTAGTCGTAGGTTTGCAGTCTGCCTTTCTACATACATCCTGTAACCAGTAGCAGATTATTTTGCAGAGGTGCTAAAGAGAATTTAGTCTTTGCTTGGATAGTATTTCCAACACCACCTCTCTCAAAGAACTCCTAATAGCACAAAAAAGGCACATGTCAAATAATTAAATCACTCAAACAGGATAGGAGAAAAGCACTCAAAGGCAAAATCTGACCCCAAGATAAAGTAAAATTTCCATCATTTGTATGTTTTATATACTTATTGGGATGCTGTTTTTCAAAAATCCCTAGTTTAAATGACTCTAGGGAAAAGAGAACATAATTCTACTAATTCTTCTCTGTAAGCACAGCAAATTTAAGGTAACCTGAAGGTGTGTGCAGATTTTACTCAGCCATACTACAGAACAATGACTTTGCTACATGTAATGCAAAAAAGCAGCCAGAGCTTTTCAGGCATTCTTTACTACACTATTATGCACACTTTTAGTTAGTCATTTTGTTTCAACATTTTTTCCGTTCAGTGACATGCCTTTGCTGAATGCTGTAGCTGAATGCAAACACATCAGCATGGGAAAACTACTTCACACACACAAAAAAACCTGAACAGAACTCAGATGATTTCTGTTCACATCCCCTTTTGATGCTGCACACTCAGTCACAGGGGACTAGTGAGCACTAATTTTATCAACACAAACACATTTAAAATACTATACTTCCTTTCACAGTAGCTTTAACTGTGTTATAGTGTCAGCATTAAAACACACAGCAAAGAACACAGAGTTCCTTCACATGCTTTAACACTAAAAGATGTTACGAATACATTTGGAATTGCTATTTTCTAAAGACCAGTCAAAGAAACATGATCCCCCAAGCCTGGTTCTGTCTTCCTACACAGACCATTGCATCCTGTTCCTTTGAATGATACCAAATGCCTGCTCTCTTCAAAGGAGAAAGTCTCCAAGAGCATCTATGCTGCACAACAGAGCATTATTCAGAAAAACACCAACATTAGCATAACAGTGCACTACACTATATACTGCTTGCTCAGAGGGCTAATTAGAAGGACTTGATATTGTAATACCACACCAAGGATTTCCACTTCGTTTAAGAATAGCTTCTGTATCTTTAATATGATGCTGCATTGCTCACTGTCAACATAGCCTTACTGTCTGGCCAGTCAATCTACTTGTCCTCATTAGGAGTTGGCAAAAGAAAGATGCGACAACTGGCAAAAAATCACAAGCCAAATAGAAGGAACAGCATATGCAGCACTATGGAAGTTGAATGCATAAATCTAGTAGACATAAGGAAACAGAACAACTTTCCCAGTGACATTACAAGGCAACTAGAGCATAATGAAGTTGCATTAAAATCTAACAGTTCTTCGGCACTTCCATCTGCAGCCCCTGTTTGTTGCTTCTTTCCCACCCTTGCTGAAGCTTCAAAACAGTGAAGATTTTGCAGAGGCTGTTCAAAATTAAACACCTTTATTCTTGCAATTTCTACCAGTTTATCTTGCTTTGTACTTTAGCAAATTAACATTTTTGACTGCAGGGTCTGAACTGTCAGGAATAATAACTTTCAGAAAGCCGTTCAGCATTGCAAGAGGTAATCAGCAGTGGATATGTTCTCATAAGACTTCCTGAAATTCAGCACAAATGAAGTTTGCAAATTAAGCATCTAAATGACAGATCAAACAAAAGCAAAGGAGGAAAACAAAGTTAGAACATAAAGATTAAGTTACAGCTTGAGCTATCTAACAGTTTACTAATACCAAAAGGAAGAGGGAAGCCCACCACAGTGGGTCTTAGTACTTATCTGACCATGCTCTAAGCCATTTTTATTTACTAAATCAGAACAAAGCTAACTGAGCAAAAGAGTGTAATTTCTGATGGGACAGTAGGTTGCCTTATAAAATCCAGACATTCCTAAAATGAACACAAGATGGGATGAGCAAGAGCTATGCAGCGGTGACAGTGCAATGCCACCCTAATAAAGTAGCTAAGAAACACAGGAAGGTAAGTTGTTTATCCTAATACGATTTTTTTAAAAAGTAAAATAATAAGAAAAAATTCGCAAAGATTACTCTCCACATTATAAAGCCAGCAGTACTAAAGCAACAGCTGCATTAGCTTTAATGCTTACCTGATTGTTTGGATCTATCCCAGCATAAGAATTGCGTGAACTACAGCCAACAGGGGGAGTTGCTTCTCGTATGAACTCTGACATTTCAATCCCTCCACCAGGGTCACTGAGAGAAACAAATAAACAAAAAAAACCCCAACATTAACCTACCAGTTCAACAGAACCTTGTCTATGTTGAGTGTAGATTCAAAGTGAATTTTCCCTTTCCAAATATCAGGTATTCAAACATATCCCAGTATCTCAGATGACTACTGCCCATTTGACACAAGCAGCTCAGTCAGAGCTGGAACACCCCATGTACTGTCACAGAAGATGCTGCCTTGTGAGGTCCACTGTCAGCAGCCAACACAAACTGTTAAGACCTAGGAGCTACAAGGCCTTTTGAAATGCTGATATACAAAATTCTGTCTATATGTACACACAGGTAATTTTCAGATCATCTGTCTAACTATAATACCCATAAATTAATCAATATTTTAAAAGTACTAACTAGAACTCTTTCAAAGAGCAAGGAGAGGACTCAGATTGAAGGCACTTGTCATTATCTAGATCTTTTACTTAGACTGGATCTAGGAGCAAAACTACCGATGGATTAACCAAGAAAACCACACACTGTCAGTAAAAGTTCTTGGAAAGGCACAGACATACAGGGACATGGTACCTCTTCCAGGGATGCAAGCAACTTCTTTCTACCAGAAAGCAACTTCCCTTCAGACAATTTACAGGTCCTATCAATAAATATTTTGAGCTACAATATATAATTACATTCTAGTGATTTCATCCTTTCAGGATTAATAAGTATTGATTTGACAAAGTCTTCTAGATCAACATCACCAAATCATAATTCAACATAATTCAGCTTGTCAAAGGCAGATTATTTATGAAACAAAACCATGTTGGGCCTGTCCATTAGGACAACGGGGTGTGAAATGAGTTGGGGACCACAGCTCCAGGGATCCAGCCTAGCACTGTTTGTTAACTGCAAAGAGGGAGAAGTTGAGGCATCTTTTTTCCTCTACCAATACAGTTCTCTTCAATTATCTTGATCCAGAAGAGTTCTGAACAGAATTAGCTGCCATGTAATTTGACACCGACACTTTCTGCTCCTTCCCAAAGATAAACAACTGCCTCCCAACAATGATTCAGAGCTGTGGAAAGTCCACTCCAACATTTTGCTGAAGAACAAACACATGCATAACCCTCCTCCAGCTGGACTAAAGAAACTAAAGATGAAGACCCTCTAGAGAATGGGACAGAAATGGGTAGAAGCACTGCAGGACTTAACAGACAGCTAGTTTCATGGTAAACTCTCATGCAATAAGACCACCACCTAATAATTTTTGTAATACATGGACATCGATCTTGGATACTATAAATAAACTGCCTGTAGACTAAAGGACCTGAAACATTCATTCTGCAGCATGATCTTTCAAGCTGTTATCTCACAGAGGCATAAAGATACAACTTTGGGAACCGTTCTAGATCATATAAGCCACCCCTAAACCTTCCTAGATCAAAAAGACTACAAAAAAAACACAACCACAGTTTGAGGCTAGGGATATATTACTTAAGTAAAAATAAGTTAAGAGAAAAGTCAGCCATGAGATAGCAGAACAAATATAGTCAGATTCCAGCAAATCAAAGAAAATGTGAAAAGCCACAATTTTGGTACAGCTCAGCCATGAGACATAAGCATGCTCTTATTGATGGCTATTTATGAGCCCTCTCTGACCTGGTGTTATCAATTACCCTAAGGCAGAACCAGTGAAGAAAAAACATATATACAGAATTCAGCTTCAGTAATTTCCACCAGCTTTAACCAAAGTATTCCTTATGTAACATGAAGTTAAACACTAAACTGAAAAATTCTCACTTACTGTTTAAGCTCAGTATACATTATGACAACTGAAGATATAACAAAGAATGCCTTTCACAAAAAGATTAAATTCCTTTCCTATTTGAATAATTCATTCAGAAACACTGCATATGATTAAAGTACGTCCTATGAAGTAGAAAAATAAGCCAACGCAAATAAGCTTTCATGCATAAAACTGGGTAGTTAGCCACCACAGTGGGAGAAGGAGGCGATTCTGTCTAACAGTGAACCATCAGATACCAGCACAAGCAACAGCCCAGCCCAACACCACCACTCCGCTCACAGCTGCTATATTCTGTGACAGCACACACAAACTAATGGATTAACAAAAGTTAGTAACAAACAACAACAAATGAAGTCTGGAGAAACAAGCAGGAAGTACAATTTCTAGGATTCATCATAGTATATGGATCTGGACTACAAAAGCACGTAGAACCCTTTAGGAACTGTCTTCTACTAGTGTTGTGGCCATTTCTGCTGTTAAGTTCTACACTCAGTTTCTTACAGTTTGCTCACTTCATACATTAGAACAAGCGCAACACTTCTGTTTGCAAGCAAAAAACCCTGAAGTTACTAGACCATTTGAGAACACCGAATAAATTATGCCCAGCCACCTTCAACAGAGATGGCTGTGGACAAGGCATTCAAGGATTGTGCAAAACAAATTAAAACTAGTATTTCTAATTATTAGTAACCATCCTATATTAATGCATCAGAGACTAACCAGAAGATTCAAGAGGCTGTAAGTCTACATGAATTCAGAAGTTTAAAACCTGACTTAGGCTGGCTGACTAAAGAAATCTGATATTTGGACTAGAACTTCCGGAGAGAATCTGGAATGAGCAATTCTGATTTCAGGATAAAGCAGAGGGGAAGTTTTAGTCTTCCTCTGTCCTTAATTTCCAACTAAACTATCAGGATAACTAGTCAGGAGACTGCTCTCAAAACACAGAACGACCACAGCATTTACTGCAAATGCTAGACCACAACAGTTTCAAGTATTAAGATTTATTTAGTTTGAATCTCTAATTATAGAGTCAAAAAGGCAAAACAATTCCAAGCTCAAGAACAGGTCTGCCAGCCACAGAAAATTGCAAAGAGAAGAAATTGCAAAGGCGTAGCAACAGTTGGAGATATTTTTTTTTCTTATTTTAATTTCTCTTGCTTATACTTGTGTAAGTAGACTGTATGCAATAACTTGGGAAGCTACATTCCCCAGCTATCAGTTCTATTTTTTGGGTGAAGTACATGTGAAATTCATGTAGTATCATGACTGCAGCTCCTCCATGCTGATAGAGATCAGCAACAGCAGTGCCACCATTTTAATGCTTCATGATACTTTGAACCACAGTAGTCATTGACAACAGAAAGAAGCCATCTTCATATCTTCAGAAACAAGAGAGACTTAAGTGTTTTGAGGTATCTATGTGGGCCCACTGACACCCAAAGATTGTGCTCGCACTGTTCCTTCTACCTTTTATGTGGTATTAGGAGCGAGTCTGCACCCCCATTACTTGTTCTTATAAAACCTCAAAGAAGCATTTCTAACACCACCCCCTTAAGTACAAAAGCAGCAACTACACTAGAAATTACAGAAGACAATGCACACATTCCTAAATTAAAGACTAGCTTCTTTCAAAAATATTAACTAGAGAATTTCACCTTTATAAAGCAGCCAAGGATCAAACAAGGCATTTCTTAAGGAACAGTAAGTTGTTCTTTGCTTAAGCATGCCAAAGTTTTATGAAAAGACTAAAAGCCTTCAGAGTTTGATCCTATTCACAAAGATACGAGTTCATGTAAAGCTACATATGACAGCACATGATTTTTGTCACTTGAAAGCACCACTTTGCAGATAAACATCTTCAGAAAGAATGGTAGTTCTTAGAAGCTGAACAGGATCCTGAATGTGACTTTTGAACAGAAACCAGACTATTGCTTAATCCTTCAAAAATGGTAATATTCATATCTAAAGTGGTCCCAAGGAGGGTGCGTGGGAGGAGGGTGAAAACTCTAGGACAGCTTCACCCACTATGCGCTCACTCTTTCTCTCATATATATACATATACACACACACACACACATTTAGTATCACATAGCCTAAGCTATCAAAACTAACATTCTGATTACGCAAATATTTAATGTAGTATGTCTGCTTAGATCTCCCCTATATCCACCTTTCCTCCGCGACAGGTTTTTTATTAGTGTTCCAATTTAACTTACTGAGAAGGTGACAGCTCAATATTAAACACTCACTCTACATTCCCTCTATTGGTTTGAATGTTATCCCAGAGCTCTTGTAAATGTCCAGGCAAAGATTAGTATATACTGTATATCCCACTTACCAAAAAGTAACTCCGTAATTTCTGCATTGACCTTGTTCCCAGTTCTAGTTAAGAGACCTGAAAGTGGGAACAAGGATCATATAAAAGTTAATGAAACTTTAGCTGGCAAGCAGGACACACAGCAAACTAACCTCTACTTCTGAGCTCATAAATGCTTATAATTTAGCAACTTGTCCCATGTCAACTGCTCGTTAGACAAAACTTCTGAAACATCCAGAAGTAATTCCCAATACTAGTAGACAGAGGTCCCTTGCCAAGTCTTGGCTACTGTTTTGGAAGCAACAGCTTATGTAGCTTAAGAAAGGAAAAACATCCAAGGATCATAGCTAAAACATGCGTTAGCAAGGTTGCATTAAAACAGACAGACCAACAGATTACTTTTATGAATTTTATTAAGCAGAATAAGCATTAATATACATTCAGAAAACCATTCTGCCAAAACAGCTCAATACAGTTTTAGTATGCTATATGGTGATCTAAATGGAGTCACAATTAAAATCAGCAGGTTCAGTTACCAAACACACCATGGAAAAAGGTTCAGGTTATAAAAGATTGATACAAGAAGCTACTGCATATCAACTTTAAAGAGATCCAAGACACCATTTTTGCTAACAGTGTGCTCCCCAAGCTTAGAGCAGATACAGAAGAACTTAAGACCCAGCTCACGAGAAACTACCCCATATGCACAATGAAGTTCTTTTACTTCTAGGCTGAGCATTTTAAAGAGCATCACTTTAACACTTCCTTTCTTTAAGCATCCTGATAAACAGACTTAAGAGGCTTCTTTCAGCTACATTTCCTTAGAGCAGTGTCTCCATGTAAAAGTTTCAGTTCATTTTGGTTCTCTTTTTTTAGTAAAACACAAACCACCTTTTAAGAGTCAGGACAACACACTAATGGCCTCACTTTGAAAACTATTCATGACTACTAGTACCAGAAACTCACAGACAAGAGAAATGCTCTCAACTCAAGGTTGATTTATTTCATGTAGTCTAACTCTCAGAATGGCCTCAATTATCTGAAGCCAGGCAGAAGCTTTGATAATAGAGCTCATAACACATCCATAGTCTGATCAGACTGGTTAGGCTGGTCTTGTTGATGAGTCATCTTTTGCTCTTCTTTCTCCAAATAGTCTGGTCAGAGGAGGAAAACCTCTGGGTTTTCTGATGCTGGCAACAGCAAAGGAGATCTGTGGAAAGGAATCACCTCCTATTGACAGGACTTCAGAACTATCATCTTCATTACTGAGCTGAGCAATTCCAGAATTTCCAAATTCACAAAACAGTGTTCTTCCGAAGTAATACTATGACTGAAGTCAAGGATAGTGTCTGACTCCTGCTTTTGCAAAACTAAGCAAATTGAAACCAAATCAGACATTCATTTTAGTGATAAAAGACTTCACATGTAGTATGTGGTCTTTGAAAGCTACATTTTTAAAAACTAAGTCTACTGCTGAAATAAGATTACTTGTACTGGTTGTGTAGCACACTTTTTCCATGCTATTGTTTCAGTGCTTCCAGCATTTTCAGTATTGTTCTGGAACTCTTTTGGGGAAAGAACCAGGAAATTAATATGAATCCATCATTTCAAAGCTAATATATAAATAAGTCTGCTTTTAAAGACCAGAATAAATAGCCTTTATAAACTACAGAGGTCTGCATCTATATTCATCAGTGTTTATTTCAACCACCGTTCCAGTTACACATCTGATGAAAACAGGACTGTTTACCATTTGAAGCAATACTCAAACAGCAGACACCTTACCTGGGCCCATTGCTGTCTTTCCTCTTGGCTGAAACATTGCTTTGTTCTGTTTTTGCACCTCTGTCCATATGCTCACTGGCATTCCTCTCCACAATTTCTCCCTCATCCAGTGCCCTGTGCAAACGGTAATTCACCATCTTCAAAACGATAAAGAGAGCTGCTATCACCGGGCAGTAGACAGCTACTATCATCATGGAAGAAGGAAGGGCCTTTCAAAAGAGAGTAAGAAAGAGTTAATGAACACAAAGTCAAATGTCCATTAAAAAAAAATAAAGCTATCTATAGTTTAACAGTTCCCTTCATATAGAAAATATTGATCATACTCAAAATGAAGGTTTAAACACAGATCCCCTACAGACAAACTTTGTGCAGAGACTGTTATTAGTCCAGCAAGATAGAAAAAAGGAACAGTTAGACTACAAGACACCAAAGCACCACAGCAGTAAGTTAAATAGACTTATCACTAGAGCTTGAGAACCAAAGTCAGCTCTTGTTCTCTTTTTCCAGGCTATCAGAATGTAATACCTAGACTACAAAACCTAGAGGGAGCATGATTTTTTTTGGGCCACAACCAGTATTTTTGATTAGTTGTTACAAATAAAAAAAAATGTAAAAAATTAAGCAACTTGAAAACTAAACCAAGCACAGGGTATGACCTTATTTCAGGGCTAGTACCAAATACCAAGTCCATTTTGGAGAAACTTATGTGAGTGTGATAGCATGGTGGATGGGAGAAAACCTGCTCAACTACCCAACAGAGATGATTCAGCTTAGCCTGTCAGCTTCCAACAGCTACTCTTGCATGACAAGATACTCAGTCACAAAAGCCAAACTTCTCACTACCTGCATACAAAACAAAAGGCTGTTTACATTTGTGGCTCACACATTTTAGCAGTAGTCCACAATAACCTGCAAAACCCCATGCAGCAAAGATGATTTGTGCTAGATTACTCTGTGCCCATGGAAAGGCTGCTAGAGTAGATGTTCTGAAGATAATTTTTCAGCTGCGTCTAAGGTGACCAGAAGCCACATGAAAAACCTCAGGCCTGCATTCAACTTTTGAAATTCCACTCAGAATTAAGAATTCTCACACAACTTTCACTGAGGCTCATACAGCTTTTACAGACCAATCATTTCATCAACCAATATTAAATACCTAATAGCCTAATAGCTATTTAGAAGGAGTGTTCAGAGTAAAACTTCAGATTTCACTTCAAGGCTTTCACCCTCCTAATTCAGCTTTTATCCATATTTATAATTTTGCCATTTCCCTAGGCAGTCACTAAACAGAATGAGATACTACCTTCTTGTCTTCAGCCACAAATAGACCACTTTCCTTTCAAAAGAAACAAGAGCCTGTGTTTAAGTGTTTTGCTGCATCACCATCCTTTACCCCAGTAATGGTGCAGTTTGATATAAAATTCTAACAGCCATAAGCATATATACACACACACAGACATAAAACAATCAGAACTCAGCAGCATTTGTCACCCAGCATGAATATTAGTTCAGTTGATGAGAAGAACAAGTGAACTGTCTTTTTAGACCTCCTAGCCCAAGGAGATTTCCAGTGTGATTCGTACACCTAGTTACCCTCCCTATACAGACCATGGCAGGAGAAGAGTCTTTGCAGTGATCAAAGAAGCCCATTGCACATCTTGCAGAATCAGAAAGGGAACATAACTGGAGAATAAGACAGAGCACCCTCTCTATTCTGCACATAAAGCTAGTTTTAGTTGTTTAAAGGAGATCCAATTACAACATTAATACTTCTACATATTCAAGAACTTAGTAGTCCTGGAAGAACTGCCAGAGCTCATCACACAATTTAAGCCATGAGTTTAGCAAAAACACGGTTTGAGGAGATCTCCAAGTACAAAATATTATTCTAATAAAGGGGATAAAAGGATAAACATTTCTAAATACTATATTGTCTGTTGACTTCAGAACAAATCAAATTAGACTGCTCACTTTCTGGCAGTAAGCAAAAACAATCAATGTAACATTTCTAAAGCCAAACAAGTACAAATAATTGAGCCTGGAATCAATCAGGAGGCAGGTTATTTATTAGGATTCTTTTATTACAAAGGTCAAGTTTAACTTGTTCTGGAGGAAAAGGTAAGTTAAGTCAACAACTATTATAATATTTGAAGTAGGACAGGCAAATTAAGCTGAGGTATGCTAACTTATATTTTGCACACTCAGTTGGACAAGACCCTAATGGACCCAGAGATTTCACTGACCAAGCACCATCTCAGGACGAGAAAGAGGACAAAGCTACTTAAAAACACTATCAGTAAGCAGCCAGGGGCCACAATGATGCTAATGGCATCCATACAGCCCCTGAACCAATGCCACAAGGGTCTTAAGAAACACAGCGCATCTGCTTCCAAGACCTTCAGAGGCAGCTAGGTCCCTGCAGGCAAGGGTATGCCATTAACTGCGGCCAAATGTATGAGCTTCCCGTGCCTGCTAAGCAGTCTGCTACCCAGTCACAAACCCAACTACAACTAGAGTCTCCTTTACAAGTACCTAGTGTTCAGAAACCATTATCAGCAGAGTCAGCTTAACACTAGGTAACAAATGCTAGAGTTAGTCTGTAAAAGACAAGTCTATACTTTTCTATCTGGAGAGCTCTTCAATTTCTTTCCTCTACTCCACCAGCAGTGAGGTCACACACTATATCCCCGTTTATTTTATAGAATGCAAAATTTACACGTCCTGTTCTGCAAAGGAAAGCTTTGAGACAAGTGGGAAAAAAACAAAACACCTCATGTAACTTGCAGCAAATCAAATAAAGAATTAAAGGGTGCTCCTTCCCCACAGCCTGTTTCCACAGGACTGCAGAAAACTACAAATAAGATAACTCACTATTTTTTATTCTTCATATTCAATCGCAGTTAGTCTTCTCTATATAGGGCACATACTATGGGAACAGAATAATATTTTATCATGTCTAGCATACTCTACTGTCTGATCATACTTTAAGTCTCATGCTGTAGTACAGCAGTGCTGCCCACGGTATTATACCAGCAACTTGCCTGCATTCCAGCCTCCAGAGGAAGCTACTGCAACCCAACCTAGACCATTGGTGCCTTCTTGTTTTCTTTGCGAAACTTAGAAGCATTCAACTTAGAGGCAAGTTAAAGCAAGATTAGTGTTTTATTCTGTGCTTAACATTTTACCACATTTGAGGAGAGGCAGGTCTCTCACCAGCATAACTGAACATCCTATATAATATCATCTTCAAGACTTCAATACAAATTTAAGTCCTACAAATTTGCAGTTTGATTTCAGTTCTTTTCACAAGAACTAAAATATATTTATTGGTCACAAAAAGACTAAAAATTTCAGGTTAGAGCTTGTTAGCAGACACCAGCTAGCAACAAGTCTGTAGCTGCAACAGAATTTCAGAGAACATCCCATTTTACTGCACATCTCTAGTCACTTCCACTAGCATCAAAAGAAAACATACACTAAACAGCAGCAGGCACAACTGAAGCTCTCCTGGGAGAGAAGAGCACAACAAAAACTGTCCGCTTTAATTACATTCTGTTGAAAACTTCAGTCATCCAATGGCTAAACAAACCAAATAATTAGATAAACTCTTAGCTGAAAGTACTGCCCTCAATCTTAAAGGGAAGTTAAGTAGTACTCTTCAAAGACAGAGGGGAAAGGGAAGGAAACTGATTTTATACCACCCTCCCCTCAGGAGTCACTTTCCAAATTTAAACCTTTCAATACAACTTATGAAAACCACACTAAACATGTGGACAAAGGTAAGATACGGGTGTGTCATTACAAGGTGCAGGACTGCCCCTTCAGGAAGCTGCTGTCTTATGTCAGCACAGCTATATCACAGCACACTTCTTGTAAATGAGTGGGTAGAAAAAGCTTTAAGCACTCCTAGAATCCAATGTTCAACCTAGAACAGAAAACAAACCTGAGACCACTAGTTACAGGATTAAAATATTCTGATTTGAACTACAAAGGTCACTTTATCTTGATTCAGTGTTTGAAATACATTAAGTGCCAGGAACCAGAGGGAATTTCATTGATCACAGGCTGTGGTGCATACTTAGGAAGAAACAAAGACTCTATGGATCTTACCTAACCACATCTAGCTTTAGCTAGACACTACAGATGCAATGAAGTTGTCAGATTCTTTTCAAAAGATGTGTAGGTGTTACCTGTTGAGAGAACATTCATAGGACAGTCTCCCAACCCAAACCAGATTGCAAGTCCTTATGTAAAAGTGATTATCAATCAAACATTTATTAAGCCCTAACAGTTGCCTTGTAAAATGCTCTCAAGTTCAAGCATTTTGAGGCTAGTATTTTATAGAAACATTCATACTGGAGAAGAGGAAAGATCAAGAAACAGCAGATGCTCTTCTGTCAAGACTTTTAGTTATGACCAGCCAGAGCCCTTAAGAACTGCTGTCACCAGGAAGTAGGTTCAGTTACAAGTTACCTAGTTTTTGACTGAAACCTCAAGACGTACAAATGAAACTTGAGTAGCCAACAAACTAGTGTGGCTGGCTTAGAGCAATGTGGGATACCAGGGACCATCAAGTTGGATGTGTGATCACAGTATGTTTGTAATCATACAAACTTCAAGTACTTAAACTCTTGGTTTAAGAAACAGCATCTGTTTCAGAAACTTCACTGGAAAAAGACTGTCACATGAAGCAACATTTATATGACCTACTCCTATAACTACGTACACAAGTCAAGAAATCAAGTGCCTATTAACTGATCTGTTGTCTAAATGAGCTTGACTTTGACAGATAAGTTCTGTAGGTACATATAAGCCCATCAACCCAAGCAAGGTACAGTCCTAGCTGCTCTTCAGTCCCTGGCAAAATTCTTCAAGTGTCAGAGCCAAGACCTCACCCGTTCCTGCACGTGTGGTGGGGCTGAAGCAGCATTCCAACTAGGGGAAGCGCTCTGGCAGCCTCCTCTCTCCCCCTCCCCCTTGCAACACTGATGCATAACTTTGGCCTCTGCATTTAGGGTATTTTTCATTCAACTCTACCACTATGTTTTTACAACCTAGTCATACAGTTTCCCCACGCTGTAGTGTATTTTCTTCTCCCAACTTGATTTTTGGGTTAGAGTAAAAACGGGGATCAGTTCTTACAACTGATATACAGATCAACAAGCACAGTTAGGTCTGTTACTGAATACAAATATCCAAATAGGATAGATTTAACTAGTCCAGAAAGCAGTATTTTCGTACGCATGCTGCAAAGTCACAGATCCAAGAGTACAGACTCAAGCAGCTTCACTGAAGCAGACACTTTTCTTCATCTACACCCCAGTTCCGTCATTATCTACACTTCTATTTTTGCCACAGTTTCAACAAGTACAGGTTAAGAGTATAAATACACATGAGAAAAATATCTATATTACATATCTGGATACTTTATGTATACATCTGTCTCTTCGCCTTCACACAGTGTACAGACCTCACTTTTATGTGCTTAAGCAGAGGTGGGACCACGGAAGAACAGCTAGCTGAATTCTACTGCTAATTTCTTCAGGTGGTTTGCACCATGTGTTAAACCCATAAACCCTAACAGCACTGGCATACACATGCAAAGAAACATACAGATTTATAGTATTGCTTGCTGACCACAACCAGTACCAGACTCCATCCTGAAAATACAGGATCAATAGAAGGAACACAGAGAAGTATGATTAAAAACACTGGGAGAAATAAACCAAGTCTTTAAGCAATAAGGGCACCTAAATTACCATATCCAAAAGGATTAGGTGCTCCATTCCTGCTGGGGATTAAACAACATTTGAAAAAAGCTATTAGCTTACTGTAAAATGCATTCAGCCTTGAGAACCATCTACAAGTGAAGTTCTTAGGGAATCCCTTTGCCTTTGTTACTACAAAACAATTTAGGAATAACTACAGTTATTAGTGCCCCAATGCACCAAAGCAACACTACAACCTTGTAATTCTCTATGTGCACAAGTTTTATATGTAATGTAAAACCTGCCAGCATTCCAAGTCTTTCTATACACCTTGTTTTTTAAACACATAAGGTTTTCTGCCAGCAATAAGTCATTTGAAGCTAGCTTAGAAACTCCCTCCTACACACCAGTGAGCCATGCTCAGAATTCAGATTACGATTACCTAAGACTTTTTAAGCAAGTCCTGCTTATTTCTGTATGTCTTACAGCAATGCAACATTTACTGCTTTTCATTCTGAAAAAGAGCGTAAAAGATGCTAAAGAGCTGAGATGACCATCACAGTTCTGCCTGTTTGGTTTATGTCTAGACAACACTTGAACTGCAGAGGGTGGAAAGAGGGAAAACAGCCAAATATGATTCAATCTGCTTTAACTTGTGACTAATCTCCCCACTTATTCTCAGGGAAGTTGGCATTTCTTTTTGTATCTTTAACTTGTCCAGAGCTATGAGGCAAGAGAATTTCTCTGACCTCAGGAAAACCTGAAGCAGCCTGCTTTTGCTCATCTTTTCCCTTTGCACAGGAAAAGAGTTTAAGCAACAGTGAAGTTTACCCCATAGTATGGGCAACTGAAGCTTAATTACTGCTTTAAGAGCAGCAGGAGACTCAAATGCTAGTCCAGATTTATCAGTTGTCAAAAGATCTATACACAATATACACACCCCCTTCAAAAGTCTCTTGTGCATGCAGAATATTGCTCACCGCACCTTTATAAACAGCTTTCTCAATAAGGCAGTACTAATTAGACTACTCTGTCAAAGCAGAAAAGCACTACTTCTAAAAGAAAAAACAAAAACACACACTACATTTGAGACCTAAAGGACACTCCTCTTCCAATATTCTGTGGAACTCCAAATAGAGGCAGATTCATAATTTTTATAGAGAGGATCTGCTCAGTTCAAAGTTTTATCTAGCTGTTGCCACATTAACTCTGGTTTTAAAAGCAGTTTGTCTCAGCCTGCGGTCTCCTTGCCAGCAATCTTACAGTTTTCAAACAAAAAGCCTTGGAGCTACCTTTTCCAAGACAACGTAATACGAATTAAAAACTAACCGTACGGGGTTGAACCTCCTCTTCCATATTAGCTATTTCTTAGTATGAAGTGTCTCATACTGCAACCTCACAAATCACTTCTTAACAAAGCAAAAACCTGACCCCAGAGGTGTCAGCCTCTGCAACTGCACTCAAGCAGAGCTCTTCCTTCAAGGCTTCATTCACAAACATTTTTTCACAAAGCAGTTTCCACTTTAAGTCATCACAGCATCTGAACTTGGCAGATATGCAAATTACATTCTAACTCATGTACTCAAAACTAGTCACATCACACCTGGTAGGACCACATTTTTCTACCGAGAAATCTAAGTGAAATACTAATATTTCATAAATTACACATAACTCACACAGAAAGAAAAGCACTGGTCAACAGGAAACTGCCTCCTTTTCTCGTAAGTGAATCATATCTCTCCTATATTTGTTTCTAAGTCCAAATGTCAAGGAAGTTTCTAGGTTTAAAGGTTAGTATTTTAACAGCTTTAACTGAAGAATCAGATACAACGATATATTTAACAGGAATTCTCCATCTGGCCACAAGCAGAAAAGCCAAAGTAACCTATTGTCAATAACAAACAGTCCAGACGGGCTGTCCAGCCAGCACACAGTACCCTACACTATGGCCAAATAAACTTCTAGGTTATGGACCTGAAGAACATACTTCCCCCAGTCTCAAAAGGCAAAAGAGAAAGTGATAGAGCTTCCAGCCAGAAAGAGTGGCTAGACCTGACAGCTTCAACAGAAACTGTGCCTTTTTCCTGGAGTACCAGTAGATCTGCTGTGGAAGCCAGTGGAGTTTGCCCGATTCTGAAGGAAAGTAAACAGAAAAGCGAAGGCAAAGCGCCAGCGACCGAAGGCTTGCCGCGCCCCGCGAGCACCCACCCACATCTTCCCGGGAGCCGGTCCGCGCTCCCGCAACGCCGCGGCCTCAGACGTTACTCCGGGCCGCCTGGGCCGCAGCTGCCGGACCCGCCCCTCCCGGCGGCGGGCGCGACCAGGGAGCGCCGCGCGCACGCGGGCCCCGGGCGCCCCTTCCCGGGCAGCGGCAGTGCGCGGGCAGGGGGCGCGCGTGCGACGGCCCCGGCCCGCGGCCCTTCCCGGGCCTCCCCACCGCCGCTGAGGCGAGCGGCTCCCACAAGGCCCGCCCGCCCCGAGGCCCGGGCCGGCACCGCTCTCCAGGGCGCGGCGGCGGCCTCCGCTCACCATGTAGAGGGTGAAGGGGAAGCCGAGCAGGAAGAGCCACAGGTAGAGGTGCAGCGCGTTGACCCCAGCGCCCTGGTGAGGATCCTGGTACCAGCCGCCGCTCAGCGCCGCCCACACGCCCTGGCGCAGGATCTGCAGCACCTGGGAGCCCATGGCGGCCCCGCTCCGCCGAGCCGGCCCCGCTCTATCCGCCCTGCGAGCCCGGGCACAGCCGCGCGCCGCCCGCACTCCGCGACAGCCCGCACGGCCGCAAACGCCGCCGCCGCCTCCCCAGCAACGCCGCCGCCATCTTATGTCCGGGCCCCGGGCCGGCCGCCCGCCCCCGCGCCGCCGATAGACCGGCAGCCCTTGCGGCAGGGACGCCCGCCCCGCGCTCTGTCGCTGGGGAGGGACAACGCCGCGTGGGCGGGCGCGCCCGCTACTGCGCCTGCGCGCGGCCTCCCCTCTGCCCCCGCCCTCGTTGAAGCGGGCAAAGCCGCCGCCAGCGCCCCCTAGCGGCGCGGAGGAGGTCGGGGTAGCGCCATCCGGCGAGTTGCTGGTCCTGATCCCCCGCCGGGCCCAAACCCACCGGAGGGGCGGCGGCAGGCCGGGGTCAGCCCGGGACCCCGGAAGATAACGTGTTCCCCGGTCACCCAGGCGGGCTCACGTCTGCAGCCTGGCCAGGGTGACTCTGGAGCTGAAGCCATATGAGGATACAGCTAGAAAATGGAGTGAGGCACCACAGCACAAAAGGCTTTCCTGCCCCACTCACAGTGTCCTGCTCCTGGTGGAGCGCAGTGTCCTCTTGTCGCGGTGCAGGGAGACATCGTCCCATTGTGTGCTTCGATTCTTTAAAGCAAAATAACCTTGCTTGATTTGGAGTCCTTACATTTACTGCCAAGATATAAGTTAACCAAAACCACTGCATGCCTGTCCCACAACAGGGCTTGTTTTGGTGTTGTTCTCAACACACACAAAGTCAGAGTTTGGACTTGCTGTAAGGCAGAGCACAGCACAGCAGGCCGTGGGCACACCACAAGTCTCCCACAGACTACGGTCTCAACTTCCACATTCATCCAGTTTCACAGAAAGTCATTAGTTCTCATCACGTCCTGGCTTCCAAGCTTTCCCCTTAGATAAGCACATCCCAAAAGTCACACATCAGACAGAAAGGGACACAGATTAGGGAAGGACTTTGGAAAGTGCTGTGAAGCAGGGGAAAGGGGAGATCTCTTCCTTCAAATCCTATGAATGAGGAATGCTGAGGATCTGCCATTAAACTACCTGGCTTTTCAGTCATATTTGGGAAAAAGTAGCTTTGAGGGCACGTTATGACCATGTCGCTGTGGTGGCAGAAGGTTCTCACATAGGTTCTGTCCCAAAAACAAGTTACTGTCCCACTCCAGCAGGTATGAGACTGGGGAACTGCACCTCCCATATCTCTTCTGCGGAGGAATTGCAGGAATGAAATAACCCAAGCACTCAGCCATGACTCATGATGAGCATGCATTCGGGCTGGTGTTTTCAAGACGCTGTGTTAATGCCACAGTCTCCAGTGTTTTTCTCCCTGACAGTTAGCGAACCAATGGCAGCATTTGGCTATTCTTGGAAAACCAGAAGACAGAAGTGACTGACTCAAAGCAGATGTACATGATCTATTTTTTGTTTCCCCAGTGAGAAAGTAGGGAGAAGGCATGGACACAAAACGCCAACCATGATGGCTGTTTCTCCCCAATATAAACAGATAAATAATTTTTAACTATATTGTATCAAATATTACATTTTTTTAATATAAGACTGCTAGCGGTATTTTGCAAAGGAGCATTTTTTCACTCTATCAAACAGGATTGAGGTATAAAAGGAAAAAAAGAATGGGGCAGGGGGCAAGAAGAGGGGAGAAAACCAAACCAAACCAAACCAAACCAAAACCAGAGAAAACCTACAGAGGATTATCATGAATGGGGAGGGGCCATTCCCTTTATCCTTTTGGGGTAGAGTCAAGCATGAAAAGCCTCACTGACTACAGTAGGCTCAGAGAAAAAACACAACTATGAAGCCTGTTTCAACCACATCATTTGCCACAATATCATTAAAAACTAAAATTACAAATACAGCTGTTAGAAGATGGAGTTTTAGTATGTGTTGTCCATAAATACACTATGATACTGTAATTATCAGAATTATGAAGCCTTAGTTCTTCCAGCAGCTGTTTTATGAATGTAACATAAAAGCTGTTCACCTTCTCCACAAAAAGGAGGGAAGAGGAATAACATTCATTAATTACATGTCTGAAGGCCACAGTAAATGCTTTAGAAACCTTTATGTTTCTGTTTAGCAGCCGTTGATTAGATAGAACAGATTTGCCTCAGCCTCATAGTAATGATTCATGTTTAAACAGCACTCCTGTGTGAGAGACTGGATGCTGTGGAAGCAGCCCCAGCCCTGCTCCTAGAAGTCATTGGGCCAGCCATGGAACGGTAGAGGCTTGGGGCAGGGGGTTAAAGCAAAACCAACCAACAAACAAACAAAAACCACAAACAACAACAACAACAAAAAACAAACAGTGGAAACAAAGCGTGAGTATTATAGGCTCAACCCTGATCCAAAACAGAGTAACCTAGCTTAGCACAGATAGCCCCGTTCGAGAGCGCTTCAGTGCAAGATGATCTAGTCTGCATGCAGAAAATAAGCAACAGAATATCATGTGCTTGAGAGAACAATTAAATTTCATTGTTTAGCTATTTAAATGCAGACAGGCTGAAATCATTAGGACACAAGATGGGGAAATAATACTATTGGAATCCATCCATACTTGAAGGTAAAATTGATAACAAGCCCAGTCATAGACATCCTTAACAAAATAAAAAAAAAAAAAAAAAAAAATTATTAGCTTTTAAGGGAAACAAACAATGTACATCTGGATAGAAAGTAACAACAGGAGACTCAATCTATGCATCGGACCTCTGCAATCCAACAAATAACTAGCTTAGCTTCTGCACTCTACTTTAGCCTTACAGTACTTTTCTTGGATGGGTATTACTCTCTATACAAAAAAGAGTGTGCTCTAGGGAAAATAGAGCACAACATGGGTGAAGAGTGAAAATTTTTAGATAATATACTTGAGAGAGGGGGCATTAAATCAAATGATTGGAAATCAACCTATTTTTCTCCAGCATTTCTCTTGGAATTTAGTATGCCAAGACTAAATCAAAGAAGTAATTTGCCACATAAGCCAGTGTGGCACAGGAGGAGACTAACTAAAAACTGTAACTATTATTTTGGCCAGACAATACTTCAGTTCCTTTTTCCCCCACATTCTTTATATATGTATGTACCCAGTCAAGTGCCCTCCTTACAACTGCAGGCTATTGGGGAAGCTTCTGTAGCAAATTAGTATTTTTGCTCTCTTACGTATGCCATCATATTAAAGATATGGCTGTTTTGACTTGGACTTGGCTAGGGAAGAATGATCTTTTAATCATGTACAGCAACATTTTTCTTCATGCTACATGCCAGTGGGTTGAAAGGGCATTTGTAAAATCAGGGCAACACTGCATGTGTTACATGGTAGAATGTAGGTTATACCAAATACTCAGATGGATAAGCTAATCACAATTCCTTGACCAGCCTTATAAACACACTTTTTCCAATGCATGATATTACAAGAACAGGAAGGTAATCAAAACAGTAACAAAACACTGAAACCTGCCACAAAAATGCTTCAACATGTTACCATTTCCAAGAATAATATTGCAGCATGCTTTGAACCATTGGTAACGCTTCAGTCTCTCATATCTTCTCATTCAGGGGAATGAGGTTCTACACTTTCCCTCCAGACATCTTTTGTGGGATACCCAGAATTATCATTTTTAAATTAGTTATCAAGAGAATTCCTAAGGTTTTTTTTTTAAGAATATAACTTAGATAATTAGGACAAGAGGTGAAACAGAAAGTTAAAAAGAATGTTTTGCCTAAACTGGGTGGAATTTATTATGCCCAGAAACAGGCTTATGATTGGCACTTCCTTGTTATTTTTCGTTACAGTAATTATCACAGTATGATACCAAGCTGTAAGTAGCTAATAAAACAATCAGCATAAAATAAGAAAAACACCAATTTACTCACTTTACAATTATGAGGGTTAGCACTTCTCTCTCCTTGCTGGATACAGCATTTGTTTTCAGATGAAGATTGACAAACTAGGCCTTGGTGGCTCACTACCAACTTTTATTTACGTCTTCCTATTGATTCCTTTTCTCAGCATCTATAGCTGGACAGCAGCATTAAACCCTGATTTTTGGATTCTGCTGACACATACTATTTACTGTGGATTGGATACATTATCCAAAACAGCAACTTTGGCTCTAAAACAAAAGAAAAAGACAGAAGTCAATTTTCTATATAACTGATAAACCTAGGAGAGAACTGCATCTACCTTTTGATTTCCTGAAGAAGCAACAGTCACAACATATACTTGCTAACTGGGCTTTTGAGAACCTTTGTATAATTATAAATCTTGACTTTATTTTCAACATTTCCCTGTAATTGCAACCTGGTTAAAAAAGGGTTTATCTGAATTCAGAGCGTTGTCATAAATGGTGATAAATATGTGTTATTCTCTCATTATCATACGAGAATTAAGAAGTAGGCTTATTTATGAGGGTGACAGAAAGCATAAAGTCATTCTACAATAATATTTGTTAGCCTGCTTTCACTGTAAGATATCTAATTTTTCTTATAAAACCTGTCAGGAGGTTGGTCTAGTTTCACTTTTAATTACAGTACAGTAGTTTTGACAACTGCAGGACTCTACTGAACATGTTGCCATAATGTTAGCATCTGAGAGCAGTTTATCTGCTATTTGCACAGTTTTTAAACAAACAAAAAAGAACCAGATCCTCTGACAGACCACAGTCCCTTTCTAGCAGAGGATGCTCTCATGGTTGAGACAGACAAACGACATAGACCAAGTTCTTCCAGGATGAAAGTAGTAGATGCTATTTATTGCCACAAGTGCATTTTTATACAGTTTTACCAATTCATGTGTCTCTTCACTATTGGTTACAAGTTACAGCAGTAACATCTCATTGGCTATTTTTGCTATCATCAATGTTACTCTTCTACTCCCTTCTCTCTCACGGGTACATCCTTAACATCTCTGGATACTCCTTTACTCCCATCTTTCTCATGGGTAGGCCTTTGTATCTTCAAGGCTAATTTCTGTTCCCATGCCCTCCGTCAGGGAATCCACGGACCCACCGTAGTCCCCCACAGGATGCCACACCATATTCTGCCTTGCACACTAAGAGATTGCTCTGAAATGACTCTGTGAAATTTAGTCTTGTGTATTATCCATACTCCCAACTGGAATACAGCCTTTGGTGACAGTGAGAAAACTAAGCCTACTCTTTAGTGTTTCAGGAGAGACCAGGCAGGGATTTACCAGCAGTACAGGGATTTTACCCCTCAGTTCCAGAAGGACAGGAAACTGCTGGAGAGAGTCCAGCGCAGGGCAACAAAGTGATTAAGGGAGGGGAGCATCTCCGGTATGAGGCAAGGCTGAGGGACCTGCGTCTCTTTAGCTTGGAGAAGAGGAGACTGAGGGGTGACCTCATTGATGTTTACAAATATATATGTATAGGGTGAGTGTCACGAGGATGGAGCCAGGCTCCTCTCAGTGACAACTAACACTAGGACAAGGAGTAATGGGTTCAAACTGGAACACAAGAGGTTTCACTTAAATATGAGAAAAAACTTCTTTTCAGTAAAGGTATCAGAACACTGGAACAGGCTGCCCAGGGAGGTTGTGGAGTCTCCTACTCTGGAGACATTCAAAACCCACCTGGACACATTCCTGTGTAACCTCATCTAGGTGTTCCTGCTCCGGCAGGGGGATTGGACTAGATGATCTTTTGAGGTCCCTTCCAATCCCTAACATTCTGTGATTCTCTGAAGGTTTGATAGCAGGAGACCTCCTTTCCCTCCTCACCCCTCTGCTCTGGTGAGACCCCACCTTGAGTCCTGTGTCCACCTCTGGAGCCCTCAGCACAGGAAAGACATGGACCTGTTGGAGAGGGGCCAGAGGAGGCCACCAAGATGATCAGAGGGATGGAAGAGCTCTGCTGTGAGGACAGACTGAGAGAGTTGGGGCTGTTCAGCCTGGAGAAGAGAAGGCTCCGGGGAGACCCTATTGTGGCCTTTTAGTGCTTAAAAGTGACCTATAAGAAAGATGGGGACACACTTTTTAGAAGGTTGTGTTGCGACAGGACAAGGGGTGATTGTTATAAACTGAAAGAGGGGAGATTCAGGCTAGATGTGAGGAAGAAATTTTTAACAATAAGGGTGGTAAAATACTGACACAGGTTGCCCAGAGATGTGGTAGATGCCCCATACCTGGAAACATTCCAGGCCAGGCTGGATGGGGTTCTGAGCAACCTGATTTAGTTGAAGATGTTCCTGCTCATTGCAGGGAGTTGGACTAGATGGGCTTTGAAGGTCCCTTCCAACCCAAACTATTCTACGATTCCCTGCTGTGCTGGCAGGGTCTCTGCTCACAGCACACCATGTGGCCCCAGCTATAAGCCAGGGTACAGTGCACACCCAGCTTTATCACTGCCAGGGCACCAAATGCACCCCAGGTCCACCTGCCCTTTTGGGATACACCCTGCCCAGCAGCTTGTGGGGCAGGCCAAACTGTTCCCTCTCTTGCAGTGTGGGAGAACACGGTTCTTGCCCTCACACACCAAGAAAGGGGAAAGAAAGATTTGGGGGTTTGTTTGGTTGGTTTGCTTTTCTTTTTTCTTTTTTTCAAGTATCCTTATGACTAATATAGGTCTCCATAGCACCTCACAGTGCTGCTTAGGGAGAGATCAGTTCACTGGGTGGAGAATGCTAATTACTGATCTGCAAACAGCTGAACCGTGAAGCTCACAGTCCCATTAATCCTGCCCTTGAAGTTTGTCTCAGCTGCCTGCTGCACCTTTTGAGTATGTAAGCTCTTTTCCTATGCTCTCTGAGCCCCGTGGTTTTTCTCAAGACAAAATAAGCAGACCAAAGCAAGATTCTCCCCAAAGAAGAGCACTTACATAAGTTTCTTATTATCAGGGAGTGCTGAAAGGGGAAAACCGATTAAAATAGATACACACAGACGAAGAAGTCCCATGACAGCTAAGAAAAAAGAGTTCTTACCAACTTGTTGATAGCAACCTTCTGCAACAGCATCTTCAACTCCCCTCCTTTTCCTTGTTGTCTAGTTGTCTCTATACAGCTTTCAGCTGTACACTTTTAGGAGCTATGCAGGCCCCAGTCCCACTATCCTAACCTCTTGCAGCTGCTTCAGCATGGCTGAAAAATCAATTGGAATGGCTAAACACTCCCATTGCTAGAGACATAGTGCAATTTTAAGATGGACTTTCCTCCTAAAGATGGTTCTGTTAGTATTTCTTGCAAGAAAATTGCGATAGCATTATCCACTTTCACATTATAGGACCTAACTCTGTGAATGTATCCATACAGAGAACACACAGAGAAGTGTCATCAGTGTCCCAGTGACCACAAGGCCCCTCTGAAAAAGAGGAATTTGCTAGCATTGCTGGTACAAGAATTGCCTAAAACCACCATGGAGATGAAACATAATAAACAAGGCTAAAATTAGAATATCCAAACAGCCAGCTGACAGTATTTTAGCAGCATTTATACCACATTCTTTAAAGTACAGCACAGTGGTGCCTCACTGTAAGAAGTTTCTACCAAACGATGATTCATGATGCCACTGGGATAAATTAATATTTAAGAGCTTTGTTCACAGTTAAAACTCTTTGTCTGAAGCACAAAGCTCCAATAGCATGTGAATGAGTCCATAAGACCACCTTCTCAATTTTAAAGGAATTACTCTCTCTATCAGCTCTTTTTAGACATTTTTCTAAGAAAGTTAAGCCTTTTGAATTGGTCAGTCTCTGCCTAGGAGAGGGTTTCAATTTAAAATACATTGTCAGAAGCAGAATTATAAAAAAAATATTAAATGCCTACAAATTTCAGGATAATGAAAAGAGGCCAAAATTAGGATCTCCAAGGAGGAAATCTGGGCTGAATTTAGAGAATAGTCTTCAAACGGCTGTCTTGTCAACAGGGAACTGTAGTAACCTGTGCAGTAGTGGCATTGCAAGGTAACAATCTTGTAGGAGATATAAGTCACAATTTTGTGTGACTGGATTTCATACAAGTACAAGGGTCTGCTGGGCAGATTAGTTCAGAAGCCCTGCTGCCTTGGCAGTTTCTCTAGATCTTTCTTGGATTTCAGCTTCATTCTGAATAAACAGAAGATTAACTTTATATTTCTGTCTGATTTCAACTCCTTTGCTAGCTGTGTATGCAAGGCTTCTCACTGAATACAGCCTTGTCTGAAATGGAACATGGCAGTGACTATGCTTTAGTAGGAGGTGTGAAGAATAATTTTGACATTCAAGACTATTGGAAACAGTATGTAATTCATTTCCTTGAGATGGAATGTGGCCATAGTTAACAACCTGAATTTGAGAAAATAACTGCAAAATCTGAGTTTTAAATCCCTTTTGGAAGGTAGCATCTCTAGTCACACACTGCTTCAGCACCAATATAGGTTGGTCTCAGCAGAAGCAGTGCTATTTTTTAAACAACCAAGGTTTAAATTCCCAGAGTTGTTGTATGATTTATACTGGCAAGAAATCTCAGCTGCCTCACAAGATATGCCCCTTCCTGTATTCATCTTCCTGTTCTCTGGAGGCCTCCTGGATAAATATTGAGCAGGTCAGACCTGCTTAGCATAGAAGATCTGATGAAATCATGCCCCGAGGTGGTGTGACTTCTATTTTTCTATTATTTGCTTAAATTGGCAGTGCCTGAAGGTACGGTTGACAGATTTCAGAATGTGAAAATGATTAATCTGGGAGGAGTGCCCTCAAACACTCCCACTTTATGGCAGATCTAAAGTAATGTGGATTCCAGCAACCCTTTAAAGAGCTGTTTGAAGAGAAAACCCATGTGAGCTACCCAGTGAATAACATTCCAGGAATCACAGAGGCACAGACCCAGGGTATCCCAGACAATCTCTCCTTTTTCTCTAGGCCATGTTTTCTCTAGGCACTAGCTTAAGGAAGCCATCATCCTACAGCCGTACCACGGCATGAACCAAATGAAATCAGGCATAAGTACAGCAGAATGAGGGAAGCCTGAAGGAGATGTGATGAGAGCTTTATTAGAGAGGACATATGGCTTTTAAAGAAAGGGTCTTTGGCAGCCAGCTGGAGGTGGCATAATTATTTGCCAGGAAAACAACAGCAGCTACAAAGATCTTCTCCCTCCCCTGCTGGCTGAATAGATTTGTTGCAGCCATTCAATAGGCAACTGGTTGTAACCTACCCTCCACAAACAGCATTTCATGTTAGGGTGATTTAGGAGGAAGTTCTTACTGTAAAAGAAATCCATAGCTATACAGAAACACATACACAAATTCCACTTGGCCTCTCCTTGTAGCCCCCACTTTCAGTTAGCTCTTTGCTATAGTCCAGTAAAACAGTCCCTGTGAACACAGGGCACACATATGTATATAGACCTATGTGTTCATGTACACATATAGATATACCACAGGTTCTGAAATAGCATAATTTTTCATGCAAATATTCCTTCAGCTGCATGATCTTATAGTCTTCAGCCTCTTTTTACACCAGACTGTGTTTCACTTTTTAAATTTATCTTTATATCCATGAGTTGTCAGAATTCTTTGCCCTCATCCGTACAGATAAGGCCTGATCATCCTCATCAACAGCAGCAGCACAGTGACATAATATTCAGTAGGGAGCTATGCACAGCCAAGAAGAGTGGACTTAAAAATAGATTCACTTTTTGCAACTCCATGTTATCTGTTAAGTGGCAGTGATACTAGTGCATGTGTTGGATATAGGTTTTCTATCTGTGAATGGAAGCAACTTGCAAAGGAGATATCCTTAATCCCTTTGTACAGGTGTTAAAACTGAGCAGATCAAGTGTTTTACTCCAGTTCACAATGTAGACCATTGACAAAGGCAGCACCCAGACCTCCCAGGTCCTGATCCATTAAACAGAGTGATGTTTGATGTTTCACTCAAAGAGCATCTGCACAAACTATCATGGCTTCTGCAGAGTCAGTACTAGACAGGTGAGCTTTTTCTTGGTTCAAAGACAAGGTGGTGGAATGAAACTAAAGCCACTCATTCCTCCAGTATATTCATCACATGAGATTGTTCCCCAGTTCATATCAAGAACAGATACTGAACAGCACAGTAGTGATGGAGTTCACAGATCAGAGAACTGCAGGGGTTAATTCCAACTCTTAGCCAGGCAAAAGGTTTTTCTAAACCAGTGTTTGTTGGTCCATCCCTTCTGTGGAAAAACCCGCGGGAGAGGGTGGATCCATGACCGACCCTTTGCAGGGTTCCTTCCTGATCTTTTCTTTAGGAATGAGGGATTTTGCCCATCAGGGGGCAGCTTTATGCATCTTCCCTTAGGGATCTTCAGGCATCCAGAGGCATCTGTGCTTCCCAAGGCCACTTGCATGGGTGCCTGTGCAGCTGCTGGGCTCTGGGTCCAGGTTGGGCTCCATAGCACTGCCCATATTAATAGCATTAGTCTATTTATTTCATTGGTGCATTCTTTATCAGTTTGCACCACTGAAAGATATATTCAGCCCTTTGGGAAATCTTTGATGGAATAAGCAATGCAAATGAATAGGGAGAAAACTGTTAGAGAGCAAAGGAATTAGCTATAGATATGTTACGCTGATGACAGTTACTCGTGTATTTCTGACTACATCTGCCAGAGAAGCATATAAACTTCACTTTTTAATAGGCCTTCCCAGAACAGCAATGACTGACTGCAAAATGGCATGGAAACACTTTTCTGGAGATAAACAATGGAAATGATCTAACATTAAAAATAACCCTAAAGGCAAAAAAATCAGAAACAACCTCAGAACAAAGGAAGGGTGGAGTAAGCAACCCTTTTGGAGAGAGTTATACTCTGCATCGTGCTGCTTATAGGACCCAGAAATGCCAGTGAAGGTTGCGTTAGAAATCTGTACGCTATGTGCCTGTATCTGTTATATACACTGTTCTAAACTTTATAGAAATTAGCAAACCTATTACAAAATTTGCAACAGTTAAAATAAGATTTGGAGTGATTTATTCTTCTGCCATTGTTTCAGCATGTGACATGACATGAAAAGAAGAGGTTTTTTTGCAAACAGTATTTTAACCACAAAAAGCTATTTGCAGTAGAAAATGTACTTCCAAGATTTAATTCAATACTGAGTGTTACACAAATCATATGAAAAACAGTCTTGCTGTGGTAACAGCACAATTAAGCACAGGTGGCTGAAGTATTTTGACTCTTGGACTGAATTCTTAATTTCTGGTACACGCTGCTGCTTCACAGTTATGTTAGTAACAACACAACTAACTGCTTTCTTTTAAATCTTTAAATGGCCTATGATGAAAAACAAGCAAAACATCTTAAATTAAATATATCTATATAAATCAAAGCTTCAGGCATCATTTTGGAAGCTATATATTGAAAATCATCTTTATTCACAGCTATTACTTCTACTGACATCAGGAAACCTGCACACGACTTGATTATTTTTTAACACAGAAAGTTGTAGGATCTGGGTCTTACAAGTAAACAGTTCAGAGTTTATAACAATCCAAGTTTTCACTAGCATCCCTTCTGCCTTACTCCTTACAACAGATCAAAACAAGACATACTTTCTCAAAAAGACTTCTATGTGATTGGCAGGCCTGGTAGGAGCTTCTGTTGGGTGCTGTTCTTACTAGTTAATTGCATCTCCTGGTTCTATGAACCTCATAATCTCGTAAAACTTTGAGACAAATGCTTAAATTGTCAGATTTGCTCATAAATGAAACAGAGAAATTACAAGGGACTGAGTTTAATGGAGTGATGGAAAAACATCAGCTCCAGGCTAAAAGTGCTTAGTGGGATTTGGAATGCTGTCTGCAGAAAATCCATCAAATTCAGTTAGCTAGAGTGACCTTCAAGGAAATTCAGTAGGAGGTGGTTGCACAGGCAGCATGTATGGCCTTCTGTAGACTATGGGAAAAAAACAGAGATTTCATTACTGAAAGCTTATCCTTTGTAATAACACCTTGTCTTCTTCCCACGGCTAAAATAGCGACAGCCATTGTCTTTGTGATCCATCTTTCTTTCTAACACTCTCTATCCAAAGTAAGGGTAGAAGTGTGCTGAGAGTTAGTCAGTCTCTGTGGGTACAAACCTGGAAACTATCATGTTCTCTGAATCAGTCAGTAGCAGAGCTGAGGAAAAAGCCAGGATTCCTAGATGTGTATGTACAGTTAGAATTGAATTAGGTCTAATTCAAACTTTAAGTAAAAATTAATTAACCTGCCTCACCCTACTGTACAGTTTTTAAGAAAAAGAAACAAGATTACACCCCAAAAGCACATATTTCTTTTGTCTCGCTCTTACAGCACTCCCAGGATTTGTAATGGTGCACGTAAGTCTCATAGAATATTAGAAAGGATAAACAGGAAAGAATTGAAATCAACCCCAGTTTCAGAGGATAAAAGAGGTGTTCTGAAGGGGAAGCTTGAGAAAAAGTATGGTAAGAGTAGTATGAAGCGTGAACCATGAGAAGAGGTCTTCCAAGGAGGAACTGCATGTTTGGAGGATCATGTGGACCCAAGTCTTCCAAACCTCCTTGCGGACCTAGATGAGGCTGGGTTTGGTGATGTCATTCATAATAAAATGCAGGTAAAGAGAGTTTATGCTTCTGCTGGGGGCAACTGTGAGATCATTTCTCACAGGAGATTCTAGGAGATTAGTAGATACAGTTTTATTTTTGGTGCTGTACCCCTCTCTGGGCTTACTGGCTGCGGGATGTAAACGGGGCCTGGCAAACTCCCTTCTGGAAGGGTGAGAACTCCACCGGATGAAGCGCTCATGAGCGGGATGACTCACACAACTTCATTCTTTCACTATTACACAACTTGCCTTTTTTTTTTTTTTTTCCAGAGTAAGATTTCTTCCACATTCTTTCTGTGATTTTTTTTTTCCTTTCAGTAAAAGCGCCTGCCTTTGTCATGATTTCACCCCGAAATGGGCAGGGAATTCAATAATGCAACCTGGCAGGTTATCAAGGGTCCATTTTCTCAAGGGGAACAGGAAAAGGTAATAATGGTTTGAGGAACTGGAAAACAAATATGTCCTACGTAGACTACAATTGTTTCATCTAAGTGAATAAAAACAATGCGCTTTGAGCCCTGAGGAATGAGCGTGCGGATCCAGCAGGACCAAAAATAGCTCGGGCGAGAATTTCTTCATTGTTAACCGCAGAATGGAAAAATCAGATGCCTTTACAAGGCGGCGCTGGCGGGGAGGGGACGGGTGAGCGGCCGCAGCGCTGCAGACGAGCGGCGTGCGGACGCCGGGCCGGGCAGGGCCGCGAGATCCCGGCGGGGCCCCGGCCGCCTCCCCTTGCCCCTGGGTCCCCCCCCGCGCCCCGCTGCCACCCGGGCTTCCGTGACACCCGCCTTGGAGGGGCGGGGCTTTTACCTTCCGCTTCTGAGAGTACCAGTGCCAATTCGTTACGGCTCCTGCTGGTGAGGTGATCTCGATTCTCCTTCACGGGTAAGAATGACCAAAAATAAGTGCTGGAAGGTTACTGGAAATGTCATGTTATGGCTTGTGTCTCCGAAGCGAGTCTGAGGAGAAGAGAGGCTGCCCAGGGCTGACACTGCAGCTCCTCAGCACAGGTGACATTCCCCCGGCATGCCCATAATGAGACCGGCCTCGCTGGAGATCCTCCTCCCCAGACAGCTCTGCAGTTTGTAAACCTTTCCTTTTTATCACACACGTAAAGAAATTCTGGCACAATATTGACAATTTAAGTGTGGATACCTCTACTGGGGTTAAATAGGCAAAACAATTCATACACTAAAATTGGATAGAAAGGATTTTTTTTCTTCTTCTGGTGGTGAAGCAGCTATGCCATGTTAGAAAGAATGAGATAACTGTGAAAATGGGGAAAAGAACTTTTTGTAGCCATCAAAATAGTCTCACTGTAACATTTTATATACCCATTCAAAATGAGACAGGCAAATGGCATGCTAGGTTTTCCCAAAACTTATTTGAAAATGGTGGGTTCTGCTCAGTGTTTCAGTCCCACCAGGTACTTGACTGCAGTCCCAGGGAGGTGCTTGTGGGTGTCATGGGCTTCAAACCTTTCAGACTCCCACAGGAGCACCATGGAGCCTGATGAGAGTAGATGCTGTTGTGCAGTAAAGGAAAGGCTCTGCTGGCATGAATTTGAGGTGAACGCTTAACGAGCATTAAAGCTGTGAGTGAATTATGTAGCTCATTTTATTGAGTGCTGGTTCATTGTTACACCATTCCCTGTTAGCTTGGCATAAGTTACAGAAAAATAGATACTAAAAAAATCTGAGAATTGCAAAACCTTTTATCGTGACTCCTTTTCAAATCCCCTCTTCCTGTAAAGCCAAGTGTCTCAGTTGTTTTGTATACAAAGGTCAAAGCTGACTTTGAGAAAGATCTGATTATTACTCATCTGTCCATAAACATTGTAGGTAGAGTCTTACAGAGACCTTTTGAGATTGAAGCTGAGACTTTCTGCTTCCCAGTGATACACAGTTTCAGATTCTACCAGCAGTGCAGCAGGAAGACATGCTTAAGTAATATGTATGTGCAGTAACCCTGTCATCCATACACTAACAAATCTCACAGGGCATTTCAGTGGCATAATTTGGAGGGAAAATACCATGAGAAAGAGGGACGTATGCATCCTTCAGAAGTTAATTATGTTTAATGTTATCTTTTGAAAACTACTCAGGTACCATTTAGAGTCAAAGACACTCAACAGCCTGCAGTCTGGGGCTGATCTGTGTAGGCAACTCCATGAGTCACACTTCTCTCATTCTACAAAAGCTTCAGCTGTACAGTGAACTGTACAGAGCCTTGGTGGTGTGCAGGACCAGAGCCCACCAATTAAGGGGAAAAAAAAAATAAACAGATAATCCATTAATTCTGGAGTGTAAAGACAGAGTCCTTGAGACGGCTGCAACAGTGTAGTGTGAAATCCGTGCTCAATGAGTTGAAGTCTCTGGCTGCCTATGGATCTGATGCTGCCAGCACCGAAAGATGGCATCACATTAAAAACATGGTGTGTCTCTCTGCCCAAGCTTAAGTAAAAGATCAAAACAGAATTAGGTCCATTTCTGTGTAAGTACAAGGAAATCCCCTTGCAGTTGCCTTATGAAATATCAGATGAATATAGTATCATATCTGAGCTTAGTCACCAGTCAAAGAGAAAAATACAGAAAAATCAAGACAGAAGATTTTCCAGTAGAGTCATACATTTTTTGAAAGAGGCTCCTCTAATTCTGCTAAGGATTTAAACTGAGATTGCAAATAAAAGCAGACAGCAGGCAAATGTTGCCTATTCCCTCAAGACAACATGGAAAAAACCCAATTGCTACTGCACTGACCTAGTTGGTCTTATTTTAGATTGAGGTTTATTATTCTGAATAGTAAGTTAACTTACTGAATACAAATTAGAGAAAAAAGAAATCAGCCTCAATTGACAAAAGGATTATTCTACTCCAAATGAAAAGGCTATCTATTTTATGTCCATGATTTTGTAATGACAGATTTAGCAAAGTTATGATTTTGGTAAAAGGTATAATTTGGATACCAATGTTGGTATCTAATGGATGTTTTATGTCTCTGTATGTTGTAATTCTAATGCACCACTAGAATTAGGAATAAAGTTTGCAGCCATCTCCTATAGTTTGTGTTCAGATGCAGGATTCTTCATTTTTGTATTGTGTCTCTGAAGCTAATCAAGGGTGTCTTCAGCAACCTAGAAACTGGCCCAAAGGCTTTGTTTGACAAACTTAAAGCCTAAACAAAACCATGGAGTAGCTAAATACCTTGTTTTCCATTTTGTTTTTGTTATTTCCAAACAAAACCTCATTGCCCTCACAAAAAAGGGGGACTTGGTCATTCCCTGGGCAGAAGGCCTGGAAGTAGAGCTGAGGTGCTGCACCATATGTGGCTGCAGCACTGAAGGGTACTGAGCTGCTGCTTCATTTTCACACAAAACATAAAAATGAAGACTAAGGCCACCAGCACCTAGAAAGGTTTTGGAAAGCTGGAAAGTTTGCTGTAGCATTTTTGCTGAACTCCAGTGGGAGCATTTGCATTGCACTAACCTGGATTCCTCTTTTCAAACAGGTTAAATTTTTGTTCCATACACTTGCAAAGCTGTGGCAAAATGTTGCCAGTCTGGCAGTGCAGTTCTGTTGTTCCTCTGTGGGAGCAGCAACTCAACCAATGGCAAATTAAAAGAGAGCAATAAATGCGGCTCAGATTGAGCACAACAAGCAAATGGTAGTCACCGCTAAGCCAAATTAAACATTATTTCTGTTAGCTGTGTATCTTTTAGTGTAGGCATAAATATAATTTGAAAGTCTTCCTTCGTTTTATCTTTCTTACAGGGATGCTGATAAATATATGAGTTCTTTATGTTACTTGTGAAATTATACTGCAACTTCTAATAATAGTCATGTAATCATTACTATAATTTATAATCAAAACAAATCTAAGCTAAATTTAAAAGCCAAGTTTGTCTGTAAAATCTACTGGAAGCTCCCAGATTTTGGCCCAGAATTCCCACTCTCCAGTGTTTTTAGTCTTCTTTTATTTTCCAGGTCATCTGTTCTATGGAGGAAGAAGATAGAGCCATCTGGGAGATTAGCATATATATTTTATGAAGCAGAGCAGAGCTCTCTCTTTTACTGACTGACTTAGATGCTAAAGACCCAGATTTGCAGCCTGGCTCACAGCTAGCACAGCACAGTTCATAAAGCTTCTGTTGCCAGTGGCTTACGTCTCTCCCCTCCATAAAGAACAAACTTACACTAAAGTGATGTTGGCAAAGCAGTCCTGCTCTAAAGTGGGAAAAAATACACAGTCCAGCTTTACAGTCGTGCAGAGAGGCAATTTATAATGACAGAAGAATCCATTTGTCAATAAAGCTTACATTGTTGGAGGAGAGATTATCAGCAACTGATCAAACAAATCTGTCTACTGGCACGAGATACATCTCCAGAGTGGTATATATGGTTCTATCTGTGGATATAACCATGGAACACTGATGAAGTATATCCTCTGAAATGTATAAAAGCCAAATGTGAGCATTAGTGCTGGGTAAATTTAAGATGCAATATGAATTACCATGGGATGTAAAAGGAGTGAGCTGCACTAAGCAGATGTGCTAGAGAGCATCTCCTTAATCTTTCATACTTTCTGACTGTGCTGGTAGAGATGTGCTTTCATTGTAACTAGAGTTCAAAGTACAGAGGTTTTTCTAATACTGCCGTGTAGTTGAACTGACTGTGCTGGTACTTTTTCTTCTTTCTGGAAGTTCCTCTTCCTTTTTTTTTTTTTTTTAATTTGATGGCATTCTGATTTCCCCACCACCACAGAACACACAGACTAGGAGCCTAGAGTGCCAATATTTTGCTATCCAGTGCAGATTTATGACTATGGACTAGCACAGTAGTAGTATGTTGCTATAGAGCTGCTAGGTCCAGTGAAGGGAGAGGCCAAGTGACAGTTGAAAGACACAGTACTAGTTTAGTTGTCTGTACAAACATTCCAGAATAGACAGAGCAAAAGCTGAGATGGTCATCCTATATTTATATGAATAATGGAACTGAATAAGCAGAGTACTTCCCATAGCTTCTTAAAACAAGGGCTGGGGGTAGACTGGCTTTTCTGTTTATCCTCTAATTTTTTTATTTTTATTTTTTTTTTATGTAGATGCAAAAATGAATCACAGAATCACAGAATGTTAGGGATTGGAAGGGACCTTGAAAGATCATCTAGTCCAATCCCCCTGCCGGAGCAGGAACACCTCGATGAGGTTACACAGGAAGGCGTCCAGGCAGGTCTTGAATGTCTCCAGAGTAGGAGACTCCACAACCTCCCTGGGCAGCCTGTTCCAGTGCGCTGTCACGCTCACTGAGAAGAAGCTTCTTCTCAAATTTAAGTGGAACATTTTGTGTTCCAGTTTGTACTCATTACCCCTTGCCCTATCATTGGTTGTCACCGAGAAGAGCCTGTCTCCATCCTCATGACACTCACCCTTTATATATCTGTAAACATTAATGAGGTGAATTAATTAATGAACCTGAATTAAAATCCTTGGTCCAAAATTCCCATCTGGGAGGAAGTTTGAACGACATTCAGAGTATCATCTGCATGCTGCAGATTAGAATTTCCTTTTTAAACATACTATATCAAAATCTACATACAAACCTTGGGTAGCACTGAGTATGAATTCAGATGCCATCTTTCACAGACTGCATGGAGACAGTCTTTAACGCTCTTTTCTTCTGCCATTTGCAAGTTACTGAAGTATGAGCTTAATACTTACTGACTGTTCTGTTTACCTTGATTCTAAGAACAGCCTTCCCAATCTTGCCAAATCTTTTCATTCAGAAACCCATCTCTGGCATGACTGGTTAAAGATGCCATGAGAAGTTTGTGAAAAAGGGAAAATTCTATCATGGTTCTTGAGAGTATTTCCCTGGACATTCTCCCAGCTCCAGGCACTGCCTCCTATGGGCTTCCTGAGCAAGTCACACCATCTCTGTAGAAACAAATAAAAAACAAATAGTCAGTGGGGAAAAAAAAAAAAAGGAAGGAAGTTAAAAATAAACAAGATTTCTTTGAGAAGCAAAGCTGACCGTACACTTCAATATCAAGGCGTTCCACAAGATGGCAGGGTTCTGTCTTGGCAGGTCACTACAGCAGTCATTTTTCTCTTATCATAGTTTTCACTATTGGCAATATAACTCTGTCCTTTTAGTGTTCAGTAATCAAAATAAGTGTCAAACACCTGGGAGACAGGAGACATTTTTAATCTTATGTCTAATATTTTTACAACTTTTAAAGCATAATATTCACATAAAGTATGATAAATTTCCACTGTGTGCATTAAGGAAATATTTTTTTCCCTAAAAAAATTGGACAGCGAAGTATTGCTTGAAACTGAGGCTGTTTAACAAGGGACATTAACATCAGTCCTTCAGATTCAATTTCAGTCATCTATTATTTGAACTGCAAAAATTATTAACACAGCTATTTGTTAGCCCTCAGCTTCGTGATCAAGACAAGCAAACCTAACTCTGTCCTGTCCTGCTTCCTCACGTTGTGCTGGCTTTAATGACTGTGCATACAGATCAACCCAAAAAGCTGATTGAAAACTAGCTGCTTTTACTTGGCAGCTTAGCTTTCCATTAGATAAATGAGCTGAAATGACTCTACAGCCGTGCAGTCACTACTGCTGCAATCAGGAAAGCGGGTCAAGCATGTGACAAGGGACAGGAAAGTCCCTTTCAGCAACAGAGTAATATTGAATAAGCTTATGCTAGTTGTGAAAACATATCCTTAAATAACAAAAGAATAGTGGAAAGATTGCATCCTCAGCTCCACCCTCACTGACAGGAGGAGATGGAGATATAGGAGAAAATCTAAAGCTCATTTCTTAGACAAGTTCAATTTGAAAACCAGTGCTGTGGCATAGCTAATCTCGCGTGTATCACATTAAAATCTCAGTTCCAACCTCAGCTAGATATATTTTTCTCTTTAATTTATTTGTAAAATAAGGATATTAACATACCAGCTCTTTCTAGGCAAGGTATTTTTGATTTCTCCAGAAATAAAGGCTGTGAATTTTGTGAAAAAACAAAGGAACTAGAAAACTTTCAGTTCCCTGTGGGGTTCTCTGCAATACTTGTTACTAAGTTTCAGTTGGGTGGGGGTGTTTTCCGTGGAAACCGACAGCAAATTCAAGTGTTTTACAAACAAAAATAAGGATCTTTAATGACCTCTTTAACTCAGAGCACACTGTTCTTAAGATCTTCATCATTCTTTTTGAAGCCTAAACTCTGGTGCTTCCTGAATGCAGCAGCATAGTGCCAACACACAGGAAAAGATAAATAGAAAAAGCCCCACTGCACAAAATCTAAGAACTATTAGGAGTTACCCTGTACATAAACCAACCCAAATGCCTATGGAATGGAGATTTTTTAAAAATTCCATCTTGCAGAGAAGAATTGTGTAACTCCATTGACAAAACACTAAAAAAAATTAAGCCCAAGATCTCATGTAAGTGGGAAGACATTACATGTGGTCAAGGTACCTGAGCTTCTCGTTCAGCATCAGTGGGCTTTGCTACCATGAAGCATGAACAGAGACTTTTCATTTCCAGTTTTACCACTGAAAATCAAATGAGGATCTTAAAGGAAGTTGCAGTGAAACCAAAAGAAAACCTCAGTTTTACACCACTAAATATGAACAGACTCTGTTTACAACGTCTGGTATCTTCCCAGGCTGTAGAAATGTTGGTTGCAGGGAGAAGGAATTTATATTTTCAGAACCAAGAAGGTTAACACCAGTTATAGGAGCAATAAATTGTTTCTTCATTTTTAATACAGGCATTCAGCAGGGATGCATCCATGTTAACCTCGTACAAAAATAATAGAACACCTCTACTTAAGGTCAGACTGAATATGGAAAAACAGGGAGTAACTGAAACAAAGACTGCCCTGGCCTCTGCTTTGGTCTCTGGCCTAAGCTCCTGTTCCAGGCGACTACCCCAGCTCTATGGCGGTGACCCAGCCCGCGGGAGGGGCAGCGGGCAGCGCGCTGGGGACCGCGCCGGTGGCCCAGGCAGGGCGGGCACCAACGCCACGACAGGCAGTTCAGGCCATCGCCCTAAATCCCAACCGCCTGCACCCACGGGAAACGCGGCCTGGCTCGCCTCACGGGAGGCCCCGGCGGGACCGCGGCGTTCGGGAGCCGCGGGACAGCATCGGCCGGCGGTGGAGCGGCCCTCCACGCCGGGCAGCGTCCGCGCCAATGGACGGTGACTGTTAGGGACTTTCCCCTGGGAGCACCGAGCCGCCCCGCGCTGCGGCGGCGGTGGCAGTCCAGTCCAGTCCAGTCCGGCCCGGCCCCCAGGTGCTCCACCTCAGCGGAGATTCCCCGACCGCCAGCAGGCGAAGCGCTCCCACCGCCCCTCCCTCAACCCTGTCCCGTGTCATGCCTCTTTCCCCAGCCAATGAGAAGCGGCGGGGAAGGCGGAGCTTGGAGCGTTTAGCTGACAAGCTCCACGAAGCCCAATGGGAAGCGAAAACTGACGAGGCGGCGGCCAATTGGAGGGAGACGTTGGTGAATGCGAGGCTCCGGGGCCAGGGGCTGGGCGAGGAGGAGGCGTGGCCAAGAGAGCGAGAGCTCTCAATCAGGTGAAGGCGGCGTTGACCGGCGGTAGTGGCGGCCAGTAGCGGCTTGGAGGTGGAGCCTCCCTCCTCCCGCCGCCGAAGCTGCCAGAGAGTCAGGTGGCTCCGGGATGCGCGGCAGCGGCGGCAGGCGGAGGCGGGCGGGGTGGAGGGGGGCGATGCGGCGGCGCCTCGGCGGTACGCGCTGCCTGCCCTCGCCTCTTCCCGCGCTGGGCTGAGGCGGCTCCGCGCCGGCCACCCCCCTCCGGCGGCGGCACCTGCTGCCGGCAGGCGCCGGGCCGCATGAACAATAGGCGGCGGTACCGGCCCCGCCGCCCTCCGCAGCGCCCGGCTGCCGCGGGCGCCTCCCCCTATGGAGCAGCCTCGCCATGGAGCCCCTCACAGAGCTCAGCCAGGAGGGAGCGGGCGGCGGGGAGCCGCCGGGCGGCGGGCCGGTCTGGACCGCCGTCTTCGAGTACGAGGCGTGCGGCGAGGACGAGCTGAGCCTGCGGCCGGGGGACGTGGTGCAGGTGCTGTCCCGGGACTCGCACGTGTCCGGCGACGAGGGCTGGTGGACGGGCAAGATCGACCAGCGCGTCGGCATCTTCCCCAGCAACTACGTGAGCAGCGGCGTGCAGGGGGGCGGCCCGGAGCTGCGGACCCGCTACCCGCCGCCTCCCGCCATACAGCGTAAGGCGGCCCGGGCCCGGGGCGGAGGGCTCGGCGTGGTCCCTCGCCGCCACCCGGCGGGAGGGAGAGCGGGGGAAAGGGGAGGGGACCGGAGCGGTGGGAGCCGGGACTGCCAGGATGGGGTGTGGGGAGCCCCGGCCAGGCCCTCCCAAGGTCCCTGAGAGGAGGCGGGACCGCTGCCGGCGTGGAGGGAGATCCGGTCCGGCCTTTCCGCTGGCCCTGACGGGAGCCAGGACCGCCGCGGCACGGAAAGGCCCAGCCCGGTGAGGAGCAGCCGCGGGAGGCCGGCGGGGCCCGGCCGGCGGCGGAGGGGGCGGGGGCGAGGGTGAGTGGGCCCTGCGATGGCCCTTGGCTGCAGCGGCCCGGTCCCTCGGGCTGTGGGGCTGCCCCGGACCGGCGGCCGCGCTCGGCTGGGCCAGGGCCGCCCCGGCCCTGTTCTCCTGTCCGGTTCCCTTTCCCACCCGCAGCCGCGTTCCTGCTGCTCCAGCGCTCTGCTGTGTCGCGGGCTGGAGCTTCTCTCCGGGAGGCCGAACCGAGCTCGGTGCAGTAGCGTTTCTGTGGCGCCAGGAGCTGTTTCCCATTGTTAAGTCTTGTGTTTCTAGGGGCTGATAAATTTTCATTGAACGGTTGAAGCTTGGTGGTCAAGCAGTGCTGGAGTCATCGGGGGCTTTGGTGACTCTCCTTTTGAGAGTATCCTTGAGGAGAGGTAGCTGGATAGAAAGGAGTTGCTTTCTTGAATGTTGATTTCCTACTAATACTTATTCAGTCTTCCCTTCTCCTAACCAAAAGCTTATTATTTCTGACTTAAACATTTCTAAATTGAGTTGTGTTACCAGGTTCTTTCTTAGCCCTTTGCCTTCTTATAAGTTCTGTTTTGAAATACCTGTACATGAGTTTTGTCCAAGTTTGTATATCTGGGCCTACCTGAGGGTTGCTTGATGTTGTGATGCACAAAGGTACTGTTTTTTTTCTGTGAACTTCAGTGCAGTTTTGAAACCTTTGTTGGAGCCAGAGAATAGGGCTACTTCACCTCTACTTTTTTTTTTTTTAAGCCACTATGTGTGCAATTGTGGAAAGAGAAACAGTGTGGAATGACAGTTTCTAGATCCTGTTTATCTGTCACTATTGACAATCCAGGCAAGAGTAAAGCTTTTTTGGAGGGACAGAGAAAAGTCGTCAGACTAGTAGGCTTTTCTAGAAAGTAAAAGGAATGAAAAGATGCTCTGTCCTACCTAGGATGTATCTCCAAGGAATACAACTAATAGCTTTTTCTTATTCTATGTTCTGCTTGAAAGCATTTAGGTAGAAACTCAGCAGTTTGTGGTATTGCCCTTGGGATTGTGAAGGGACTATGTTGGGCAGTGGTGATGTTTCATGCTGAACATTATGGATAAATTATTTTCTTTCCCCGTATGCAGAAAACACTGAATCCTTATTAGGTTTTGCCTTTGAGATAGTTGGGAGAACCATTTCAACAGAACTTCTTGAAGTCTCAGCTCCCCTCCTGTTTTGACTGTTGAAGTGCAGGCTTTCTAACTGTGGATATTCTTGCCTTATTGCACTTGCTGTGGTTTGATGGCTCAGGAATGCTTGTGAAGTTGTACCTTCCCCCCTTATGCTTGTCTTGCCCTACTAGTACCACAACAGGAGGACTACTGTACTTCTGTTCTCTCGAGTCATCAGCCATATGGTCATGACAGGGTAGAATTTATTCCCCTCCCATAAGTTTTTAGTATGCTAAAGGAGTATGTTTGGTGGTGTGGTTGTGGTGGTTTGGTTTGGTTTTGTTTTTGTTTTGGGGTGGTTGTTGTTTTTTATTTTAAGAAACAGTGCTATGTGGACAGGAGGTAAAGTTGGTTGCTATTGAACTGGATTTTCAAGTTTAATGTTAGAAATCCTTTTGCCAGGAATTATACTCTCTTTTAGAGCTGGTGATGTTAGTCTGATAGCTATTTGGAGTAACAGTCTACCGTTAACTTATGGGACTATGAAATATTACAGTTTTGTAGGAGTAATGCAAGACGTTACTCCCGATGTCTTCAGCACAGAAGCTATTTTTTAGTTGCTTCCTAAGGTTTATCATCATGTTTGGTAAAGGGTTTGGAGGGCAAGTCCTAGAGATTCTGCTTCCACTGAGAGCTGTAGATGGTAATTGCATGTTCTCTTTCAGCTATCCGCATAGTGTGCTCAAATCTTACTCCATGGGAGGTACCATAAATGATAAAAGTAGCCTATTGAGGCTGTCGCAGTGGGCTGGCTTGAAGGACCCTCATCTGCAGTATGGGCTCTTACGCACTACAGATGGAATTAAATAGCTTAATATGGTGTAATAAATGCTCACAGAACAGCAACTACTTCGCATTTGTCAACGTGGCTACTGGTTCATGGTGTCCAAGCTCTGTAGTTCCTTATTGATCCCCAGAGGAATGATTGCACTTCAGTTCTTAAATTCTAGGGCAGAAAAAATGCATATTAAACATTCCCATTGCCCTTACAGTCCAGTGCAGCTTCTTTGCCAAATTAAACTGGAGTTTAGAAAAGGGGTTAGTGTGCTTAGAAAGGTGAAAGAAAATAAGTATTTTGTGCACTAATGCAACTGTGTCACTAAGTCTGTGAAAACGAAGAAACTAATTAAACATAAAGTACCTTAAAAAACAAAACAAAAAAACCCACCAAAGAAAACTTTTCTAAAGATGAGTTTGTTTTTTTGTGTCTGTTTGTTTGTTTTTTGTGGGTTTTTTTGTTGTGGTTGGTTGGTTTGGTTTTTTTGTTTGATTTGTTTAACTACCATGAGGATGAGCTGACCAGTCTTCCTTAAAGAAACATACATTTTCAAAGTAAAGCTAAGGCCATACTTGCAAATAAAAGAAAACTTTCTTTGCAAAATCACTTGCAGCGTAACACATTGAATTTCATCTGGAAGCACAGATCTCACCGTTGTACTCCCTGGAATTGTTCAAGTTCATGTATGCATGAGGCAGGGGTATGTTTTTTCTGAAGTGATATGGGTGGCAGAAGACAGAGTTTTCCTTTCTCTGTCTTTGGTTTGCCTTTGCCCTCTGCTTTCCCTGCCCATCCCAGTTCCGCCGGGCGCAGGGGTGCCGGGGGCCACGGGAGCTGTCCCTTCAGCACCGCCCCTCCCTGCCACGGCCGCGGGAAACTATAGCTCCCTAGCTTTAACACCTTCTGGATCCCTTAGGTGCCCAAGGAAAACACGAGTTGTGAGTACCACCAGAGCACTGTCTGTCGGGAGTCCCAGAGGTGGTCTGTCCATGTTGCTTTGTGGCTTACGTGCTTGTACATTGTGTGTACAAACGCAGGCACGTCACAAGAAGAGCCAGAGGCCAAGGATGCATTTGCAAAGAGCAAGTTTTGGTTTAGTTACCCCTCTCTAATGGGGGATCTCTGAAGTAGCACCTAAGCTTCCAGGCATAGGTAACACAAGCGGGGATGCAGGCGCTGGTAAGTTAAGTCCTGGTAGAAGATCACTGGGCCTGCTGAGCTTGCCTGTATTTCAGGGCTTCAGACAGGCACAGCCTCTTGCTCTTTCTCACAACAAAGCAGGAATCTCAGACATAGTGATAAGGTGTCTAGAGTTTCTTGCAGGCCTATGTTATCTAACACAGAGGTTCTATTCATCAAGCACACAAGGTCAATAAAACAGTTAGTGTGATGTGTGTGCTTTTTCTACAGACAGCTGCAAGTCACTTGAGCGTATTTACATTTAACCAACCTCCTCGCCAATCTTCCACTATATTCCCATACATACATTTCCAGTCTTTTAATTGAACCAGTCCCTTGAACACCAAGGCTGCTGCTGCAGGAGCAAAACCTTCTTTGTTGTGTGAATCCTTGAAGTTCAGAGTGTTACCCAAAAAATATACTCACAATAACAGACAAATAAATTATTTTTGTGTTCTGGACTAGAAAGGACCTTTCCTCCTTTTGGAAGCCTTTCCTGGTCAGTTTTCTATTTTGTTCCCATTAATCTTTTGTTTATGGAACACTAGGAAAAAGAGCACAGGCATGCTTATTACACCAGCTAAGGATTCGGATGTATTGATTGCATAGGAAGGTTGATGATATAACCCCTGTATGTAGTCAACTCCTAGCTTAGAGGTTTAACAGACTTGGGAAAGTAACTCAGACTTCTAAAAATCATGTTCATAGAAGATAGAGCTCATTAAAAAAAAAAAAAAGCCTGCAGTTGTGGACAGGAGAGTTTGTATTAACTCCATACAGTTTTGTGACAACATCTTGTACTATAGGCTTATACTTAGGAAAGACATTTGATTGGAATAACTAAAATATTTCAATTAAGTGGAATATAGCCTGCTGTCTTGCCTTGTATGACCACATAATTTCTTTTAAAAACAGCGGAGAATGTTATGTGTACAATTGATAACTACAAACCCCAGTAATATAGTACAGTACTCTGAATTAATACGTACATCGAGACTTGGCGACTTTCTCCATAAATATTTGCATTATGGTATTTTTCCTTTAAAACTTACAAAAATTTATTTGACTGTAATTGGTAACCACCAAAATATCAGACAGAATAGCATCAATGGCTTCTGACCAGTCGCCTTCCACTACTGTAAATGCAGCTGTGTCAGCACGTTTTTGCTGGTCAGTATGTGGGTTTTGAATTCTACAGTGTAAACTATGTATAGTGTATAGTTGTACAGGATAAATTTACTTTGGTCCAGTGCAATTTATGTGCTGAATTAAGGCATCTGCATCTGTAGATTCTTATTCTGCAATGCCAAATAGCCACCAGTTACTGTGGCACCCTGTAAAGTATAGCTGTGAGTACATGGGAGTGAAAAATTATGATTCTGTTATTTCAATATAATTTCTGTAATAGAAATGCAGTATGCATTAACCAGGAAGTGTTTTTCTTATTGCTAGCTCTGCATACTCAGGATGTGGTCTGACCCATCTGTTTGTCACACTATCGTCAGTAGTGTCAGAATTGGTTAGCAGATCTCTTGTGGGGAACAGATCTGCAAAGCTTGTAGAGATGTGGAAAAATAAGCATGATTTTGGAAGGACTGGAAGATTGTTAGTGGCAGTTGAATAAGAGACATTCAAATAAGGGACAAACGCAGTGGCAGTTGGATTTTGCATTGAAATTCAGCTATGTCATGTTAAGCACTGTAGTCAAGTTGATGAAGATTACCCTGTGGCTGTGTTTTTCTTGTTTGGAACCTTGTACTGTCCTTGAGGGCAGGAAATGAGGGTTTATCCTTAAAGGGGTCTCAGTGTTTGAAGGGTTTAAGCATGTTAAGAGAAGACTATTTTATTAAGTGTGTCATTCACCACCATTAGGACAAATTCATCACTGTTCACAATGAGTACTTTGTACAGGTTTTATCATACTGCAAGATCAGTTTTACCACACTATTTGGTAATGAATTGTTGTCAGAAGGGACTACTGTTTTCATTTGTTTTGTTTTGGACTTAGAATTGGTCCTTCCTCCAAAGGTAAGGTGAGGTTGGGCAACATGGACCTTCAGTTGTTGTAAAGGCTACATAGTTGCTAAATGTTTATATTTTTTTTTTCTCCTCTTTCCCTAGTCCTGGAGATCGACTTCTCAGAGCTTGTTCTGGAGGAAATCATTGGCATAGGGGGCTTCGGAAAAGTGTATCGAGCTGTATGGATAGGAGATGAGGTTGCTGTGAAGGCAGCTCGCTATGACCCTGATGAGGACATCAGCCAGACCATTGAGAATGTCCGCCAAGAGGCCAAGCTCTTCGCAATGTTAAAGCATCCCAACATCATTGCTCTCAGGGGCGTGTGTTTGAAGGAACCTAATCTTTGCTTGATCATGGAGTTTGCCCGTGGAGGGTCACTAAACAGAGTGTTGTCTGGTAAAAGGATTCCTCCTGACATACTAGTGAACTGGGCAGTACAGATTGCGAGGGGAATGAACTACCTGCACGAAGAAGCAATTGTTCCCATAATTCACCGTGACCTGAAGTCCAGCAACAGTAAGTGCTACACAGTGAGCAGCCTGGGTGCTGGGGTAAGGTTTTGGAAAGAGAATGTACAAAGAAAAGAGGGGCATAATGTTAACTTAGAAATAATTTCTTGTGAACCACTGTATCCTCTAATTCAATACCAGAGGGGTTTATTTTACTATGGTATGGTGCTACAGAGCACCAGAAACATGTGAGTGCTTTCACTTTGTAGAAGCAATTTAAATGATTGGATGCAAAAACAACAGGAAATGGGGCATGCTTTTCTAGTAGTTTATATAAATACAGTGTCTCAGTTTTATTTGCACTTCAGCAGAATCCTGTATGTTGGAAAGTCTTGTTGAACCGTTTTCTACTTTTCGGAAGGATAAATGCTCCTTTGGAAAGATAAATGCTCCCAAGCTTTCATTTTACTTGCTAGATTTTGTTGTATAGATGAGATGCAAGCCTGTTTTCCTTCTGGGAGATTTAACTCATCCCTGCTGAATTGAGTCTTCTCTCTATCCCTCATAGAGCTGGTGTTGACAGAAATGTTAACTTGGGTAAATCAAATGTCCCGGTGGGTTCCCTTGTACACCCAGGACTTCAGCTGATGTTTGTGGTGCTTTACATGGGATGCTGCTGACCCATTAGAGCACGGGGGCTGAACTTTGGTAGCTGTGATTCTGGAAATCATGGTGAATAGCTACTCTGTAATACTAATAACATTATTGACTGCCACTTGGGTATTGTTTTTATAGCATGTCTGTTTCGTCAAACTTAAAATTGCCTTGAAGTCAAACTCATCTATAGAGCACTACTATGAGTGTGGGAGGAAACTGCTGCAGTGGATCACCATCTCCTTTCCAGATGCCTGCATGCAGCTGTTTAGCCTTTCTCTCTGCTTGTCTGTGTCTAGATGGCAAGAGCAAACATGTACCTGCATGATGGCTGCAGTGGTTTAGATAGGTGTGATGGTATGAACTAATCTTCCTTTATGGCTTGAGTTAATATGAAGCAGTATGAACCGAGTGGCTGGGTTGCAGGCACATGTTCTCTTTTGCTTTGAAGGCAATAACATCTACCAAAGAGGTCTGACAGATGGGAATTTTAATATCTTAAATAGATTCACTAGAGCTGGCATTAACCATTACAATGCTGTGAATTTCCAGGCCTTGCAGAATCTCCCTGTATTTTTTTGGCCTCACATCTTGTGGCAGTGAATTTACATAGTTTGTTGTGAAGGGAAAAACAAAAGTATTATTAACTCTTGTTAGTGAGTTTGAAAATAGAAACTCTGAGAGCTTTCAAATTAGTTTCTATAATATTATACTATTAAAGTTAGCCTTCTTGTTAGAGTAAGGCAATCTTAATGTTTTTGAAGTCTTTCTAATATCTAAACCCTTCCCTTATAGATGGCAGTTTATATATATGGGCATATTGATAAGTGCTGTAAATTGAGTGATTTGCTTGTTAATTGATGACTGGCTGCATCTGTGAATAAGGAATAGTTGCCTTTAAGTGTTGAGCCTTTCCTCTTTACATAAGAAAACATTTGCTTGCTTATTTATCTAATAGGCTGTTAAGACTTTATTGCTTAATGCTGTCTGAACATTTTTGACATTTAGAATGAAAGTTATTTCTAAGACAAAAAGCTGTTAATGCTTCAGATTTCACTGTTTTATTCAGACTAGACACTGCTAGTTGTAAAAGGGAAACATAACAACCAGAGAACCAGCCCAACTAGGGGGACACTAGTGTACAATGTCACCAACCTGACACAGGTGTGGATGCTAGAAAAGGTCTGTACTGTCAGCAGCAAGAGTAAATTGTCTTGTCACAGCAAATCAGCAGCACATAATTGTGCTACACTGTAAATACTCAGTGAGAAGTGGAGGATTTTGCTATGTGTATTACTAGAATTTTCCTCATTTTCAAGGAAGCAATAGTAAAGGAGGAGGAAGAATGGGTGGGAATGGCTGTGGAAAGATTCAAAGATCTCTTTATGTTTGGAGGGTAGAGGTAGAGAATTTACATGGTGGTCTTGACCACAGATGCCATCAGATCTAGTACACGTGGAGTGGTGGGTATAGGCAAATCCTAGCCCAGCTAAGTTTATAGAAAACAGTGTTACATTTGGGAAACTAAATACATGTGGGAGCTGGTACTGGAAGGAAGGACTTCAGTTATTTTAAGGAAAATTCGTTGGTTTGTAACTCTGTTTTGAAATAAGATGAATTAGTAACCTCAGGTATGGGTTACAACAGCTATTTAACATTAATTTGGTGATACAGAATTCTCAATTCTGTACTGTGTGGTAGAAGATAAATTTTTAAAAAAATCTGTACTATTTTAAACATTTGAAAATAATATATTATTTTCTGGGCATATCTATAAATCAAGTATTATAAATATTAAATTATGACAATGGGGGAGCTTTTCTTGGGGAAAAGGAACTGTTGGTCTTTCATGTTTTGTTTTTTTGTTTTCCAAAAGTGTATATTACCTATGCATACAGGTGGACTTAGGTCATGGTTATCTATAGGATGAAAAGCTTTACACTGCCCAAGTCATGTCTCTTCTGAATGCTCTGTCACTGCATTGCTGAAATCCCTTTTCCATTATATGTAATAAGTATCTTGGAAATTTCTCTGATCTGTTTCCTATGGAAAGCTTTTTACAGGTTTTGTAAAGATCAGTGGACTAAATATGTTATTGCTTCCTGATGTATATATGGCTTGCATTTTCTGTGGTTTTCTGATGTATTTAGGTTTCTTAATTATTGTGGATAATCAAGGACAGGTTATGATGTTAACTTTGTGCCTGTAGAATTACAAGCCACCTACCAAGTGATAGACAGTGGTGTGTCTCTGCAGAAGGAACAGCTTCTGCTTGCAAGAACTTGGGAAAGATTCTTGCAGACAAATTTATTTCATGTACTAAACATCTGCAAGTACTGTAGAGCTGTCATAGGAGCATCAGCTGTCTTGATCTACTGATTGGTACTGCCTATGTTTAGTAATAGACAGTGATTCTCATACAACTCGCCTTCAAGAACCAGCTGGGACTTGCACTATCCATCTGAAGCTGCAGGATGAGTTAATTTGGGAGTTAGGGAGTGAGATGGGGGAATGGGAGAGAACAGAGTTGCCTTATTTAAAATCAAATTTTCTGCTAGAATAGAAAAAAGTTGGAGAATGCCTAGCTTTTAGATGTCTACCTATATTTAGGCAGATACAGAATGCATAAAGGCATTACTTCATGATGAACCTTTTAAGAAGGTCACACTACATTTTAAACACTAAAGCAAGTCAAGTGGACACATTAATTAAAGTTGAAGAAATTACTTAATTATATATGTATAAGGATTTGAAAAAAAATCCTTTTTGGTCTAAGGTATTGCAGCTTTGTGGACTCAAGTAGTAGGATTCAAAACAATGCTCAGAATAGTTATCAACATTTCCGATGGTATAGTAAAGAACATAAGGTTTTGATTTCTTTAGGAGGTAACTTTTTTAATAGGGGCTAAACTTCAGGGTATTATTTGAAGATTCCAGGAGGTGTCTGTTTCTTGAGATTCTCTGCATCAAAAAGCATGCTCCAAACAAATTGCCTGTTTCCCTTCTTTTAACTGAAAACATGGATATTTTCTCTATTTCATAATTTTTCTTAATTTTTTTGATGTTTTTCATTATCACTGCTTTACCTCTAATACTAATACATTTAGAGTGTATGTTTTAAGAAGTGTGTTCAATTGAGGCAGATTTTTATTGTAAATCTTGGATGTTTGGAGTGCTGCCTGTTTTATTGCTTTGGGGATACTATCAGGAAATTAGTACATAAAGATCTTCAGAGAGCAGATTGCACACCTGTGATTTATTTTTGGGGACCTTGAAATTCTTTTGCTGATTGTCAGTGCAGTTGGCAGTGAGTCTGGCAGACAAGTGTTCAGTAGCATTACCAACTTGCATGTCAGTCATGTAACTACACAAGAGAATGAAGATAACCCAGGAAAGCTATTTTGTTCCGCTATGTGAGGAGATAAGTCTTTCTCTTTTTTTGGCATTTGATTCAAGAGATTCAATTTATTCCATGTAAAATTGATCTGATTAATCTGACAGAATCCTCTCTGGCTTCTTTTTCTTCTCTTCATCTGGTGATATTAGTAACCTTTCCCTCTTCATCTGCATGTTGGTGCTCCGCTGAGCATACATTACAGAATTGGTAGTTGACCTCTTCTAGTGTGAAGGCTCCTAAATAGTCTGAATGCTGATCTGTGGAAAAAAAGCAACTAGGAATGCCCACTGAAGTCAACATCACCACATTTAGCACAGCTCTTAGAGTTTCCCTTTTTTTATCTCTTATCTCATATCTGTGATTTGAGTCTTGTTTCTGGCCGTTCAGAAGGAAGGTGCTTGGCATATTATACTTAGGATCAAAAAGAGCAGTCATGTTGGTTTTAGTGAAGCATTATAAATAATGAAGTTGGTGCTGTTAGTTTCTGTTTGTCTGTCAATGTTAGATATGCTAGCATTGCTATAGGAATAATGCCAGTTAACTAATGATGCAGAGAACTAGCAAAAGCATATTTGCTTTTTTTTTTTTTTTTACTGACTGGCTCAGCAAAAAACATTTGTTATTTACACTACACTGAAAGATTTTGCTGAGGGTGTTCATGCCAGTTAGCAAAGTGCTTTATAAAAGTCACGACATTTGTGTTCCACAAAATGGCACAGAAGATTAGCAGCAAAGGGACAAGGCCAAGGTCAAATAAAGATGTAGGATAGAGCTCAAAATAAACCCCAACAATTCTGATTCAGTCAAGTCAGTAGTTCTTCCCTTCGAGTTCTCTGAAGATGTTCACCTCTCCTACTTTTTGGATCACCAAGGTAAACTTGTGGTAGCCTAAGATTCAGCTCTCTGTCTTCCTAAAGATTTCCAAACTCCGCTATAGCATTGTTTGTTTATTTTACGCAGTTGTTAAGCATTTTTCTGTTTATAAAAGTGCTAGTAGAGCTGACTTTCACATGGTCTCTGGACAGTTGTTCCTAGGACTTACAATATTCCTTGTTATTTATTTTTTTTTTAAAGTACAGACAGAATTTAGAAGCAGGGATTACTTTAACTAGTTCAAATCTAACCCAAGGACGAACATGACTTGGAAGTGACTTATCAGTCTTGATAATGTGTGATTAGTTATTGCATTCCTTGTTGCAGTATTCACATCCTAGTCCACTCAGAATTGGCACTCTTCTTTCTTTTGGTCTTTTTAGAGAAGGAAAAGTACTTAATATAAACCTCTTCCTCTCTCTGGTGGTGATGTAGAGTAGAGCTTTTCCGGGGGCTGCTTAAAGTATGTTGGCAAAGGAGTTTGGAAGTCTGCAGTATTATTGCTGCTTCTGGTACTTGAGTGGAATTTGCTGACTAACTCTCCAATATTGTACCTTCTATCAGAATGGATTCCTTTGTTGGTGCAATTAAATGAGTGTGAGTAATGCTTCACGTAAAGTATAGTGAAACTATTTCAATGGCATCTGAATGCTTTACACTGGGTTAATAATTGATTTAGTCTTAGTTGGATGGTCCCTTGCTCTGTAAGAGGAAAGGGATAAAAATGTGAGATTTGGGAGGGCGGAAACATATGCACAACAACAGCTGGGAGATTAATTTTATGCAGATGTTCTCTGGTTCAGTTCAGGGAGCAAAAAAAAAAAACAACAAACTCAGTAAACCTCTATTTTAAATTTATTTTTTAGATTTAAAAAGTGTGTATAGTAGAAATCAAACCTTTCAAACAGCCTGAATATACTCCTAAGGGTGATTAAAGATGACTTTTCAGGTTCTGTCCTTAAGCAATTATCTGATTCTATGGACTTTTATATGATATTGCTAATGGTGCATAACTCTAGTTCTGGTTACTCTGCTTAGTTCTCTGTCTCCCTAGATCATCAGCCTTTGTGCTGATATCCTGGTCACTTGTATTGCGGTTAAAAAAAAATTCCCAATAACTATAATCTTTTTCACGTGGTAATGTGATGATCAACTTCATACTGGTAACACATAAAACAAAAAGTTGTCTTATTATTAGTTCAGAATATGTAAATTATAGCTGAAAGTGATGCTAATTTTTACCCTGTTGAGGCACTGGGAATTCACAGAAGTTGAGTGACAGTTTACTTTGCTTTTTTTTCTTAACTTGTGAAATTAGTGCAACTACTTTCTTCTTTGAAAGGTTTGACAGATGCTTTCAAGTTGTAGTCTTGTTTTCAGTATATTTTAGTAGATTTCTGAGAGTTCAAAAATGGTAATACATCTGTAAATAGTTTTAGCTGAATATGAATTCATCTTTTCATTGTTAACTGCAAGTCAAAAATATGAAGACTTCCTTGTGGGCATAAATCTTATACTCTAAGACTTTAGTATTTTCCTGGCCACACCAAGTAGCAAAAAGACAATTTCACAAATGGATTCTCTTCTCTTTGTAGACAAGAACGCAAAGAGTTCCTTTTTAAGTGAAATGTGTCTATTACTTTTAAAAACGTAGCTAATATCCTTTTCATATCTTTATGCTACTTCATGTATTTTTCTGCACTTTTCTTTCTGAGGAGCCATGAGTTGTGACATTTGGCACTTTCTCCAAATTGTGCATATGGAGTCATAGAGCAGATTAGGAGCACTATCATGCAGAAGGTGGACCTGGGCATCTGTCTGCCACTCCCATCAATTTGCTGTCTCACCGTGTGTGACAAAGCTGGAATCAATCTGTCTTTTAATTAAAACTTCTAAGTAGCAAGTCAAGACTGAGAAGAGCCTTGTTGTGGAGTTTCTGGGAAGCTAGAATAACTTTTACAGCGCCACTTTTTTTTTTCTTTGCTTTGCTTCCATGTCAATAAACTTAATTTGAACTTTGAGAAATTTCTGTCAGCAGCTTCACTTTTGCTTTTCTCATCAAACAATTCCTTTCAGAATTTCAGCATATCTAAAGCAAACCACTCTTGAAGCATCAGAATTTAAGCACAGTCTTGCCCTTTGAAGTGATGATTCATCACCCAAGATGATTCCTTTATTTTAAGTAATATCCCATTTTGAAGATGGTGCATATTCCCGTGTGACAAGGAAAACCTTAAGCTGTTGGAAAGAATACAGGATACAGCTTATGGTTTTAAGTAGCTGCTTTTTGGTACATGTTTGCTTTCTGATTCTAGGATAGTTTCAGCTTGGTGTGACTTTGATTTCCAAAAGGTTGCCAAAGTTAACTGGCATATCTGATAATTGCTTCTTAATTGTCCAGCTGCTAATGGAAAAGTAAATTCAGGCTTCCTCAGACCTGAACATTTTCCAGATATGAAAAATAAATAACAGAACCTCATGCACAAGGAAGAGAAACTATTGCAATGTATTAGAATTTATAATGATACTTGATTTCATCAGTGTTTCTTAAGATCAGGGAGAACAGGACTCACTTGCGTAATAGAATATCATTGGGTCCCAGGCTGTAGAAGAGCTGTTGTGGTGGCAATGGCAGCATGGTGCAGCATCATTCAGGGTCCTCTTCAGAAGGAAGTAGCTGGAAGATAGACAGCCCTCCTATGATCTGTTTGTGTTGCTGCCACACACAGTCCTTCCACCCCACTTTATAAAAGCATTGTTGTGTTAATCAAGCATTTATTAAAACATCATCTTTTTTTTAATTAAAAAGAAAAATATGCTCCCAAACCAGCAAATTTTCTCCAAAGCACATATGGATTCCAAATTATCTCTGAACTCCTCTATGTGCTTTGAATGCTGTGCTACTGAAGTCCTGGATTATCTTTAGGGCTACAAGCCAAGCTACTAGTTAGCTGTACAACATCTTCCTCTGATGCTTCATCAAACAGGCTTCTGGAATTTGCTTTGGCTGTTGAGAAATGTTAAGATTTGCTATTTGTATTACAACTAGAAACCCTCATTTAAAATGTGAGCACGGCTACATGGCTTCAACCTTGCTGATTTATAGGCGTACTTGTTTAGATGTGTAGCAAATGATGGTCAGTGTGCCGATAGCTTCATTTGCTAGTAACAAGTAAATATTTCTGCTGCTAAGATTTTGCTTATTGCAACAATTGCTGTGTTTAAATTGGGGATTTCTGAGGGGTTTTTGGAATACTATAAAGAAGTGCTAGTATGGATAATTGCTGTAAAGATGGTGTGTGTAAGGTCAGTGGGATGTCTGTGAACCAAGTCATGTGGTCCATCTGCCACAAAAGTATTACAGGATTTAGAGAAAATAGTCTTTAGTTGCTTTTGACTTTGCATTGTTCAAGGATCCTGAAAATAAGAAAAAAATCCCATAACTTTCATTAATAGAACTCATGCCTTTTGTGCTTGTTGAAGTGTTGTCAATCTTGCCCTTGGATTTTTTTTTTTTTTTTTTTTTTTTCTTCTTGCTTTATGTGATCAGTCACGTATATTGATATGATTATGTTCATCTGGTAACTGGGGGATATTCCTAATGCTTCATCAGGGTACTGTGTAGTCACACTCTTTGATCACCAAGTAAGTTGAGTCAGAAAACTAACAGAAATCTAACACAACAAAAACTGAGCAGCTTTCTGGTAGCTTTACTGCATTAACTGTTATCTTGCATAAACCTTCTTGTGCAACAGTGCAGGACTAGTCTCTTTCTCAACAGCTGGCAACTTGTTGTGGTCAGCTTAAGGTAAAACTTTCCATTATTCAAGAAAGTCTGAATTTCACTGTTGTCAGCTGTGGCTTCGTGTTGATCATGCACCTCAGAACCTTTTGACATTTGTTCTGATCAATGGAAATACCCCTCTCTTTCCCTTTCTTAAGACTTTTAAAATTAAATCTGCTTAAAAAACAAACAAAAAACCCAACCAACCAAAAACCCCCACAAAACCAAAAAGCACCACCACAAACAAACCAACCAAACCCCCAGTTTCTGGTGTGGTTTGTGCTACTGCCTGTGTTTATGTCTTCCTTACTTTCTATGTTGTGGAGTATCAGCTTATTCCAGAAATGACTGGTACTTCATCTATATTGACTCTTCCATAGAGTTGTCTTAATTGAAACCAAAGCAAAACAGTTGTGTGCTGCTTTTCATCATGAATTTCATGTTTCTGTTTGCCTGGTGTTGTGGTTTAACCTGGCAGACAGCTAAACGTCATGCACGGCCATTCATTCACTCCCCCTGCCCCAGTGGGATGGGGACAGAATTGGGAAAATATAATCCTTGTGGGTTAGGATAAAAACAGTTTAATAGGGCAGGAAGGGAAAATAATAGAATATATTAAACAAGTGATGCACAGTGCCATTGCTCACCATCTGTCAACTGATATCTGGCCAGTTTCTGAGCAGTGGTCACAGCCCCCTAGACAACTCTCAAAGTTTATATACAGAACATGACATTAAATGGTATGGAATATGCCTTTGGCTAGTCTGGACACCTGGCCTGGCTGTGTCCCTTCCCAGCTTCTTGTGCACTGCCAGCCTCCTCGCTGAAAAGTCCTTGATTTGGTATAAACATTGCTTAACAATAACCAAACCATTAGTGTATTATCAACATTCTTACCAACAGGTACTAGGAAGAAAACTAACTGTATCCCAGTTGAAACAGGATACCTGGAAATGGCTCCCACTGAAGAAGCATTATTATTAAATCTCTTTACAGACAGTCTCTTGAGTGACAATTAATGAACATCATTCATGTGATTCTACTCTTCCCTCTTTCTGTTGTTGCCTTAATACAGTTCTTGATTTGTTGCAAGCAAGCTTTCAAACTGATGCAATTTTGTGAAACAGTGTGGGTACAAATGTAATTATATTGTTTCCTTGGAGCATTTAACTGGTTTTGAAGACTACAGTAATCCATGCCTGAGATAGAAGGTTGTTCTGATGTAAGCAGTATGGTAGAATTTAGTCTGAAACCAGAGCTGAACAGCTCAATTTTTCCAGGAAACTCACCTGAGTGTTCTCCAGGAGCATTCAAAGTGTTTTGCACCAGAACACTAAAGCGATAAGACTTTTTTCAGCTTGGCTAGGTGAAAGGATCCAGTCTAAATATATAGTGGCTCTGGAGGCTCCTATCCCCTCCCCCATTATGCATTAGCTCTTTAGAGTTACTGTATCGCACGGCTTAAAATCCAAGAACTGCTGTGCAGCCACATCAATCACCTCCTGTACACTGATAGAAGAGGACAGTTGGCCAGCTTTATGGATTTGCTGCACCCTCACACTTACCCGATAATTAAAAGCTTTTGCTTCCAAGGTGTATGTGTTTTTTGAAGTGTGTTGTTGCTGGATGGTTAGTAATAAAAGAAAATATTTGCTTATTAGTAGAGGCAATATTTGTATTCTTTGTTTTTCATTCTAAGATGTGAAATTTTGAGCAAGTCTTAACTTCTGCACTCTACAGGATCTTACGCAACACTTAGCCTTTTGCACCACAAATATTAGAATAAAGATGCAGTCCTACTGAAATGAACGGCAGAGTACTCAACAGAAGGTAGGTAAAGGCCGCATGCGGAAAGCCCAGACTCAGTCCATGTGCAGATCTGTTAATCACTTTAAGTACTTTGAATGTGGGATCAAGAGCAGATTGCTCATTATCTGGATACTTGTGAAGCAGAGCTGTGCAGGCTAACGATGGAAGGTAGAGCTAAAATTGCAAATTAGAACTTGGCAGACCACTGCAATATGAAGTCTCATTTTGGAGTGCGTTTTTGAAATCCTTTCCCAAAAGCTTAGTTCTGTCCTTAAGGCAGTGTGCCAGTGTACTGCCAAGAGGACTTAATAATTAAAAAAAGGAGCACCTGGCAAGCTCAGTCCCTTGTCCCTTTTGCAGTGACACTGCTTTTTTGATTTCTTAAGCAAACTGTGGACTTAGTGGCTAGCTTCTGCCTCTCTGGGACCATGGATCTCAGACAATGCAGCAGCATGAAGCAATGTATTGAGGTTATATTTTTATCCAACATCCTGTAGTTCCCACTACCAGCATCTGAGCTGAAATGTAGCTTGAGTAGTTTTGTTTATTCATGGGAGGGGAAAATGGGATTGGAACAATTATAGTAAGTTCAGTGAAACCATCTTCTTCTACACAAGAACGTCTTTGTTTGATCTATGGATACTTTCCTCCTTCAAATAAGGACTGCTCAAAAACTATAGGAGTATCATTAATATTTTCTATTACTGTAGTATCTTCTAAATAAGAATCCGGAAGACTTCCAGAATGCAGTGCATTTCTTCAGAGAACACTGGAAGGTTTTTTTTCATTTTTCAGATAAAAGCAAGCATAAAAGTAGTAATTGGCCCATGCAAGAGGACGATCTCATTTTTCTGAATTAAACTTAATTAAAAAATATAAATCCAAATTTGCCTGAATTTCACACCCTCCCAGTAGTTGAAAGTGTTTGGACTAGAAATTGATCTAGAAGGCAGTCAAAGGGCTTTCGACAAAGTGAAGACTTCAGCTAGATTGTGAGGAGATGAGTATAAAAAATACTGTAAATCGAAATCAGCTGTCACAATTGTGAGATTCTAGGGTGTGTGTGTCCAGGAAGAAGTTCAAATTTAAGTGTATTATAAATATTTTAGTGTTCATGGATCCTCTGGCTAGAAGTTCTCAAAGTGCATTTAGGGCTGTCCTAGTTCAGATAACTTTATTCTGTTGTCTGAAAACCCCTTAGAAAACAGGGTTGAGTGTGGAGATTCTTTGTTCAGTACAAAGTTTCCTGTAACAGATTGGCTCTCTTTTGGACATGTCTGCTGTGGGTGGGTGGGAGAGTCTGGATCCTGTGATATTGATCAGACTTTTTTCCCCTGTGGCACAACTTCAGCTTCAGTAAGCCTTTAGCTGACTTCTGAAACCTGTGTAAAACAGTTTTTGGTAAATGTGGAGTTGTTTAGAAATTGAAATATTCTCCATTTCCTTCAACTCCTGCACTTGAAACTTCTGCAGGAAGAAGTTTGATGGTAGTACCTCCTCCTACAGGTCTGGCTTCCTCTGAAATCCTACCATGGAAAAGGCTTGCAGCTTTTAGAACTGAAACCCTGCTCATGTTTTGCATTTAAGGGTCTCTGAGTGAAAAAGCATTGGTTTTCATAAAGGTTTTACTCTTATCTTTCTGTAAAGCTCTTGCACCTGGATTTGATGGACTTGGTATCTAATACATCTCTTTACAGTACTTGAATTATCTAAATGGAGGAAGTGGATGGGCTGATGCTTATCCACTGTCTGTCAAAACTTTTGCCATTTTGCGTTTTGGTAAGTGAAGCCACAGTAAGCTGCTGTTTGCAGAATGGAGGATGCATTATTTAAAATGCATCCAATATTCCCACCGACAGTGAGTATGCAGCTGCAGCAATGGTCTTTCACACTCCAGCTATGACAGTGTAAGCATTAGTTCCCCTCTTTGTAGCTGTCTGTTGACCTTACTGCTGTTGAAAATGGTGATTGTACAGTAACAAGTGAGCAAATGCCTATGGGAAAACAAATCCGGTACTAGGCTGTTGTATCTGTAGGTGGTTGAGTTGCTCTGGAGTGATCTGCAAAAACACCTAACTGCAGCAAAAATGCATGGTATTATTCTGGGAGAGATAAGTTAGTGTTCTGGGTGAGTTTGAATTCCTTTGCCATTTTTTGGCCTTTGAGGTTTTAAGTAGTGGTCTTTTCACTTCTCTTCAGTCTAACAAAATAACAATAGATATGGTGAAGCATTGGGACTAACGGAGAAATCTAGTTGAGGGTCCAGATAAGAATATGGGAGACTGGGGAAGAAACTTCACTAAGTGTGCAGATAGTTGCTTGGCTGCGCAATGATTTAAATGTTTCTACAGCAAGTGAAGTGTCAAAGATGACATTTATCCTATTTATAGTCCTTCCTCTGGTCAGTCTTACCTGCCCATTGCTGTTGCTGCCTCTAGCTCTTGCACTGTGTACCCAGCTGATGTGGCTCTAAGGAGACAGAGTACCGCACCAAATAATGAGTAGGGGCTTTTGGGAATGTATGTGAGTGGGATGTGCTTGCAGGTTACATCCTTTTGCAGTGTTTTTTCCTCATGTCTGATATGACTGTTTTCCTCATTTCTGGAATCTTGGATGGCAAAGCATTTGACCCATAGCAGTGCTAAGTTTGGTGAAGACTAAAACAGAACTACTGAAGTGCACCGGCACTTACAGGCAGTCAGATCACCTTTGGATTTTTCAGGTCTTTTCAACTTCACATCACAGTCAGGGCCACACCTGGAACCTCCACCACCTCCTCCATCTCTAGGTCCAGGAGCTCCCTTTAAGCTCAGGTTAACTTGAACTACCTTCATAATCTGATTTTTCTTACATTTCTGGCAAATACGCTTCTGATAGTTTCTTCAGATTGTGCTCCCAACCTGTTTCAAAGCACTACTATCCACCCTAGCATGCTAGAAGCACTGTTAGTGGTAGGTGTCTCTATGAAGAATTGATAAAGCTTCAAAATATAATAATAAAACACATGAGTTAATGTTGCTTTATCACTAGGTAGTAGCCTTGTTGTTTCATGATCTGCCTAGAAGTAGTATTTAAAGAAAAAAATGCCAGGTATTCTGGCACTTAAATACTGACCATGTTGTCCCAGTTGCGGAAAAGTTACATGGGAGTTAAATATGAAGCCAGCCGTTGCCCATCATGTCAGAGATACATCCCAGTGTACCACAGACAACAAATCCAGCTTTTTTCCCCCTACAGTAGGGATCCTCATCTTCCAGTCTGTTCCTTTCCATATTTGTCTGTGTACTCTGAGTTCTCATTGCACTTGGTTCCTGTCTTATCTTGTTTTTCTTTCTCCATGTCATGATTGTAAACATTTCCATCAGGCTTGGTGTTCATTACCTAGTAGATCTTTGTTCTATGCCAGGCTTACTGAGCAGCATCATGCTCAGGTAAATGATTTGGTGTGAACTGTAAGCTGGACCATACAAGAGACTGTCTTGGATTTTTTTGCAATTTCTGTCCTGTTTCTTAATACACTCACACTCTCTGGACTGGGAAAGGGAACATGAAGTTGCTGATACACCCGTTGTCATGAAATATAGGGGCAATAGGGAGTTTGGTGGTTAACTATTGTGGCGGTGTTGCAAGGTAATCTTGCTTTCCTTGATATTCTGCTATCAATTTTTGCCTGACAAGTCAGGGAGTTCTTTATTTTCTTGATGTGCTGTGTGCTAAATAAATTGGTATATAGCAGCAGAGTAATTGAAGAAGCTGAAGCCAGTACAGCCAGATAATTTTGGTACGCCTAGCTATTTTGTGCAGTAGATAGTAGACAGCAGCACTTTTCTTCTACCTTCATATATAAAAATGTGCTATTTTTGCCATGGGTGATGACACTGTAGTAGTTCCTTCCTGAATGTTGTTCTGCTTCTAAAGTGATGAATCAACTTTCAGCACAAGCAAAGCAAAGGAGTATTCTGTTCAGAGCTATACTATGCAGATAAACCTAATCCTTTTGCTAGGCTGGGAAACCAGAAAACGGTAGCTATATGACCATATTTTGCTGCCTGGTCACTTAATTTTGACAGCAAGGTGAAATGAAGAGCCAGATCCTACCAGTTCTTTGATGTTACTGGCAACTGGATCAGCATCGATAAAATGTTTATTTTTCCCTCCTTGCTCTTTCATGTTATTTTGGCCCACTGGAGACTAAGAGTGCTGTCCTAACTGTCCAAAAGTGTAGGTGAAAACTAAAATAACCCTCCCAAAAGAAACAAGCAAAAAAATCTGACAGTGTTACTGTCTTCCAGGGGAAGTTTGTGTTTGTGAGAGATTGTAACATGTCGTCTGGCTCTGCTGGTGTAATATGAACAGAACAGAGGATTAACGCAGTAGCTGTTAATTTTGGTGCCAACATTTTTTTTTCTTACTTTCTCTTGTGAAAATTTTCTTTCTGTGAAAGTAATTTACCCCTTTAAACTGTCTTTTGATGCATACTGGAGGTAGTATGGTGCTAAATGAAAAACAGGAGATGTACTACTGAGGTTTTATAAAGTGGTCATCTTAGAACCCAAAAAAGCTTTATCATGCTTGTTTAGTAATCAGATGAAAGATTCAATGCAGATGGCTTATCTGTTCATGTAGGGTAGAGAAGTGTGTTTGGAAAAAGAGTAGATGGGTTTGAGAAGAAGAAAATGAAAATGAAAGGGAAGGGATAGAAATGTGTATATTCTGGCAGAAGAAAAGAGATCTGGACCAATTAGTGCTTCTAGCATAATTGGAAAGAGGAAAAAACATGTTGTAATAGAAATAAGTTGGGTTAAGCAGAATGAAAAATATATCAATAAAGCAGTTATTTGTATTGCAACACTATAGTAAAGTCCAAAACAAAGTTTGCTCAGCAAACTTTAAACTTCTTACTGCAATGGCTAAGAAGCAGGAGTGGTACTGACATATTAGATGTGGTTTACCCAGCTCTCTTAGGATTTTTCTTAAAATGTTGATACAAGTAGATCAAAGGATATACAGCTTTATACCCCTGTCTTTACCTTGTCATGGTGCATTTGTATATCTGATCTCATGTCTTACTGGTTGATGCGTGAGTGAAGAAAATACAGTTCTTTAATATTTGGTAACCGGGTCCTCCTTGCAGTAAGGCTTTGTGTGTTCCATGAAGATGTTCTCTATTCACTTTTCAGTTGATTCAGGGATCATTAAGGTGGGTGGTATAGGATGCAATGAATTATGATCTCCAGCTGCCTTTGTGGGACAAGAGACAGTTTTATTTAAGACAAATTTAGCAGTAGTACCAGTTTGACTTCCATTAGCTGTCCTTCTAATAGAACAATATATTTCTGAAAATTTTTTAAAAAAAAAGGTCAGAGCACTGTGATAATCTTGCCACTATGAGTAAATTGGTTTTCACCAGATGCTCTTGAACATATGTTGTGTTGGGGAACTTCTCTAATTTAAATTGCTTACTTAAACCAGACCACAGGGATTCATGTGGTTTGAGTTTGGGCACTTAGCACAGATGTCTCTGGTCAGGATCAGCTCCTGTAGAGAGTAGTTCAAAGCATGTACATTAGACTTATGCTTGGAATACCATTCTGGAGAGTCTTTGTCTTTTCTGATTATGTTGGAAGCCTAGGGAGACTGCCTTCTGAGATGCTTTGAGTTTGCTTCATCCTAGCCAGCTTACGCTGTAATGATCCATGAGGAGGCAGAAGAAATTCACCTTTTGACCAGGAGAGGCTGTGGTGGGTGTGCATCTATTTCATGCATGCAAGACAGAATTTAATCTCTATAGAAATGTTTGTAACTTGCCTCCAGGGCAGCTATTCTGCAGTTTTGTCTTACAGTTTATGGCAAAGTCGAAACTTGGCTAGCATTTAATCTGTTAATTTTTTTTATGTCAGTTTGTATTCCTTCAGAATTCTTTTGATCCTTTGTTTTGCCTCCTTAGAACTAACCAGTGGTTTGGGGTACTAGTACAGGATGCATGCAGTAATAAAATTTTAAAGCTTCAGATTTCAGTGTTTTCACTGCAGTGATTTCTTCTGCTGAAAGTACATAAAATAGTCCTAGATACATATAGTCCCAATCCTAAACATGCTAGTGAAAGTTGATGAGTTACTAGTGAAAGTTCTGTATTCTAACATGAAGCTCCACTTTTGGAACCATCCTCAAAGGTCTCACTAGACCAACAGCAGCCCTAACTCTGTTCTATTAAATAATCTTGCTCTGTCTAGTGCCTCACGGAGCAGTCATCTCCATAATGACTTCTGATGATAAGACAGAACTGAAGATCAAGTAGTAGCAACTACATGAAGGTTGAAGGATATAGTGGTATCTTAGAAATCTTAATCAAGTTGCTTTCTGTATTGCTTTGATTACTAGAAAGACAAACATCTCTCATAGTAAAGCATAATAATGTGGCATGGGCTGGAGCAGGAGGAAGAGCTGACTCAGTGTTAGATACTATTGTGTCAGTCATATTTCAGTGCGTCTGTTTCTGTGAGGTCTGTCTTCAGTACAAATCTTCATTTAAACAACAAAAGCATCTGAGTTGGCCCTGGCTGTAGGGAAAAAAACCCCCACAATATACCACCTCATTCTTCTTGATGTCACTGATATACAGCCATCACTCATGAAACTGAAAATCATCCTCTTTGGGATCTGTGTACTTCTAAAGACTTGATCACTTTCATTTAAGACTGACATTGGATTCTGTCAAGAGCCTGCTAGCTATTAATGCACATGCAGAATTAATGGACTTCACCTGACCTCAATAAGTTGATTTCTACCACTTCTGACTTTGCTGGAAAAGCTGCTAGTTCAAATTGCAACCAAGGATAAGAGGATCTTGGGTACATAATGAATTTTTTTCCCCCCTTACTAACCAGGAAACCATCTTTAAATGGTGCCAGCATTGGCTGAATTAACTCCTCATCACTCTTTGTGCAGATTGAGACTGGACTGAGGAACTCTCTAATGACACTTCTGTTTCAGCATCATGTGTTCCCTACTAATTGAAGAGTATTAGACCTGGTGAAAGATCTGTTTAATGGCCAGCATTCAGTGATCTGCAGAATGTACTGAAGATGCTCTTTGTAAACTTTCAGTCTGCTTTGGCTCTGGCTTCTTAACTATTGCTTGAATAGTCAAAACAACTAAAACCATATATTAAGCAAATGGACTTGTTCTTGTAGAAATTATACTCTTCTACATTACTGTGATTCTGAAGGGGTAAATGTCAGTACTTGTTGACTAAGGATGATTCTGTCATAATATGGATCTTGATTGCTCAGCTAACTTATGGCAACAAACACAATAAATGACACAATTAAGAAAGGCTGTTTGGTAGCTGGGATGGTCTTACAGGCCTGTGTGCTGCAGTTAGTGCTGTTAGGGTAATGGTGGCTGCCCATGAAGTATCAAAGTCCCAAGCATAGAGTATCCTAAATCTTCAGAGAGTAGGCTACCAGCTGCCACCTATAGCTCTGAGCTACTCGGAGGTGACTGAAAACGCTGTGAAGTTAGTGATGAAAGCACAAGCCACGCGGTGCTGCCTTTCCTCCTTGTTACTGCAACTTGTTTTGTCCTGAGCAAAAGCCAAAGCACCACATAGGTAGAAACCTGTGTTTAAAAAAATACTGACAATATAACAAGTTTTCTGATCTCTAGCGATACACAGTTGTTCATTTACTTGCTGTAATGTCAGACGTTATGACCAAGGACTGTATCAGACTGAGTCTTGTCAAATGATCTTTGAATTCTACTGTATACTGTTCTGGTTAGTCTGTCTTGTCATCAAAACAGTAAGTGTTGGGATATTGACTTTTGTTACCTAACCCACCCCTTTGTTTACATGGTGTCTACTTCTTTCTTTGTACTTCATGGAACTTTCTCCCAAGAGTCTGATATGAAAATTATCCTGGATGCTTCTTGTAAAGCATCAAATATGTTCTCAAAGAATATAGAGGAACATCAATAGACATATACATTTAAAAGAAAAAGACTGGTCTTCATCATAATCTAGATAGGAGGAGGCCCAGTGTTTAATTTCTGTCTTTCTATCTAAGCTCAGACCTAATGTGTCTCGACTGACTGTTGTCTTTCAGCAGTTGCTGTCTGCTTGGCTCTCCAGAAATTTAACAGTGGGATCAGTCATTACCAGTAATGATTCGTGATAGTCCCTGTGGTAATAAAGTTCTTAATAAATTCTTAGTTGAAATTACACATTTAAATCATATGTACCAGTATCTGGATGACTGCCTGATCCAGGGAAAGTCTTCCTAGGAGGTACCAAGACCTGTTTGGATCATATTCCTTTATTCTTGTCTCAGCTGGGACACCTTCATATATGGAAGAGCTGTATTGCTGAACAGAATTAATCTGAGCTTTAATTAATTTCTAATTTTCAGAAGCTTATTTTGCAGAGGACAAGTTCTTAGTCTTTCAGGAGTATATGAAAATATATGTGAGCACTTCTGGATTATTACTTCTATAAGAATACATGTTCATGATACCCTTTACCTAAAGTTACCAAGAATTTTTAATGCAAGTTTAAGCCACCATGCTTTCCTTTGCACTTGCAGTATGCATGGAACAGTATTGATGATTTGCTATATTAAGTTGTTTTACTGTAGCAGTTGGATCCTCAAAGCTGTCTGAATGTGCTTGTAATACCTGCTCTGCTTCACCAGCATCATTTGCACAGTACCAGCTGGCTCCTGCCCATGCTGCTTAAGATCAGCTTTTAGCCTGTGCTACAGAAGAAAAAGATGTTTTTGAGTTGTTAGGAGCATCAAATAGTACACAGCATACCTTAATCTACAACTTGGCTGGCTCTGTGCATGTACAAATGAAGAGGTTTCTTGCATGGGTCCTGTTGGAGTGGGGAAATACTGATCCACCACCACCAAGCTGACACACATTCTGCATGTTCCTGCTGATTCGGCTCTCTTCTTCCCAGTACCTTGCTGACAAACCATTTCTCTTTTTAAGGCTGGGAATGTGAAAAAAAATCTTAATTGAATTTTCTACCTTTTTTAAAAAACCTCTATCTCGTGCAGATCTTTTAAATCAACAGACCAGAATGTGAAGATTTAACTGCACTTTTGGTGTAGGTGCTCTATATTAGTGTCTGAATTTTTTTCATTAGGCTGGTCACGTAGCCAAATGTTAGCTCTATCCTAAGTGGTCAGATGTATTCAAAGATGGAAATGTATGTTAAATCTGTAATTGTAGGAAGTACGTTACTTATTTGTGTTTTGTATTGTGGTAGCCTAATACGAGTGCAGCAGAAACAGCACTTGCCGAAGAGAACTGGCACTCAAGGAATTAAACAAGAGGCAATAGCCAGTTATAGATAAAGTTGACAAGTAAAGAAGACCAGGTTGATTAGCATGAGTAAAATGCCTTTGCAGTGTTCTAGCAACCTGGCTTGTGTTCTCCATAAAAGAGATTAAGGCAGAAGCTGAAAGGAATTAATATTTTGTTTATTTACACGTTTCTTCATTAAAATCTGGGCAAATGCAAGAGCGACAGTCAAGGTTTTCACTTTGAAAATCTGACAGGTGGGCTAGGGAGACTCCTAGCAGTTACAAATGAACCTGTTTGTAGTGACCAAGGTAAGGAGAACCTGCAACAAGAAGCTGGAGAGAGATATGATTCTTAAAATTAATTTTTACAATTTTGGGTTGCAGGATTATTATCCCAAGCAGTTATTACAAGGAAATATATAGGGGAGCCAAGGATGTTACTAAGGAATCAAGGACTTGCAAAAAAGCCAGCTCTTTCATTGTCCTCTGTGGTCTTTTGTCATGGTGATTTATCTTACTTAGCCTACATCTAACAAAAGAACAAGTTCATAGATACAAAAGATCTGTGTAAGTACTAATTATTTTGGTAGAACTTAATACAAATCAAGGTAATTAGATTTAAATAACCTCTTGCCAGAAAGGTATGGACAACCCAGCTGTGGTATCTGGCTCTCTGTCCTGCTATTGAGCTCATTCAAACAGAATATGATCTACCGTCTGAACAACAAATTTGCTTATTGCTTGTGGTGCTTATGGAGGGAACCAAAAAAAAAACCACCAGACCCATGCTTTCTTCTTTCAAAGTTTTACTTTACCTTGCAACTTCACTGTGTATCTATATATTACTGCATTTAAATTTAGAATTAGATTTTATTATTCTGTCAGCTCTTTAGGCAGAGTGGGTACATACTAGCAGAAGAAACTTAGCATGTTTATTCTAGGAAGCTTTTCACTCTTGCAATCAGCGAGGAACCTGTTAGCAACTTGTCTTAGCAGTCCTTCAGCTGCTAGAAAGAAGGAAAAAAGATAGTCTTGCTAGGCACAAAGGAAGCCTTCTTTTGTATCTCTGTTTCTTGTGGCGGTTCTGTTCCACACTGAAGTGTGGTTCTAAAAACACATGCTTTTTCCCAGGTGAAGAGAATAGTAAGTCTAGGCCTCAAACTCCTCCTTCTTTTGCCATTAGGAAAAGGGAGCATTCATTAGTTTTAGAAAGGAATTTTGTAAAAGATGCAAGAACCAAGAGCTTAACCGTAAGTCTAGTTATTTCACAACTTGAGTTCGCCCACAAAAATCTTGAAGTAGTATTTGGTGAATTCTGAAGCCTTGAAGAAAGGGTAACTGTTGGGGTTTTTTTAATTTTGAGAGGACAGTTTTTTACTTTAATAAAACTAAATGCAGTATATTAACATTTAGATGTGTATGAGTTACTACGCAGAAGGGTTCAAATAACACTTTTGGCTTTTCTTTCACGGGAAATCCCGTTTTGATTATTGGAGGGAAGTATGAGAATGAATGTAAGATATCTTCCCTGCCCCTCCTCCCCCGAAAATAAAAACAACTGTGTGCACTTGAGACTGATACTTGAGTCTTTTCCTGGACAGCTAAAAATGGTCCTGAATATGATTTTTATATGTACTGTAATTTTTGCAATGGTTCTGTTATGATCTGTGATTGTTTGGCTGTGGGGCTTTTTTTCTGCAATTCACAAACACAAACATATAGAGGGGAAAAAAAACCTTGTTTTCTAAGAACCTGTATCAGTAATGACATTCAACATAGAGTAGCTGCAATAATGATGGTATATTAGTGGGTTGATGCCTTTTGCTGGAGAGTCATTGAACTCATGATAATACAAATGTTTTTTTCTTTGCAGCCCTTTACAAAGTGACAAAAATATTTTCGCAGGCTTATGGTTACATTAGTTATGAAGGTTTAGTGGCCTTATTAAATTCTGTTGCTTGATGCTATATTGCTGTCACAACTTGCGTGGTCACTTCACATTAAGATAAAGAGGATAACAAGGTGCTGCTAAAACAGAGTGGATACTTCTGGCCTCTGGTTTACGCTCATTTCACAACAGTGTGACAGTACAGTTTGGATAAAGAGGAATATGTGCCTTCTAACAAATCATTCTTGAGTTTTGCCTCCAGGGTGTTTTAACATTCTAGGATATAGATTCCTTTGCCACCGAAACGTGGTAGAAACTTTGGCAGCTTATCTAAAAAAATAGTTTCATATAAATGGTATCTATAACATGGTGGTGTATATGAGGTCTTGAATTGGGCATTTTATTACTGGTCATCAGTCTCTTATTTTAATTGTGACTTTTAAAAAATTCTATATACATAGAGCTTCCACTCTAATGCGTTTACAGGAAGGGTATATCTGGCCTGTGTGTGTATCTGGATTTAAAAAAAAAAAGTCCCCTAAGCAGTTCAAGAAAAAGATGCTATTACTGGCTTGCTGAGAGAGGATTAATTAGGAGATATCTTCCCTTATCTGGATTTCTAGAAGCTACAGTGGTTCACTTCTTCTTAGCAGAGAATTATTATACAGAATGGCACTGGGCACCATATTAAAGAATTATGTTATTACCTCTTTGTTCTCTGGGACTTAGTATTTTGGTTAAATTTGAAGTTATCTGCTAGACAGCTGTTCACTTGTCAGATAAAGGGATCAGCTTGAAATAACTTATAACGGAGTGTGATATGTTTGAATAACTAAAAGTAAAGGAGAATCTTGAAATTCAGGAGATCTCCAGGAGGATCTTTTTTGCATAAATACTAGCTTTACTCTGCATACCTTTTATTTCCCCCCCTTTTCTCCAGTACTGATACTCGAAAAGGTGGAAAATGGAGATCTGAGCAACAAGATATTGAAGATCACGGATTTCGGCTTGGCCAGGGAATGGCATAAAACTACCAAAATGAGCGCAGCTGGGACATATGCCTGGATGGCTCCTGAGGTCATCCGCTCCTCCATGTTCTCCAAAGGCAGCGATGTGTGGAGGTATTGATTTGCCATTAAGTGATTGGATACTAATGAGTAACTAGAACTACCAAGAAAGCTCTTTTTGGTTCACCATTACTCATTTTTAAACATAATATTAAAATTCAGGTATTAAGAAAACTTTATCCACCAATTTTCCATCTATCGGACTCTCAGATTGATTTGTATTTATTGTAAACTTTTTTTTTTTTAACTGTAGGAAGTGGTGGGCCAGCTCCTTCGTGCCTCTAAATGTTTGTTCTATAAATTTACATCCAGACTATCCTTGGATTCAGAATCCCAATTCCCTCTGCTTTATCTAAAACAAACGTTTTGTGCTTGTTTGGCTATTGGCTGACATAATCAAAGGCCATAAACCAATCCATGAAATACTTAAAATTACTTTTTTTACTGTTTTACCAACAGTAAGATCATTTTCTGTTTTGCTAGTTACCTGTCACTGATGTATATGTACATAAATGCACTGTACCTAGTTGAATTCTCTCTGCACTTTCAACCTGAATACAATGTTTTTTCACTTCCATAATAAATTTATGAATAATTTCCACTGTTCTGATCTTTCACATAAAATAATAAATCTCTTCTTCAAGGTCCCTCTGAGTATGTAATCCAGAAGTAGTAATTTGCATGTATATATTGTGTTTTCCATTCATGCACTGGTATTTTTGAGAATGGGAGCCGCTTTGCTGGGAGGAGTGTGAGGATTGGACCATAGATTTCCAGCAATTGAGTTTGGATGTGACTGTTAAGTGATTTAGTAAATCCAGAATTCAGTAAATAGCTCTGGGACAGTGACTTTTCTGGATGCTGTGTGACACAGAATCAGACTGGACATCCAAAGTAGATGAAGTAGACAGAATTTTCTTTTTCTGTGGGGAGAGAAGTATTGAAATGTTGGGGTGACTTGGTCTTTAGAGCAGTAAGATTCTCTCACTGGTCAGTAATGCTCCCACACAAGTGTGTGCAAGCTGTGAAATCTGTCAGGATAAAGAAATATCCCAGCTGGCAGAATTGTCTGGCTGTTATGGCAGAGATTGGTGGGGGTATATTCATTTTCCTTTTCCAGTTTTACTGAATAAATAATGTGTCACCTTGTGATAAGTCTCTGAATTTCTATTTTGTACAGTAATGGTGTGGATAAAATTCTGACTCTGTAATTAAATGTGGTAGCCTCTGTAGTTAATCTGAGATGAACTGAGCAAGACCCAGGCTTTTATTCTGACTGAAGTCTGGCAAAAATGAAAATCTCAAGGCTCTGCACCTTTTCTGTGCACATGTTGACAGTACTGGTTTATATACAGCTTGTCAAGCTCAAACCTCAATTTATTTTCGGAAACAGTGCCAGGAAAGGCCTTTAAGGGTAACCTGGGGGATAGGGAGAAGGGAAGGAGGAAACAAATGCACTGTGATTGTAACTTTCCTAATCCAGGCATGATGTGAACAGATCAGTAGATGTTCTGTACCAGTATGACCTCATTTTAAAAAAGATAAGACTTATAGGTCAGTTGTTAATTTTTTTCATGAAGGTAGCTCAAGTGCCTCTATGCCTGTGCAAAAATATCAGTTTGATCAAGGACTGTAAATTGCTTCATGATTGTAGATCACTTAAATTGCTAGTTTTTCAGAATTTATTGATGTTTTTAAGATACCTTCATCACTTTCTCTTTTTATAGTTACCAGTCTTCCCTTGAAAACAGGTAGAGTTTCTCTCAGTGCTTCTCCTTAAACATGGGGTTGTCACCATCAACGGAGCTGTTATACTGTTTCTGAATAAGCTTTCTCTCTCTGGTGGCCAAAACCTTGATTCATAGTTAAATAAGCTGAAAAGAACATGGTGTTTGAGTCATGTATGCAGAGGACAATTACTTGCCAGTGCGGTCATTACTAGTGTGTCAATGATTGTAAGCACTGGATTTTACAAAAGCAATCATGGACATGTGTAATAAATCCTGTCCCCACCGAAGGATGCAAATTGAAATTCTTAACAGGGTGAACTTTTTTATCCTATTAGACTTGCCCCTCTTCTTGTCCACTTCAACCTCTTGGTTAATCACTGGAGTCAAGGGAGTTTTTTGCCTGATAACCTTCCAGTTATTCTGTCTAGCATCAACAAAATTGGCTGTCTCTATCCCTAATGTTCACAGACCCTTTTATTTCAACGCCCTTTTTGTAAAGCTTATTAAAGAAATACTGCTGGCTAAATTGGTGCCCAGCCTTTTAACAAGAATCTTGCTCTACTTGTGTTCTTGTTGCACAAACAGGTGAAGATAACATTGCAGAAGATGCTTGCTAGGACTGAAATTTCCTGAGTCAATCTTATCATAAATAACGGCTTCATGCAATTCATTTCAAAACGTGTATCAAGCACCCTTTAAAAAACTCGATCCGTGTTTTTGTCCCACTCCAAAGAAGAGTTGGCAAAGAACTTATGAGGCTAGGGAATGCTCCCACACACTGGTGTCTGTCACTGGGATCTGAGCCACTGCAAAGCGTGTCGATAATAACAATACTTAGTACATTTTGCTAGTGAAAATTTGTTGCAATGAATTTTGCTGTGATGCACCCACAAGCTTTAGATGTACAGCAGAAACCTTGTGCTTGCATTGCATAGAGGACAAAGAAGCTACAGTTTTATTTCAATATGTTAGTTCCTGTAAATCTGTTTGTGTTTGAGAGGAGAGTTATGTATTTGCTTTGGCTTTACAGGGGTGAAATTGAAGCACAGGTATTGCAGCTTATCCAATACTGTATGGCAAGTTAATGTTAGTAGGCATGTAATTCAACTTTCTCTGTCATTTTTAACTGCTTAAATATATTCCTTGTTTGCTACATACTTCATTTTTGACTTGTGCTGTTTAAAAGACAGTCATGTTGTCAATATGATTGATATGCAGAAGATAAAGCCACTATACAAGTTTGATCTGAGTTCCCCGTATTTCTCAGTTTAGATGCTTTTAAGATGTATCTATTCTGAGACCAGTGAAATAATTAGGAATTTAATTTTCGTTTAGGAATGAAACATCAGAACTACCTAAAACCATCTGGTGAGCAGATCAAGATGTTTCAGGCATTCAGTGGTGGGTGTAGGAACTTCAGTCATTAGAATATTTAATTTGAATGAAGTGTTGGCAAGCACTTCCATCCACAACTGACTGCTTGCAGGCTTCTGTAGACTCCTCTGTGAAATGAAGCACAAGACTTCAGTACCTGGCACATAAGTGTAGACCAGCAATACTGGTAGAAGCTCGCATGGGAGATGTGTACGCAACTGACTGTTGTGAAATAAGCAGGAAATGTCATCTCTGCAACTGCTAGCCCAGCAATGTGCAAAATGCGAACTGCTTTTTTCTTAACAAAAGTAATATTCTAGTTTCTGTTGTTGCTGGGGTCTCTTTGTTGGCCTGATAGTTCCTTTCTCATGGAAAGTGCTGAACCTAGTGAGATAAATAAGAGGAACCCATGGCAGAAATGCCATTGAACAATAACAGTGAGAAGAAATTAGTGTTTTTTTTTCTTAAGTGCACAGACTTATGAGGGAGGTGGCAAAATCACATGTGAAATCCTGCAGACCTCCAGCCTGCCTCTCCCTGAAAATCCAATGTGTAGGATTGAACCTGATGTTAAATGGCTTAAGGGATTACTGGATCACTGGGAGATGGTTAATTATTCATACAAGTGTCAGTTGACTTGGACTCATGGTCTGTATCATATGGTTTGTGTCGTAATTAAAGTCCAAAAATTACTACTGCGTGCAGAAAAAATAAATGACCTTGACAAGTTTTTCTGCTTCCCTGTTGAGAATGAGGAGAGGGCCTTGATTCTTTCTTCCTATGCCTTTTTTGTATACCTCTCTTCTGACTCTGGCTTTTTCCTTTGTAATCCTCACTTCCCTGCTTGAGAGTTAGTGGAAACACTGTTCAGCATCTCTCCTGCTGTTTAATCACTTGGGATGATTGTTGTTCAAATGCCACTAGTGGTAAAGTAATAACACAACTCTTTGGTAGTTTTTCCTACTTTTTGTTATCAACACTTGCACCCAAACTGAAGAGTAACATCAACATTCAATCAGATTTAGACAGGTCAAATGTATATTCAGTCCAGTATTAATGGTGGAATCTCTAGTGACAGATATTCCATATATAAATAGGGAAAGTGGTATTAAGACTGTCCAACTAAGGTGGTAGCAGTTACAATTAAAGACTTTGGGTAGAGAGTAAGGGAGGAGGTTGCAAGAGTACAGGTTGTGATAATGAAAATTTTGATTACTCTCAAATGGGTAGGCAATTGTTGCTTTAAATCAAGAAGAGATTAATCTTTTAGCAGTCATTTCATGGAACAGCTATTCAGGGAGCTTTTAGGAGGAGAAGCACTTTTTCATTTGTTCTTCAGGTGTGCTTAGGAGGCCTTCAAAATAGTACATAATGACCATGGTTAAAATATGTATACTTAGATTCAATATCTTGGCAGGAGCAGTTAAGAAAAATCAGTCCATGACAGTACTGTTTAATCTCAAGGAGATTAATGACAAAATATAGAAATTTTGGGTAAAAACAATGAAGGGAACATGCAGCATGGATATTGTTTAAGGACACTAAGTTAAAGCTCAGAGCAAATGCATAGAGGAGTCTTTAATTGAATGAAGAAGATGATGTAGAAGAGACTACTGGAAGATGTCTTTCAGAAAGTTGAACCTATATCCAAATAAAGAAGAGCAGTCATGGACTTAAGTCCTAGCAAGTTGAAGATAAAACACTCAAGATCAAAGGGTTTTGAGGAGAGTCTTGTGAAAAGCATAAAAACAAATAAATTGCTTTCAAATTAAACACAGGTGAAAATCCTGCAGGAGAGCATATAGGCCAGAGGTGACCAAGGTGTAAGAGTGCAAAGAAGATAAGGCTATAGCAGAAAAAAACCTGTGATTTGTATCTGCTAGAATGGAGCAAAGAGAGTCTTTCTAAGCTGAAAACGTCTCCTTAAGAGAGCTGAGCTGGAGGACTTTTCATACTGAAGTACTGTCCACAGGCAAACGAAGAGTAACAAATCACTGGAATTTATGGAAACACTCAAGTTTTCTACAGGAACACGGGAGAGCCAGCTGAGTTAATAGCTGTGGTGTGTAATCTTGCTTAAAGCTGCATTAATACTGGAGAAATGGAAGGCAGCAAATGTGATGACAGGTCTTAAAAGAGCTTTCTCTTATCCTGTGGATAAGAAAGTCTGATTTTCAGTTCTACCAAATGGTAGAAGCAGCACTAAGGGGTGGGGGGCTGGTGGACATATGAGCATATCTGGGAAAGAGTCAGCTTTTGTAGAATGAAATAATATCTTGTGAAACAACGAAAATTCTTGAAGGATTTGCAGAGTATGTGGACAAGTCATAAGAATTCTTATACCTCTTTGGATTTCAAAAAACTTTCAATGAAGTCTTTTGTCAAAAGCTTTTTAAAAAATGTAAATTGATGTGGGAAAAGAGGACAAGTCTGTTTCTCATCGCTTAGTCAATTCTTAATTACTAAAGGAATAAATCAGTTTTCTTAATGGGGAATTCTTGTCTTCAGCATAATCATAAAAGCAGTGAATGGTTAGGTAAGGACATTTGTGGCTGATACAGAGTTTTTCATGAAGAGAAAAATTCATCTGCTGCACATAGCTGAGGATCAGTTTTACTGTACTGAATGATAAAATAGATGAAATGGTAAGTACCCATGGGAGAATTTCACATGTACAATGATGGGCTCTACATCTTCCTATTACGATTCAGTAAAAAGATATTAGAGTTATTGTGGGTAATCTAGCTCATTTGTAAGGAGTCAGTAAGGCAAGTGGCAAATTAAAGTTTAATAGGAAGGAAATGAAGAAGAAAACAGGAAATCATGTGCCTCTCCCCATATCTTTAAAACTTGGTGATTTTGGTCATTCCAACAAAAATGTTAAAATGGAATGAGATGGTACAGATGATGTCAAGGTCAGTGAAGGATATGAAATGTTCAGGGGAGTAACTAGATTAGGGTTTAGTTAGTTTAGGATTTTGGTGGCTGGAAAGAGGGTGATATAGACAGGATGTAGTAGGAGCTGGTAAAATCATGGATGGTGTGAAAGAAGCTAATAGGGAACATCTGTTCACTCTTCCTTGTATCAAAAGAAGTACAGGGAAGCAAATAAAATTTTCAAGTGACAAGCTCCAAACACACAGAAGTACTTTTTTGGCAATGCATCATTAAATTTGTCGAACTTGCTACCATGGAACACAGTGGATGATAAATGGGTTCCGATCAGTGGGAGAAAACAACATCTGATCACTAAATATGAAGAAGTCAACTCTGGCTCAGGTTTCCTAGAAGCAGAGAGAGCATTATGGGGATTTGTTGTATACCTGGAGGGAGAACAGCCCTGGAACTATTTCCTTAACTTCATAGGTAATATTTTGTAGAATATCTTAAGAACAACTTAATTTTGAACAACTGTTTTTCACTTATTTTTTTTTTTTTAATGACAACCAACCAACCAAAAGGTGAAAATGGCATTGTATTTCAGTCTTACTAAAAAAAGCAGGTAAAATAAGGCACTTGTCCAGCTTGGTAGCCATGATGAGCTTGTCCAGAAAACTGCGATTTCTCCAGTGTGCCACACTCAACCTCAACAGGTTCAGGTACTTTCTTGTTGCTTAACAAAGAATGTGTGTCATGGTTTAACCCCACCCCACAACTAAGACCACAATTGCTGTTTTCTCAGTCCCCTCACCCCACGAGTGGGATAGGGGAGAGAACCAATAGGGAAGGAAGAAACTTGTGGGTTGAGATGAAAACAGTTTAGTAAGACAACAGCATAGTAATAATAGGATATTATTATTAATATATATAAAATAAATGAAACTCAGTGCAACCCCTCACAAAACTCCAGTCATGCCAAGCAGCCAGTTCTGGAAAGGAGAGCACTTTGGTCTCAAACATCCAATCACAGTGAGAGAGTGGGGAAAAAAAAAGAAAGGCCAACCTAACATCAAACTGAACTGGAATGGAACTAACCAAACTAGCTGTAAAACTGAACTAACTAGCCAGAAAAGCTGGCTGCAACTTTATATGGAGCATGATGCTAATGGTGGGGATATGTCAGTGATCAACCTGAATGTCAATCTAGGTGTGGTCCGGTCCATGCCCCATCCTACCAATTTGCATTTGCAACTGGACAGTTGAAGGAGTCCTTGGTTTCCCTGACAAGAGCCAAAATGTCAGTGAGTTCTTACATTCTCTTCATACTGACTCAAAAAAACAGCTACTGAAAGAAAAGCATTAACTCTATCCCCGGTAAGAAGCAGCATTATTGCATTATTCTCACAGTAAATCCAAAACAAAAGGCTGTGCTAGCTTTGAAGGAGGAAAGATTCTAACTGCATGGAAAGCTACTTCAGTTTCAGCTAACTCAGCACAATGTGTTTAAGTAAAACGCCTATTCTCTTTTCTGTTTTCTTCCTGGTAGTTACGGTGTGCTGCTTTGGGAGCTGCTAACAGGAGAAGTACCATTCCGAGGAATTGATGGTCTTGCAGTAGCATACGGTGTTGCCATGAATAAACTTGCTCTTCCAATCCCTTCCACCTGTCCAGAGCCTTTTGCCAAACTCATGGAAGGTAAGCCAGCTGTGGTGCAAGTACGGTTTGTGCTGTCTCTGGAGTGCTGTTGAGCGTTGCCTCCTTGCGTTGGCTTTGATACCTAAGAGCACAGATTTCTCACATGGCGTTATTCAATGGTGCAAGCTGTTATGGGAGCTAGGCTTGGCTGTTAGTGTGCTGTGACTGTTACTCAACTGCAAGAGTAGTAGGTGAAAGAAATTTCCCTGTCATTTTCTATTATCTGGCTGTATAGGAAAATGGAGGCTATTGCTGTCATTATCTAGCTGCTTGTTTTCTAGTAGTGAAGACTCACCAACACTAAAACTTCACATATTTTGGTCTAGTTTGAAGTCTTCAACTTGTTTTGAAATTCACAGCTTCAACATCTTGCTAGGCAGCGTCAGAATGAGTGAAACTTTATCCTACTGACATTTTGGAGAGAGGGTTTAAATACGGCTTTGACATTTGAAAACAACACAAATTTTCAGTCAGAATGATGTGATTTTCTGCTTTGTGTGTGGAGGTAGTTCATATCCAAGGTGGGCTATATACAGGGGAAAGAAATATAGGAGTTTGTCATCAGAGCTGTTGTAGCTATTAAAAAGGATTCTGTGGGGTAGCTTTTGAGGTGCACCTGTGTGACCTGCTCTGCTGGCTATTGTAACTACTCCCATATCTCCAGAGCTTCAGTTCTTCTTCCCTCCCTCTCTCACAACAGTACCTTTAAGTGTTTTATTCAGTGCTCCTATTCACAAGGATTTCCAGGTGTTTATATGTCATAAACATTTTTGTGCCTATCTGGCAAAAAGAAAATCTGAGGTAAAAGAAATCAAACATGTTTTTGTAGCCTTAGTGACCAAAGAATGAGTCTGAACATAGAACTGACATTTTGTGGCCTCTGGTGATATTTTTAGCCCCGAGAAAGGAATTTGATTCATCCAAGAAAATGTTTCTGATGGATTTCTCTGCTTTTAGTGTATCTTTGGATTTCTTTGGTCTTTTCTGTAGCTTACAGCCTTCAGTTAAGTTAAAGTAGAAAATTTTACGTACTGCTGTGCTAAAAAAAAATATCCTATGGATGCTAAACAGCATCAGAGTTGCAGGTATAGTAGCTTGGAAGCAGAGTAAAGCAAGAAACTGCAGATGAAAGAGTTAATGGAACTACCAGCTCAGTGTCCTGCTGAAGCAGTTTATTTTGATGAGGTTCTCTAAAATGAGGACCTTGGCTTTCTTAAATGTGAGGTATTTGCTGTTGGGGTTGAAAATAATGCCCTCTGTTGGGGAAGTCAGACAGAGGCATATGGCCTGTGCTTGAACCCAGCAATGCAGGGGTGAGCACCTACAGGGTTTTGGGACGCTTGGCTTCTCCATGAGCAGGGGGAAGAAGAAAACAAGAAAACAGTTACTTTCTGCCCCTTGGCCGAAACTGTTTTTCAGACAGGCTGTTTCCCATCTTGGGTGAACTCTTGTTCCCCTAATGCTGCTTTTACTTTTGAATTACTGCCCTGGTGGTCTTCACTGGGACAACAAAGCTGAACGTTCCCTCTTCACAGAAAGGACTTGTATGTTACAACTGTCCTCATTAGTGCAAATTAGGGCAGATCTAGGCATGGGAAAATAGAAGCCATGGGCCACCTGCATAGTTATCCTGTTCACTCATTCATGCATTTGGCTGGCTCTGGCATTTTGTTTTACTTTTGGTCATGTTTGCTTTGCCATGCTTAAAACCTGAGGTAAAGAGGCAGGGATTATGGCACTGACAGTCCAGCTGTATCACCCATTGCTCCTAATTGGTCAGCAGCAGGGAGCCTTCCGAGCACTCCTTAACATCCTCAGTTCTCTATTTTGATAAGAGAAGCAGTGTGAAATCCATAAACACAAATTTGTTCCAGTTTATGGAACCTGATCAGATGCTTAAATACCAGCATCTTGGTACCAGCAGTTTTGAAACCAAAGCTCCCAAATGCAAAATCTCAGTAATGCTAAAATCAAAGGAAAGACCTGCAAATGAAGCCTCAGCAGCTGCACAGATTTTGTGAAGTGTTACTTATTTTTAATTACAGCTGCTCCTTAGTGTATTTTGGTCCGTGAAACTGATGAATGAATGAATGTCTTTTAGGGCATCACCAAAAAGAATGGTTCCTTTTTTGTAGCTGTAAGGTCTAGGAAAATTTAGAACATTTTTCAACTCTTGCCTCGTGCTGCAATAATGTGTGTAATCCAGTGACCATTTAGAGCAATAATAATTAATATGAGCATATTGAGACCCGTGTGTTACTTTCTTCCATTCATGCATAAAAGCTGTATTCCCTAGGTATATGTTTAAATGCTAAGTTTTTTCGATTCTTCTCAAATATTGGCATGCAGGAGTCTAGCAGTACTAAAGAGAATAAAAGGATATTTGTTGAACAAGAACCTGTTTAAGCACAGGTCAATATAGAATGAGAAAGTGATGCTTTCTACAGGAGTTTAAATCAGGGTGAAGAGAGAGGCCTGAATGAGTAAGAATTTCCTATTCAGAAGTGTTGTTAAGTCAAACATTTTGACTTAATGGCTTTCTAAAAATATGTTCTTAATTATTTTGTAGCTTGAGATGTTACTTCACACCATTTTCTATTTCTGTTTCAATTTTGGATGTTAAATTCATGTCACTGTAAAAGAAGTACCTTTTTGTACTATTGCTAGTTGAGTTGCCTCATGGTAAGATGAGTACCTTAAATTCTGCGTTTTTAGAGCTCTGTATGTGGGTAAGTCATTGCATTAGATTGATAAAGCTTGTTTATCTGTGGTTTCTCTTAAAGGCAAATGAGAAAACCCCGATCAAACAGATTTTTCTCAAATAGTGAAAAAGAACACTTAAAAAAAAAAGAAAACTCCCAAGTGTCTCTTTGGTGTCATTATTTACTTGAATCTCCTGTTTTCACTCAGATGATGCCCAGTCTGCTTTGCAGCGCAAATTTTCAGTCCTGTGGAAGCGATTCATAGTATGACTCAGAGTCTGACATCAGAAAGAACTCTGATAGATATCTTTCTGCAGTAAGGCTGTTAACACTGCGGTGTAAGTGTGATAAAAGAACTGTTTGCCAGAATCTTGCCTCGTATTTCCACTCTGTGAGCACATACACCTTGCAGCAAAATATTTAAGGAAATTATTTGATTTTAATATATGCTTGAAAAATGTAACTTTTTGCAAATTATTAAACCTGTATTTCACTTGTGACATTGTTGCAATAGAACCTAGAGACCAGGTAGTTCAAGATCTTAAGCGATGTTGGATATTGTATAAGCATGAATTCCATACTTGGCTTATGATGGGGCAATAGTCAATGCAATTGGGAATGGAGAAAGAGGGGGTAGCACAGACAGTGTGCATGCCACTCTTAGCCACTGGGGATCAGTAAAGAACTACTCATCCTATCAAAGCTCTGTAGTGAGAGATGCTTAACAGTTCTTTGTCCTATTCTAGATTGCTGGAACCCTGACCCGCACTCACGACCTTCCTTTGCCAGTATCCTAGACCATCTCACTGCCATACAAGAGTCCGGTTTCTTTGAAATGCCCAAAGATTCCTTCCACTCCCTGCAGGAAGACTGGAAACAAGAGATCCAAGAGATGTTTGATCAGCTCAGAGCCAAAGAAAAGGTAAGTAGAGAAAGACACTCCACGCTTGTGCTCTCTGGATTATAATTTTCCCATTTCATAACTGAAACAGGGATCATCATTTACTGCACCCCAGAGTTAATTTTGTATGTACTTTACAGGAGGCTGTAATAAGTCCCTCAAATCAATGGCAGGTTGTGATGCACACAAGGGTAGAATCATGAGTAAGATAAATATCTGCATCCTGAGCTGCTACTGTAATATTGTAGTGAGCTTCCATTGTACACTGTGCAAACTGCTAGGATGAGTTGTCTTCAATATTTCACTACTAGCATCTTAATTGAGAAGCCTAATGATAATTGTTAACAGTAAAAGCAGGAGGGGCAGTTTCAGTGTCCATACTCTAGCAAACATTGCAGCTTTGGTTCTGTCAGGTGTGTGTGTTCTGGGTTTTGAGCACAGCTGGAGTGGATAGGCCATAATAAACATGAGTGCAGGCCAGGGAACTGGTCCAATAGCTGTTATAATTGAAGTCCACCTGGGTAAATTGTAGAAAATGAAAATGCTAGCAGGAGTAAAAAGAATTGTGACCGTCAGCCTCAGAGTAGAAGTAGAAAAGCTGAAGTTTTCTTCAAGCATAGTTGTAGAAAGCACAGCTTGCTGCATCTATGTTAAGGGCTTTACAGAGACTGTCTTTAAAGTAGGTATGAAATTCTGCAGTAGAATCAGTAAAGTAATGATATTTTTTTAACTTCATGGCCTGAAAATAAAGTTATAATAAACAGTCAACCTGATTTGGGCTCAGAAGTTGGGTTTAGGAGGCAGAGAAAAAGAAAAAAAGACCTCAGGGCATAGCAGGTGAGTCCCAAAACAATACTTAAAACATTTCTATTCACGTATTATAGAACCTTTTCGAAAAAATAAAATATCTAATAGACATTTCCCTGTTGCACCATGTTGTCCTTTGGCATAACTGTGTTGGAATGTTTTTTGAAAATCAGACACTTGAACAGACAAACAGAAGAGCAAACAGTAGCAGCTACACTGCCCTCAAGTTTTGAGTACTGTGTTCCTCTGTAGCAATGAGGAAAGAGAGTTTTGTATCCTATTTACCACATGAGTAAAATGTACCAATCCTTTGCATTGATGTGACAGGTAACAATGTAGTTATTAAAAAAAAAAAAAAAAATCTCAACTAAAATGTATCTGATAAGATGAAGTTTAACTTTAATTCTTCAATTTTCACCTTATGCAGTGGAATTAGCTAGATGGAGAGAATTATTCTCAGTTCTGAGTTCTTTTGTCCTTGTGAGAGGAGTGCAGTGAGAAGAGATTTTTGAGATCTCAAGGACAATTTCAGTTGATTCATTTTGTCAACAAAGGAAAGATTGAAAACCTTGCCTTATGCTGCTTTATGCCTAAGGAGCATCCATGCTTGGTGGAAACTGATGGGAATGACCTCCCCATGATGTTTTCTTCATTGATTTTTATGTTAGAGCTGTGCTTTGTGCTGTTTTATGATGCACGAGATGGCAAGGTTATTTTTAAACAGTTTAAGTCAATACTGAAGGTAACATAGGTACTTACTGAACAGGAAAGCAAGGATGAATTCTTTTCAGTGTTACTAATAAATCTTGCAAAATGGTTTGCCATATGCGTGGTGTGCTCCAGTGGCCGTTGTAAACATGTTCATGTCATATATTCCAGCATCTTTTCTCATGACACTGAATTTAGGATTCAGTGCCTTTATACAGAATCACAGAATGGTTGAAGTTGGAAGGGACCTCTGTAGATCATGTAGTTCGTCCCCCCCTGCTCAAGGAGGACCATTTAGAGACAGTTGTCCAGGACCGTGTCTCACATGGCTTTTGAATATCTCCAAGGTGGGAGATTTCACAGCCTCTCTGGGCAACTTGCATCAGTGCCCAGCCATGCCCACAGTAACAAGGTGTTCAGAGGGAACCTCGTCTGTTTCAGTGTGTGCCCATTGCCTCTGGTCCTGTCACTGGGCACCACTGAAGAGAACCTGGTGCCGTCCCCTATGCACCCTCCCTTCAGAGATTTATATGCATTGATAAGATTTCCCCTTCCTCCTATCCAAGCATTCTCTTTGCTAGCATAAACAGTCCCAGCTTTCTCAGCCCTTCCTACTAGGACAGATGCTCCAGTCCCTTAATCATCTTCATCCTCCTTTGTTGCATTCTCTCCAGTATGTCCGTGCCTCTCTTGTAATGGGGAGCCCAGAACTGGACACAGGATTCCAGGTGTGGCCTCACAAATGCTGGTGTCTGAATTGTAATACTGATACGAAGCGCCTTGAATGGCAAGCGTAGAAGTTCTTCAGGATTGTTTAATGTTTTCAGCTTTCAGCTGAGCCTTTAACCAGTAGCACCAGCAGTGCTGTGAGTGCAAGTTGCTGCTACTGTACCTTAAGAATAGGTAATGTTAATCTTAACCCACAGGTCTCAAGGTAGGTTTTCTTTTCTACTTTCTGATCTCCCTGCAGGAGCTACGCACATGGGAAGAAGAGCTGACTCGTGCTGCTGTTGAACAGAAGAACCATGAGGAGTTGCTACGAAGGCGGGAACAGGAGCTGGCAGAACGCGAGATTGACATCCTGGAAAGGGAACTCAACATCATCATCCACCAGCTGTGTCAGGAGAAGCCTCGGGTGAAGAAACGCATGGGGAAGTTCAAGAGGAGTCGGCTCAAGTTAAAAGATGGCAATCACATCAGCCTGCCTTCAGGTTGGTCACATGTCAGGTTGTGTCAGGTGAAGTGGGAGGAACAGGTGAACCTATAGCTTAAGTAGCTCATTTGTACTGATACTTACGCATTAGAAGGTATTGGGTGTACTTTGGGAAAAACATGCCTCTTTGGGATCAAAAACTAAATTTGCTTCTCTTGTGGCTAGCATTCCCCAAAGTTCCCAGTATGAAGACCAGAAGTAAATTTGAGATGTTCTGTGCTTTTTAGCCGATGGCTGTATACGGTTCATGGTAAAAATGTTGGTGTTGCAGTTTAACATGTTAATACTCAAAGTGATCAGTTTGGTAAAGGATGTACATAAAAAATGGTGGAGGTTCTTGCTCTGGGAATATTTTACACAGTGTCGCAGCAGAAACCATAATCTACTGGATTTCTCCATGCAGGAATCTAAAATTTATCAAAAGTACATTGATAGCTGTGAGACTACAGAAATACATTGCTAGTTCCTGTGTGAACTCATATTAACACACAAGTGACCTATAATACCATATGTAATGGAAGAAATGTTAACAATTGGTGAGGTGTCAAGAAAGTCATTTGTAAGAGTGAAGATAGTGATTTTCAGAAATATTGAATCCTTAACATCTCTGCTGAAGATTCTGTATAGAGATTCAAACTTGTAAAAGAACAAAAGTATGGGTTTTGTGAACCATCCAAGGCTCATTGCTACCTCTAGGATGATGGCTTAAACTATGTTCTTTGTTTTCTGAGAGCTTGGCTGTTTAGAAGAGCAATGATGATAAAATGTGCATGTTAACTAGTCTTTAGGTCTGCAAACACCTATTGCTGGTGGTTTTGCTTAGCTAAGAAGCTGAGAGATAAGGTGAAAGGAATTTAGACAGTGATATACTTTGGCATAAATGTCAGTCAGCTCATGGGGTTCTATGTGTGCACATGTATGTATCTCACACATACACTAAGAAAATATATCTTCGCGAGTGCAAGTGCACATATTTGTTCTGAAGTAACTGTGTGTACGATGGAGGGATAAAAATTAGTTGTAAAACTTAATTTCAACACAGATCCTCTAAATTGCACTCCTTGAAGGTTACCATAAATTATTATTTCTTTTTTCTTATATTAAAAAGAGAATTTTAACTATATCTTTCTGCGTTTGTTCTTATTTTTTTCTTTTGGTAAACAGATTTCCAGCATAAATTCACTGTGCAGGCTTCTCCAACGATGGATAAAAGGAAAAGCTTGATTAGTAGCTGCTCCAGCCCTCCTGCAAGTCCTACCATTATTCCCAGACTCAGGGCCATACAGTGTAAGGAGCTCAATGTAGTATTCAATTTGGGAAATGTGCAGTCTGTCAGCGTGGTAAGATGCCAAGATTCCATATCTAGGACAGGACTGTAAAATAAAAAAAAAGTTGTTCCTAAAATGTTTGCCTTATGCCCTGCATGTATGTGTTTAGAGAGAAAAGTGGAGTGTGTTGGTGATGAGGGGGGAGTATCACCTTTGAAGTCCAGACCTTACTTACCCAAGTTCTTAAAATATTGCTGTTTGATTGTATAGAAAATACATTCCCTAGGTGTATGGGTTAATTTTAAAAGATACTATTTTGCAGAATAGATCTGTGAAATGTTATTGAGGTGGATTAAGGAAAGAAAATCAAGGGCACGTGTTCCCATAATTAAACAGAATTAGGCAGACAAGCACGTATTAGAACTGAAAGGGATGTTAATTAACACGTAGATTTGTATTGAATATCATGACATCTGTGTGTCTGGTATCAAACTGGTGGTTCTAAAAGATAAAGCAGTGATGAAATCTGTGGAGCCTATCTACTAATTTTGAAGGGATCTAGTTGTTAGATCTGTGTTGATAAATGGTCAGAATTATGGGAAAGAAGGAAAAACCTGAATGGGTTTTTCATTACTATTCCCATTCTGGCCTATGTTTTACCTTTATGTTGCTGTGGAACCAATTCTTTAATTTGTCTGTTTTCCTTTCCCATTTTCCACTGTTCTTTCCACTTGTGAAGTGACTCCTGCTGAAAGCAGTAAAACGTGGGGACGAAGCTCAGTCCTTCCAAAGGAGGAAGGGGAGGAAGAAGAGAAGAGAGGCCAGAAGAAAAAGGGACGCACTTGGGGACCGAGCTCACTTTGTCACAAGGAGCTAGGTGCAGGAGAAGACAGGTAGGAGAGGACCTGGAACCAGACTGGTTTCCAGGTTCTAAAACTGGTTAGGAGCTGTCTCCCTGGAGATTTGCCTGTCCTCTTGCAAGGACTTCTCTGCTTACAAACTTACTTGTTGTACCAGAGATGTTAGAGGTTCAGAACCAATTACAAAACTGCATTGCATTAAATCCCTTGGTAAAGGTCCAGCACTGATCCGATGCTTTCACTGTCTGCTGTTACCTTGTTGTGTGTATTTGTAGGCAGTAGAACTTCTCTTTAGCTATGCAAAACTGTTTCTCTGGTAGCTTTTCTTTATTTTCAGGCTCAGCATCCTGTAGTTTCATATCTTATCTGAAAATACATCTCTTTTACAATTCTCAGCTATGTTTTTTCTTGTCTTAAATGCTGTTATTTTAAAAGTATCTTGTAGAGCCAGGTAAAGTTTTTTCTTCAGGCTTTTGAACAGAATGTATACCTGGAGTGAAAACACCCTGAAAGTGATTTTTTGCAGAAATACAGGTTGTACCTGGCCCTTTTCTATAGATGCTTGTTCTGTGGCTTTTTTTTGGTGTGTCTGTGTGAGTTATTTATACCAGGATTCCAATGGACCATTGCCAAAGTGCTGCTTTAAATGTGAGAGTATTTTGATCTTCTCAGAGATTTGAACACGTTGTGATTTTTAGTGGAGCTTGAAACTTTTTCCTCTGCTAAAGTGATAGTTTGACTCTTGCCATATGTTTTTTTGCTGGGCAAATAAAATAACTGGTTAGAATTTATCTTTAATATTATGTGCTCAGATGTGAAATTCCTGGAAAACATGTTTATATAATTTATCACTATTGCAGTCCTTAGCAAGAGAGCCTAGATCTAAGTGTTCTAATGACATTAAATATGTTCTTCCTCGAAGGCAATCTTGACATGTTAACAGGACAATGCGGAGGAAGCTTCTTCAGCTGCTGCCTGTGCTTTACCTGCTCTATAGAGGAAGTGTAGCACCCTACAGAATTAAAACAGATGTCACATTTTACGATCATTAATTGTATAAAAGGGCAGGAGATCACTGAAGCTGGTAGAAAAACACTTATTCATTGAAATCACATTCTTAGTAATCTGGGAATAAAGCCCTTCGGTTTTCTGTTCATCACCTTCTCCGGGGAGACTTGATACAGCTATGGCTTTTTGCAGAGTCTCTGAAACATGATAATGTTGCTGAGAGGGCAGTAGAGCTAACATACAATGGACTACTGCTGCTTGCTGAGATCATGCCAGACTGCAGACTTATCTAAAGGGAACAGAGTTACAGTAAATATTACTGACTCAAAAGATAAAGTGCTTTCTATTTTTAGTACTTTTAAATTCTGATTTTAGAGAGTAGGGAGCTAAAAATTAGGGTAAAGTCCAGTTCAAGCCTTCTCCACGACATTGTTCTGGTAGCAGCAGTGCTGCTATTCCAGCTGCTTACAAAACAATGTCATCAAAGGAACTTGAAGATTCATCTTTTTCATCACCTTCCATGTGTTCTCTGCAGGACGTAATTCCAAATTTATGCAAGAATGACATTGTGGGAATCGCAGTGAAATTCTCAAGCTGACCTGTAATTAACATCAAGTAAAGGCAGTCATGAAAAGATTATGCAGTGATTATTCACCCTTCTGCATTTGTCTTTGAACGTCAGGAATACACAGAGCAGCAGAAGGTTGCTGTGCTAGATTGCAGAGACCGCGACTGGATGAAGCTTTATGTTGGACTAGTGTTGTGACAGTTCAGTTGTGATCTTATGGAATATTCTCAAGGATATATGATGAAATCTAAATTGTCTTTAAACTTGGCATTGATTAGCCCCAGTCTGTTATTATGGCATGGCTGATCTTTACCCTGTTTAAATTTTGACACTGTTGATGTTACTGGTTTTATGGAGGGTGATAATGGATTTGGGGCATTAACAGTCCTTTACCTGTTATCTCTTAAGTTCTTGCAAGCTAAATAGGGATGAGCATGGGAACAGACACTTTTTATTCATGATATTCATTAATGCCTCAACATGGTGTTACAGAGTGGTATTAAGACAACAGAGATGCTGTCTTACAGTTGTAGGGATGTTTTTTTGCAATTTTCTGAGCAGATAAGCCTTGTCACCTTATCATTCCTAAAGGAAGGTGCTTTTCACTTCCCGATAGAAGGCAGCAACAGAGATGTAACACAACCATAATAACTTTCCTGATATTTAACCCAAATAGATAACAGATAAGAAGTCTTTAGGCTCCTGAATTGTCATGCTGGTGACTGAAATAGGTAGTTTTGCTGCTAGTGCTTTCGAATCTTTCCAGTTGCTCTTTCCTTGGAGCAGTAACAGATATCACTGCTGTAGTAGGAACGTACTCTAAGTTGGCATATTTTGATTTGCTTTTATATACACGTTACTGTCTAGTTAAATAGGATGTGCAGCTGTCCTCTGTGCAACTGTCTGGGGTCTGCTTGTAATTTGGGAGAGAGAAAGAGAAGGAGCAAAAAATAAAAGGCAAGGATGAAGATTTTTATAACCTTGAGGTAAATGTAGCAGGCCTTGAAATTATTTTGGTAGCTGTTTACCTTTCTGTTCAGATTGAGCTGAGCTTTATCAGTAACAGCAAATTTTCAGTCTGTTTTTTGCAAGGGAAGATTGTTCTGAGAAGTCAAAAGGAAGCAAACTAAGTTGATGTGTCCTGCTGTACAATAAAGGGCAATTCTCAAGACCCTTTAGATAATTGTGACTGTAAACTGCGGGCTAAACTGAAGTTTACTGTTGCCTTTCATCCTACTTGTCCTAACTATGCATATTGTACACATGGATAATTTAGATACAACGTACATTATTTGGTGGATTGGGTTACGTAGCCAGTATAGTATGGAGGGAGTAAATCAGGATAGAGACCCAAACACTGAACTGCGTCTCTGTTGTAAAGCCATGTGGTTGTCAGTCTTCTCAAGCAGGATTCAGTACTGTGCTGTCTGGGTTCAAGTTCATAGCAGGGTACTTTGTGTACCCGAATGGTTAATGGGGGGAAGATGATGGACTTTTGTAACAGCTGAGAACTGTACCGGATCCTTTTAGTGTGATGTCATCAACCAGCTGAGTGTGTGCTGAATCACCTTTGGATCTTGTGACCTCATTTTAGCAATATAGTTTGGTGACAAGTTAGGCATGTCGGTTAGGTAGAGAATAGAGGAAAAATACATGCTAAGAAAAAAAAACCCTGATATAATACAACTTCCAGTTTTTAAATCCTGGGATGGAAGCCATCTTAGAAATGCAGAATGATTCTGGTGGAAAATATGACTCATGAGAGAGAATTCATTACAATCCTTCCCTTACAGAGAAAGAAGGATGTAAGTACAGAGAAGTTATGTGTCTTTGATCAAAGGACAATGGAAGTTAGTAATGGAGCTGGAAGAGATCTCATCTCTTTTGAGTTTTCTGTTCTTTCAGTAACAACTAGATGCTCTTGTAGGTCTGGTTGAGATCATTCACATTACCCACAGCTTTTTTTTGCTCCTTTCATTCAGTTTCTGACTATCTTAAGTGCCTGTTAGCTTTTCACCAACACTATCATGTGTTTAATTTTGGAATTTGGAGAAAGGCACCACAAATCTCACATTCAGACAATATTGCTAACTGAACAATAAAAGTTTGAGTGTTGATATGTCAGAAAGTGATGTCAGTTACTAAAGATGTTTCTCATGTCATGAATGTACTGCAGGGAACAAACAGGGTGATGGTAATGAACACCTCTGAATAGGGACTGCTGATAACTGAGGTGTCAAGTGACAAACCTTTAAATGCAGGTGATTTCAAAGCAGGGATTTGGTTTGGGGTTTTTAACTTGTTTTGTTTTGTTCACATTGGTTAGGTTTTTGGCTTTTTGTTTTTTTTTTTTGGTCTGTAACTAAATGAAACAATGACATGATTTATGATTTTAGTTACCTGTTTTTCTGTAGTCTGGAAGTTATGCTTTTAACTGTTTGTACTTCAGTGCGGTGTTTTCTTCACAGGGGAGATATCAGTCAAGGCCTATAATACAGAGGCATGACTTTGCTGTTATAATGACTTTAACATATTATTGTCCCAGTGAGTGATCTTTGACTTTCATTGTTCATTTGTATTTCACATAAAAATGGTTTTGGAGGTATTTTTCACCTCCTCCTGTTGAGCACTTTATTTTTTACATGCCATGGTAGGTTTGCCTTGGTTTAAAAAGAAAATGTTTAATCTGATGTTTGTAGAGGTGCTTTATATTATTCTGCATTCATAGCTGCTGGTTATCAGCAGAGATCTTTTGACTGCCCTGGTCTAATAAATGAAGGATGGGCTTCCTGACTTTTTTTTGTATTTTAAAGTGCCGTAAAGATGTTGCAAAATGTCCTGCTATGGGAGGACTTCAAATCTATGTTATTAAGATGGATACCTGCATACCCAAAGTAGAGCAATAGAGAATATAGAAGGGGGATAATGAAAACTGGTTGAAAACATGGTACATTTTCTCTCATCTTTTTACTATTTCAGTTTGAAAGCTCTGGTAGAAGGCTATAAACAGTGGTCATCCAGTGCACCGAACCTTGGGAAGATTCAGAGAACTGCACCTGCTTTTCCAGGATTCACCAGCTTAGCAGAGATGGGTAAAGGAATTCCCTGGAATTTATATTCTTATCCCCACTTCCATTCACATTTGAATGAACCCTTCCTTTCCTGAACCTTTACCTGGTACCTTACAGCAATATTTTAATTTTGGTGCTGTTTTTCTTTTATTCTTTGTGAAGTAGCTAGTTTCTTCTTCTGGATTTTCTTTTTGTTCACCTATCTGCTTGTGCTTCTCATCTGTCACGCTAACAAGTTTCTCTTAATTCCCCTCTAGCTGCATGCTACTTCTCAGCTCCTTTCCTGTTAATGATATTTAGATATGCAGCATGGTTGTACCTTCACTTGTAGGAAAATAAGGAGCCTTTTGCTTCTTGCTCCCAAACGTGCATATTTACTCTAGAAGTAACTGAGGTGTAGATTGCTTCTGAAACACTATTCTGCAGTTGATTGCAAGCAGATTAATGTGTCACTAGTTTCTTCCACTTTGATAGTACTTCCACTTACTTGTCTTGGCCTGTCTGCTCTGGAGACAGTAGCCTATGAGTATTTGGCAGTTGGTGAAGGATGCTTGTGATTAGGACAGTTGCATCTTCTGAGGAAAAGCTTAATTTTCATGTATATTTGTAAGACAGCAAAATTTGCCTATGAAAGTGTTCCATCCATGCAAAGTCTGTTTTCATTTGCTTTCCAGATGATGAAGACAGCGAATGTCTCAATGGAGAGGGAAAAGTGCACCCTTCACCAGGGCACAATCAGTCATACCTCTGCATCCCATTTCAGAAGAATGAAGACTGGGATGGCCCGTCTAGTGATGCCAATGAGGAGTCCACCCCTGTGAACTCTGCTACTAGTACCCCACAGCTGACACCCACCAACAGCCTCAAACGTAGTGGTTCCCACCACAAGCGATGTGAGGTTGCATTGCTCGGCTGTGGAGCTGTGCTGGCTGCTGCAGGCTTGGGTTTTGATCTGTTAGAAGCAGGAAAGTGTCAACTGCTGATTGAAGAGGAGCCAGAGGCACCCAAGGAAGAGAAGAAGAAGCGTGACAGCATTTTCCAGAGAGCTGGACGCCCCCGCAGGAGCACTAGTCCACCTTCCCGAAAGATCTTCAGGAAAGACGATCCCATGTTGTTGCTAGGCGAGCCATCCACATCCCTCACCCTTCTTTCCCTGTCTTCCATTTCCGAATGTAATTCCACCCGCTCCCTGCTACGCTCAGACAGTGACGAGATCGTGGTGTATGAAATGCCTGTCAGCCCAGTGACAGTCAAGGCTCCCTTGCCAGCCATTACCAACCCACTAGTCAATGTCCAAATTGAGAGGTTCAAACAAGACCCCAACCAGTCCCTGACTCCCACACACGTGACAGTCTCTTCCCACACCCAGCAAAGCGGGCACAGGCGCACACCTTCTGATGGGGCCATCAAAGGGAGTGGACTAATTGTCAATGGGTGCCCAACCAGTGGATGCCCTTCCAGTAGCTGTTTAACTGGAGCACTGGGAGCAGGTAGGTTTTCAGCCATCGTCCTTTTCCTCTTCAGAATAAAAACCCAAACATGTTGCTTATACAGCATCTGTTGTGATGGTCAATCCATTAGAAGAGCTTATCGATACCGTCTTTACACAAATAATGAGCAGAATAACGCAGTAATGGTCTCTGTTCCAGCAGCTCTGCACTAAGGAACTCCCTCTGATCCCGTGCTGTGAGGCAGAGCATAGTATTGTTTTTTAGACAAAGTACAAATATTGCATATTTTTAGCAGTTCCTCAAGATTCCATCTCCATTGTCTTTGTACATTTGTTTGTTTTGCTGTTAAAATTCAAAGTAAATTCTGATCCCTATGGCAGTGAAAATTGGATCTCTAAAGCACTTTAAGCTGTGCCACTGTTACTCTTATTCTTTTGCGAACAAGAGAGATCTTCCTGGGTAGGTAGTGTTCTCACTGTTGCAGTGTTTAGGAATGGCTCTGACTTGATAACATAAAAAATGCTTTCCTGTTTTCTTGCCCTAGTAATTCAGATTTTAAAAAAGAGGACTAGAATAATAAATTAAAATCTAATTTAATTAGACTTTTCCCAATGGTAAAACAAAATGTGAGGTTGTCTGTTGAATGGCAGTCTGTAGTAGAATGTAGGTTAATGCAGCTGAGAATACTCATTAAAATGGTATTAATGAAAATTTAAAAGTTATGTTGTGTTTATTAAAAAAAAAAACCCAAAACCAGAAACCAAAACACCCTCACCCCTAAATGAAAACAAACCAGGAAGCATCCACAGTAAGTAGTGTTAAATGGCTCTTCCAGGAACTTAGTCCCTCTTGCTGCAAACAGGTGTCACATATCCTGCTGTGCAAGTGTCTGCCTGATCCATTCAAGCTGTAAATGGGTAATGTGCCCTTGGAAGGATTTGGAGAGTCCTCACCTCTGGTAGGAGGTCAAATCTATGCTCTCCAGTCTGAAAAGTGAAGAAAGCAAACAAAAGAATGAACAAAACTTGCTGCTTGTGCTATGTCAGTGAAACAGGTGTCTTGTGTTGAGAACAGTGTAGGAATAAAAAAAGCCAGTTATTCACTTCAGATTGGTGTAATCCTGAAGATACGGAGTTTGTAGATTCTGAATGGAGGCTTTCTGCTTTGAAAATGTTTTCACAATGTGCATAAAATAATTTAAGATCTATTGGAACCATTTAGCAGTGACATCTAACATGTTTCCCTCTTCTCTTATATTCTCTGTTTTGGATAGGTGTATTAAAAACACCTAGTCCAAGTAGAGATCCCAATGAGGTCCCTCGCCTGCCAGACCCCAACCTTGTTTTTCCTCCAACCCCGAGACGATGGAATGCACAGCAGGACCCCACACTGGAAAGACCCAAGACATTGGAGTTCCTGCCTCGGCCACGTCCTGCAGCCAGTCGGCAACGGCTTGATCCCTGGTGGTTTGTGTCACCCAGCAATGCCAAGGGTGAATCTTCTGCCAACAGCTCAAGTACTGATACTCCAAGCAATCTGGACTCTTGTTTCGCTAGTAGCAGCAGCACTGTAGAAGAGAGACCTGGACTGCCTGCACTGCTTCCTTTTCAGGTGGGTCCTCCTGCAGAGGAGCGGACACTGTTGGACATGGATGCTGAGGGGCAGAGCCAGGACAGCACCATTCCACTATGCAGAAGTGAACTTAACACACACAAAGCTGCAGCATATGAACTCAAGCAAGAATTCTGGTCTTAGTATGAAATCCACTGGGGACAGTGAGCCCCTATAAATTCAATCCTACTTTTTTGCACTGAGAATGCACTTTGAAGACAGATGAGATGAAGGGATGCTACAGAGATCATATGGTGCTGCCTCTGCTGAAGATGTGTTGTTTCACTGACTGATTTTTGTCTGCAGTTGGATGTAACTCAGCAACAAAAAGCTGCTGACTTTTGCTGTGGGGTTTTTCTGTAGTCTTCCCTGTCCTCTTATTGCAGTTTGAGTCTGCAATGAGCTAAAATTATCATATCAAAGTCCTTGTTACTGACCTTGCAGGATTTGGCACTTGCAGTAAGTATATTGGTATCTAACCTGGTATTAATCAGTATGCCCAAAACTCAAATGTTTCACTACAGCAAACACCAGTGTTTGATGTTTTCCCAAGGAATCCAGGACGGAAACAAGTAAATATCTGGAGACTACCTTCTCTGAAATGTATTCAGATCATTAGATGGGCCTTGGAATCATGGTACCCCCACTGAAGGAGCAGAAGTAGCTATCTTAGACTCGCTTGTCCTCTTTTGCTCATGTGATAGTGCAAGGTGGGACAGATTGCAGAGGAAGGGCATGGCATCTCCACTGGTGGAGGTCTTTGAGAACAAACTAGGCTGTTGGAAAAGAGTAGGTGTAGTTGATCCTGGCTTCAAGGCAGGTTGGATGGACTTCAGTGTTCTCTTGAGGTCCCTCGCAGCCCTGTTTTTCTATGACCTTGCACTTTCAAAAAAGATGAAGTCTTATGGTACGGCTGCTTACTCTAGCTTGCTTTTTTCTGTTTCAAAATCTGATTCCATCAGCCTCCTTTTCCCTCATAGTCAAGCTGCCTCAGCTTTGGGAAGGGAGTTAGTAGGAACTCTTTCTTTAAAGCTGTGTTGGCTTGCAAAAGTAAGTTATGTGTCCTCTCACTCTTTTTTTCTTCCTGTTTTTTCTCCTTATGCTTTTTAGGAGTGGCCCCTGAAACCCAAGTCTGTTCCTATGCACGCTGATACTTGTTTAAGGCTCTTTGGAAATTGAGGCTTGTGTTAGTAGTTGGATTGTGCAAACAGGAATCACAACATCTGGATACTGTTTTATTTCGTGACTCACTGTGTGACCTTGGGCAAATAATGTAACCTCTGTGCCTGAATTTCCCCATCTGTAAATAACAGGGATAATACCTACCTCACAGGGGGAGGGGTTGGGACATATGTGGTAGATATAAAGTCCTTTGAGATCTTTGAGTGAAAGGCCCTATCAACATGTAAAACATTATTCTAGTTCAAATATGAAAAAACTCCTGACTCTGGAGCAAGAACAGACCCCTGTCTTGAAGGAGAAAGTCACACAGATAAGGTGTTCCTGTGCTCACAGCTTTCTGTACAGAGACTCAAGCGTGTCTGTGCCTCTGCAGGTTTATCTTATTGGCTTTTATGAGAGCTTCACTCTTGCCCATTTTCAGCATTTTAAATAAGGGATGCGGCCTGTATGTGAGTGCCATAAGGTAGACCGTTTATTGCAGGATACAGCATATCTGTTTACTCTTTCTGTACAGGTCTGTGCTCATTTTGCTAATCTACTGATCATTGGGGTGCAAATAACTGATTTGACAGTGCTGCCAACGCAGTGGTCAACCTGTTCAGGAAGTCCAGTCCTGTTGGGAAGGCAGTGTGGCCAAATACTTTGCTGCAGCTGTCAGCACAGAGAATCTGAGTGTTTAGATGTTTGTAACCTGATGTTAAAAACCAGCATGCGTAGAGAAGTACTGTACTTAAGGTTTTTTAATTCTATTTGAGGGCTAAAACCAGCATGTTGCTGTTAGCCAAGTGCACCCTTTTTTCAAGCAATTACAGTATGTTTTCATGTAGAAAGTTCACACATTTCTTGTTTATCACATGCCATGAAATGTGTTTAATGGCAGAAGTACTATTTGCTGATTTCCCCATTGAATGCTCCAGCCTTAATAATGCTACACTAGCTGCTGAAGCTGGATAGACTGCTGACTGCGTAGACAAGGTATTCTGGTGTGGAGTGCAGATACGAATGTTTCCGATGCTTTTGGTAAATGTAGGCCTTCAGCATTCTTGATTTCTTAATCATCCACTCTTTTGCTTTCCATTTCTGAAACTCAGTTTGTGATCCTGAGGCTAAAAAAAAAGGCAAAACCCATCCAAAACAGATGATTCGTTTTGATTGTGGTATAGAAATAAACTCAAGGAAAGCCAGTCGGAGGCTGTCAGAAGGACTTGAAGCAGAAGATCAAAACAAGCCATTTTTCCTAGTCTTGCTTACTATTCTGAAAAGTCTGAAACAAAACTGGATCAGCTGTTCTGAAATATAATGCTTTCCATTCAAAAAGTATTATCACAGAAGTCAAAGGAAGCATCATCCACTCTGCAAAGACATCACCTGGAATAGCTCTGTTCAAACGGGAATCTTTAAAACCTATTTACTTGTGTGGAATAGGAGGTTACATTTCTATGTCACATTGGTTTAACTCAGACCACTAAGCTTTCTTGTAGTTGACTGGTTGCTTTCACCAAGTGAACCATAAGGTTTCTGTCAAGTTCCCCGCAGGTAAGACAGCTGTGAAGCCAAGTTGTTCTGTCACCTCTTTTGCTTAGGAAAGTTGAGGATGAAGTATCAAAACCCCTTCCCACTGTCTCCCTTTGAGGTGAAGGTGGAGTGTAGCTGACCTGTCAGAAGTATTTTGCTCTGAAGAGCATCTTCCCTAATGCCAAATGGACATTACAACATCAAAGGAACTTGGGTAGGACCGATGACAAGGAGTCAAGGCTCCAGATCAGAGTTTCCAACCTAGATATTCCCTGTCACAAAACTGCATAATGTTTGGATCAGGCAGGAATCTGTTGTAGAAACAAAGCTGTCGGCTTTAGCAGGCGGAGTGGTATTCTCTGACAGGCAGAGGGGGCTCTCATGGCAGAGTTGTCAGATGTTTTACCTTATGCACCCCAGAAGCTGTTGTAACTGGTGTCCTGAGGCCCAGAGGCTATGTGCATGTTTAAGCTAGCTGGTAACTTCTCCCTGTATCCATCTATCCCATCATGGCTTGATTTCTCTCCTTTCTTAATCTGTTGGGTTTTTTCCTTCCCAGTTGTGGGAGCTGAGGGACTCTAAATCTCCAGAGTGGTGCTTCACTGCGGTCCATTAGATACTGAGAAGATACAAGCCAGTCATCTCACAAATCCTTTATTCTGCTGGTTGCTGGTATTCCCATTTGTCATGGAGACAAAAGTTTCAAAATTATCTTGACTGACGCACCTTTCTAGCAGTATTCCCGAGAAAGATGATGAAAACCTTGCTATAGAATTTTAACAAATGTATTGTTTCTTAAATATCTGAATAAGTTGCACATATTTTTGCTGAGAAAATGAGAAGAAAATAACATGAGAGCACGAAATCACTGAGCAGTCTAAAATATGACAAAAAAGTAAAATATGTTAAAGTAATTACAGGGCTCACAAAGAGGAAGTGATGTTTTTTAACTGATAATAGTAAGATTGTTGCCGAGAGAAATTTTTCTGCTCTGGAAATAGTTATGTATTTTCTATTAAATAGTCAGCTGTCAGTATGTATCCTAAATCAGCACATCAGTTACATAAAATAGTGAAAAACATTTGCCAGCCCTTCAAAAGATGCTCTCCTTGTAGCCTTTTTTGTTTTTTTTCTTGTAAAATTGGAGGAAAGCACAGACATAGCAACCAGTGAAAAAAATTATAGATTTTTTGATAAATTCGTACTGGTTTCACAGAAATTGAGTGTGGGATAGGTAGAGAGAAGAAAGCTTTTGTGTCAAAACTAAGGTGATAATACTTAATGGAATTTTTTTTTTTTTCTAATACTGTTGCTTCCTATGGACTGCAGATATTCTGTTTTGCCCACAAGTAGGTCTTACGTCCTTTCAGAGGTGCAAATGTAACTTTCTGTAGGTTGTGTGTTTTTTTTTTTTCCTTCGGGTTATTACTGCAGTGGGTTGATATTCAGTATGGGACAGGGAACCTCAGTGAAAACATTCTTTTCGTAGTGGTTTTCTAACAAAATTAATATTTGCAAAGTGGATATTTCATTATTGATCTGGAAAGACCTGTTTTGGTTTGGCATGCTTTTATGATGAAGTATTTTTCTGTACCTCTAGGAATGGGAGTAGTTGCCTTCCTCTTCATAGCATGACTTTATGGACAATACTGCATAGAGATGTTGCTTCGCTATGTCATGAAACCCAGATACCTCTCGTTCTGTTGAAGGTGAGGCGGTAATGGTAAAGAAAGGCTTTTGCCACCTGGAGTGTTCTGCTATATAGAAAATGACAGGAAACCTCCCATCTTGAGTCACCTTTCTATCTTGAGCTTAATTTTTATTTGAAACTTAATTCATCTCTGCGGGATGAATATGGGAGCTGGGGTCCTATTAAATGTATAGAACCAAACCTAATACTGTATCTCAAAACTCAATGATAGCCAGTTACTTCTGTAAGTAATTTTAAGCTAATATTAATAGTTTTGTTTCTTTTGGGGGTATTTAAACACTTCTTGGAAAAAGTGCTTATTGCTTTCTAACCTTTTCCATGTGTTTTGGAAAAATTCTCAGGAACTCTTACCAACTCTGTGGCAAATGAGGAGGCTTATTTCTTGCACAATGGTGCAGGTCCTCCTTTTGGCTTCACTTTGCATTATGAAACAAGGATGCCTAGATTTGGAAATGGAGATTTCTGATCCTTACCCTGTCGCTGCAGAACAGTTTCTTAGCTTCCGTATTTGTAACTGACTTGAAGCTATAATTTGGGTAAAACTGGACATTAAGAGTGAGGGGATAGGCATGTGTTAAAACATATTTGCAAACAAGCAATAAATACAGCATGTATGTGCAAAGAGAACCAAAACATACTCATGCTGTCACAGAGGATAACTTTCAGACTTCATAAACTTTTGGTTGATCATGTTTTTTTGTTAAGTTTCCTGTTGTAAGATTAGAATATGGTGGGTGGTTTGCACAGCCAGTGGTTTTGTATGTAGCTGAACAGAAAAGATCTTTAACCAAATTTTTATCTCTTTTTTTTTTTTTGTTCTGTTTCCAATACAGTTTGTGGTTTAGATTTTCCTTTTGTGTGTGTGTGTGTGTGTGTGTGTTTAAGGAACAAAAGAGTCTTAAGAAGAATTTCTGTATATTGTTTCCTCAGCCCTCCTTCACAGTTTTGTGAGGTGGTATGGAAATGCATTTATGGCTTATTTTGCTGCTTCATCTATTGAACCTGCTAGTAGAAAGTCACATGCTGCAGCTAAAATGTGCGTTTGCTTTTGTTTTTCCTCATGCTCAGCTGTTTTAAGCAGTTTTGCTGTTGATCAGTGATGAGTACAGCTTCTGAAATAACCTGCATCAGCTTTATTTTTGTACCTTAAAAATAGTCATTCCCAGGCTAAAAGGTGTGTGTGCTTGATTAAGAGGTGATTTCCCCCTGGTGACTGGGTGGTGGGTCTGCTCGAGCTACTGGAATTACTGTTCTCTCTAACAAGGATCTGCCTTTTCTTGCAACTGGAAAGTCTTCAGCATCTCATCAGTGTTTGTGTACAAGAAAAACAGTTCATCTCCTTCTGTACTGAAGTGAAAAATCTTTTTTTTTCCTTTAGTTCTAAATGACCAGGAACATAATTTTCCTACTGAGAATGGTTTCTTGGACTGTTTGCTTTTTGTTTTAAGCCCGTGAAAGACATATGTATGTGCTAGGTGCATACTGTATTCCTAGGTGCCTTCTATCTCACATGCCTCTTTGCATGAGGGCCTGAGGTTGGTTTTTGGAGGGAACACCTGGTTGTAGCTTTCAGTACTGTGGTGTTCTTCATCACACATTGGGCCAAATGCCAGCACAGTAAATATTTCATGTCCTTCCATTTACCAATGTGCGTACACCCCTGTGGAAAGAAGTTCGCTATCCCCGGCTCTCCTTACCTCTCAGTTGGAATTCTGCCCCCGTCCCATCTTTATCGGTGATTCATTCTTGTTACTGTAGGACTTGGAGGCTTAAGACAGAACCTGATACCTGTTTCAGGTGTGCTTTGACCTAAAAAGTTTTCAAACTAGAAGGGTAAGACACAACTGGGAAAGTGAAAGCAGAAGTTGGCAGGAAATAGGGAATAGAAGAGTGAAATTGTCCTCCTTGATGTAATAAGCAGAGGACAGAGGAATACTAGCTGCTTGCTAATTTCTTGGCATCATGGGTAGGTTGGGTCCTAAAGAAGAATTTGAGGAATGTGTAGTTACTTAATTTGTGGTTAGTTTTATTTTACTCTGAGCTACCTCATTTGTAGAGATAGAGTGGGAAGAAATTATAACTTGTGTAAGAATTGCTCTCAGTAGGTGGTTGAGGCTGGAATGATGGGAGGACAGAGGTAAACACTTGTATTTGGCTCTTTGACATGCAAATTCCTGATGGAAAAAATGAAACCAGCAATTCAGTTTTATAACTTAAAATTATATTTGCTTTTACTATGTGTGTCTCCAAAATAAACAACATATGACAAGGCAGGGAATTTTTCTTGATGGTTTCTGACCTGTGGAAAAGCTGGTTGTCCACAGAACAAAAGGTGGTGACTTTGTATAGGTTACTACTGCTTTTATAAGCAAAAGTGTGTTTTTTGAAAACAGATTTTTTAAAATAATCTCACATGCTCATAAAGTTGATCCAGCATACAATCCCGATTTTTTCCCTGTGTTGGCAGTATTGCTTTCCTCACGTCTCAGATCCTAATACAGTCCTTGTATCTGAATGCTAATAACATGCGGACAGACCAATATAGCAAGTATTAAGAAACCATGACACGTTTTTAGTGTGTAGTGTAGAGGATTTATAAGCTCAGCTTGAAGTGGACTACTGTTAGGTCTGTAGCCAGTCGGTCAGATGGATGCACAGCATAGCAGAAGAGAGCCTAGAACAAACCTGCAGGAGAAATGCCAAACTTTCATTTGTTTAAAGTTAATTATTTGAAAACTAATAGTGTTGGGGGGTGGGGAGAAGGTCCTTCATTATTCAGAAATACTTTTCTAGGATCTTGTCCATGCCCAAATTTGATATTCCAGGATAGCTAGTGAGAACCTACATTGTGTTGAAAAGCTGTTGGCTGAAACCCCAACATAAGACCAGAATAATGAATTTTATATATGCTATTTCCGAGTGATTGACACTGTCTCCCTGTTCTACCTTGATTGTTCCAGTTTAACCATTTTCTCAAGAATAGATGTTAAGGTTGGATAAAGCTAATCTCCTTGTCTTGAGGAGAGATACATGGGTCTGAGGAAGAAGAAACATTGTTCTAGCTATGTCCCGATGTTTTTGTGTCTCGCTGTCTTACCAGTAGAGGTTATAATGGAGCAGGAGGACATGCTGGTGTTTTTCCAAGCTTCATTTATAAGAATGCTGCTAACAGCAGATTTCAGTACATAAATGAACAAGTTCTTTGGGAACCCTTGTTATATCGTTTCTCCTCAATGAGTTTCAGAACAAACCTGGCCTCTGATTACTGTTTGGCATGGTGCAGGTGCACACTGGGCTTCTTCAGTTTACATCTGGAGGAGGACTGAGCTGCTGCTGGTTTTTCTGGGTTCTTCTGGAAGTTGTGGATGTGGCCACTTTGGGTTACTTGGATGTGGCCACTTCTCAGCTTGAGTAACATGTTTTCTCCCAGGCCCAGTCTGTGTCACTAAATGAGTTGTCACCCTCGACTGATTGCCCAGATATTCATTAGTAGACTTTTTCTTCTGTTTTGCATGCTTTAGTGAGCAGCTCTTACAATGTCAACAGGGTGAAAATTTGTTCTGAATGAGGCAGCTAATACCTCCAAGTTGACTTTTCACACTGCATCTCAAGCAGATGTTCATGCATCAGTTCTGCTCTGTTTTCAAGGTTATCTTGACAACCATAACATCCAGAAATCTTAGACTGTAAAGAATAAAGCCACAGCAAAAAAAAAAAACAAAGGGGGGAAGAAAAGAAGAAAGCAAATGCATATGAGTGTTTGCCAGTTGCGTGGTTGAGTTTGGCCAGTGCTCTTTGCAGAGAGGAAAAGCCATTCTTTTGCAACATAGCTTTTTGGGGGGGATGGCTAAATTTGAAGTGGAGAATATACCTGGGTTCACTTAAAGTCAGTAGGAACCAGTGCCCTTCATATTTGACAGCTAAATAAGAAAGCATGTAAAGCTAAGAACATGTAGTAGTGAAAGTTCATGTTTAGGGTAATTAACTTTCAAGTTAAAAGGGAAGAGGCCTCAATTCAAGAAAGCTCTTCATCACATACTTAAACATCACTGAAGTCAGTGGAATGTATCTGAGTCAAAATGCACAAGACCCCAATTCAGCAAAGCTCTTTTAATCTAGATTGGGGGATTGTCCCATAGAGATTAATGGTGAAGAACCAGGCTCTGTACTGTGATTGTCAGAGGAAAAAGTCAATTTACCTGAGGAAAGAGTTCCTACACAAGCCTCTGAGTAAATTCTGGTTTGATTGCTGACTCTTGTGGCCTTCCCATGACTGCACATGCCATACCTATTTGACTGCTAATTCTTACCATAAACAGGGTAAGCTTTGAGAATGTTTTCTGACACAAGAGAAGAGAACGACTTTTGCATTAGCAGATTGCCAGCTGTAGGGGGGCAGTAAGTAGTGTGTGGAGGTTGTATGTGCAAATGTCCGTTTAACCTGAGGCCTTATCTCAGGTGGTTTTTTTTAATTTCAAAAATGCATCCCTGCAAGCTGGTGGACAGACCTGACAAGTTCAGCAGTGATCAACATCCACCACTGTTACTGGAGCTCTTGGGTTCTGTTTGGCAGCTGTTGGCTCAGCACTTCGAGCTGGTATATATGATTTCTTTCTCATAAATTCAGAACAAGCTGGAAATATCTGAGATATGGAGATATCTGAAATACAGGCTGATATGGAGTGGGCAGGGCAGCCAACAGTGGTGGAAAATCAGGGAAAATACCTGTGCTTTTAACAATGTCTCTTCTGTGGCTTTGAAAGTCCAAGAATTTCTCAGCCAGAGAATGTATTTCCTCCCTCTTTTTATAAGCTACTTCTTTCATTTGCCTTACTAATTGTGGATCTGCTCCTGCTTCTATTTAAAGCCAGATGCAAAAATCGGTGACCTGACTTTCCTAGGTACAATGTTGTAAATCTGAAGAACCAAGTGAGTAGATGACTGTAGTATAAGATCATGCCCCCATGTCTGTTCTTTTGAGATATGGCGTAGTTCCTGCTTGTGTTGAAATCACTGTGTGGAGGGTGGTGGGTACTTCATAAGGAACTCCGAATTCTGCAGGACTGGAATTCATCTTACAACTTAAGTATTTCAGTCTGGCTTTGGAGACCTCTGTATGTCTTCTGTTCACAGTGTTCAAAAGTCTCTTGCTATGGAAGTAGCACCTGAAGGTATGTTTTTCCCGAAGAACCTGCAGTGAAGCAGTTACATTAGCGAATGGTGATGTACCCCAGAGTTAAGTAAAATAACAGAGGCCACCAAGTTTTTCTTGTTTGTGTGATGAAATGTTGTCAAATTAAGTGGTTTGTTGGAGCCTTCCTTTAACTTCTGTGCAGCAGTAAGCTTAGAGGAAAAGAAGATTGCATTATTTTTAAAAAAGCTTTATTTGTGACCCGGACTTGTTGCCTCTGACCTTCTTGGGCTTAAATAGTTAAATTATATTAATGTCCAGTTTGTTTCACTGTAGGTAATACATCAGCTGAATACTCTTGTGCATAATCTACTGTATCTTTCCTCTGTTCTGTGTCAATGTATTATGTGTATTTGGATTACAGTTCTTTTTTTGTATTAAATTATTTTATGTTATAGAACAATATTTAAGCAAAGCAAAGAGCTAATGAAAGTTGTTGGCGTTTTGGGATTTCTTTTCTCTTTGCTCCTTTTTTTGATGTACTGTAAATTGTAAACCAAGGATGCCAAGCAGGCTTGGTTCAATGGCTAAAATTATTGTATTACAGTGTAATGCTGATCTAGGCCTTGTCTCAACACTAGAGCACACAGACTTGAATAAAACTGTTATAAAAGTGATCGTCTTTAGGCCTTGAGTTCTTGGGTTTGTGCTTCAAATAATTTTGAGCAGATATTTAGAATAGCAGTGGCATTACCTTGCTCTGAGGAATTCAGACTATTTGTTGGTGCCACGGGAAGTTTATTTTTCTTTGCTAGATGTCTTGGTCCTCCTCAGCTATTCCAACTCTGGGTTCTCCATAGGGTTTTTGAAATCTGTTTTTGCAAAACCCTAGACAACTTAGTATCAGTCTTGGCACACAGTACCTGTCTGCTAACCCCCTTCTGGCTTTTCTCTGAATAGGGTAATTAATTGCATACCATTTTTATTAAGGTTAATATTTCTGTTCTGTCAGCTTAAGGTTTTTCTGCTCTTTATTTAGTATCCCAACCAGAATGTGAATCTGAATGCCTGGATGTGGAGCTAATGCAGTAAAACGTTTTGTGCATGATGACATTTAACAGATGGTTTAGATTCACTTCTGATGCTGCGCCTTTGTCCCTGCCACATCATTCAATGAGACAGAGTTGCCTGAACAAGGATCTTTCCAAGCTGTTTCATCTGCTGACACTGTGAAAGCCAGGACAACATGGTTTTGATTCCTAGGTTGTGTGTTTGATTCCTAGGTTGTGCCTTTGCTCTTCTCTGCCACCAAGCCACCATTTCACATTTCTCTGCTTTAACAAATGCAGCTGCACTGATGGAAAGCTGTGCACTACAAGAACTTAAGTTTCATAATTTCCTTTGTAAAGAGATTTTTTTCTCTGATTTGAGTACCTGCAAGAAATCTTACACCCTTCTAGCAGCTGTGGAGACTAAACAATGGACAGGTAGACTACCTTTGGTCATGTATTCCATTCAAACTGCTGTAGTGATGTGTTTTATGATAAACTGGGAGGAGAGTGGGCAAGCGGTCAATTAAGTTTAATTAGAAATAATAGCATGCAAAATGAATTGCCTTTTCACTTGTTTTAACAAAAGGTATCTTGCAGGTTTTAATGTTTCAAACCATCTTTTCCCTCCTTCTCTCCAAATCCTGACTGCCTCAAACTAAAACAAATATTTCTACCTTTTGTAATGGTTTGCAGAGTAGGATTCTATCCTAAGAGAATCAGATTTTCTAGCTGAATTTACCTGTCACAACCATGAAACTACCATAATTTTCAAGCTGGCCTTATCAGGAGTGAAAATATAGATGCATCATGGCAGATAAATTTCTGCCAGCAAATGCAGCCTCTGCAGAAAATGGCAGGGACATAAAGCAATGGAGCGGAACATAAAAATAAAACTAGTGGTTTTCTAAGCAGGGGAATCTAACCACTCCTAGCAGAGAGGGAGAATCCTAAATGAAATCTGCCAGGGTCAGCATCGATGCAGAATGAACACACCAGCAGATGTTCTACATTGAGTGACTTCAGTTTTTCATTCCTTAATGTGCAGGCAAGTATTGGGCATATGAATTCTACAGCACGAGTCTTACGTAGGCCTTTAGCTGTAAATACACTCAAGTGAGGAAATAATAATGTATTACATTATGTTCCTTGGATGTCCCGTGCTTAAATAGTACATGGAAGTGCTGCTCTGAAAGCCCACTGCATACCTTGATTAAACTGCTAGTAGCCTTCCAATGCTGAGCAGATTAAGGGGAAAGAGGGCAGGCTTTCTCCTACTATGCTGCTGCAGCTGATATGATAAATTAATATGCTGTTTCTAGTGAAATTTTGACATGCTTGGCCCTTCTTTCATGGATGAAAAGGGAGAGGCTGTCCTATTAAGGCTAGGCTTAACAAGAACCTAATAGTAACATGAAAAGTTTGGAGGCATAGTGACATCAGGCCCAAGCAGACTAGGCTTTAGAAAAAATGCTGGAGCAAACATGGCAACAGCAAACATCGGAGTATCTCAACTAGGGTTTACAAGCTTTTTCTTCTTGCTTGGACACAACTGACACAACAGTTTGCTCTGGCAGGCAAAGAGAAAACAATTGTGACTAAGGGTGAGCAAAGCTCTGGGGCTCTCAAGTAAACTTCAACATGCTTTGTACCTCTTTACTACTTAATCTGAAATCTTATTAAATGACACATGATTTTCACTTTCTGTTAAGTCCTCATTAATTTAACAAAGAACAAATCCAAGTGGAATGAAAAGAGGCAGGATCAACTGATAGCACTCCAACACAAAGTAGAACAAAACCATAATCACATTACTAAATATAACTAGAGCCTGTACACTTCATGCTTGCAAAATTTGTTCAGAAATTTATTCTTTTATCCCCAAAGCATGCTCTAGCATCTTAATAATAAAACATGGGTTTGAATATTAAAAAAAAAAAAAAAAAAAATGGACGGGGTTACCTGTCATAGATTGCAGCCAATATTAAAAGAACCAGCTCTGATGGATGTGAAGGCCAACACATTCTCCAGTGGGACCCTGAAGCAGTAGTTGGAGAACTGGTCATTGTACCAAGAGCTTGCTATTTTTGCAGCAGTCTGACGTTTTAGTTTTGGTAAACTCCCTGCAGTTGTATCTGGCTGTTTGGTTTTTTTCTACAGGTAACCCCGAGTCTTGCAGGACCCAGTCAGAGGTAAGAAGATCTTCTAAACTGGGGTACATTCTGAAGGAGAATTGTTCTTGAAATGTCTCATGATAATGATTTGTGACTGGAGAAGCTGGGGCAAGGGAAGAGGTCTCAGACTGAGGGGGAAGGAAAGAGGCAAAAGGCAAGAGGTTTCTTTATTCTTGTGTGCCCGCGGAAGGGAAGCGATGGGTGCACCAGGAACCAGCACTAAGGAGAATGTGGGTCAGAGCTTTGCTGGGATGCTACAGGAAATAAGCAGAAACCAGAAGGGTTGCTACAAAAGAGGAAATACCCCAGCTGATATCTGATCGTGCAGCTGGTTTCTGCTAGCAAAACAGAACTTGGAGTCTTAACTTCCAATTGCTCTTGTCCCAAAGACCACCACATTCAGCACAGTCTCCTTTTCCTCCTTCTCCAAAGACGGAGCCCTCACTCTTCAAGGGGGCTGCTCCTCTGCCTTTCTCCAAGACTGCCCTCACTCAGTTCAAATTTCCTGTCTTCTGCCCTATCCAAAGCTTCTGCTTCCATGGCCCTAAAGGAGCCTTCCAGGTTCCTTGCCTTAAAGCTGCTGTACTTGCCTCACTTGCTGTGCCACTCTCTCCTCATGGGTGACTGGTAACTGCTCCGATGTTAACGTGTTGCAGCATCTGTGGAGGAGTGTCCGCTTCCTGCTCTGCTGGAGTAGAAAAGCAAGCCAACCTCAAAATGCTGATCTGCTCAGGGTGATTTTGAAGCCAGAGAAAGGAGTTTTCCAAGAAAGACCAAACCTAGGGTTTTAACACCCTATCTGGTGCAAAAGAGAGAGGTAGAATTTGCAGCTTATGTCTGTATTTGAGGGTAGAAAGAGCAGGGTAAATGGCTGGAGTGACCAGAAGCAAGTACAGCTGCAGAGAGAGATGCCCCGTCATCAGCTTCAGGTCTCAGCCCCACCAAACTGAGTGAGAACCGTGTCTCTACAGGCCAAATTATCTCACTGTATCTTCTTCCAAACTAGCAAATATCAGCGGTGTCTCTGGGCAGGAAGAGCCTTTTAGGCAGGCTCTGTAGCACAGCTGTAATTTCTGCTACTTCTGCATTTGTTATTTTGGGGACAGTTTCAGGACTACCGCAAGTCAACACTGAAAGGATTTTGAACTTCAGACCTGCCCAAGGCAAAAACAAATGCCTTCCTTAGGAGCTATTGCACCAATAATGTTGCTAACTCATGAGCAAAACTTCCAGGTATACATATATAGCTTTATTAATTTAAAAACTCTATTCTACTGATCTAGTAAAAGCATCCATACAGTCCTCCAGCAAGTGCAGGTTTTCTGAAGAACCTGCCTATGCCATTGCTGCTGGTAGCAATTATCTTTGGTGGTATCAAGGTTATACCTGTAATGTTTTGATTTCCTTAATTAAGTTTTTTTGTGTCAGGGAGCAGCAATGCCAGGTGCTGCTTTTGTAAGAGAAGATGAGCTGGAGCAAAGGGTGGCAGCAGGGCAGTGGCCTCACCAATGCAGTCCCAGGGTACCTGAGCAAGGTGAACGGAGCAGGTACAGTGACAGTAACCAGGGCTAGTCACAGTCCAGGGATCACCAGGCACGTCCGTGAAGATGAGGCAGGTCCAAGGTCACACCAGGAAAGCAAGGGCGGGCCTGGGTCAGCAAGGTACCCGGGCAGGCATAGGCATGGCCGTAATTTAGTTGAGGCAAGAAAATGTGGCTGCCTAGTGAAGCGGGGAGGCTGTGGTGAGGCTTCTCACAGATCTTGTCCCAGCAGCAGCTTCCCAGGCTATGCAGCTGCATCTTTCTGAGCTGGCCCTGGGCACGCCCAGCCAAACCTGGAGAAGGAAGAAGTTACAGAGGCTGTTTGGTACTCAGGAGGGATGACACCTATCCAGTGACATATCCATTATAGCTCATAATCATCTTGGTTTGTTTGTCTAATTCTGTAGTTCATCACTGTAATCAAGTGCAGTTAGAAGGAGAGAGAAGGGACAGGACCCAGGAGCTTTCACTACCACTGGGCACTTTATAACCTCAGCTTTTGCTGAGTCTGGTGGCAGAAGCAGCTCCTGCAGTTTCAGTGCTTAGTGCTTACCACCTTTTCTGCAATCAGAAAGCTTTCTCTGGAACAGGCTGTCATAACTGTTTGCCAACTGATTTCTCACCCTCATGCAATTCTGACATTAGGACCACGCTATTCTTGCAGCCACGTGTCAGTGCTTTTGGGTTAGCCTGAAGTATTTTTCCCTGCACAAGTTACATGCAAGGTAGAGCAGCCACTTTTTTCTCCCTGATTATACACATACCTTCAAGCGGTGCTATTTCAAGCAATGTCCCTCATTCTCCTCCTGCCTACAGACATGGATGAGGAATCAACATTATCCATTTTTATTTCTGGAATGGCATCACAGCAACTTAGTCTTTAGGGTTCCTTAACTTAAACAGCCACCACAAAACCTGTTGCCTACCTCTTGATCACAAATTCTTTCCCATCCAACTAAAGATGTTGTTGGACAGTGCAGTACTGGAAATGTCTGGAGAGCCTAGGAATTTGCTATAATAACCTGCTACTTACACAAGTCCTTTCTGGGCTTGTATCTACACAGTCGTCAGGATGTAAGTGCTATCAAATTTCCCTCCAGAATGACAGGGCTTTTGGGACTAGGGAGAAGCTGCCATGAGAGTGTTTGAGCATCAATAATGTTAAGTATTGCATAAGCAACTGGCAAGCGTGTTGGAAAAGGTTTTTCTTTCCTCATCTAAACTGTGCAGTGATTGGGTAACAGCTGGCAAGCTTGCACACAAGCTTTCTAGAATAAGAGCAGAGATTTGGGACCACATGGCTAAGGAAACCTGAGCACCCTGACCAGCTCTGTGCAACTCCTGTTTTGTCTCATCAACCAGAAGATTTGCCTTGGGACTGTAGGGCACATCTGAACTGCCTCACTTTGATGCAGTTCTTAGCACTCTGGGCTCCACCTCAGACTGGCACTCTTATCCTTGTGGCAGACCCTTTGGAAACTTTTTCTTCTCCAAAGGTTTTGGTGTGCGTCAGGATGCTGCCTGTACATATTCTAAACAAAATCAGCTGAGAGCAAGGCGTGCTGGTCAGCAGCATCCCCCTCTTCTGTGACTGAAGCACTATGCAAACCATCACTTTAAGTGCTGTAGACCTAGTCCTATCATTCAGACAGCCGTTTTCTTTGCCAAGGGGTCTTCTTCAGTTTGCTAGGGCTGTCTGCTGAGATCCACCATGGGAAAGCAGGCAGAGCTGGGAGACCTTAGAGCTGGCTGAGCACTTGGATTCATCTTCCTGATGTGTTTCCTACACGGCCCATTACACCCCTACTTTAACCGCTTTTAGAATGGGGATATTTATTATACACATACTTCTCAGTGGACTGTGATGCACAATATACCTTTTTTTATTTACTCTGTGTGTGGGAGTAAATGTGATTTAGATTATGCAAGGCTCTTAGCTTTCTTCAGTTTTATTTTATCTAAAGTGACTCTTCACTAAATTGACTGAGGTGATAGTTGAGTGTTTCTCTTGATGGGTTGTTAAAACAGAAGCTGCTTGGGTTTGTGCCCTGTGGTGGCTGTGCATATGGGGAGGTAAACCTCTCTGAGGGCATCCTGAAAGCTTTTACAACCCACAGTTAGGTCTGTTCGCCTCCTGCTTGAGACTTTAATGAGACAGAGAGTTAAGCTGCTCGGACCCTGCCCCCCATCCCTTAAGAAGGTGCATTTGCCTGCCAGCCACTGTTATACCCAGCTACCTGGTGGATGTGTCTGAGCTTTTCAGCGCAGGCAGAGGAGCAGAATAAGTGTAGCACACATGTGAGTTTCCTTTGCTTGCTCTTGCCTGTGTCTGGGTTAGCACACACGTGTATGGCTCTCTTACTGCATGGGTTGTACCCTGGGGTCTCACCATTACCCACAGTTTGACCCCAGAACATCAATGCTCCCTCTGTACATCTGGAGCTCTGTACTGTGACCTCAATTCTAATCAGGAAAACAATAAATTAGGAAATCAGTCTGAGACCCACACCTGGGTCTGTGCAGGGGGGCTGGCTACATAGCCACAGGTGAATCAGAAATGTGCAAATTCCTCTTGACATTCTGCTTATGTCTGCCTGACGCCTACCTCCTGTCCCTCAAGGACCTTGTTCATCCTCACTTACAGGTGTGTCCCTACCTTTGGCTTTTAATACAGCTCCGTGACTGTGCCACATATTGGTTCTGTGATAGGAATGACCAAAGTATTCATCTAGGTCTTGGGATCAGGCTGGAGTCTGAGGGATGTGTGTTAAATTTAGACTTAAAGAGACAGGCAAACTATGTGGATTTGAACATGCAAGGTGTATAGGATTCTTCACTGGCTGGATTAATTTTATCCTCATGAAACACTGGGAGTTGACACTTGATGTCCCTGAAAGTCACCACGCTGCCAGGACAGTTTTCTTCTTTTCTAGAATGAAGGATTTTGGCGAGCACAGTGCTGCTGCAGCTGGGAACAGCGCTTAAAATAACACCGAGGCTCTGGCTCAGATTGGTAGCCTCTGGCAGCTGCACTGTGGATTGCCAGGAAGAAACTGTTTGCATCCTCAATCTGCAGGGAATGTTCCTACTGGTGCAGAAATATTATTAATTGCTAAACAATTTGTGCCATGACAGGCTGGTAAGGAGGTGGATTTTCTGTAAAAAGGCAACCTGGGGTATCGACACCAAGTTTGTGCTGCTGCGAGGCTGGATGACTCAGGCTGTGATCGTCTGTGTCCTGCTTAAGAACTTGAAGGGCAAAATGTGCTGCAATGACTCTATCGTTTTCTCACTTTAGTGCCCCCACACCTACATCTCAGTGCTATGCTGTGTCAGTGACAGACCAAAAATAACACTCTTCCTTTTTTGCACAGGCATTGGACAAAATGGAAAAGAAGCCTTGCTCAGACAGGCCATTGGGTTTAATTTGCTTCATGTCATGAGGTAACCAGCAGCCAAACAGACAGAAGCCACCACCCTGTTGTACACCTGAAGGATGTTTCTTCTGGGCATTACAAGCACGGGGTGTTGCACTCACATGACCCTCAGTTTTCCTCCTTGCAAACAAAGGGCTCCTGCTTCCTCCAGGAGGAGAGTTCTCTGTGGGAGTGGGGGACATCTTGCCTCTGAAGCCTTTCCCTTTGCTGGTAGGTGTGATGGTGGGTTTTAATTACAGAAGATTATGTGCTGTTTTTGCCGCTAGTTGCCTCACTCCTGGGCATAACTGAAGCATGCTGCTTGGACAGACTGAAAGCATCTATCCCAGAGCTGAAAGCTCCTTATCTCCAGGTCCGTGTAGCACCTCTAAACATCAGCAGAAAGTGCATGTGAATACTGTAGTGGCTATCTTGCATAACCGTCTGGAGCTTCTGTTGGAAGACCCTGGGAACATGTGTGTATTTACTTTCCTGTTTTATATTCATTGCCCCAGTCCTTTATCTTTCAGAGTACTCAGCCTTTATTTAAAAATAGATTAAGAGTTACTTGCATTACTGTTAGCCAGGAAGCAGTCTTTGATGTGGCTCACTTGGTGCCAGTTCGGTGCAGATGAAGGGGAAGTGGGAAGAACAGCACTAGCAGGTGACGAGTCATGAGGGGCCCCATGGGTGTTATAACTGTCTTTCCATTCAACACCCCTTGTTACTTGTCCAAGATGGCTGGTGACAGGGCAGGGCTGTTCCCAGGTGTTATGCCAGACAGCAGTTTTGCAGAGATTCTGGGCGGTTCATTGGTCCCGACCCGGGATGTAGGGCATGGTGAGAGAGCGGCTCGGCTCTTCCAAGGGTCATACAGCTGCATACAAGCAGATAAGGGCTGGGAACAGGAGCAAGGCTTGAACATGCCTGTGTCTCTGATGTCTGTGGCTGATAGAGGGACTTGCTGATTGTTTTCCTGTCAGGAGCCACATGTCCCTGTGGCAGCTGAAAGATAAAAGGGCTGCTGTGGATAGAGAGGAAAACATCTAGAGCTCACATCTGGGTTCTGCAGCCTGAACTGCACCAGAGCGGGGCTTCACAAAGAAGGGAGGATGCCATAAAGGATCCGTGGGAGGGATCGGCTGGGCTCTGGCCCCTGTTGCCCAGGCAGGGTGGGAGCTGTGGGTCCACAGGGAGCGGGTGTGTGCCCAGTCCCTGCACCTTGGTGCCCTCTTGTCTTCCGAGTTGCAGCTTGTGTGGAAACTGCGTTTCACCAAGGGCTTGAATTTTACAGTAGGTGTTCAGTGACTCACCAGCATGGAGCTACTGCCTTCAAAAGCTGCAAAATGTTGTCTTTCTCAGGTGCTGCTGGACTTTCGGTGCTTCCTGCAAATAGCCTTACACACAGGTCAAGAGCGAGCGGTCAGACAGAAGGACATCTGCACATCACAGTCTGGTGACTGGGCACCATGAAACTCTATGTCCCGTTGCTAACTCCGGGAGCCATGTGCTCCCTGTCTGCCGCTCCTGTCCTACTCTGGCTTCCATGTGTACCCATGCAGTTTCCCAGTTCCCACCCAACCTTCTTGGCTGCTCTTCCAGAGCCTCATCTGCGAGCACTCATTTTTGCAGCTTGTGTGGCTGTGCCTTTTTCTGTATTTTCGAGTGGATGAGATACTAATTGGTGTATATCACATCTATTTCCAGATGAGCTGACTTTCTGTATTTATAGGCGCCAATCACAGACTGGTAGCTAGGTACAAAATAATAGCCAAGGTGAGCGTATGACTGTCACAGAACTGAGCTTTGCTCTTGCAGTTGCTTACGTTTGATTTTGTAATGGTTTTTCAATTATTTTTCTTCTGTTTTTTCTATCAAAGCACAGTCTTTTGTCAGTTTTGTCCCAGGCACAGGCTAAAGCTTGTACTGACTTTGTCTGGTAGTGACCATCACAATTCAAATGCAAAATTTTGTGCAATTTATGTGCTTCCAGCTCCCAAAAATGTCTTCCTGACCCTTCTGGTTTCTGTAAGTTGTTCACTGAATTATCTCGGTGAGGTGTGAATGGTGTTTTGGCTACTCTTACACATCTTTGAGGTAGTCAAAGTCATAACATATCTCCAACCCAGCAAAAAAGCAGCTCCAACAATAAGGACAAGAAACCATGGCAGTGCACTGCTGTGACCTTCTTCCCCATCATTGTGGCCCAAGGATCAGGAATGTTTTGGCAACTACAAGGAGTAATTGTGAGGCACACATTTCTATGTGCTCCTTTCCTTTTGTGATGGGGAAAATGATTGTCATCTTGCTGTCTTTCCTCTTAGAATTGCTTTCCTAGCAGAAGTCTCTGGCTACAATTTAAATGAGTGCACATAATAACCAAAAAGAAGAAAAAATTCAGGATGGAGAGCAGGAGAATGAAATAAATAGAATTGCCAAAGTGTGATTAAGGGCCATAGGAAGGGCAGACCAACTTTTGTGTGTGTCCCCTTAAACCCTAAATCCAGGATCTTTGGAAATACTGTTTCATATTCCAGACAAGCCTCTTCAATGGGTCACTCTACAGTTCAGACACTGAGGAAAAAGTAGGTTAAAAAATATTTTCCAAGGTACAAGCTCTAAGCAGGACTGAAAGTAGAGCCTGGGAGTCCTGCCTCTTAATTCCTTTTTCTAGCCACAGCCGCCTTCTTCGATTTTCGACAAGTATTTTTTTGATTGAGGTATGCATTAGCTTGCTTTCTTGGACAATTACATTCAGTTGTTAGCAAGGATAATGATATTAAAACAAAATGGCCGGATATCTCTGAAGCTCTACAGGGAAGCACAGGATGCTCCTGTAAGAGCAGCACTACCAGGAAAGTGATGAATGTTCTAGCTAGGTACTGAGCGATGTAGTGCAAGAACCAGCCTTTTAATAGCCCATTAAGAAGAAAAATGACATACAGAAGTTGAGGCTATTTTTGGGTTTTGATAATTGTTTCCTAGGAAAACGTTGCATTCTACCCAGAAGATCAGTCAGATGTTTTGTCATGAGTTTTGCGGGCTTTAGCTAACAAAAGGGAAGTTACTGACAGCTATGTGAGTACAGAATGACAAAGCATTTCTATTGGTCAAAGTTTAAAATACCCAGTGAGTGTCAGCATCCCTCAGTGGTGGTGCATGTTACACCACCAGAGTGCTGAGCCCACATAACCTGAGCTGCGGATTCCCTTATGCATGCCACCAGAGATGATCTCTGCGCTGTGTTTACTGTCCCCCCACCCCAAACCAGGGGTGGTAGGGTCTTCTTGCCCTTTGAAGAAGTGCACTGGGCCTCCCGAGCCCACCAGACCCAAGGATTCACGGGGCGGGGGGGCTGGTAAACTGAGGCAGATTGTGGTTATCTGCTGCACAGTCTGGTGGGCAGAGCGAGTGACCCCAACCTTTACATTGGTGAGGCCTGAGGACACACACATTATTTTGAAGTCAGAGTACAAGGGGACTTAACTTCTTCTAGATTTCACTGCATATGCTAATATTTTTCAACCTTTGTTCTCACACATGCTAGTCATATAAAAATAATTGAATCTTAATGCCAAATGCTCCTCTTTGCATTTTGCCCTTTATTTTGATCACATTTCAGAGGATCAATGCTCAGCACGCAAGGGATGCCTCTGGAAAAGTCCATACTGGTACCTCTGCATCAGTGTGTCTGTGGAGACAGGGAGGCAGGGGCTGGGAGGTTGCCATAAGATGTGTAGGGAGGGGATATAGATGCGTCTGAAGCTTTGCTGGGGAAGAACCACCATTTTTCATGTTTGTGCCCTCCAGGAGGCCACTTATATGCCTTTCATCATCTTCCTACTGCAGTTTGGCCATTTGCCTGATGTTACTGATCTCGGAAGACTAGACAAGCCTGGGTTTAAAGTGTCCTTTTTGGAGCAGGTACTAGTCCTTCAGTGTGTGATTCTGGTACGGCATCCTCCTTCCTCAGAGTTTCATGCAGCTGTAATCAGACTTGCAGAAAGGACAAAACTGGGTAACATCAGTGTTTGAGGGGAAAGGAAAAGTATGCAGATATGAAATCTATGAGCTGCAGAAAAAGTAAGAAATCAATAACATGAGGTTTAGTGAAACAAATATAGCATGATTGAATGTTTTCACTCCATGCAATATTTACTTCTTGCAGTAATTTGTCCTGGACACAGGCTGTGGTCTGGAGTTATTCACAGGCATTTGAGGATGCAGTTTCTATAAAAGATGCCATCCTAAATAAAGCTGTAGTGATTCAAATGAAGGGAATAAACTTTACAGGAGCTTATGAAAGGAGCAGGGAAATGCCAGTTGGGAAGCGCAACCTCAGCAAAGGAGCTGAGGCTGGAAATAGGGTTGCCTCTGGATTAACATAAAATGCTAACATAAAAGTGAAAATGGCAAAATGCCGTTTGGTGGAGAAAGGGGCAGGGCTCTCCTCGTAACCTAAGGAAGAAAAGTCCTGCTCAGCTCTAGAGCTCAGAACCACTTAGGGCCCACAGAGCAGCTAAAGGATGTGAATGATTCAGGTCAGATGGACTTAAATTGCAAACTGTAATTGTAAGTTAATGTGTCCTCCACTGAAGGGCAAATGAGTGAGGGGGTAGGAGCCCAGGGAAAGGAAGGTGCTTTTGCCTTTGCTCATAGTATTAATATATCCTGGAAATGCCCTTACCCTGGAAGCTGGTCTTTAATGCTCTTCTACATGTTGGAGATGGGGTTTTGCTTTGTAAGTACCAGGTGTTCCTAACAGCTACTCTGTGCCAGTTTCTAAGTCTTGATCACATTTAATACCCCTTTGATTGGCATTATGGGGTGAATACATCCTTCTTGTACCCGGTCTTTTTGCTGTTCTAGCTCCATCTGGGAATGAGGAAAATAACTTCTGACCTCCCCTAACAGATGGTTGTTTGGCATGCTAGATGACATCCTCCCCTATAGAAAAGAAAGAGAGAGGAAAGTCACACCCTGTCCCAACTTTTAATTGAAATAAAGGAGATAATTATTTCATCTTGAATGGCAAGGGGAGGAAGAGATCCCCTGTTTTCCTAGACATGTGCTTCTCTCCCTATGCCCTTGCCCTCTCTTGCCTATGTGCCTTTGACAAAGACAGATGATATTCTGGGCATCACTGCAATAAACAACCTCACGCTCATACCAAAGAACAACAAAATGTAAAAGGTTTGGCACTCCAGTCATATTGCCTAGGGGTAAGACTGAGGGCAGGGTGGGAATAGCCGAGCTGGTGAAAAATGGCCGAGGAGAGATATCTCTGAGATGGAGAGCAGGGGACACACAGGAGACCAAGGATCTGTTGGTATCGTTGGGTCCCCTAAGTCAAAATGGAAATTGATAAATTTAATCTACATGAGGTGAAGTCTGATCCGGAACTAAAATCAGTTTCGGCGAGGAAGGCAATAGCCAAGGAAAGTCCGGAACAGCTACACACTGAGTTTCAAAGGCCAGGATTCAACAATCTCCTTTTACAGATGGAATAAGGCTGAGGGAAATATAAAATGTTTCTAAAGTGTATATGTGCCTGTGCATTCACACCCTTTCCCATATGTGCACCCAAGCATGCGTGTGTTGGGGGAGGCATGTGCACCCAGCTCAGAACTGCACATCTGTTCTTTATAGTTTCCAAGAGAAGTTATAGCTGGTGTCACAGCAGCCACTAAACAACCGCTCAGAACAATTCTGGTACACTTCTCAGCATCACAAAATTGTGAATTAAAACCAAACCAAAATTCTCCCCTCACTTTTAATGATGTTAGCACTCCTAGTAACACTTGCTTTTTATAGAATATAATTCTAAAAAAAAAGAAGCAGTTTACTTTTGCTGATTTTTCTACACTTCTAGGGAATATCTGGTTTCAGGCTTTAAGACTTGATTTAGATTAAATGTGGTGAAAATGAAAAAAAAAAAAAGTAAAGCATTTAGCTGCTTTCTGGATCGTGCTGCAGTAGTTCGCTTTCATGAAATGGTGGGTCCTCCTACAGCTAAAGGAGCTCTGCAGTGCAGGGACAGTACAAGCCAAGATGAATGCACCACATCTCCCCTCTCCTGCTAAGTCAGTGAGGTTCAGACTGAACTCCGGAAGTAAAAAATGCCACCTCTTTTTCTAATGGATTGTGGATATAATGCAGAGCATGAAATGTGGGGAGGAGGTTACAAACCTGATAGAAAGCCCGAGACACTCCTGTAAGAAATACTCTGAGTGTGGAAGGAGAGCTTGAAGACTTTTTACCTTAGGAAGGGGCTGGCTCTGGAACTGTAGGCAAAATGTGCAAGGGAACCAAAACATTTCTATATGAACGAGAGGTGCTCTGAGGAGGAAGTTGTCAGGTTTTCTGCAGCTGCGGCTGTGGGCTGCAGCATTTCGGTAAGCACAGCCAAGCTATGATCACACATATTCTTTTTATTGCAACAGATGACAAGATAGTTTTTCAGCAGACATTCAATTATTGTATGAAATAGACGGTTGAGCATAAGGGGAAAGTTCTCTTTCCAGACAAAGCTGTTCTTCACTTGGGACTCCTGTAATCACAAAATGTATTTCTAGCTGCTGGATACTCACGCCTGTGCCAGCTTTTTGGATCTACATCAGAATTTCAAAGGTACAGGCTTTTGAAAGTTTCTCTGAAATACTGGACTCTAATGTCAGACTAAAGTATGTAACATACTGCAGTGTGAGTAAATAATGAATAGTGGCTTTCCAACACTGTCGCCTTCTTAATAGGAACAGTACAAAAAAAAATGGTGTTCCTTTTCTGCTAAATTTATCATCTGTCAGTGACTGCCGGGTGAGATCCACTGTTGATACAAGGAGTGAGAATCTGCACTCCCACCGCCCCTTCCTCCTCGCCCTCTGCCTCACTGGCAGTGACAGCCAGGGATCTCGGTGGCACTGGGAAAATGCCACCAGCGTGGGGAGACCTTGCCAAGCCAGACCTCCCCGTGGCAGAGCTGTTCACCCACCGCTGCTCTCCGCCACTTTGTCACAGGCTGTGGGCTTGACAGCCACCTTCAGGCCTCTCTTAAAATTAGGCAGTGGCTCTTCCTGCCATGCTGAAGTTGTTTCTGATTCAGAGATTGATGTTCCTGTGCTTTGACAGCCATGTTGGGATTGGCTGACTATGCTGTTCCAAGCAGATATGCTGCTCACCTGCTAACCCAACTCTGCCCTGGAAGAAGGTTCCTTAGTGTTAGAAAATGAAAGGATTAACCCCTTCTTGGTCATTTTGTTTTGTGTACCTTCCTTTCCTTACATATGTGTTTGGGAGACAGGGGATGTCCAAACCCTCCAGGTCCCAAATAAGGTTCCATTGTCCTGTCTGCATGACTAAGCACAAGTGTGGCTCAGGATGAACAAGTGCAATGGCAGAGCAGATCAAGGTAGATCAATACCGATCCAAGAAAGCAAGCCACCTGCAACTTCCTATATTAAATAGCAAGTTGTTTTAAATGAAAGTCTCCAAGAGGAAGTATACGAAAGAAAACTAACAAGAAATCTTCCCAGTGATGGGAGAGAGCTTCTTGAATTCCCTCCATTTTTTGTGGGATTCAATTGTGGAAACTGGTGTAGAGCTTGCATGGAGTTGGATTAGCTATTTAAGTATCTCCTGCAAACCAAATCCAACCAGATTATTCATTGTGGTTATCCTGCAAGTATACATGTGTGTGTGCCTATCCTGGAGAATTTCTGAGATGTTAACAAAAAAACTCTTGCTGCAAAGTCACTGTTTATGTTCAACCTGAAGTATTTTACTCACTTCTTGTAGAGCCAGCTCATGTTGATCAGGCAGTTCTCCAGCCTCTATATCGTGTCACAGAATCACAGAATGTTAAGGAATGGAAGGGACCTCGAAAGATCATCTAGTCCAATCCCCCTGCCAGAGCAGGAACACCCAGATGAGGTTACACAGGAAGGCGTCCAGGCGGGTTTTGAATGTCTCCAGAGAGGGAGACTCCACAACCCCCCTGGGCAGCCTGTTCCAGTGCTCTGTCACCCTCACTGAGAAGAAGTTTCTTCTCAAATGTAAGAGGAACCTCTTGTGTTAAAGTTTGAACCCGTTACCCCTTGTCCTATCATTGGTTGTCACCGAGAAGAGCCTGGCTCCATCCTCGTGACACTCACCCTTTATATATCTGTAAATATTAATGAGGTCACCCCTCAGACTCCTCTTCTCCAAGCCAAAGAGCCCCAGCTCCCTCAGCCTTTCCTCATAAGGGAGATGCTCCACTCCCTTAATCATCTTTGTTGCCCTGGTCTGGACTCTCTCCAGCAGTTCCCTGTCCTTCTGGAACTGAGGGGCCCAGAACTGGACACAATATTCCAGATGTGGTCTCACCAGGGAAGAGTAGAGGGGAAGGAGAACCTCTCTTGACCTACTAACCACCCCCTTCTAATACACCCCAGGATGCCATTGGCCTTCCTGGCCACAAGGGCTCAGTGCTGGCTTCTGGTCATCCTGCTGTCCACCAGGACCCCCAGGTCCCTTTCCCCTGTGCTGCTCTCTAATAGGTCATTCCCCAACTTATACTGGAACCTGGGGTTGTTCCTACCCAGGTGCAATACTCTACACACACGCAACTTCAGTAGTGTCACAAGACAGATACACAAACCAGCTGTCTCATGTACAGCCACCTGAAAGACACATCAGGGGTTATGGCTTAAAGTGTCAAGGAAACTAAACCATTGCAGTATTTCCTGAAAGGGCCTTATTGACAACAGTGTGATGAGCCAGTTATCTGTTGTCTCAAAAGTGACTGTATAAATGGCATCAGAGGGTACCTAGTTAATTCTTTCTCAGTGTCACTTTCCAGTCAGATGTGTCCAGCTTGCAAGTAAACATTGCTTTGTATCTCATTAGCAGGAAGGTACCTCCGAAGGTGAAAACTTGTTCAGTTTGTTTTTGACTGTTACCAGCAATACAATTTCTACTGTTAATGCTTAGGTGACCAGATTATGGGGCTAAATCAAAGTGTTGAAAGGCTAAGAGATGGTTTGCTGCATTGCTGAGTGTACCTCTGCTTATTGCTGCTGTATTAGTTCCTCCAGGCAGAATCTCACGGCAAATTGTTTGGATTCTTTCCCATTTAAATACTTACATGGGTAAGAGTAAATGGATGGATTTTCGTCCTGCAGAGCAAACCCATGCCTGCTTAAGAGCTTTTTCTTTCTCTGATATCTAATCCTTTCCTTTGGCAAAGTAAAGAATGAGACACTTGTACAGATCTGATTAAGCTCCAAGTCCCTTTTTGTATGACAGAAGATCAATACTATTTCTAAATCTATTAACCAGTCCTTCACACTTCAGTTGTGCTCTGTCTAGGATATATGAGAAAGAACAGGAGGGTATTTTGGCCATTATAAAGAAAATGTATGAAAAATACTCTTCTCATGTTCCACTTTTTCTCCCTGGCTCTAAGCTACCCATATCTTCTAGGTTCCTCATCCCTTGAATCTGGCCGACAGGCCAGAGACCTGTTCTGCAGGAGGGACTTTCAACTTTCAGTCTCTCAAGCCAGGCTTGAATCCATCAGTAGTATCTGGAAGTTCTGGGTTTTGTTTATTCTGATGATAAATGAGCTGAAGTAGGTCTCAGCTTCTGGTTTAGTATCTGGAAGTCCTGGTTTTTGTTTACTCTGATGATAAGTGAGCTGAAGTAGGTCTCAGCTTCTGGTTTAGTTTCTGGTTTAGTGCCTGGTTTTGCTGGTACACTGAGAGCTTCCACAGTTGCCAGATGAGAATCAGGGCACCACAGCTCATGACATACATGACAACACAGTTTTGTGGCAGTTTTGAGGTCTTATATCCATTTTCAAGCCAATGATTTACCATGTGTGAGAAAAGGAGATAACCTTAAGGACAGGCATGGGTTTTCTTCCCAAGCCAGAGTAGAGGAAGGTTTTCTGTGTGATTTGAGAGACTTGTCTGTAGAGCTCCCAACTGCTGGCTGGGCTCTGAGCATGCTGGTACCTTTATTTCAAACAGGTCTCTGAGGGAGGAAATGTCCTTGACATTTTAAAAAACTGCCACAGGAAACCTGGGTGTCCACAATGTGACACGTTGGTTGGGAATGAGCACCTCTGCCCACTCCTCCTGTCAGTAAAAACAATATTGCTGTGACAAGTCAGTGCCTCCCAGTCATCACTAGTTACTTCTTCTACACCCTTACCAGGAGGTCAAGCACTGAAACAGCTGGGGATATTGAATACACTTTGTCCACCAGAGATGGTCTCTCCAAATCAGGTAGTCCTTTGATATCTCAAAAGTTAAAGGCAAAGTGTTATAATAACTCAGAAAATGACGTATGTAGCCGGACACAGATCCGTGCTTGTTTGTGGTCTGATGTCACCCCCCAGCCAACCTGAGAGCTCCATCTGTATCCTGCTCCCTGTAACCGCTCTGTAATTACATCTCATTGTACTGCATTTTTGTTCAACAACTCGCTGGCTGTTTTTCACATCAGATGAATTATTCAGCAGCAGGCTGTGTTCTTGTTTCTAACAATGGCAGCAACAATGCTTCATGCTCCTAGGGTGCTGGAAACACTATTTGCTGAATTCCTCCACACCCAGCAATAGAAGATGGGGCTATTTCAATGCAGTGAGAAATGGGGCTCAGCACAGCTCTCTGACATGGGCCAAGTAAAGCAGGGAGCTGCAGAACTAGGAGAGAAGTCCATCTTCTACTGCTCTACACAACTTTTCTTCCCCTCTGAGCTACTTTTCAGCGATGTAGCCACGTGCTAGATCCTCAGTTACTTTAATGAGCATTATTTCCTTCAATGCCTTGGGGAGGTACCAACATTTGTCTGGATCCAGCCCACATTTTCAGGTTAAATTCCCATGGATTTCCCATGGACACTCAACAGTTTTTTAGATGTTTTTAGCTTACTGCTGCCATTAAGAGTGGTGAGTGTTTGAATTATTTCCTCTCTGGGCAGAAGCCAAACCCCACCAAGCTGGATTATGAGGACAGGCTGCGTTTTTGTGTGTAGCACACTGTTCAATGAAGGTGGATGCTGCATGTTTGTGCCTGGACACTTCACCCGCACTTCAAAAGTACACTTGGAATCTGTTTGCCTGAAGATCTGACATAGCAGCATACATCACAGGCTTTACGCCATTATTGGTAGTCTTGGAGAGTAAGGGACCTACCTATTCTGTAATCAATTATCTGGTCTCAGCAATTAACACCTTTTAACATGAATTTGGGAATGGAGCCTGCAATGGGTAGGTAGTTCTCACAGCATCCTACAGTCTGGTTCGATGTAACCAACCAACTACGAATTTGACTCCGCACTTGCCACAGCTCTCCCATAGAGTGTCAGATCCAAGTCAAAGTTGGCTTTGCCCTGGAATTAGATGTTCAGTCATGTTAGGAGATCACTAACATCACTTCAGTGCCTTCAGAAACTTCATACTACCTGTGACTTGCATGGGACTTGTTTCTTCATTGCTCATTAAAGAAGGAAACACTGGAATGTGTGCATTAAATCCCATGACCTACCAAACCAAGTCCTCTGTTGCACGTACTTTCTACTGTTGGGAAAGAGCAAACAGCAAGCAAATGTCTTTCTGGATGACACTTGAGCTACTCCCTACCTGTGAATACAGGATGAAAATCTATGAAGAAAAGAATCACAGAATCCCTAAATGGTTAGGGTTGGAAGGGACCTCTGGAGATCATCTAGTCCAACCCACCTGCTAAAGCAGGTTTACCTAGACCAGATCACACAGTAATGCATCCAGGTGGGTCTTGAGTGTCTCCAGAGAAGGAGACTCCACAGCCTTTCTGGGCAGCCTGTTCCAGTGTTCTGTCACTCTTAAGGTAAAGAAGTTTTGCCTCATATTCAGATGGAACCTCCTATACTTCAGTCTGTGCCCATTGCCCCTCATCCTATTGTTGGGCACCACTGAGAAGAGTTTGGTCCCATCCTCTCAACACCCACCCTTGAGATATTTGTAAGCATTGATAAGATCCCCTCTCAGCTTTCTCTTCTCCAGGCTGAACAGACCCAGCTCTCTCAGCCTTTCCTTATAAGAAAGATGCTCCAGACCCTTAATCATTTTTGTAGCTCTCTGCTGGACTCTCTCCAGTCATTTCTTGTTGTTCTTAAACTGGGGAGCCCAGAACTGGACACAATACTCCAGATGCAGCCTCACCAGGGCAGAGTAGAGGGGGAGGACAACCTCCTTCAACCTGCTGGTCACACTTTTGCTAATGCACTCAGGATACCATTGGCCTCTTGGCCACAAAGGGCACACTGTTGACTCGTGGTCAGTCTGTTGTCCACCAGAACTCTCAGGTCCCTCTCTGCAGTCTGCTTTCCATCATGTCCACCCTGTACTGGTGCCTGGGGGTTATTCCTCCCCAGGTGCAGGACCCTACACTTGCCCCTGTTGAATTTCATCAGGTTCTTCTCTGCCCAGGCTCTTCTTCTTTTCCAGGCTCTCCAGGTCTTGCTGAATAGCAGCACAGATTTCTGGTGTGTTGACCACTCCTCCCAGTTTGATATCACTAGCAACCTTACTGAGGGTGAACTCAGTCACTTAATCCAGCTCATTGATGAACAGGTTGAACAAGACTGGACTCAGTACTGGATCCTGGGGAACTCTGCTAGCTATAGGCTTCCAACTACACTCTGCACTATTGATCACAACCCACTGAAGAGTATCCAAAGCATAATCTTCACTGGAATCTAGACACAAGTCAATAATTTCCTTTTTTTTTTTTTTTTTTTTTTTCATTTATCTTGAACATCTTCTGGTTTTCTGTTCATGGTCAGGTGCACAAGCTGCTAAAAAAACAAGACATCCAGGAGAGCTGTGGATTCCAAACTATGGGTTGCATTGCCTGTGAGCTTTGCTTAGAAGCTTTTGAAAGAAACATCTATCTCTGTCTGACTGGGGAATGCTGGGGAAAAAACTTGCAGGGTGTGGTGAACAACATGCCAGTTCTCAATATTTGTGCTGTTGATCTTGAATGCTCTCATCTTGCTCGAGCATTATTAATCCTACTTGTTTTGCATGATCTGAATGTACCTGACTCTGCAAGGTAATCTAAAAGAGCAGAAGGAATTGCTTTGCCTGGTGGAAGGAGAGTGTGAGTGATGCTCCCAACAGACTGTGACTCTCAGCTGTCATGCAGCGTATGTCTGAGCTGCTAAAGCTCTGCAGACCTTGTGCAGCTGTACAACTTGTTAGCAATACTACTAAACGGGAATAGCTATGTTGATTTCCCCCCGTCCAAAAGCTGGTACTTTATGCTGTCTAACTTTTGCTTTGCCTTAAAATTTGGCCACATGTATCCTTTAAAAAGCGGAGACATGCAGATCTGTTCTTTCTGTGGAAAAATAATTGTGATTTCTGATTTCCTGGAATCTAATAATGTCTCCGTCAAACATGATGCAACTCAGTAAAGAGTGTTGGCTGCACAGATACAAAAGGATCTGATAGTGACACAGCAGAAGAAAAACTGCGATGAGTCAAAGCAGTCTGTGGAGAGACTTGCACATGAGTCAATGATGTCTTGCTAGTGCAAAGAAAATTATAAGTAGGCGTATCGTATGTAGGACTTCTGAAATAATGCTTCTGCTTTATCTTACACTGGAAGGCCACACCTGGAGAACTGTTCTGCTTTCAGCACTACACTCCAATAAAGATGTAAATCACCTGGAAGAAACCCAGAGGAGAATGAGGAGAACAAGCAAGGAGCTAAAAAACTTGCTGAGTTGCAGAAATGTTGATGGAAGCTGAGAAAGAATAGTC